>NC_044321.2:58095648-58771549 GCF_007474595.2 Lynx canadensis
TACAAAATGCTTCAGCAAGTTCCAACATAGTAATTCCAACAGGATATTAAAAAGAATTACACACAGGGGCACCTGGGTGGCTCAGTCAAAGCATCTGACTTCAGCTCAGGTCATGATCTCACAGTTCATGAGTTCAAGCACCACATCAGGTTCTGCACTGATAGTGCAGAGCCTGCTCGGGATTCTCTCTCTCTCCCTCTCTCTGCACCCCCATTCACACCCTCTCCTTCTCAAAAATAAATAAACTTAAAAATATAATTACACTCAATAACTAAGTAAGATTTATCCCATAAATTCAAGTGTGTTCAATATACAAAAATCCATCAATGTAACACACCACATGAATAGAACAAAAGAAAAAAATTCATGATCATCTCATTTGCAGAAAAGCTTTTGACAAAATTCAACATCCTTTTATTATAAAAACAATCAGAAAACTAAAAATAAAAGATATCATCCTCAATATGATAAAGAACATTTACCAAAGTCATATTAATCATACAGCTAACATAATGAGTGACTGAAAGCTCTCCAACTCAGTTCAGGAATTAAGACAAGGGTGCTCATTTCTGCTACCTTTATTCAACATTATACTAGAATTTCTGGACAGAGCAATTAGGCAATAAAATTAATAAAAGGTTTGCATAAATTGAGCATAGTTTCAGGGTACAAGATCAGCATACAAAACTGGTTGTATTTCTATAACAGTAGTCATAAACAATCTGAGAGGGAAATTAAGAAAAAATTCCATTTACAGTAGTATCTAAAAAAACAAAATAGCTAGTAAGGAATATAATCAAGGAAGTAAAAATCTTTTACTGGGAAATCAACAAACTTTGCTGAAATAAATTAAAGACCTGGAAATGTAAAGACATCCTGTGTTCATGCATTAAAACGTTTGATATTATTAGATGGAAAGATATCTTCTGTTCGTTTATTAGAACACTGAATACTTTTAAGATGGCAATAGTACACAAAGCAATGTACAGATTCAATGAAATCTCTAGCAAATTCCTGTAGCCAGTTTTTTTCAGAAATGTAAAAGCCTATTCTCAAATTCATACAGAATTACAAGAGACCCTGAATAGCTAAAACAACTTTGAAAAAAATAAAAGTGACAGGACTCACACTTCCTAGTGTCAAAATTTACTACAAAGTCATAGAAGTAAAAACAGTGTGGTACTGGCATAAGTCAGGCATTTAGACCCATGTAATAGAAGTGCAAGGAGAGGCCAGAAATAAGCCATATATCTGTGACCAATTGGTCTTGGATAAGGGTGCCAAGACCAGGCAATGGAATAGCCTTTTCAATAAATGGTGCTGTTAACAAAGTTGGACCAGTACATCACACCGTATTTAAAAGTTAACAAAAAGTGAATCAAAAATATATTTGTAAAAGAAAAAATTTTAAACATTTAGAAGAAATATAAGGGTAAATCTTCATGACCTTGTATTTGGATTCTTAGATATAATACCTAATCCATAAGCAACAGAAGAAAAAAAAATAGATTATTTGGACTTCATCAAAATTACAAAGTTTTTGCATCAAAGAACATTATCAAGAAAGTAAAAGACAACCAATAGAATCTGAAAGAAATATTTGCAAATCCTGTATCTAAGGGTCTAACATGCAGAATATATAAGGAAGTTTTACAGCTCAGTAAGACAAATCACTTAAAACTTGGGCAAAGTACTTGATTAGACATTCCCCCAAAGAAGACATTCAAATGACCAAGAAGCACATGAAAAGATGCTCAACATCATTAGTCATTAGGAAAATGCAAATCAAAACCAATATCAGGTACCTCTTCACATGCATTTAGGATGGCTATAATCTTAGGAATGGAAAATACAAAGTGTTGGAATGAATATGGAGAAATTAGAATCCATTGCTGGTGGGAATGTGAAATGGTTCAGCCACCACGGAATAGTTTGGAGGTTTTTAAAACCTAAATGGATAAAAATCAATTTTCAATGTTTATAAATTTATGTGTATAAAAGTCTTACATGATAAATTCAGTCTAACATTCCAATCTTTACCAAGGAAGTTCTACCATTTCTACTTCATTTCTTGTAGGCCACCTTTTGGTACATGGTTCAGCCACCCAACCAATCTGTCAGAGCCCCTTCTAATCCCTCAAGTTAAAACAATGAATCCAGAATATCTGATGAGTGTGTCCATACGAACAGTTTAAGCCTGATAAAACTTTATGTTCATTCCACCATTATCCAGCATCCTAAATATCCATCTCCAAACATATTACTCGGACTTTTGTCTGTAAAAATCAGAAAACCACACAGTTCTCTTGGTGTCTAGTATACCTCCTCCTGGATCATACTTTATACTTTATTCTTTGGGGACTGGTGAGACCTGACTCTAGTTATAAGTTTAAAAGTTAAGAGAGGTGGTAGAGATAGATCCTGAGAAGAATCAGAAGTGTCTTACCACACAGTTACCTAAGAGGAGGCCTGAGGATCTTCAGGAAAAGCAGGATTACTGACTCAGATAAGGTTGGAAAGAATACATTTACTGGCAAGAAGATGCCACAGAATTTAGGGGTTTGATGTTCCCAGTATCATTGGGATATTCCCATATGTCTCCATCCCAAATTTCCTGTTTCAATTTCTTCCCAATTAATGTCTTCCCAATTTAAGATACCCTGCAAGACTGCATTGTTATTACAGGATGAAACTTTGGGATTAGTTTTCAGAAATCTCAGCCCTGTGTCTACAGTAGATGAGGATTGCTTTCAGTTATACACAGGTTTTCAGGTTATTTATGAAAAGTTTGACCTGGGAATTTGAAGCCCTGAGCTCATGAAGCTTTTTCCACTTATTCCAGTGCTATTAGAAGCAACAAGCCAAACTCATCACACATATTACTTTGAAAGAAAATGTTTTTAACTATCAATGACACAGTGACTTAGAACCTTACTTTTTACTAGCATTTGATTAAGAGTTTCCCATGGTGATATTTTACTTATCTCTATTGCCACATCATACCATGGATTTTAGTGCCCTTTTTACCACTGAAATAGAGTCATTTCCAGTAAACAAAAAACCAATTTAGGAAATTCATCTTCAGTTCCTGATCATTTTCAGTACCAAAATATGTGTAAGGGTTTTGTCAGACAACTATAAGGGAAATAGGTAAATGATAGATGATAGATAGATAGATAGATAGGCTATATATATATATATATAATATATATTATATATTATATATATTACATATATATATTATATATTATATATATATTACATATATATATGATAAAGAGATATATATAGACAGAGACAAAGAAAGAGTCTGAGAAACACAATGAGAGAGATTATTGCAAAGAATTGGCTTATATGATTTTGGTGATAGGCTAGGCAAATCTGAAATCCATAAGACAGGATGGCAGGCTGGAAATTCTCAAGCAAAAACTGTACTGCAGGGGCGCCTGGGTGGCGCAGTCGGTTAAGCGTCCGACTTCAGCCAGGTCACGATCTCGCGGTCCGTGAGTTCAAGCCCCGCGTCGGGCTCTGGGCTGATGGCTCAGAGCCTGGAGCCTGTTTCCGATTCTGTGTCTCCCTCTCTCTCTGCCCCTCCCCCGTTCATGCTCTGTCTCTCTCTGTCCCAAAAATAAATAAACGTTGAAAAAAAAAATTAAAAAAAAAAAAAACTGTACTGCAGTCCACAGAAGAGATTTTCTCACTAAGGAAACCTCAGTTTTTATTCTTAAGACCTAATCTCAAAAGCCTAAAGACATAGAAGACTTGTTCACTGAAATTTAAAAAAAAATAATGCTGAAATAAATTTTAAAAGACATAAATCAATGGAAAGAAATCCTGTATTCATGAATTGAAAGCTTTAATGTTGTTAAGATGTCAATATGACCCAAGGCAATCTACAGATTCAATGCAATTTCTAACAAAATTTCAACAGTATTTTTTAAACAAAAATGGAAATGCTAATTCTCAAGTTCATATGAAATGGCAAGGGGGAGCAGCCATAACAATCTTGATAAAGAAGAAAGTTGAACTCTTATTTCCTTATTCCAAACTTACTGCAAGGCTACAAGCAATCAAAATAGTGTGGTACTGGCTTAAGGGTAGAAAAAATGTTCTGCCATTAGATAGTGGTGATGGTTGCACAACACTATGAATTCACTGAAGGCCACTGAATTGTACTTTAAAATACTAAATTTTATGCTATGTGAACCTTATTTTGTGATGGTTAAATTTGTATTAATTTGGCCAGGCCATGGGTGCTCAGATATTTGGTCAAACATTATTCTGGGTGTGTCTGTGAGGGTGTTTTTAGATAAGATTAACATTTGAATAGTTAGATTGAGTAGAGATTGCCCTCCATAATGTGTAGCCCTCATCCAATCAGTTGAAGGACTGAATAGAACAAAGAGCTTGACCCTCCCATGAATAAGAGGAAACTCCTGCCTGCCTACTGTTTTGAGCTGGGACATAGGTTTGTTTCTAACCTTTAGATTTGAACTCAAACATTGACTTTTCTTGGGTCTCAACCCTTTTGGCCTCTGGACTGAAACCTATATCATCAGTGCTCTTGGTTCTCCAGCTTGCTGACTATAGATATTGGGACTTCTCAGCCTCCATTATCTCATGAACCAATTCGTTATTAGAGAACCCGACTAATATATATTTTGATACTGAGAGTGATTTCAGAGGAACAGAATTTTAAGGATGAGTTTTCTGAATTCGTTCTGGGGTTTCTGGAATTGGGTTTCTGAGTCAATTATATTCTTAAGTGTTAATGACTCTGTTCCAGTACTAAAGAGAACACTGGTAATCTTATGTTTTAGCAATATAGAGAGGAAAAACATACAATTTGGCATTAATAGACCATCTATCAGAAGGAGCTGGTTGACTGCATATAAATTTTGAAAATTGCTGGCAAACTAATGAATATGGTGAGATTATCTAATTGCTGTTAATGTCACTGGACAAAGTGGGGAAAGAAAATAATGAGCTCAGAAATCAGAATTCCCAACTTAAGTGCTACATAATGACATGAAAGTTTCTATATGTACCCTGAAAGAGACCCTGAATTTCTATAACCACAGGGCTCAGATTACTGAAAATCAAACCTGAAATTTCATCTGGCTAAATTACAACACAAGTTGAACTCCCAACTTCGTAGGATGTCTAATGTTAATATGAGGGCATTATTAGGAAGGAATGAGATCCTGAAAGTTGGAATGGAGACGTGTGGGAAGACCCTGATGAAACCAGGAACATTGAACCCATAAATTCTGATAAGTATTCTTGGCAAGTGGAAAAGGCCACTTACCCCCAGTGGAAGCAGTTTCTTTACCTCTGGCTGAGGGGATAAACCTACATTGCCTGAGGAAACATTAATGACCTCCCCTGGGGATGTTTCTGTGCAAAACACTGCTGATTATTCTTAGGACCTACCCCCACCACTCCTCTTTGTTTCTAGACCTATAACTAGATCATGTCCCAGCAGGTTGCAAAGGGTGAAGTACACAGTGTGACCCATAGGGAGGTTCACTACACTCCAAAAGAACTACTTGAGTTTCTAATCCACACAGACAGCAATCCAAGGAATATGTGTGGGAATGGATATTAAGTGTGTGGGATAATAGTGGAAGAAACATAAAGCTGGATGAGGCCAAACTTATTGATACATGCACCCTAAGTGGAGATACTACTTTTAATGTTGCAGGTCAGGAAGCTATAAAGGCCTCTTATAGGTTTTTTTTGTTGGTTGTCTGAAACACGGACCAAAAAGTGGACCAAAGTGTGAGTTTGTAATAGCAAACCTGCCTTGGTTTTAATGTAGAGGAAAGGATAAAAAGGTTTAGGGAGATTGAAATGTTAGAGTAGATTTGTCATTTGAAATCTACTCACCCACCCCTGTTTTTGTTTTGTTTTTCTTAATTTCTTTACTTTTAGTCTCTAGCATTCATTTCTTTCTATTTTAATTCCAGTATAGTTAACATACAGTGTTATACTAGTTTTGGTATACAATACAGTGATTCAAAATTCTAGACATTACTCAGTGATGAGCAAGATAAGTGTAGTCTTAATCCCCTCATCTTTTTCACTGCCCCCCATCTCTCCTCTGGTAACCATCTGTTTGTTCTCTAGTTAAATGTGTGGAGTTTTTTTGGTTTGCCTCTTTTTTTTTCTTTTTTAATTTGTTTCTTAAATTCCACATATTAGTGAAATCATATGATATTTGTCTTTTTTGACTAGCTTATTTTGCTTAGCATTATCCTCTCTAGCTCCATCCATGTCATTGTAAATGGCAAGATTTTATTCTTTTATATGACTGAATAATATTCCACTATACATACATACACACACACCACACACATACACACATGCATACATCTCACATCTTCTTCACTCATCTATCAATGGATACTTTGGCTGCTTCCATAACTTGGCTATTGTAAATAATGCTGTTATAAATATAGAGGTTATAAAGGGGGGAATGGGCAAAACAGATGAAGGAGATTAATGGATGGTATGATTAACTGTGACAACCAAGGAGAAATTGGACTACTACTCCACAATGGAGGTAAGGAAGAGGATATATAAAAGCAAAAGATCCCTTAGGGCATCTCTTAGTATTACCATGCCCTGTGATTAAAGGGGTGCAAGGTGGCAGAGTAGGAGGACCCTAAGCTCACCTCTCCTATGTTTACAACTAGACATCTTTCACATTCAAGTAAATAAACTGGAGAGCTATCTGATGACTAGCAGATCAAACTCCATAACTAAATGTAGAGAGGAAGCTGCATCAGAGAGTTTAGGAAGGGCAAAAATGGACGTCAGGAGCTGTGCACAGGAGGGAAGGAGCTGTGGTCATGGAGAGGGAAAAGCACCAGGGAACCCCAAAAGGAAAAATGAATCCTCATAATATCTGGCTTTGAAAACCAGAGGGGCTGAATTCTCTGAGTATGTATAACCAGTGGACTTAGAGCCTGGAGCATCAAAAGTCAGTTGACTCAGCAGTGGGCAAACCAGGAAGGCAAGGGGAAGTTGGGTCTCTGCCCTTAAAGAGACATCAGCCCACAGAAAGGTAATATAGAATTCATAGCTTGCACAACAGGAGGGAGATCTGTTTATACTTATTTCAGAGCATGTTAGGGGATTCTCTGGGAACAAAGGAGCTATCAGTTGCCATTTTCCTCCCTGCGCTTCAGCATATATACAGAGCCACCTATGGAAGGTGGTACTGCACAGATACTTAACCAGTTAGCAGTGTACCCTGACCATGAGTTCTCCTGAGGACTTGCCTACTCCAAGCCTGCTGGTCTCTGCCCTGGGCTCAACACAAATTTTGTTAATGCCATGAGCACCCAGCACAGCTGCTGCCTCTACACACCATGCCCCCGTGGCCAATGTGCTTTCGGGGATCCAGCCTAGGGCTAGTGGCTCAGTGCAAGTTTTACTAGCTCCTCAAGTCCACACCCCGCCACCACACACACAGATGCCATGGTATGCCTAGCCCCCTTGCACACAGATGCCCTATGTTGTGCCCAGCCACCACATGCACACAAGCTGTAACACAGGCTGCAGCTGCTGCTGTGTGCCAACTGCCACTGCACTTCAGGGAATCCAGCCTAAGACTAGCAGCTCAGTACAAATTTGATAATACCCTTTGCATGTCCTGCCCTGCTGCCACCCACACAGATGTATCATTCTCTAGACCACCACCAACCCCACCACTGCCACCAGACTCCATGAACTTGGCAGGCACCATGCTGTGGGGAATCCAGCCTAGGACTCACAGCTCAGTACAAATTTTCCTAACATTGACACCCTGCCTCAAGCCCTTCTGCTGTCATGTCCCCTCAGAGCCTGCCTGCCTGGTCTCACTAACATCACAGAGAGCAAGCAAGACGATGGAGTATGGAAAGCAGTCAGGGTGAACAGGGACAAAAAAAACACTGTATAATAGAAAACTCAGTGATATCATCAAGCATAAAAACATTTGCATTATAGGGATCCCAGAAGAAGAGAGAAAGGGGGTAAAAAATGTATCTGAAGAAATAGTAGCTGAATACTTTTTGAGTTGGGGAAGGAAACAGATCCAAATTCAGGAGGTACCAAGAAACCCAAACAAATTCAACCCAAGGAGGTCCAACAAGACTCATAGTAATTAAAATGGCAAAAAAAAATAGTAATAAAGAATTTTAAAGGTTACAAGGGAAAAGAAGACAGTTACATACAAAGAAATCCCATAAGTATATCAGCTGATTTTTCAGTGGAAATTTTGCAGACCAGAAGGGAGTGGCATGATGTATTCAAAGTGCTGAAAAAGGAATATCTTCAACCAAGAATACAGTATATCCACCAAGTCAATCGTTCAGAATAGGAGAGATAAAGAGTTTCTCAGGGGCATCTGGGTGGCTCTGTTGGTTAAGTGGTTTAGCATCTGACTCTTAGTTTTGGCTCAGGTCATGATCTCATGGTTTGTGGGTGTGAGCCCCATGTCAGGCTCTGTGCTGGCAGTGCAGAGCTTGCTTGAGATTTTCTCTCTCCCTCTCTCTCTCTGCCCCTCCTCTGCTTGCTCTCTCTCTCTCTCTCAACATAAATAAAACTTTTTAAAAAAGATTCCCAAACAAAAATGTTAAAAGATTTTATGACTACTAAAAGGGAGACATTGGGAATGGAAAATAAAAACAATAAATAAGTGTAAGAAAAATAGGAAGCACAAAAGCAAAAGAAAATAAAGTATATCTGTGAAGACTAGTCAAGAGAAGTACAAAGTAAAAGGATGTAAACGATGATATCAAATATCTGAAATGTGGAGAGGAGAAAAGTAAAGAATGAGTTCAAAATTAAGTGAACTACAGCTTAACATAGACTGCTATATGCAGAAGATGCTATATATAAACTGAATTGTTGCCACAAATCAAACAATGTTAGTAGATATGCAAGAAATAAAGAAACTTCAAAAACAACTACAAGTAACAAAATGGCAATAAATACATATCTATCAATAATTACTTTGAATTTACATGGACTAAATGCTCCAATCAAAAGACATAGGGTGAAACAGTGGATAAAAAGACAAGACCCGCCTATCTGCTGCCTACAAGGAACTCATTTAAGAACTGAAGAAACCTGTAGAGTGAAAGTGAAGAAATGGAAAAACATTTATCATGCAAGTGAATGTCAAAAGAAAGCCAGGAGAGCAATATTTATATTGGATAAAATAGACTTTAAAACAAAGTCCATGAAAGAGACAAAGAAGGACACTATATAATCATAAAGGGAATAATCACTCAAGAAAATATAACAATTGTATATATTTATGCACTCTGTATGGGAGAACCCAAGTACATAAAACAGTTAATAACAAACATAAGGGAACTAATTAATAATAATACAATAATAGTACGGGACTTTAACACCCCACTTACATCAATGGACACATCATCTAAGCAGAAGATCAACAAGAAAAGAATGGCTTTGAATAATACATTGGAACAGATGGATTTAACAGATATATTTGGAACATTCCATCCTAAAATAACAGAATACACATTCTTATCAAGAGTACATGGAACATTCTCCAGAATAGATCAAAATTAGGCCAAAAAGCAAGCCTCAATGAATTAAAATAGATGGAAGACTTAGATGCCTCTTTTCTGACCATAGCACAATGAAATTAGAAATCAACCACAAGAAAAAATCTGGAAAGACCAAAAATACATGAAGGTTAAATAACATGCTACTAAACAAAGATTGGGTCGACGAATAAATCACAGAAGAAATACAAAAATTCGTGGAAACAAATGAAAATGAAAACACAACAGTCCAAAACCTTTGGAATGCAGCAAAAGGGATTCTAAGAAGGAAGTTTACTACAATACAGGCTTACCTCAAGAAGCAAGAAAAATCTCAAACAACCTAACCTTACACATAAAGGAGTTAGAAAAAGAACAACAAACAAAACGCAAAAACAGGACAAGAAAGGAAATAACAAAGATTAGAGCAGAAGTAAATAACATAGAAACTAAAAAGATAATAGAACAGATCAATGAAAGCAGGAGCTGGTTCCTTGAAAAGACAAAGAAAATTGATGATCCTTTAGTCAGACACATCAAAAGAGATATATAGAGAGAGAGTGAAACAGAGAAAAGACTGAAACAAAATCACAAATGAAAGGAGAAATAACAACCAACATCACAGAAATGCAAACAATTGTAAGAGAGTATTTTGAAAAATTATATGCTAAAAAATTGGACAAACTAGAAATGTATAAATTCCTAGAAAAAGATAACATATCAAAACTGAAGTAGAAGAAATGGAAAATTTGAACAGACTGGTTACCAGATAGGACATCAAATCAGTAATCAAAACACATAAAAAAAAAAAAACCCAAAAAACAAAAAACAAATTTGAGGACCAGATGGCTTCGCAGGGGAATTCTACAAAACATTTAAAGAAGAATTAATACCTATTCTTCTCAAACTATTTTACAAAATAGAAGAGGAAGTAAAACTTCCAATTTCATTCTTTGAGGCCAGCATTACCCTGATACCAAAACCAATAAAGACACTACACACACATAAAAGACAACTACAGGCCTATATCTGTGCTGAACATAGATTCAAAAATCCTCAAAATAATTCTAGGAACCAGTATTACCCAGAAATACATTAAAAAAATCATTCACCAAGACTAAGTAGGATTTATTACCATTATGCAACAGTGGTACAGTATTTGTAAATCAATGTGATACATCACAAAATAAGAGAAATGACAAAAACTATATGATCATTACAATGGATTAAAGAAAGCATTTGACAAAGTACAACATACATTCATGACAAAAAATCCTCAGCAAAGTAATATTAGAGGAAAGATACTTCAACATAGTAATGTCTTGTATGAAAAACTCAGAGCAAACATCATACTCTATGGGGGAAAACAGAGCTTTACCCCTAAGGTCAGGAACAAGACAAGGATGTCCACTCTCACCAATTTTATTCAACATAGTACTGGAAGTCCTAGCCCCAGCTATCAGACAACAAAAAGAAATAAAAGGCATGTAAATTGATAAGGAAGAAGTAAAACTTTCACTATTTGTAGATGACATACGATATAAAAAAAAAAACAAAAGATTCCACCAAAAAATATTAGTACTGATAAGTGAATTCACTAAAGTTTCAGGATACAAAATCAATGTGCAGAGATGATTGCCTTTCAATATACTAACAATGAAGCAGCAGATAGAGAAATTAATTCAGAAAACAATCCCATTTACAATGACACCAAAAATAATAAATTGCCTAGGAATAAACCTAATTAAAGAGGTGAAAGACCAGTATTCTGAAAACTATAAAACATTTATGAAAGAAACTAATGACACAAAGAAATGGAAAGACATCCCATGCTCGTGAAATGGAAGAACAAATATTGTTAAAATATCTATACTACCCAAAGCAATCTTCACATTTAATGCAATCTTTATCAAACTACCAATAGCATTTTTCACAGAACTAGAACAGAGAATTATAAAATTTGTATGCAACCACAAAAAAAAAAACAAATAGCCAAAGCAACCTTGAAAAGGAATGCAAACTTGGAGGCATCACAATTCCAGACTTCAAGTTATATTAGAAAGCTGTGGTGATTTAAAAAGTATTATACCAGCACAAAAATAGATACATAGGTCTATGGAACACAATTGAAAACACAGAAATAAACCCACAATTATATGGTCAATTAATCTTCAACAAAGCACGAAAGAATATTGAATAGAAAAATACAGTCTCTTCAATAAACGGTGTTGAGAAATCTGGACAGCAACATGCAAAAGAATGAAACTGGACCACTTTCTTACACCATACACAAAAATTAAATTGAAAATGGATTAAATACCTATGTGTGAGGCAGGAAACCATCAAAATCCTAGAGGAGAACACAGGCAGTAACCTTTTGACATCGGCTGTAGCACCTTCTTACTAGATACGTCTCTGAAGTAAGGGAAACAAAAGCAAAAATAAACCATTGGAACTTCGTCAAGATAAAAAGCTTCTGCACAGCAAAGGAAACAATCAACCAAATTAAAAGGCAACCTACCTACAGAATGGGAGAAGATATTTGCAAATGATGTATCTTATACAGGGTGAGTATCCAAAACATAAAAAGAATTTACCAATCTCAACACCCAAAGAACAAATAATCCAGTTAAGAAATGGGCAGAAGACATGAATAGACATTTTTCCAAAGAAGACATACAGATGACTAGCAGACACATAAAAAGATGCTCAACATCACTCATCATCAGGGAAATACAAATGAAAACCACAATGAGATATCACCTCACACCTGTCAGAATGGCTAAAATAAAAAATACAAGGAACAACAAGTGTTTGCAAGGATGTTGAGGAAAAGCAACCCTCATGCACTCTTGTTGGGAATGCAAGTTAGTGCAGCCATAGTGGAAAACAGTATGGAGGTTCCTCAAAAAAATTAAAAATAGAACTACCCTACAACCCAGTAATTGCACTACTGGGTATTTACCTCAAAAAAAAAAAAAAACTAATTCAAAGGTACACATCCACCCATATATTTATTACAGCATTATTATTTACAATAGCCAAGCTATGGAAACAGCCCAAGTGTCCACCAATAAATGAATGGATAAAGAAGGTGTGTGTGTGTGTGTGTGTGTGTGTGTGTGTGTGTGTATGCATACAATGGAATATTATTCAGCCATTACAAAGAATGAAATCTTGCCATTTGCAATGACATGGATAGAGCTACAGAGTATATAGCTAAACAGGGGCACCTGGGTGGCTCAGTCAGTTAAGCATCTGACTTCGGCTCAGGTCATGAGATTGCGGTTTGTGAGTTCGAGCCCTGTGTCAGGCTCTGTGCTGTCAGCTTGGAGGCTGGAGCCCACTTCGGATTCTGTGTGTCTCTCTCTCTGCCCCTTCCCTGCTAGTTCTCTGTCTGTCTCTCTCTCTCTTCCTCTTTCTCGAAAATAAATAAACATTAAAAAATTAAACAAAATAACAATGTCAGAGGAAGATAAATACCATATGGTCTCGCTCACATTTGGAATTTTAAATTCTTTTTAAGTTTATTTATTTATTTTGAGAGAGAGAGGGAGGAAAAAAATATGAGTCAGGGAGGGGCAGAGAGAGAGAGAGAGAGTAAGAAAGATAAACCCAAGCAGGATTCGCACTGTCAGCATGAAGCCCCATGTGGGGCTTGAACTCATGAATTGTGAGATCATGACCTCATCTGAAACCAAGAGTTGGACACTCAACTAATTGAGGCACCAAGGCATCCCTGGATTTTTTTTTAAAACAAAACAAATAAGCAAGGGTAAAAGAAGAGAGAGGGACAAACCAAGAAACAGTGCTATTGCCTTGCTACATTTGGATCACTGTTATATGAATGATTGGATGAGACAGCCATAGTGTAATTCATGTAGAAACATGTTTAAGAACATTTGTAATAAGATGTTTCAAACCAGAAAAGACCCTGAATAGCCAAAGAATCCCGAAAAAGAAAACCAAAGCTGGAGGCATCACAATCCCAGACTTCAAGATGTAGTACAAAACTATAATCATCAAAACACTATGGTACTGTCACAAAAACAGACACTCAGATCAATGGAACAGAATAAAGAACCTGGAAATGGACCCACAAACGTATGGCCAACTAACCTTTGACAAAACAGGAAAGAATATCCAAAGGAATAAAGACAGTCTCTTCAGGAAATGGTGCTAGGAAAACTGGACAGCAACTCGCAGGAACATGAACCTGGACCACTTTCTTACACCATATACAAAAATAAACAAAATGGATGAAAAACCTAAACATAAGACAGGAAGCCATCAAAATCCTCGAGGACAAAGCAGGCAAAGCCCGCTTTGACCTTGGCCGCAACAACTTCTTACTCAACATGTCTCCAGAGACAAGGGGAACAAAAGCAAAAACGAACTATTGGGACCTCATCAAGATAAAAATCTGCACAGCAAAGGAAACAATCAGCAAAACTAAAATACAACCGATGGAATGGGAGAAGATATATGCAAATGACATATAAGATAAAGGGTTGGTATCCAAAATCTATCATGAACTTATCAAACTCAACACCCAAAGAACAAATAATCCAGTGAAGAAATGGGCAAAAGACATGAATAGACACTTTTCCAAAGAAGACATCCAGATGGCTAACAGACACATGAAAAAATGCTCAACATCACTCAACATCAGGGAAATACAAATTAAAACCATAATGAGATATCACCTCACACCTGTCAGAATGGCTAAAATAAACAACTCAGGCAACAACAGATGTTGGTGAGGATGCAGAGAAAAAGGATCTCTTTTGCACTGCTGACGGGAATGCAAACTGGTGCAGCCACTCTGGAAAACAGTATGGAGGTTCCTCAAAAAATTAAAACTAGAACTACCCTATGATCCAGCAATTGAACTACTAGGTATTTATCCAAGAGACAGAGGTGTGCTGTTTCAAAGGGGCACATGCATCCCAATGTTTATAGCAACACTATTGACAATAGCCAAAGAATGGAAAGAGCCCAAATGTCCATCGATGGATGAATGAATAAAGAAGTTGTGGTATGTATACACAATGGAGTATTACCTGGCAATCAAAAAGAATGAAATCTTGGGGCACCTGGGTGGCTCAGTTGGTTGAGCATCCGACTTCAGCTCAGGTCATGATCTCGTGGTCTGTGGGTTCGAGCCCCACGTCAGGCTCTGTGCTGACTGCTCAGAGCCTGGAGCCTGCTTCAGATTCTGTCTCCCTCTCTCTCTGCCCCTCCCCCGTTCATGCTCTGTCTCTCTCTCTCTTTCTGTCAAAAATAAATAAAACTTTTCAAAAAATTTTAAAAAAGAATGAAATCTTGCCATTTGCAACTACATGGATGGAACTAGAGGGTATTATGCTAAGCGAAATGAGCCAGAGAAAAACGAATATCATATGACTTCACTCATTAAGGAATTTAAGATACAAAACAGATGAACATAAAAGAAGGGAAGCAAAAATAATATAAAAACAAGGAGGGGGACAAAACATAATAGACTCTTAAATACAGAGAACAAACTGAGGGTTTCTGGAGGGGTTGTGGGTGGGTGGGTGAGCTTACCCATTTGAGTAAGGGCATTAGGGTGGACGCTTGTTGGGATGAGAACTGAGTGTTATACATAGGGGATGAATCACTGGAATCTACTCCTGAAATCATTATAGCGCTATATGCTAACTAACTGGGATGCAAATTTTAAACAAAGACAACTTATGGAATGGGAGAAGATATTTGCAAATGACAGATCAGATGAAGGTTTAGTGTCCAAAATCTATAAAGAACTTACAAACTCAATGCCCAAAAGATAAATAATCCAGTTAGGAAATGGACAGAAGACATGAATAGACATTTTTTTTCTAGAGAAGACATGCATATAGGTAATAAACACATGAAAAGATGCTCAGCATCACTCATCATCAGGGAAATAAAAATCAGAACTACAGTGAGATGCCACCTCACACCTATCAGGCTAGAATTAACAACACAGGAAATAACAGATGTTCTTGAGGATGTGGAGAAAGGAGAACCCTCTTAATCTGTTGGTTGGAATGCAAACTAGTTTGCCACTCTGGAAAACAGTATGGAGGTTTCTCAAAAAGTTAAAAATATAACTACACCATGACCCAGCAATTGCACTAGTAAGTTATTTCCCAAAGGATACAAAAATATAGATTTGATGGGGCACATGCCCCCAATGTTTATAGCAGCATTATCAACAATAGACTAACTATGGAAAGAGCCCAAATGTCCACTGACTGATGAATAGATAAAGATGCAGTATGTGTACACAATGTAATATTACTCATCCATCAGAAAGAATGAAATCTTACCATTTGCAATGATGTGGATGGTGCTAAAGTGTATTGTGTTAAGTGAAATAAATCAGACATAGACATACACCATACGATTTCACTCATATGTGGAATTTGAGAAGGAAAACAGATGAACATAGGGGATGGGAAAAAATAGAGAAGCAAACCATAAGAGGCTCTTAGGGACAGAAAATAAACTGAGGGTTACTGGAGGGGAGGTGAATGGGGGGATTGGGTTAAATAGGTGATGGGTATAAAGAAGGCACTTGTTGTAATGAGCACTGGGTGTTATATGTAAGTGATGAATCACTAAATTCTACTCCTGAAACCAATATTACACTATATGTTAAGTAACTAGAATTTAAATAAAAATTTGGAAAAAAAATGTTTCAAAGAATGTGGCTTGCTACCTTGAAAATAGTGTTATATCAAAGAATTGAAGTGGAAGCCAATCTGTAATGCATGTAAAAAAAGTGCTTACATCATCCTCAACGGGGAAAAAATGAGAGCTTTTTCCCTGAGATCAGGAACACAACAGGGATGCCCACTCTCACCGCTGTTGTTTCATATAGTGCTGGAAGTTCTAGCATCAGCAATCAGACAACAAAAGGAAATCAAAGGCATCAAAATGGGCAAAGATGAAGTCAAGCTTTCGCTTTTTGCAGATGACATGATATTATACATGGAAAATCCGATAGACTCCACCAAAAGTCTGCAAGAACTGATACATGAATTCAGCAAAGTTGCAGGATACAAAATCAATGTAAGAAATCAGTTGCATTCTTATACACTAACAACGAAGCAACAGAAAGACAAATAAAGAAACTGATCCCATTCACAATTGCACCAAGAAGCATAAAATACCTAGGAATAAATCTAACCAAAGATGTAAAGGATCTGTATGCTGAAAACTATAGAAAGCTTATGAAGGTAATTGAAGAAGATATAAAGAAATGGAAAGACATTCCCTGCTCATGGATTGGAAGAATAAATATTGTCAAAATGTCAATACTACCCAAAGCTATCTACACATTCAATGCAATCCCAATCAAAATTGCACAGCATTCTTCTCGAAACTAGAACAAGCAATCCTAAAATTCATATGGAACCACAAAAGTCCCCGAATAGCCAAAGGAATTTTGAAGAAGAAGACCAAAGCAGGAGGCATCACAATCCCAGACTTTAGCCTCTACTACAAAGCTGTCATCATCAAGACAGCATGGTATTAGCACAAAAACAGACACATAGACCAATGGAATAGAATAGAAACCCCCGAACTAGACCCACAAACGTATGGCCAACTCATCTTTGACAAAGCAGGAAAGAACACCCAATGGAAAAAAGACAGTCTCTTTAACAAATGGTGCTGGGAGAACTGGACAGCAACATGCAGAAGGTTGAAACTAGACCACTTTCTCACACCATTCACAAAAATAAACTCAAAATGGATAAAGGACCTGAATGTGAGACAGGAAACCATCAAAACCCTAGAGGAGAAAGCAGGAAAAGACCTCTCTGACCTCAGCCGTAGCAATTTCTTACTTGACACATCCCCAAAGGCAAGGGAATTAAAAGCAAAAGTGAATTACTGGGACCTTATGAAGACAAAACCTTCTGCACAGCAAAGGAAACAACCAACAAAACTAAAAGGCAACCAACGGAATGGGAAAAGATATTTGCAAATGACATATCGGACAAAGGGCTAGTATCCAAAATCTATAAAGAGCTCACCAAACTCCACACCTGAAAAACAAATAACCCAGTGAAGAAATGGGCAGAAAACATGAAAAGACACTTCTCTAAAGAAGACATCCAGATGGCCAATAGGCACATGAAAAGATGTTCAACGTCGCTCCTTATCAGGGAAATACAAATCAAAACCACACTCAGATATCACCTCATGCCAGTCAGAGTGGCCAAAATGAACAAATCAGGAGACTATAGATGCTGGAGAGGATGTGGAGAAATGGGAACCCTCTTGCACTGTTGGTGGGAATGCAAATTGGTGCAGCCGCTCTGGAAAGCAGTGTGGAGGTTCCTCAGAAAATTAAAAATAGACCTACCCTATGAGCCAGCAATAGCACTGCTAGGAATTTATCCAAGGGATACAGGAGTACTGATGCATAGGGGCACTTGTACCCCAATGTTTATAGCAGCACTCTCAACAATAGCCAAATTATGGAAAGAGCCTAAATGTCCATCAACTGATGAATGGATAAAGAAATTGTGGTTTATATACACAATGGAATACTACGTGGCAATGAGAAAGAATGAAATATGGCCTTTTGTAGCAACGTGGATGGAACTGGAGAGTGTGATGCTAAGTGAAATAAGCCATACAGAGAAAGACAGATACCATATGTTTTCACTCTTATGTGGATCCTAAGAAACTTAACAGAAACCCATGGGGGAAGGGAAGGAAAAAAAAAAAAGAGGTTAGAGTGGGAGAGAGCCAAAACATAAGAGACTGTTAAAAACTGAGAACAAACTGAGGGTTGATGGGGAGTGGGAGGGAGGGGCGGGTGGGTGATGGGTATTGAGGAGGGCACCTTTTGGGATGAGCACTGGGTGTTGTATGGAAACCAATTTGACAATAAATTTCATACATTAAAAAACAAAAAATAAGTGCTTAAGAACTGTTGTAATAAAGATGTTTCTAAGAACACTACTTGATTGCTACATTGAGAACAGTGTTATTACAGTGAATTAATATGATGCCCATTCTGTAATGCATGGAGAAGTGTTTAAGAACACATGTAAAGGAGTTTTTGGAAGAGTGTTACTTATTTGATGCATTCAGACAGTGCTATATCAGGTTATGTATGATACAGCCATTCTGTGATGTGGGTAGAGAAGTGTTTAATGAGTTGCAATAAATATTGTTTTAAGATTACTACTTACTGCAATCTTGAAACCAGTGTTATATCAGTAAATGGATGTATCAATGGTTCTGTATTGCATATAGACAAGTGTGTGACACATGTAAAAAAGATGTTTGTTAAGAGTGCTACCTGCTTCCTGCATTGAAATCAATGTTATTGCAGTGAATGGATGTGACAACCATTGTGAAATGCATTTAGAGAGGTGTTAAGGATCAATTTAAAGACGAAGATGCCCAAAATCATCACTTTTATTCAACATAGTATTGGAAGTCCTAGCCAGAGCAATTAGGCAAGAAAAATTAGAGTCCTGCAAATTGAAAAGGAAACTCTCTACTCATAGATGACATTTGTAGATGACAATCCCACAGACTCCATTATAAAAATGTTAAAACTAATAAACAAATTCAATAAAGTTACAGGATACAAAATCAACATACAAAATCAGTAGTGTTTCTCTACATTAACAATAAACTATTTGAAAAAAATAGAAAATCTTATTTACAATAACATCAAAAAATTATATAGTTAGGAATAAATTTAACCGAGGAGGTAAAAGACCTTTACACTCACTACTAAAATATATTCATAAAAGAAATTGAAGAAGATGCAAATAAATGGAAGGATATCCCATATTCATAGGTTGAAATAATTAATATTGTTAAAATGTATATACTACCCAAAGCTACATGTAGATTCAATATAATCCCTATCAAGATTCTAGTGGCATTTTTTACAGAAATAGAAGAAACAATCCTAAAATTTATGTGAAATCAGAAACCCCAAGTAGCCAAAACAATTTTTAGACGAACAAAGCTGGAGGCATTATACTTCATGATTTCAAACTATATTACAACACTAAAGTAATTAAAACAGTGTGTTACTGCCATAAAAACAGACATGTAGAGCAATGGAAAAAAATTAAGAGCCCAGAAGTAAACCCATCCGTGTATGGTCAACTTATCTGACAAGGAGGGCAAGAATACTTGATAGAGAAAAAAAGGTTTCTTCAATAAATGGATATATTTAGGGAAATTGGATATTCACATACAAAAGAGTGAAATTCACAACTGTTTACTTAAAACGAATTGAAGGCTTAAATGTATGACCTGAGGGGCACCTGGGTGGCTCAGTTGGTTAAGCATTCAACTTCTGCTCAGGCCATGATCTTGCAGTCCATGAGTTCAAGCTCCATGTGAGGCTGTGTGCTGACAGCTCAGAGCCTAGACCCTGCTTCAGATTCTGTGTCTCCCTCTCTCTCTGCCCGCCCCTCTCTCTCAAAATAATAAATAAATATTTAAAAATTTTTTAATTAAAAAAATGTATGACCTGAAACCATAAAACTCCTAGAAGAAAAAAGGGAAAATATACTTGACATGGATCTTCACAATAGTTTCTTGGCTATGATACCTAAAGCACAGAGAACAACAACAACAAAAAAATAAATAAACAAATGGGAATATATCAAACTAAGAAGTTTCTGCACAGCAAAAGAAGCAATCAATGAAATGAAAAAGCAAACTATGGAATGGGACAAAATTTTGCAAACCATATATTTGATAAGGGATTAATATCCAAATATAAGGAGCTCATAAACTCAGTAACAACAAAAATTATCCGATTAAAAAATGTGCAAATAACTTAATAAACATTTTTACAAAGGAGATATGCAAATGACTAATGGGTACATGAAAACATGCTAAACATTACAAATCATCTGGGAAATGCAAATAAAAACTAAAATGAGGTATCACCTCACAGCTGTTAGAATGGCTACCACCAAAAAGACAAGAGATAACAAATGCTGGCAAGAGTATGAAGAAAAGGGAACCCTTGTACATTGTTGCTGGGAATGTAAATTGGTGCAGCCACCATGGAAAACAGTATGGAGGTTCCTCAAAAAATTAAAAATAGATCTACCATATGATCCAGCAATTCCACTTCTGGATATATATTCAAAGGGAATGAAATCAGTGTCCTGAAGAGATATCTATACCTACATGTTCATTGCAACATTATTTACAGTAGCCTAGATATGGAAACATGCTAAGTATCCACTGATGGATGAATAAATAAAATGTTGTGGTATGTGTACACAGCAGAATACCATTCAGCCACAAAAAGAAGGAAATATTGCCATTTGTGACAACATGGATGGCCCCTAAAGGCATTATGCTTAAGTGAAATAAATCAGACAGAGAAAGACAAATACTGTATAATCTCCCTTATATGTGAAATCTAAAAAACAAAAACAAAAAGTTAAAAGCCATAGATATAGAGAACAGATTCTTGGTCACCAAAACAGGAGTCATGGGTGGGGAAATTAGGTGAAGATGGTCAAAAAGTACAAACTTTCACTTATAATATAAGTACTGGGAGTGTAATGTACAACATGATGACTATAGTTAATACTGTATTTTATATTTGAATGTTGTTAAGAGAGTAGATCTTAAAGTTCTCAACTGAAGGGAAAAATTGTAACTATGTGAGGTGATGAATATTAGCTAATTTTATTGTTGTAATCATTTTTCAATATATACATATATCAAAGCACTATATTTGTATACCTTGAAATTGTACAATGTTATGCATCAATTAAATTCCAATAAAACTTTTAAAAATTAAAAAAACCTTTCATGATAAAAAAAAAAACCTTCAACAAATTTGGTATAGAAGGAATATACCTCAACATAATAAAGACCATGTCAACAAACCCACAATTAACATACTCAAAGGTGAAAGGTTTATAATATTTCCTCTAAGATCAAGAAGACAAGGGTGCCCACTCTCACCACTCTTATTCAATATGGTACTGGAAGTCCTAGTTTGACAAGTGTATCAAGATGAATAAATAAAAGGCATCCAAATTGAAAAGGAAAAGTGAAATTATATTTTTGCAAATGACATAATCTTTTCTAGAGAAAATCCTAAAGACTCAACCAAACAAACCACTGGAAGTAACCAACAAATTCAGTGAATTTACAGAATACAAAATCAAAACAAAGAAATCAGTTGTGTTTCTACCCACTAATAAGGAAATATCTTAACAAGAAATAAAGATGCTTCACAATAGCATTAAGAATAATAAAATACTCAGAAATAAATTAACCAAGAAAGTGAAAGATCTGTACATAGAAACAATGAGATTTTGATAAAAGAAATTGAAGAAGACAAAACAAATGAAAAGATATACTGTGTTCATAAATGAGAGGAATTAATATTGTTAAAATATCCATACTACCCAAAGCCATCTATGGATTCAATGCAAATTTTATCAAAATTCAAATGGTATTTTTTCACAGAAATGGAAAACAAAACCTTACAATATATATGGAACCACAAAAGACCTTGAATAGCCAAAGCAATCTTGAGAAAGAACAAAACAGGAGGCATCAGACTTCCTGATTTCAAACTATACTACAAAGCTATAGTAATAAAAATATTGTTGTGGCATAAAAATAGAACAATGGAATCAAGAACCCAGGAATAGGGGCGCCTGGGTGGCTCAGTCGGTTAAGTGTCTGACTCCTGATTTTGGCCCAGGTCATGATCTCACAGTTGTGAGATCAAGCCTTGTGATAGGCCCTATGCTGGGCATGGAGCCTGCTTAAGAGTCTCTGTCCCCCTGCCCCCGCCCTCTCAACTCTCTCTCTCTCAAAAAAAAAAAAAAAACCAAACAAACAAAAAACAGAACGCAGGAATAAACACCTACATATACGATAAACTAATATCTGACAAGGGAACCAAAAATATTCAATGAGAAAAAGATAGTCTTTGAAATAAATTGTGTTATAAAAATTGGATAACCACACGCAGAAAAATTAGATTGAACTCCTATATTACACCACTTACAAATATTGATCTGAAGTAGATTAAAGACATAAAAACATAAAACAATGAAACTGTAATTCTCTAGAAGAAAAGAGAAACTCTCCTTGATTGGCAATAATTTTTTGGATATGACATCAAAAGCAAAAGTAATTAGTAGGATTACATCAAACTAAAACCCTTCTGCATAGCAAAAGAAAAACAATCAACAAAATGAAAAGTCAACCTATGTAATGGGAAAAAATATTTGCAAATTATGTACCTGATACATGTTTAGTGTCCAAAATATATTAAAAACTCATACAGCTCAATAGCAAAAAACAAACAAAGCCATTTTAAAATGAGCAGAAGACACATTTTTTCAATGAAGACATACAATTGGAGAACAGGTACATGAAAACGTGCTCAACATCACTAATCATCAGGGAAATGCAAATCAAAACCACAATGAGATGTTATCTCACACCTGTTAAAACAGCTATTATAAAAAAAGACAAGAGATAACAAATGTTGGGGAGGATGTGGAGGAAAAGGAACCCTCGTGCACTGTTTGTGGGAATTTAAATTGGTACAGTGACTATGGACAGCAGCATGAAGATTCCTCAGATAATTAAAAATAGAAATACCAATATTTGTGGGTATAATCCAAAGGGAATGAAAACAGGATTCAAAATTATATATGCACTCCCACATTCATTGAAGCATTATTTACAAGAGCTAAGATATGAAAACATCCTAAGTATCTGTCAACAGATGAGTGGATAAAGAAGATATGATATTTAATGAATTATTATTCAGCCATAAAGAAGAAGGAAACCCTCCCATTTGCAACAACATGGATAGACCATTTAGGGTATTATGTTATGTGATATAAGTCAGACCGAGAAAGACAATGTATTATATCATTTATATGTGAAGTCTAAAAAAGCTGAACTCACATGGAATAGAATGGTAGTTACCAGAGGCTGGGGGCTGAGGAACATGGGGAGATGTTGGTCAAAAGTTACAAAATTACAGTTATAAGATAAATAATGCCAAATCTAATATGCAACATGGTGATTATAGCTAACAATATTATGTACTTTAAAGTTGCTAAGAAAGTAGATCTTAAATGATCTTACCACAAAAACAGAAATGACAATTATGTGACAGGATGATGGTGTTAGCTACCACTATGATTGTAGTCATTTTTCAATATATAAGTGCATCAAATCAACACATTGTGCACCTTAAAGTCACACAGTTTTTTTTGTAATTCATATATCTTAAATATATTTTAAAAAATAAAACGATTGCACCACCAAGATGACAGTGATATTAGAACTATCTAATAATTTTAAACCAGCTATTATTAAAATATTCTTTTTTTAAATTTTGTGTTGTTTTCATTTTTATTTAAATTCCAGTTAATTAACATACAGTGTAATACTAGTTTCAGGTGTAGAATTTAGTAATTCATCACTTACACACAATACCAAAATATTCTTTTTTTTAATTTTTTAATGTTTATTTATATTTGAGAGAGAGACAGTGCATGGGCAGGGGAGGGGTCAGAGACAGACAGAGACAGAATCTGAAGCAGGTTCCAGGCTCTGAGCTGTCAGCACAGAGCCAGACATGGGGCTTGAATTCACAAACTGTGAGATCATGACCAGAGCCAAGGTCAGATACTTAACCAAATGAGCCGCCCAGGTGCCCACAACACCAAAATATTATAATGAGCAATTAAGAACATGCTTTTATTCTTTTTTAAAAATTGTTTTATTGTTTATTTTTGTGAGAGACAAGGAAAAAGAGATTGTGTGTGTGAGCAGGGGAGGGGCAGAGAGAGAAGAAGACAGAGGATCTGAGGCAGGCTCTGCACTGACTGCCGTATGTGGGGCTTGAATTCATGAACCATGAGATCATAACCTAAGCCAAAGTCAGATGCTTAAATGACTGAGCCACTTAGGTGCCCCCAACACCAGAATATCCTAATAAGCAGTTAGGAACATGCTTGAGAAAAGTGAAGAAACAAAAGTACCTGCAAATAAATAGAAAATTGAGCAAAGGAAAAAGGGGGGAGGGAAACCAAGAAACAGACTCTTAACTATAGAAAACAAACTGATGGTTATCAGAGGGGAGGTGGGTGGAGGGATGGATTAAATAGGTGATAGGGATTAAGGAGTGCACTTGTGATGAGCACCAGGGGATGTATGGAAGTGTTGAATCACTATATTGTACACCTAAAATGAATATAACTCTGTATGCTAACTGGAATTTAAATAAAAATTTAAAAAAAGAAGTACAAGATATAAAGAACAACCAAACTGAAATTTTAGAACTGAAAAATATAATAATTAAAATTTAAAACACAATGTATAAACTCAAGAGCATGGTGAATGAGACAGAGGAAAGCATCTGTGAACTGGAAGATAGAACAATAGAAATTACCAATGTGAGCAACAAGAGGAAATAGACTTTAAAAAAAAAGACTAGATTCTCAGGGACCAGTGAGACTACAACATTTTGGTTACCAGAGTTCTAGAAAGAGAGAAGACAGAGCATGGGGCTGAACAAGTAATCAAATTACAAATATTCATAAATTGGGGAAAATATCCAAACTTACAAATTCAAGAAGCTGATTAACACTTTGTTGAAGTCCACAACAGGACACATTATAAACTTTCAATGACGAAAGGTAAATAAAATTAAATAAAATCATAATAAAAATCTTGAAATGAATGTGAGAAATTTCTCCTTACCTATACAGGGAAAACAATTCACATGAACCATTTTAGAAACTATGGAGGCTAGACTTAAGAAGTACATTTTCAAGTGCTAAAAAAAGTCAATGCAGAAAACCTATATCCAGCAAAAATATTCTTCAGGAATGAAGGAGATCAAGACAGTTTCAGAGAAAGAAAATCAGGCAGAACTTTTCATCAGCAGACCAACTCTAAAAGAATGGCTAAGGGAACTCCTTTAAACAAAAAGGAAATGACAAAAGCAGGAACCTAAAAATATCAGGAAAAAAGAAAAAGGCATCATAGGCAAAAATATGGGTAAATCCAATATACTTTCCCTCTCTCTGGACTCTTTTAAATTATGTTTAATGGTGGAAATAAAAAGTCCAACACTATCTGATGTGGTTCTAAATGTATGTGGAGAAAATATTTAAACAATTATATTTTATGTGGGAGGTATATATTTTGTGGGTAAAGAGAGGTAAAGTGAGGTAAGGTTTCTCTACCTCACTGAAACTGTAAAATTTCAAAGAAAATAGACTTTAACAGTTATGTGTGTATAATACAATACCAATAGCAACCACTAAAAAAGCTATACTAAGAGAAACACTTCAGAACACTATAAATAACAAAACAAAACTCTACAAATATGTTCAAGTAACCCAAACAAGAAAGACAGAAACAAAAAGCAGAGAACATGGGGCACCTGGGTGGCTCAGTTGGTTAAGTGTCCTACTTCGGCTCAGGTCATGAGCTCACAATTTGTGGGTTTGAGCTCTGCATCAGGTTCTATGCTGACAACTCAGAGCCTGGAGCCTGTTTCTGATTCTGTGTCTCCCTCTCTCTCTGCCCATCCCTCACTAGTTTTCTGTCTCTCTGTCTCTCTCTCTCTCTTTCTCTCTCTCTCTCTCTCTCAAAAAAAAGCAAAAACGTTAAAAAATTTTAAAAAAAGCAGAGAATATACAGAAAACAAAAAAATAAAATGGCTGATTTAAGCTGTAACGTATCAAATATTATAAGAAATCTAAATTATCAAATTATACCAATTAAAAGACTGAGATTGACAGAGTGGATTAAAATATATTATCCAGGGCCACCAGGCTGGCTCAGTCAGTAGAGCATGCAACTCTTGATCTTGGGGTTATGAGTTCAAGTCCCATGTTGAGTATAAATATTATATATGTATGTATGTATATATATACATATATATATATATTCCAACTATATGCTGTTTACAAGACACTGACTTCAAATATAATGGTATCAGCAGGTTGAAAGTAAAAGAATGGAGAAAGACATATCCTGTAAACATTAATAAAAAGAAACCAGGAGTAGCTATATTAACATCAGGTAAAGTTGATTTCAAAACAAAGGAGTCTATTAGATAAAGGGAAATTTTACAATAATAGGGAGGCTAATCCACCAAAAAGATATAACAATCCTAAATGCCTGTGCACCAAACAGCAGAGCTGCAAATCATGTGAAGGAAAAACTGACCGTTTTGAAAGGAGAAATAGGTAAATCAACAATTTTTTTTTCTAGTGTGGTTTTTATTTATTTATTTATTTATTTTCTTTAATATATGAAATTTATTGTCAAATTGGTTTCTATACAACACCCAGTGCTCATCCCAAAAGGTGCCCTCCTCAATACCCATCACCCACCCTCCCCTCCCTCCCACCCCCCATCAACCCTCAGTTTGTTCTCAGTTTTTAAGAGTCTCTTATGCTTTGGCTCTCTCCCACTCTAACCTCTCTTTTTTTTGTTTTTGATAAATCCACAACTATAGTTGGTGCTGGAAGAAGCAATCTAGAGAACATGACTGCCAGTTGACATGGAAGCTGGACCTACACAATTGGAGGCTCCAGACCCCCTCCCCTGTCCTTGGAATATATATTCTGCCCACCATTTTCACAGTGGGAGCCATTTTCAAGCACATAGTATTGAGAGAGAATGTGTTGTTGAGACCATCAACGGTATGTGGAACTGAACACAGCTAAGACCTCTATATAAACTTTTAAGATTCTGGCAGGGGGGTGCAGAGATCTTTAATCTTGCAGTCACCCAAGACAAGCCTTGTATGTAAGTTCCTTTGTTTATTGAAACTGCCACCAAAGCCTGCAGTAGTCTGCCTCTTTCTTCAGTCTTTCTTTGCCTTCCATATGCAGATACCAGTTTGCAAACCCACAATTGGCAAGCCAGGCAGGAGATCAGAAAAATGAATCTTGGGAAGGGCTATCATTGAGGGAAATCCTGAATTGGCCATCAACCTCTGTGTGGGAAAGGATGGCACATATGTTAGATGCTTGTAGTCCAGAGATTCCTTGAAAACATCAGCAGATTTGATGTGCTTGTTTGAGGACTGCATATAGCACACTGTGGCCAAACAGGAAAGCAAATGGCTGCCACGGTGTGTTGGCCTCTACTGTGGGCAGTTCAGTTGGCCACCGATGCCCAACTAGAGGCAGAAACTTGAGTTGGAAAGTTGGAAAAAGAGTTGAGGCTAGAGAAGGATATGTGTTTATCCACTGCTCTTCTAGCTTCAGGGCTGGCAGACAAGGTGGGAAAGAAGAACAATAAGTTAGAGATCTTGGTGTGCCATTTTGAAAACCTAGAAGGGCACAAACCTGATAAGGGATACTAAGAGGTGGAATCTCTGGGAAAGGGAGGGAGACAGAAGGACATTGTGGGGATTGAGAATGAAATACACAAAATTCCCCTGCTGTTCAAGCCCCAATACAAAGGAAAGAAAAATCAAAGCAACAACCCCAACTAGCAGTGCAGCTCCCAATTAAGGAAATGTTCATGATGAGAGAATATACTCCTACTGAGCTTATTGATATAGTTACCATACTCCAGCGAAAGGCCAGGGAAAGTATCCAGGCATGGTTAGTGCAGCTATTGGATCCAGAGGTCAGGGAATCAGAAATGCAAAGGCATTTCTCTGACAGGGCAGGAAACAAAGAAAATGACCAACATCACCACATATCCTGCATACCACTAGCATGGTGCTTAGGGAGTTCAAGGTACTTACTTCCTTATAGATTGGATTATTCTAGCCTGCAGGGAATCTTGGCCCAAAAAAGGGGAAACTCCATGAGTACAATCTATAGATGAGTTAGAACAAATTTTTAGGGAGTTGAAAATGAAACAAGCAATCTAAGCCCCCATCTTTGAAGGCCCTAATTGGGTCACATTCACTGCAGAAATTAAAAGCCAAAACACAACAGAACAAACAACAACAACAACAACAAAAAGAAATGAAAGGCAAGATATTCCAGTTTAATCCTAACACCTGGTATAGGATGCTGATATCCATGCTTAGCCCAGTCATGATGCAAGAAATTTATGATATTGGGTAATCAACTACTGTTATGAGGGAAACTGACAAATTCCAGGAATGAATATGGGCTGTGGGAAAGACCTGAAACAGAAAGGGATCTTGGGGGCGCCTGGGTGGCGCAGTCGGTTAAGCGTCCGACTTCAGCCAGGTCACGATCTCGCGGTCCGTGAGTTCGAGCCCCGCGTCAGGCTCTGGGCTGATGGCTCAGAGCCTGGAGCCTGTTTCCGATTCTGTGTCTCCCTCTCTCTCTGCCCCTCCCCCGTTCATGCTCTGTCTCTCTCTGTCCCAAAAATAAATAAACGTTGAAAAAAAAAAAAAAAGAAAGGGATCTTGGAAAGTGAAAAGGTTATTCCAATCAGCTGTAAAGTATCCATTAAAAGTAACGCAGAAGTAAATGTGATTTACCTTGCTACTAGAACCCCACCTGAAAAGATAGACCAGCACCTGTTGGGATGAGCACCAGGTGTTGTATGGAAACCAATTTGACAATAAATTTCATAATAATAAAAAAAAAAGAAAAGAAAAGATAGACCAGCAACCCAACACTGTGTTGGTTAGTCTCTGGAAAGCCTTAAAACCTGAACAACAGTTTAGACCTGTTCCACCTGCCCTTACCATCCATGATGCCCTACCTTCTCTAGAAGAGGCCTCAGGGATACAGTCCTATTCTAGGTGAGTGCCTCACATGCCCCACATAAAGGATACAGGTCAAGACTGCCTCCAGGTGAGGACCATTGAAGGTGATGGGAGACCTCATGTTAAGTTCACCATTCACTGGTCCCCCAGAAATAAACAAAAGGTGACATTTGAGCCAAGTATACTCTAATACATGTCCATAGTGCTTTCAACGGCCTGGTATGGCCAGTTAAAAAAAGGTAAATGACTCATGGCAGATAACCATGGACTACCAAGAACTGAACAAGGGAGTGCCCCACATCCATGTGGCTATGCCCAACACTGCATCCTCCAGAGTATGTCCTCTAACTACATCTTAGATAATTTGGCCATGGTCCTAGGAGTATACCATGTTGTCCTGGACTTGGAAAGGGTTTTTTTTTTTTTTTTTCAGTATACCCTTGGCCACAAGATCAATTTGCCTTCATGTAAAAGGAGCAACCATAAATCTTTCAACTGCTTCCCCAAGGCTATTGTATATCCTCACAATGTGTTATGTGATGGTAGCTCAAGATTTGTCCCCATTCTCCTTCCCTACATCAGTAAAATGGACCCATTACATTGATGATATAATGTTAATATGTGAGGACTTGACTCTGCTGCAGGACACTCTGCAAACTTTGCTGGAACATCTGCAAAGGAGAGAATGGACAATAAACCTACAGAAAATGCAAGCCTTACGCACCTTCATAAAGTTTTGGGGAGGAGTATGGTTGGCTAAGATATGCACTGTCGTCAAGCTGTAATTGACAAGATGCAAGTCTATACATCCCTTAAGAATGTGAAAGAGGTATAGCTTTTGTCGGGATTTTGAGGCTGGGAAGGACTTTTATTCCCCACCTGGTACAATGCCTCCATCCCTTTTACAACTGGTGAAGAAAGGTCACATGTAGGTCTGGGGATCAGAGCAAAAATTTTGTATTTTGAGAACACAAAAATACTAGTGAAGCTGATTAAAGCTCTGGGCATCTCCCAAGGAGGGCTGTCATTTGAGTTAGATGTATCCATGACTCCAGAAGGTATGAGTTGGGAACTGTGGCAGAGACAACAGAAAACAATTCCTCTAGGATTTTGGTCACATCTCTGAAAGGGGGCAGAAATTCAATATACCCCCATAGAGCAAACAGCTTTTCCACAGCGTACTTAGAACTTCTTCAGGTAAAGCCTCTCATGAAGGAAGAGTTTGTCATAGTAAGAACTCACTTCCTATCATGGAGTGGGTTGAGAATATGTGCCATCAACCCACCTCTGCCATGGCTCAAACTCCCACTTTGACTAAGTAGCATGCCTATTGACAGCAAAGAAGCATCATGTTCACCAGCACACTGTCTCTAGAAATTCAGGAGCTACTAGGGCCTGTGGAGTATATAAGTTTTCCAAATGCCCTCACATATTCCTGTGGTGGGAATCCTGTAGAGGGGAGTGGGGGAAATTCCTGCTGATGCCTGGTATACAGATAGATCTAGTCAGGGCATCTATCCACATGGACTGCAATCACTATTCAGCCCCAATACTGACACCATCTGAATGGAAACAGGAAAAGACCACAGCAACCAGTGGGGCTGAACTCAGAGCAGTTTGGCTGGTGATTGCTCATGAACCTTGGCCCCTAACCCTGACTGACAATTGGGCTGATCTAAATGAATTAAACCAATTTCTTGGATAAGGGAAGTTGAGGAGTGAGTAATCATGAATAATCCCTTGTGGGGATGTATATGTGGAAAAGACATTGGGTTTGCCTACAAGAGCCTGAAGCAGTCCTCATTGTCTTCCACATCACATCTTATAATGCATTCTCAATGTTGGAATGTACATTTGGCTCACCGTTCCCATGGTAGGGGTCATTACCAAGGACATAGCCTTGAGAGAGCAATGTGTTATTGAGACCATCTGGACAGCATATATGCCAAACCCTGTTAAGGCCTCTATATAAACTAAGATTCTAGCAGGTGGATGCAGTGATCTACTCATTTGTGGCCACCCAAGACAAGACTTATATGTAAGTTCCCTTATTATCAAAAATGTCACCTACTGATCTGGAGTGGTCTGCCTCTTTCTTTGATCTCTCCTTGCCCTCTAGGTATAGGGACCAGTCTACAAACCAACAGTTGGAGATTTCAATAGCTCTCTTTCAAAAACTGATAGAATAACTAGGAAGAAAATCAACAAGGGTATAGAATTCAACAACAATATCTAATCAAAGTTTCCAGAACACTACAATCAATAGCAAAATGAATATTCTTTTCAACTTCCTACATAATTTACCAAAACAGGCTATATCCAGGGTCATAAATCAAACCTCGACAAATTTAAAGAAATCCTACAGAGTGTGTTCTCTAACTAAAATGGGAGAAAACTAGAAATTAATACCAAAAACTTAACAGAAAAAAACTCCAAATACTTGGAAACTGAAAAATACACTTCTAAATAATCAATGGTTCAAAAAGGAAGTCTCTAGAGAACTAAAAATATAATGAACTACGTAGAAAAGAAAATATTCCATATTAAAATTCATGACACAAAGTTAAAGCACTGATGAGGGGGAAATTTATAGCACTAAATGGATATATGAGAGAAAAATAGCAATCAATAATCTAAGCTTCTACTTCAAGAATCAAGAAAAAGAAGAGCAATGTAAACCTAAAGCATACAGAAAAAATTAAATAATAATAACAGAAATCAATGAAACTGAAACAGCAAAGCAAATAAAACAAAGAGCTCACTCTGAAAAATGTCAATAAAATTGACTCCAAGAGAAGAGTTAAGATGGCAGAATAATAGGGGGACTTATGCTTGCCTCGTCCCTTGAACACAAGCTAGATAAATATCAAATCATTCTGAATGTCAAAGAAATTGATCTGAGGACAGATTAGACTGCACATCTAGAGGGAGAAAAATGGCCACATAATGGAAGATAGGAATTGTGGAGAGTTGAATTGGGGGAGAAAAGAACTGCGGGTGCTGTGGAGGGTAGGGAGTCCTGATCACATAGGGAGAGAGAGAGTGCTGTGCACAGGGGATTGCACAAGAAAAACACTTTCCCAAAATCATTGACTCGGAAAAGGGAGGGACTGATTATCACAATTTTTACAAGCAGTAGAGCTCAAAGTCTAAAGTTTTAGAAGTCCGTGCCATCACCAGGGTCAAGCCTGGTGGGCTTAACAGTGGTCCTATGGGGAAGGAGGGCAGAGACCTGAGAGTGGATAACATGGTCTGAGGATCACCTGGGTTTCACTGGGAAAGACAGTTCCCATTCTTGGAACATGTTTGGGAGAGGTGGCACTGCCTCAACAGGGGACAAAAGAGACAGAGGGTGCCATTGAGCTGCACAATTAATTACCATAGCAGCAGAGGCACCTGCTGAAGGCAGCTAACCTGGAAGCGAGCTTTTGGCTGCACTTTACCATAAACTCTGAGCCCCTGCATGGTCGTGTGACTGCTTTTCTGGGAGAAACCAGTACCAGACACAGTACCAGACACAACTCTAAAATTTGGAGTTTTGAAACCCAGCCATGCACTAGAGATAAAACACAAGATCACTATGCTGCCAGCCAGGCAGACAGCTTGGACAAAGATAGGGTGAAAGCAGGGTTCTGACAGAAGCCTGGGACACAAGAGGGGAGAATGTTCACTCTTTTGTGAGGGCTTCCTGAACAGTGGAAGGTGCAAACTCAACTCTCCAGGGAAAAGAGAGCAGGGTGACATGATTTCCCCCTGCCCATCAGCAAGTCCAGACTTCAGTGAGGTACACAGCACCCACAGTGGAGGCTGGAGATTCTTACACTGGGGCAAGTTGACCTGAGCACCAGTGCAGCAGGGCCCTCCCCAAGAGGACCAGCACAAATGCTCCTGCATACATCAACTCTACTGATCATAGAGTGCTGCAAAGCTTCAGCTCTAAGGGAAATAGGATCTAACCTTTTCTAACAAGCTGACCAAAACATACATAGTTAAAACTCACCACACACTGGACAAGGTCCAAACACTCCCCATTGCAGGCAAGGAGAATCACAGCAGCGGATTGATCTGAGGGAAAGAGCAGCCAAAACACAATAGCAGAATGCACACAGCATACACCAATATGCTACCTGAAGCATCAGGCCTTGGACAGTACAAGACTTCTTTTAATATAACCATTACTCTCAGGAGCAGGAAACATAACAGGCTTTCCTAACACATGAAAGACAGAGATCTAAGCAAAATGCCGAGACAGAGGAATTCATTCCGAAAGAATGAACAAGAAGTCATAGCCAGGGATCTAATCAAAAGAGGTATAAGTAATATGCCTAAACCAGAATTTAAAACAACAATCATAAGGACACTAACTAGGTTTGAGGAAAGCATAGAAGATACTAGGAAGTCCTTTTCTGCAGACATAAAAAGAATTAAACTAATCAGTCCAAAGTAAAAAAAATGATATAACCAAGATGCAAAACTGACCAGTGGTATTGACAACAAAGATTGAAGAAGGTGAGGAACAAATCAGTGATATAGAAGATAAAATTACTGAGAATAATGAACCTGAAAAGAAATGGAAAAGAAAAGTATTGGATCACAAATGTAGAGTTAGGGAACTCAGCGACCCCATAAAGTGTAATAACATTCATATCATAGGAGTCCCAGAAGAAGAATGGGGAAAGGAGGTTTATTTGAGCACATTATAGTTGAAAATTTCAATAACCTGGGGAAAGAAATAGACATCCAAATTTAGGAAGCATAGAGAACTCCCATCAAAACCAACAAGAGCCAGCCAACACCAAAACATATCACAGTAAAATTTACAATATACACAGATAAGGAAAGTATCCTGAAAGCAGCAGGGGGTGGTGGGAAGCCCTTAATCTATAAGGGAAGAAAAATCAGGTTCTCAGTGGATCTCTCCACAGAAACTTGGCAGGCCAGAAGGGAGTGGCATTATATATTCAATGTGCTGAATGGGAAAAATATGCAGTCAAAATACTTTATCCAGCAAGGATGTCATTCAGAATAGGAGAAATAAAGAGTTTCCCAGACAAAAACTAAAAGAATTCATGACGACTAAATCAGCCCCACAAGAAATATTAAAGTAAATTCTTTGAGTGGTAAAGAAAGACCAAAAGCAACAAAGACTAGAACAGAGAAAATCTCCAGAAACACTGACTTTATGGGTAATACAATGGCACTAAATTCATATCTATCAATAATCTCTCTGAATATAAGTGTACTAAATGCTGCAATTAAAACATATAGGGTGTCTGAACGGATAAAAAAAAAAAACAAGATCTGAAGAGACAAATCATGAATAGGGAGATTGAAGCAATTAACACAAGCCTCCCAACAACATAAAGCCCAGGACCAGATGACTTCACTGGTCAATTCTACCAATTTTTTAAGGAATTAACACAAAACTCCTCAAACTCTTTCAAAAATTGAAGTGGAGGGAACCCTTCTAAACCCATTCTTATGGTGATACCAAAGCCAGGCATGGACACTACAAGAAAATTGTAGGACAACGTCCCTGAATGAACATAGATGCAGTAATCCTCAAAAAAAAAAAAAAACAAAAAAAACCCCAAAAAACTAGCAATCAAAAATTACCAGCAGATTAAGAGGATTTCCCAACACAACCAACTTATGTTTATCCCTTAAATGTACAGATGGATCAACTGCAATATTAATAATTGTGATACCACATCAACAGTATGAAGGATTAAAAGTTTATGACCTTCTTAACAGATGCAGAAATAGAATTTTCCAAAATTCAAAATCCATTAATAATAAAAAAAATATTGTCAACAAATTACTTACAGAAGAAAAGTAGCTCAATATAATAAAGGCCATAATCTACAAACCCACAGCTAACATTGTAATCAACAGTGATATGCTCAGAGCCTTTTCTTTAGATCAAGAACAAGACAAAAGTGCCTGCTTTTGCCACTTCTATTCAACATAGTGTTGGAAATCCTATATAGAATTATTAGTCAGGGGGAAAAAAGACATCCAAGTCAGAAAGGAAGGGGAAAATTTTTCTGTTTTCTGATGATATGATTTTATATATAGAAAACCCTGACAACTCCATCAAAAAACTGTTAGAACTAGGGTGAGGAGATGGGAAGATGATAGAGTAGGAAGACCCTAACCTCACCTCATCCCATGGATACAACTAGATAACACTCATATCAGCATGAATAATCCAGAAAATGATCCAAAAACTGGCAGAACAAACTCCAAACTATATCTCTGCACCTCCATTTCCTTGCTTTAAAATAACCATATAATAGTGTACAACTTATAAAATTACCGTGAGAAGGGGTAAAATGGTGGTGGAGTAGGAAGACCCTGGTCTCACCTAGTCCCACAAACACAACTAGATAACAATCAAATACCTCCAGAAATTTGCCTGAAGACTAGCAGAACTCCACAACTAAAGGTAGAGAAGATGCCACATTGAAGAAGGTAGAAAGGGCAAAGAGGTGGTTTCAGAGCTAAATGGACTATGACTGTCCATAGTGGGGAGGGAGCCAGTGGCATGGAGAAGGGTGAAAAGCAGAGCTTCACACCAGGGAGGCTGCATGAGGAAATTAATCCTTAGCTTTTGAAGCAAGGTGGGTTGAATCTCATGACTTCTTACAACCTGTGGGACTTAAAGATTGGTACTTTAAAAATCAGTAGGCAGAGCTCTGGGAGATCCCAGAAAGTGATAGGAAGGGGAATTCACACCCTTAAAGAGACAACACAACAAACAGACCATGCAGATAGTGTATAGAATGAACAGTTTGAAAACATGGGGGGCATACAGGAAGGAGAGTGATTAACTCATCTCAGACCGTGGCCTAGAGAGGCAGGGATCACAGGGAGATGCTTCCAGGAACAGGGGATCTGGTAGGCAATATCTCCCTCCCCAGCTCCCAACATGAACACAAGACCATATGTGGGCACCAGCACAGTGCCAACACTCACTATATAACATGCTTATATTGAGCTTCACCCCACCCCTGTGCTTCCCAGTCATGTTTGCCTCAAACTCAGTGCTGTGAGCCCCCTCCCCCAGAAGACTCATACAAACACCATCAGCATTTCATCTCCAACCCATATGTTTTGTTGAAGAAGCTCTACTGGCAGGAGAGGGTGGGGATGGTCTCATTTGTACAAGCAGACCAGCACACACCTTGTTAAAATGTGACCAACCAATCTGCAGAGCAAACACTGGCCAAAACAAGCAAAGACAGCTTCTGCAGACAATAGAACGGGAGGATAAAGAGGCCATGACTCAACAGCAGGGCACACACACACACACACACACACACATAGGAGACACTCCATGAGGGCCTAGGTCCTGGAGAACAGGAGACACTGCACTGCAGGGCACTACAAGACATCTTCTTCATAAGGCCATTACCTTCAAAAGCCATAGACATATCTGATTTTCCTAACACAGAGAAACAGACACGGAGAGTTAGACAAAATGAAGAGACAGAGAAATGTGTCCCAATTGACAGGATAGGATCAAACCACAGCAAGAGACCTAAGCAAAACGAATGTGACTAATATGCCTGATAAGGAATTTAATATAAAGATCATAAAGACACTCACTGGACTTGAGAAAAGAGTGGAGACCCTTGACAAAGAGATAAAAAACAAAGAACCATTCAGAGATGAAGAACACAATAAACGAAATTAAAAATGCACTTTATAGAATAAATAGCAGGCTACATGAAGCAGAGGAACAAATTAATGGCCTGGAACACAGAGTAATGGAGAGTAACAAACAGAGCAAATGAGGGGGGAAATATGCAAATTGTCTTAGGGAATAGTCTTAGGGAATGCAGTGACTCCATCAAGTGAAATAACATTCGCATTATAGGCATCCCATAAGAACAGAGAGAAAGGGGGAAGAAAATTTCAAGATACACTACAAATCTATAGTACTCAAAATAGTATGGTACCGGTACAAAAATGTACATATAGACCAAAGGAATAGAATAGAGAGCCCAGAAATAAACGCACACCTATATGGTCAATTAATATATGACAGAGGAAGCATGAATATACAATAGGGAAAAGACAGTCTCTTCAACAAATGGTGTCAGGAAAACTGGACAGCTACCTGCAAAAAAAATGAAACTAAACCACTTTCCTACCCCATATACAAAAATAAACTTAAAATGGATTAAAGCCTTAAGTGTGAGACCTAAAGCGTAAAACTCCCAAAAGAAAACATAGGCAGTAATCTCAAACATAGGCAGTAATATCTTGGACATCAGCCTTAGCAACATATTAATGGATTTGTCTCCGCAGGCAAGGGAAACAAAAGTAAAATTAAACTATTGAGACTACACCAAAACAAAAAGCCTTCACACAGCAAGCAAAATTATCCACAAAACAAAAAGGGAGATGATACTTGCAAATTATATATCCTATAAGGGGTTAATATCCAAAATGTATACAAAACTTATACTACTCAACATCAAAAAAAAAAAAACCACAGCCAATTTGATTTAAAACTGTGCAAAGTCTTTTCCAAAGAATACATCCAGATGGTTAACAGACACATGAAAAAATTCTCACCTCACACCTATCAGAATGGCTAAAAGTAGCAACTCAGGCAACAACAGATGTTGGTGAGGATACTGAGAAAGAGGAACACTTTTGCAGTGCTGGTGGGAATGCAAACTGGTGCAACCATTCTGGAAAATAGTATGGAGGGTCCTCAAAAACTTAAAAATAGAACTACCCTATGACACAGCAATTTCACCACTAGGATTTTACCCGAAGCATACAAAAATGCTGATTCAAAGGGGCACATGCACCCCAATGTTTACAGCAGCACTATTGACAATAGCCAAAGTATGGAAAGAGCCCAAATGTCCATTGACTAATGAATGGATAAAGAAGATGTGGTGTGTGTATATATATATATATATATATATATTACTTGGCAATCAAAAAGAATGAAATCTTGCCATTTGCAACAATGTGGATGGAACTAAAGTGTATTATGCTAAGCGAAATAAGTCAGTCAGAGAAAGACAAATATCATATGATTTCACTCATATGTAGAATTTAAGAAACAAAACAGATGAACATAAGGGAAGGGAAGCAAAAATAATATAAAAACAGAGAGGGAGGCAAACTATAAGAGAATCTTAAATACAGAGAACAAACTGAGGGTTGCTGGAGGGGAGGTAGGTGGGGGATGGACTAAATGGGTTATGGGTACTAGGGAGGACACTTGTTGCGATGAGTACTGGGTGCTACATGTAAGTGATGAATCACTAAATTCTATTCCTGAAATCATTATTACACTGTATGTTAACTAACTTGGATTAAATTAAAAATAAATTTAAAGAATGTGCAAAGGCCCTGATAGACATTTTTTAAAAAAAGACATACAGATGACCAACAGACATATTAAAAGATGCTCAACATAACTAATCACCAGGGAAATGCAAATCAAAACCAGAATGACTTCACACTTTTTAGAATGGCTATAATCAAAATGACAAATGATAAGTTGGCGAGGACGTGGAGAAAAGGGAACCTTCATGCACTGTTGGTGGGAATGTGAATTTGTGCAACCACTGTGGAAACCAGTAAAGAGATTCCCAGAAAATTAAAAATAGAAATATCATATGATTGAGAAATTCCAATTCTGGGTATTTTTCCAAAGAAAACAAAAACACCAATCTAAAGAGATATATTCACATGTTCACTGAAGCATTATTTATAATAAATGAGATATGGAAGCAACCCAAGTAACCATCAAAAGATGAATGGATAAAAAAGATTTGGAATACACACACACACACACACACACACACACACACACACGAACACATACATACATACACACCAAATAGGGATACATATATAATATATATTACATATATATTTATTACACGTAGCAATATATGGAGTATTACTAAGCCATAAACAATAATGAAATCTTGCCATTTGCAATAACATGGATGGACCCAGAATGCATTATGCCAGGTGAAATAAGTCAGATAGGGAAAGAAAATACTGCACCGTATGGTTTCACTTATGTGGAAGGAATCTAAAAAACAAAACAAATCAACAAACAAACAAACAAAGCCTTAAATACAGAGAATAAATTGGTGGTTGCCAGAGGGGAAGTGGTTGGGTGATAGGCAAAATAGATGAAGGGGATTAAGGGTTACAAACTTCCAGCTATAAAATAAGTAAGTCATGGAACTGAAAAGGATAGCATAGGGAATATTGTCAATAATATTGTAATAACGTTATATGATGAGAGATGGTGACTACATTTATAATAATGAGTAATATATAGAATTGTCAAATCAATATGTTATAGACTGGAAACTCATGACATTGTATGTTAATAATACTTCAATAATAGGTCTAAAAAATTGGGAAGGATGGGTAAAATAGATAAAGGGGATTAAGAGTACACTTATCTTGGAGAAGATGGCAGCGTAGGAGGACACTGGGATCACCTTGTCCTGCTAATCACTTAGATTCCACCCCCATCTGCCTAAATAACCCAGAAAAACACCAGAAGACTAGCAGAACGGCCACTCCGGAGTCAAGTGCAGACAAGAGGCCCATAGAAGAGGGTAGGAAGGGCGAGAGGCGGTGCATGCTACACAGAATGGTGGGAGGGAGCCAGGGCAGTAGAGGGGCAGTCCGCCAGGCAAGGTAGAGCCCCCAAAGTCTGGCTTGCAAAAGCAGAGGGGCCAGACTCTGTGAGTTCTGACAGCCAGCGGGACTTAACATCTGGAATGTTACTCTGCTCTTGGAGAGCGGGGTGGGGGGGGGCGTGAGAGGACACTGGGATGGAGAGTTGTTGAGCCCCAGAAGACAGAGCTCAGCTCAGCGGGGGAACAAAGACGCTGGCAAGCACCATTTCCCTCTCCCATCCCCCAGCCAAAATTCCAAAGGGAAACTGCTCCCGCCACTGAACTTTCTTGCACCCTGCAAATGCGCAACGCTGTGCTTCTGTGGATTCATCCCTCCGACAGGCCTGCCTCCTTCCTGGTGCTACAGGGCCCCTCTCCCAGGGGACCACCATCAGGGAAAGCAAGCTAAGCCTGCCCCTCCTGCCCCTGTGCACCTTGCAGATCCACCCCGGCTAATATGCCCTTGGACAGATCCCATCAAAGCAGCACCACAAGCCCGGCAGTGTGCAAGCAGTCCAGACAGGGGCCACACCACTCCACAGTGAGTCCTACCCCTGGGAGAGGGGAAGATAAGGTACACACCACACTGACTGTGGCCCCAGCAGTGGGTTGGGGGAAGACATTGGGTCTGACTGTGGCCCCGTCCACCAACACAAGTTACTCCGGCCAGCAGAGGGGAAGTGCCCTACAGTTTGGAACTACTGCAGGGACTACCCAAAATGACAAAATGGAAGAATTCTCCCCAAAAGAAACTCCAGGACGTAGCGACAGCTAACGAATTGATCAAAACCAATTTAAGCAATATAATGGAACAAGAATTTAGAATAATAGTCATAAAATTAATCGCTGGGCTTGAAAAAAAGCATAGAGGACAGCAGAGAATCTATTGCTACAGAGATCATGGGACTAAGAAATACTCATGAGGAGCTAAAAAAAGCTATAAATGAGGTGCAAAATAAAATGGAGGCGGCCATAGCACGGATTGAAGAGGCAGAGGAGAGAATAGGTGAATTAGAAGATAAAATTATGGAAAAAGAGGAAGCTGAGAAAAAGAGAGATAAAAAAAATCCAGGAGTATGAGGGGAGAATTAAAGAACTAAGTGATGCAATCAAACGGAACAGTATCTGTATCATAGAAATTCCAGAAGAAGAAGAGGGAGAGAGAAAGGGGCTGAAGGTGTACTTGAAAAATCATAGCTGAGAACTTCCCTGATCTGGGGAAGGAAAAAGGCATTGAAATCCAAGAGGCACAGAGAACTCCCTTCAGACATAAGTTGAATCGATCTTCTGTACAAAATATCATAGTGAAACTGGCAAAATACAAGGATAAAGAGAAAATTCTGAAAGCAGCTAGAGATAAACAGGCTCCAACTTACACAGGGAGACCCATAAGAATAGTAGCAGACCTATCTACTGAAACTTGGCAGGCCAGAAAGGAATGGCAGGAAATCCTCAATGTGAGAAACAGAAAAAATATGCACCCAAGAATCCTTTATCCAGCAAGCCTGTCATTCAGAATAGAAGGAGAGATAAGTTTCCCCAAACAAACAAAAACTGAAGGAATTCATCACCACTAAACCAGACCTACAAGAGATCCTAAGGGGGATTCTGTGAGTGAAATGTTGCAAGGACCACAAAGTACCAGAGACATCACTACAAGCATGAAACCTACAGACATCACAAGGACTCTAAACCCATATATTTCTATAATAACACTGAATGTAAATGGACTAAATGCGCCAACCAAAAGACACAGGGTATCAGAATGGATAAAAAAAAAACACCCATCTATTTGCTGTCTACAAGAGACTCATTTTAGACCTCAGAACACTTTCAGATTGAAAGTGAGGGGATGGAGAACTATTTACCATGCTACTGGAAGTCAAAAGAAAGCTGGAGCAGCCATAATTATATCAGAAAAACTAGACTTTAAATTAAAGGCTGTAACAAGAGATGAAGAAGGGCATTATATAATAATTACAGGGTCTATCCATCAAGAAGAACTAACAATTATAAATGTCTATGTGCCAAATACGGGAGCCCCCAAATATCAAAAAACAATTACTCACAAACATAAGCAACCTTATTGACAAGAATCTGGTAATTGCAGGGGACTTTAATACCCCACTTACAACAATGGATAGATCATCTAGACACATGGTCAATAAAGAAACAAGGGCCCTGAATGATACATTGGATCAGATGGACTTGACAGATGTATTTAGAACTCTGTATCCCAAAGCAACAGAATATACTTTCTTCTCGAGTGCACATGGAACATTCTCCAAGATAGATCACATACTGGGTCACAAAACAGCCCTTTATAAGTATACAAAAATTGAGATCATACCATGTGCACTTTCAGACCACAATGCTATGAAGCTCGAAATCAACCACAGGAAAAAGTCTGGAAAACCTCCAAAAGAATGGAGGTTAAATAACACCATCCTAAAGAATGAATGGGTCAACCAGGCAATTAGAGAAGAAATAAAAAAATATATGGAAACAAATTAAAATGAAAATACAACAATCCAAACACTTTGGGATGCAGCGAAGGCAGTCCTGAGAGGAAAATACATTGCAATCCAGGCTATCTCAAGAAACAAGAAAAATCCCAAATACAAAATGTAACAGCACACCTAAAGGAAATAGAAGCAGAACAGCAATGACAGTCTAAACCCAGCAGAAGAAAGGAAATAATAAGGATCAGAGCAGAAATAAACAATATAGAATCTAAAAAAACTGTAGAGCAGATCAATGAAACCAAGAGTTGTTTTTCTGAAAAAATGAATAAAATTGATAAACCTCTAGCCAGGTTTCTCAAAAAGAAAAGGGAGATGACCCAAATAGATAAAAGCATGAATGAAAATGGAATTATTACAACCAATCCCTCAGAGATACAAACAATTATCAGGGAATACTATGAAACATTATATGCCAACAAATTGGACAACCTGGAAGAAATGGATAAATTCCTAAACACCCACACTCTTCCAAAACTCAATCAGGAGGAAATAGAAACCTTGAACAGACACATAACCAGCAAAGAAATTGAATCGGTTATCAAAAATCTCCCAGCAAGTAAGAGTCCAGGACCAGATGGCTTCCCAGGGGAGTTCTATCAGACGTTTAAAGCAGAGATAATACCTATCCTTCTCAAGCTATTCCAAAAAATAGAAAGGGAAGGAAAACTTCCAGACTCATTCTATGAAGCCAGCATTACTTTGATTCCTAAACCAGACAGAGACCAGGAAATAAAGAGAACTACAGGCCAATATCCCTGATGAATATGGATGCAAAAATTCTCAATAAGATACTAGCAAATCGAATTCAACAGCTTATAAAAAGAATTATTCACCATGATCAAGTGGGATTCATTCCTGGGATGCAGGGCTGATTCAACATTTGCAAATCAATCAACGTGATACATCACATTAATAAAAGAAAAGATAAGAACCATATGATCCTGTCAATCGATGCAGAAAAAGCATTTGACAAAATTCAGCATCCTTTCTTTATAAAAACCCTCGAGAAAGTCTGGATAGAAGGAAGATAATTAAACATCATAAAAGCCATTTATGAAAAGCCCACACCTAATGTCATCCTCAATGGGGAAAAACTGAGAGCTTTCCCCCTGAGATCAGGAACACAACAGGGATGTCCACTCTCACCGCTGTTGTTTAACATAGTGTTGGAAGTTCTAGCATCAGCAATCAAACAACAAAAGGAAATCAAAGGCATCAAAATTGGCAAAGATGAAGTCAAGCTTTCACTTTTTGCAGATGACATGATATTATACATGGAAAACCCAACGGACTCCACCAAAAGTCTGCTAAAACTGATACATGAATTCACCAAAGTTGCAGGATACAAAATCAATGTACAGAAATCAGTTGCATTCTTATACACTAATAATGAAGCAACAGAGAAACTAATAAAGAAACTGATCCCATTCACAATTGCACCAAGAAGTCTAAAATACCCAGGAATAAACTTAACCAAAGATGTAAAAGATCTGTATGCTGAAAACTATAGAAAGCTTATGAAGGAAATTGAAGAAGATATAAAGAAATGGAAAAACATTCCGTGCTCATGGGTTGGAAGAATAAATATTGTCAAAATGTCAATACTACCCAAAGTTATCTACACACTCAGGGAAATCCCAATCAGAATTGCACCAGCATTCTTCTCAAAGCTAAAACAAGCAATCCTAAAATTCATATGGAACCACAAAAGGCCCTGAATAGCCAAAGTAATTTTGAAGAAGACCAAAGCAGGAGGCATCACAATCCCAGACTTTAGCCTCTACTACAAAGCTGTCATCATCAAGACAGCATGGTATTGGCACAAAAACAGACACATAGACCAATGGAATAGAATAGAAACCCCAGAACTAGACCCACAAACGTATAGCCAACTAATCTTTGACAAAGCAGGAAAGAATATCCAATGGAAAAAAGATAGTCTCTAACAAATGGTGCAGGGAGAACTGGACAGCAACATGCAGAAGGTTGAAATTAGACCACTTTCTTACACCATTCACAAAAATAAACTCAAAATGGATAAAGGACCTAAATGTGAGACAGGAAACCATCAAAACACTAGAGGAGAAAGCAGGAAATGACCTCAGCTGCAGCAATGTCCTACTTGACACATCCCCAAAGGCAAGGGAATTAAAAGCAAAAATGAACTATTAGGACCTCATAAAGATAAAAAGCTTCTGCACAGCATAGGAAACAATCCACAAAACTAAAAGGCAACCAACGGAATGGGAAAAGATATTTGCAAATGACATATTGGACAAAGGGCTAGTATCCAAAATCTATAAAGAGCTCTCCAAACTCCACACCTGAAAAACAAATAATCCAGGGAAGAAATGGACAGAAAACATGAATAGACACTTCTCTAAAGAAGACATCCAGATGGCCAACAGGCACATGAAAAGATGCTCAACGTCGCTCCTCATCAGGGAAATACAAATCAAAACCACACTCAGATATCACCTCATGCCAGTCAGAGTGGCCAAAATGAACAAATCAGGAGACTATAGATGCTGGAGAGGATGTGGAGAAACGGGAACCCTCTTGCACTGTTGGTGGGAATGCAAACTGGTGCAGCCGCTCTGGAAAACAGTGTGGAGTTCCTCAAAAAATTAAAATAGACCTACCCTATGACCCAGCAATAGCACTGCTAGGAATTTACCCAAGGATACAGGAATGCTGATGCATAGGGGCACTTGTACCCCAATGTTTATAGCAGCACTCTCAACAATAGCCAAATTGTGGAAAACGCCTAAATGTCCATCAAATAATTAATGGATAAAGAAATTGTGGTTTATATACACAATGGAGTACTACATGGCAATGAGAAAGAATGAAATATGGCCCTTTTTAGCAACCTGGGTGGAATTGGAGAGTGTGATGCTAAGTGAAATAAACCATACAAAGAAAGACAGACCATGTGTTTTCACTCTTATGTGGATCGTGAGAAACTTAACAGAACCCATGGGGAGAGGGGAAGGAATAAAAAGAGGTTAGAGGGGGAGAGAGCCAAAGCATAAGAGACTCTTAAAAACTGAAAACATGGGGCGCCTGGGTGGCTCAGTCGGTTAAGCGTCCGACTTCGGCTCAGGTCACGATCTCACGGTCCGTGAGTTCAAGCCCCGTGTCGGGCTCTGGGCTGATGGCTCAGAGCCTGGAGCCTGCTTCCGATTCTGTGTCTCCCTCTCTCTCTGCCCCTTCCCAGTTCATGCTCTGTCTCTCTCTGTACCAAAAATAAATAAACATTAAAAAAAAATTAAAAAAAAAACTGAAAACAAACTGAGGGTTGATGGGGGTTGGGAGAGAGGGGAGGGTAGGTGATGGGCATCGAAGAGGGCATCTTTTGGGATGAGCACTGGGTGTTGTATGGAAACCCATTTGACAATAAATTTCATATATTAAAAAAATAAATAAAATAGGGGCGCCTGGGTGGCGCAGTCGGTTAAGCGTCCGACTTCAGCCAGGTCACGATCTCGCGGTCCGTGAGTTCGAGCCCCGCGTCAGGCTCTGGGCTGATGGCTCGGAGCCTGGAGCCTGTTTCCGATTCTGTGTCTCCCTCTCTCTCTGCCCCTCCCCCGTTCATGCTCTGTCTCTCTCTGTCCCAAAAATAAATAAACGTTGAAAAAAAAAAATTAAAAAACAAAAATAAATAAATAAATAAAATAAAAAACGCAATGTAAAAAAAAAAAAAAAGACATCCAGATGGCCAACAGGCACATGAAAAGATGCTCAACGTCACTCCTCATCAGGGAAATACAAATCAAAACCACACTCAGATATCACCTCATGCCAGTCAGAGTGGCTAAAATGAACAAATCCGGAGACTATAGATGCTGGAGAGGATGTGGAGAAATGGGAACCCTCTTGCACTGTTGGTGGGAATGCAAACTGGTGCAGCTGCTCTGGAAAACAGCGTGGAGGGTCCTAAAAAAATTAAAAATAGATCTGCCCTATGACCCAGCAATAGCCCTGCTAGGAATTTACCCAAGGGATACAGGAGTACTGATGCATAGGGGCACTTGTACCTCAACGTTTATAGTAGCACTCTCAACAATAGCCAAAGTATGGAAAGAGCCTAAATGTCCATCAACTGATGAATGGATAAAGAAGTTGTGGTTTATATACACAATGGAATACTACTTGGCAATGAGAAAGAATGAAATATGGCCTTTTGTAGCAACGTGGATGGAACTGGAGAGTGTTATGCTAAATGGAATAAGTCATACAGAGAAAGACAGATACCATATGTTTTCACTCTTATGTGGATCCTGAGAAACTTGACAGAAGACCATGGGGGAGAAGAAGTCAAAAAAAAAGTTAGAGAGGGAGGGAGGCAAACCATAAAAGACTCTTAAAGACTGAGAATAAACTGAGGGTTGATGGGGCGTGGGAGGCAGGGAAAAGTGGGTGATGGGCATTGAGGAGGGCACCTGTTGGGATGAGCACTGGGTGTTGTATGGAAATTAATTTGACAATAAATTTCATATTAAAAAAAAGAGTACACTTATCCTACTGAGCACTGAGAAATGTAGAAATTGTTGAATCATATTGTATACCTAAAATTAATATAACACTCCTGTTAATTATACTTGACTAAAAATTTTAAAAACGTATATAGCATGCAAACTGTAACCAAAAGAGGGTGAAGGTGGCCCTACCAATAACAAACAAAATAAGCTGTAAGTCCAACATGGTTGCAAAAGACAAAAAGGAAATTATATATTGCCTATAGTCAATTCGCGTAGAAGTTATAATAATTAAAAACATATATATACCAACTATCAAGGCTCAAAATATATAAGGCAAACATTGACATAATTGAAAGAAAAAATAGACAGCCCTAGTATAATAGTTGGAGCTTTAATACACCACATTCAGAATGCATAGAATAATCATACATTGTGTAAGTAAGGAGATAGAAGGCTTGAAGTGCACAATAAATCTACTAGACCTGGCATATATATAACACTCCATGAAACAACAGCAGAACACACATTCTTCTCATGTGCACGTGGGACATTTTCCTAATAGATGGCTTCTAAGTCCACAAAACAATAAAACAAATTTAAAAGGACTACAATCGTGCAAAGTATTTTCTGGTCAGAAAGGATGATAATAGAATCGATAGCAAAAAAAAAAAAAACTTGAAAAATTTCTAATATATGGAAATTAAATAACACTGAAATAATGGGCAAAAAAAGACAACACAAGAAAACCTTTTAAAATATTTTGAGAGAATCAAAATAAAAGACATGACACAAAATCTTAGAGGATGTAGTGAAAGCAGTATTCATTCACAGATTATGTAAATTTATATGTAGAAAATCCTAAGAATTTTACAGACACAGACACAGATACATACAGACACAAACAAACACATACATTGGAACTAGTAAATGTGCTCAGCAAGTAAGAGGCTACACATCAATATACAAAAACAAATTGTGTTCCCATAAAATAACAATGTGCAATCCAATAATGAAATTAATTAAATAATTCCATTAACAATAGTATCAAAAAGAAGAAAGACACATAGAGATAAATTTAACAAAAGAATTGCAAGACTTGTGCACTGAAAACTATAAAACATTATTGAAGGAAATTTTTAAAGGTTTAAACAAATGGAGAAATATCCCATGTTCAGGATCAGAAGACTTAACATTGTTAAGTTAGCAATATTGCCAAATTTATCTACAGATTCAATGTGATTCCTATCAAAATTCCAGCTGGTTTTTCTAAGAGAAATTGATGATATGATCCTAAAATTTATGTAATAATGTGAAAGATTCAGGGATGTCAAAATAGTAGCAAAAGAGCAAATTTGGTGGATTTACATATTCCAATTTAAAAACTTACTACAAAGCTATAGTATTCCTGATGGTGTGGTACTGACATGAAGATAGACCTAGAGATCAATTAAATAGAATTAAGAGTCCAGGAACAAACCCATAATTCTGGTTAATTGATTTTCAACAGAGGTATCAAGGCAATTCAATTCAGAAAAAAGGACAGTCTTCAACAATGGTGCTGGGACAATTCAACAGCCACATGCAAAAGTGTGAATTTAGACCCTTATACATACCATAAACAAAAACGAACTCAAAATGGATCACAGACCTAAAAAATTTTTAGAAGTAAGCATAAGAGCAGATCTTTTTGATATTGTGTTAGGCAAATTTTCTTAGATACATCATTAAGGGCACAAGCAGGGGTGCTTGGGTGCCTCAGCCAGTTAAGTGTTCAACTTCAGCTCAGGTCATGGTCTTGTGGTCCATGGGTTCGGCCCCATGTCAGGCTCTGTGCTGACAGCTCAGAGCCTGGAGCCTGCTTTGGATTCTGTGTCTCCCTCTCTCTCTCTGCCCCTCCCCTGCTTGCTCATGCTCTATCTCTCAAAAATAAATAAACATTCAAACAAAAGGCACAAGCAATAAAATTTGATGAATTGGATTTCAATCAAAATTGAAAACTTTTTCAGTTCAAAAGACACCATGAACAACATAAAAAGGCAAGCCACAGACTGGGAGAAAATGTGTGTACACCGTATATCTGATAAAAGACTTCTATCTAGAACATGTAAAGGGCACCTTGTAACTCAATAAGTAGACAATCCAGTTTTTTTTTTTAAGTAAAAAAGCTGTACACAAATGTTCATGGCCATTTTATTTATAAAAGCCAAAAATTAGGAAAAAACCCAGATGTCTGTCAGTGCGTGAATTGTTAAATAAACTGTTGTACATCTGTACTATGAATACTATATGGCAATAAAAAGGAATGAACCATGGATACACCCAGTAATGTAGATGATTCTCAGAAGTATGCTGGGTGAAAAAGGCCAACTCTCAAAGGTTACATACCATATAACACAATTTACATACTATTCGTGAAAGTGCAAAAATTATGGATCATAAAGAGTTTAATGGTTGTCAGGGATGGAGGGAGAAATTGTTATAAAAAAGATAACAGGAGGGGCGCCTGGGCGGCTCACCCGGTTAAGCCTCCAACTCTTGATTTTGGCTCACATCATGATTTCACAATTGAGCCCTGCTTCACTTGGGATTCTCTCTCTCCCTCTCTCTTTCTGCCCCTCCCCCAATAGTCCTCTCTCTCTCTCTCTCTCTCTCTCTCTCTCTCTCTCTCCCTCTCTCTCAGAATAAATAAATAAATAAATTTTTTTAAAAAGACAACAGGAGCAATCCTTGTGGTGATGTAACTGTTCTTTATCTTGTCTATAGTGTAGACATATAAACCTACACCTGTGCTAAATTTGCATAGCACTAAATTCACACACACACAAATGAATACATGTATGACTACGGAACTCTGAGTAAGTTGGGTAGATTCTATCATGTCAGTTTTGTGGTTGTCATGATGTACTAGAGTTATGCAAGATTTTACCATTGAGAAACACTGAATAAAGAGTAAATAGGACATCCCTGTGGTTATTTTCTATAATTATATATGAATCTTGAATCTATGTATAATTATCTTGAAAAAAAGCTTAGTTAATAAAATAAGACAAAAGATTTGAATAGACATTTCATCAAAGAAGGTATATAAGTGAAACAAGCAAATGAAAAGGATGCTCCACATCATTGGTCATTAGGGAAATGCAAAATAACCTACAATGTGAGATATTTCATACCCAGAAGAATAGCTATAATAAAAAATAAAATAACAAACGTTGGAAAGAATGTTGGAGAAAAATGGAACTCTCATACATTGCTGGTGGGAATGTAAACCGATTGATCCACCTTGAAAAACAGTTGGCAGTTATCTTAAAATCAACAGTCTTACCATAGACCCAGTAATTCCACTCATAGATATCTACCCTTGAGAAATTAAAACCATATGTTCACACAAGGACATGTATGTGAATTTTCATAGAAGCATTTTCATAACATCCAAACATTGGAAGCAGCCCAAATATCATCAATTGGTAAATGGGTAAACAAAATGTGATATATCCTTACAATGGCATACTATTTATCAATTAAAAGGAATGAAGTACTCATACAAGACACAACATGGATAAACCTCAAAAATATTATGCTAAGCAAAAGAAATTAAACAAAAGACCCCATATTGTATGATCCACTTTATTTGAAATGTCCAGAAAAGAAATCTATAGAGACAGAAAGTAGATTAATTATTGCCTGGGGCTAGGGGTCGGAATGGGGAATGACTGAAAATGGGACAGTGATTGTCTTTTGGGGGGTGACAGAAATGTTCTAAAATTAGTTTGTGGTGATAGTTGCACAACTGTAGATTTATGAAAATCACTGAATATGCACACTTAGAAAAGGAAGAAAGGTGTCTTTTAAGTTACAGTCCCTTTCAGCTGTTCTAGATTGTAACGCCCTCAGATGGCTAAACCTGTGACCTCTGGCTTCAGATCCCCATTCAGACAGGGTAATTACACCCATGCCCTGCTTACATCATCAGATGGAAGGTTATATGGCCTGCTTTCTTCTCCACCCACTGCTAGCTTTAGTATTCTTGATGGTTGCTAAAGTATCATTTAAAAAGCATGTTGTTCCTTGTGTTTACTGACAAAACGTGTTTTTCTTGGCTTCCCCGATTCCAAATTCTCCGTTTAGAAAAAAAAATACTTCTGGAATTATATATGCATTTTCAGCACACTGTATATGCAAGAAAGCAGACAAGCAGATTTGACTAAACTTGTGAGTTTCTTGAAGCATAGCACTCCTTTGTTCTTTTGACATCTGACTAAATGTCAGAGACCCGTTTCCATTTTGGCAGTGTAATTTCCCCTCCCTCTCCTTCTCTCCATCCCCCACAGCCATCATTTCTTCATTTTTACCATAGTTCCAATATCTCACTTGCACTTATCACAAAGTCCACCCCTTATATTCCTTTCCCTTTCTCCCTTTCAAATATCCCTTCCTAGCCTAATCCTGACTGGTGAAAAGGAAAAAATACCATTTAAGTAGTAATCAGCAAAATACTTCTTTCTAGAAAGTAATTTAGTGGAACTTTATGGATAATACAGTATGTTTGGAAAATTTTTAGTATTTCCTATGGCTTTTTATGCTGTTGTTTCAATGTTTACTTATTAATTTTTGAGAGAGAAAAAGAGAGTACACACACAAGCAGGGGAGGGGCAGAGAGAGAGACACACAGAGTCTGAAGCAGACTCCAGGCTCCAAGTTGTCAGTGCAGAGCCTGACACAAGGTTTGAACCCACGAACTGTGAGATCATGACTTGAGCTAAAGTTGGACACTTAGCCAACTGAGCTACCCAGGCACCCTGGCTTTTTTGCTTTTTGAAAGGGAAGAACTAGTGTGAAATACTGATTTGATCTCAAGTCTAAGGTATTTCATTTCCATAAATGACATATGACATGTTTTTATTAATATCCAAGAAAACAGATGTATTTTATGTCTTATCAGAAGGCAAAATTATTATAAAATTTTTTAGGCTAGCAGATTAAGTTCTCTATACTATGAAAACTAGATTTTATTGCTTATTGATAGTGTTTCAGCTTATTTTTAAGGTTTCTAAATAAACAAGGTATGGAATACAAAACATTTTCTTCACTTTAGTAACATAAACTTGTTGATAATGATCATGGTTTGATCGGCGCCTCTTACAAACTAATTTCTTTGTCCTTCATACATCCTAAATGCTTTGTTTATATTGCTATACTGCTAATGTAATGCTTATCTTTTTTTTTTTAATTTTTTTTTCAACGTTTATTTATTTTTGGGACAGAGAGAGACAGAGCATGAACGGGGAAGGGGCAGAGAGAGAGGGAGACACAGAATCGGAAACAGGCTCCAGGCTCTGAGCCATCAGCCCAGAGCCCGACGCGGGGCTCGAACTCACGGACCGCGAGATCGTGACCTGGCTGAAGTCGGACGCTTAACCGACTGCGCCACCCAGGCGCCCCTGTAATGCTTATCTTAAAGCGCAGTTATGTCTGTTTCCTCGGTCTCACCATCTGATGGGGATGGAGCTGTGGCATAGCAGTCAGGATTTGTTGTATTAATTAGCAGCTATGTGACTTTGCTGTCTTAATGATCCCTGAATTATGACATGGATTTCTGTGCTGCTGGTAAGTATTAAGTAGTTTGGGACATGGATTGCAAACTCAAAATATGTGATCTCTGCAACGTTTTAGCAGTTGTGGAGAAGATAGGAAAAATATTTGAATGGAAACTTTTGGACAAAATGTTACCACAGACCTTAACAAATTACTTAAACTTCCTGAGACTCAGTTTTGCCATCTATAAAATGGATATGATAATGCTTACCTCGTAGGAGTGTTTAAGGGTTAACTGAGATATCGTTACATGAAAGAGTCTAGCTCAGTGTCTGGAAGATGGATTATATTAATTAATGTTTCTTTAGGTTGGAATTTTCCCTGCACCTCCTCCATGCCCCTCTCACCTGTAAAACAAACAAACACCCTCCAAACTTCAAACATCTTTCAAGAAACATCCCCAAATGCACCACACTACAAAGCCTTTGCAAACGACTTCAGGCAGGGTATCCCTTTGTTAAGAGCACTGAGCTTTTAAAATCAGAAGAGATTCCCAAGTTTAAAACCAGGTCTGCCAAATATTTAGTAACTCCGTGACCTTGGGCACGTTACTTATCCTCCCTGCTGCTAAGTCTCCCACCTGTCAGGCGAGATCATCCTGGTATATAACCTCATGCAGTTGTGAAGTATTAAATGAGATATGCCCACAGAGTGCTTAGCACAGTCCCAGACACTTAGTAAATCCTCTATTAAAAGTATTACATAGTAGGCATAGAAGTAGTAATAGAAAAATTTCCACTTCAGTGAAGTGTTTATAAAAATGCCTCCCAGGGTTGCAAAATTCTGATGCAAAAGTCTTTTAAACTCTAATGCTGAACAAACGTTAAGGGATTGGTATATACCTTGCGATATTTGAGGCAAAGTTCTAACCTCACGTTATGGAATATGCATTCCCTGTACGGGGTGTGGGGAGGGAAATGATAGCTACTACTAATTAATGGGAAATAAAACCAGAAAATACGTCCCAGGGCACAAGCAACAGAAGCCCAAAGTGCAGTATTAACCACTGCACCCGCAAACCGGGCCTCAACAATTCCCTGGAGTTCACCTCTAACGCCCCCCTTCCTTTGGAGCCGCGCAAGCGTACACAGATTTTGTTCCTTTCCCCCTCATGCCCCCGCCTCCAACCCTCATCGTCTGCCTCAACACGCAGGCGCATCTCTTCAAATCCTGTCCCTTCCCCCGTCCGCTTTCTCTTCATTTCGTTCCCCCTCCTCTTCCAGCACCTCGGTAGGTTCAAACTCTTCTCCGGGAGGGTGGCGGCGATCGAGAGGTCACGTGATGAGCATCCTGCTGCCCAACATGGCGGAGTTCGACACCATCTCGGAACTAGAGGAGGAGGAAGAAGAAGCGGCAACGTCGTCGTCGTCGCCGTCGTCGTCGTCGTCGGTATCGGGGCCTGACGACGACGAGGAAGATGAGGAGGGGGAGGAAGAAGAGGAGGAGGAGGAAGAGGAGGAGGAGGAAGAGGAGGAGACGCCGCACCCACCTCGGGTAGTGAGTGAGGAGCATCTGCGGAGATATTCCCCCCGATCCTGTATTGGTGCGGGGAGCCGGCCACATCACTGTGTAAGCAAGAGGGGGCCATAGGGTTTGAAAACGCTGAGATTTGTCGACAGAGGAATGAGAAGGTGATCGAGGGGCCTGTGGAGTGGGGGAGGGCCGACTGAGACATACAGTTAGAAAAGGACACCTCGTCTAAATGGAGAAACCGAGGGTGGTAGGTGCAAAGGGAGTGAGGAGAATGCAAATGTGATGCACTGACATCAGGTAAAGAGTATATATAGGACGGGGAAGTTAGAGGTTTTGAGAGCCAGAGGGATAGGAGTAAAGGTGAGTCTACTTTCGTGTTTTGCTGGCAAGTAAATAGTCTTTAAACTGCAGGATGTACCAGAGGATTCTTTACTGCTAAGATTGGTGTGTAGTGGAACACAGTGACTGCTGTGAAAAGTGACAAGACCTAGGCTTTCTTCAAAACAGAAACGTGATATGTTTTGTGAATAATATTATAGAATATCCACGTACCCATACATTCATTCATCCATTCTTCCTATCTAATCCGTATATGAATGAATACCATTATCCTTTCGATGTCTTGATAATTCCTCATTCTGACGTTCTGTAAATATCACAGAGGTTCATATTAAGAGGCAGTTGTGAAAAGTAAAAGAGCAATGGATTGAGAGTAGGGATTCTTGGATGTTAGTCCCAGCTTTGCCTCTTACTGGCCCTGTGACCTTGCTCAGATTACTTCCTATTTCTGGGCCTTAATTTCTCCATCTGTAAAATGAAGGGTCGGGGTAGGTGGCTTCCGAAGCCTTTCAGCTCTGAGATAATTTAAGATACCTACAGGAGATTTTGTATGCCCAAATATTAAATATGCAGACATTAAATATTTATGGAAATGAGTCCCCCAGGAGCTGAAGTTGATTTTTTGAAAACTTATGCAGAGTGACTTTTTTAAAAAAATTGAAATCTTGGATCATATTTAAGAAAATAAAAGGAGGAGTGATCTCATAGCATTGTGGTTGCAAAGCAAAAGAAAATTTCAATGGCTCTCTGGGCTTTGGAGAGTGCTTTTTCTTTTGTATGTGCTTGGGCTGTAAATACTTGGAAGTTTGAGTGTGTGTCATGTTCATCCTCTTAATTATGCTGTCTTTTACTGCATTTTCCTATCATTGCCTCTAATTTTGTTAATGGTTCACCTGGTCCCTTTGTCTTTCAGTTGAGTTCGTATCATCAGAAATCATATAATATGCAACACCTCCCCCCATCATGTTAGCTTTTAATTTTAACATGTCACTTGTTTTGATTATAATATACTTTTGTGATATTTGCATAAAATATGTTAAGAAAGATTTTGAAATTGTGGAAGGGGAGATTTTTAGACCTGCTTTTTGGTAGGGAATTATTTTAACACAGTTTTTCTTGGTCCAAGAATTTTGCAGATAGCCTACAATGATCAGATGCCAGCTTACTGCACTGTTTTACTTTTATTCCTTTCATTACTAGGGAGACAATTCATTACTCAAACTAATTATAATTCTGGCACCAAACATTACTTTCATGCAGATTATTTCACATGACTGAACAGAAAAAGGGTTTTTATTCCAGTCTATAATTTTATATTTCAACATTCCACCCCCTCCTTATTTTTTAACATTCAGAAAACAGAGGAGGGGCAAGAAAACAGAATTTAAGTTACCAGAAACTTATTTGTGGTTCCATTCTATTCTTCACACAATCATGGTGAAGCACTTATCAACCAACTTTCAATTAAAAGCAAAGCACTGACACTTGCCATATCCAAGCCCTTGTGATGGTGTAATGTCCCTCCCAGCTTAAAAATTCTGGAATTGGGAGTGTGAAGTAGTGGTGCTGGTAGTAACTATTGGTATTAATGGAAGCCAAAACCTGAAAAGCAGCAAACCAGTACTTGAATCATTAACCCATGTATATAGTTTGAAAAAATTGTTCAGTTGTATTCTATAAATTCTCTCAACTAAAAAGCACACTTAATGTTAAATGTCTGGGATTCGAAAAAATTAAATGTTTAGGAGAAAGTTTTGCTGAATCTGAAGAACTGGCCTTTGTATAGTAGTAAAACTTTCCTTATATCAGGTAAATTAAGATCCTTATGAAATAGTTAATCTAATTCTGAAATGTCTAAAATAACCAGCTTCTGTTAAATTTTTTCTGGCATGAGAGAGTTGTCCTGTCTGAATGACACTATCCTACCCCCTTTTTCCCCCATTTTCTGTGCAGTTGTCTAATCTCTAGAGGACTTTGTTTCTTTTTCAAGGTTCAAATTGAGAACCATTACTTCAAACTCAATATATCTTAAGCCATCATTTCCCTCCCACATTGGTTGTGCATTCCACTTACCCCTTTACCACCACTCTAATCTTTTGGGGTAGGTTTTCAAATCCTGGAGTCATTTTAACTCTTCCTTCTCCTTGACTTTTCCAGTGCTACTCTGTCCCAGAATTATGTCATATCTTTTAAAATGTCTATTAGATTTTTCATTTTCTCCATTTCTACCGGTGCCACTCTAGTTTAGGTTGCCATCATCTCCACAGTCTGCCACCTCTCTTCAATTCATCCTGCATGCTTGTGCCAAACTAATTTTCTTAAAACACAGTTTGATCATGTCACTTTCCTGCTGAAAAACCTGCACTAGGTCTTAATTAGGTCTGAATTCGTATGCTCTCTTCTTCCAGCCTCAGAGGTCAAGGAGTTCCTTCACTTGTCCAAAGCTCACAACTCCACTTGTACCTTCTATACCCTTCTCTTCCAGCCTCCTCCCAAATCTTGCTCCATCAGGTAGCCCCATCTCTCTAATTACCTCTCTCTGCATCAGCCTATAGACATATTCAGAGTCTCTCTCATTCTTTAAAAACAAAATAAAACAAAGCCATCCTAGACCTATGTTCCCTTTTAGCTACTGTCTTGTCTTTCTTCCTTCCCTCTCCAAATTTCTTAGGAATAGCCACATTCACTATATCTATTTACTTTTCACCCCTCTCTAACCTGGATTTTGCCATCATGACCACAGATGGGGGTAACTATCCTTGTTAAGATCACCACCATGACCCTCTGTTGCTACATTAGTGGGCTTTTCTCATTCCCTGTCTTTCTGGTCCTCTCTGCTATATATATGACACTTAAAATGACTCCCTCTTTTTTGGAGGCTTCTATTCCAGGGGCCACAAACACACAAGCCTTCAGAGGTAAGACAGGCCACAGAAAATGGTGCAGCATGAGTAATAATGGGGCTTTAGTTGAACTGGAAGATGGTATGTGTTTTGCCTAAAGGTATTCAAATTCTGATTTTGTAAAAACATTTTGCCAGACAAACCTAGGAATTCCTTGGCCACTTGACTCTCCTGGGCTCCCTGTATTTTTCTTGCTATTGTTTAACTCTCATTCATGGGCTTCTCTTATTCTGTTGACCCTTGAATACCAGTGGTCTCTGAGGTTTTGTTTTCACCTTACTATTCTTCTCATTCCTTACTGTGCTTAGATGATCTCATCTTGATTCTCATGGTTTCAATTATCTGACATCTCCCAAATATGTATCTCTGTGCCAGACTTTGCTCAGACTTTCACCTGGGCTTTCTCACCTGACAGCCCATCGTCATCCTAAGTTCAACATATTCATAACAGAACTCATCCCCCCCCCCCCACGCCTCCTTATACCTCCATCCCAAACCTTTAAAAAAATCCCTTCTATATCTGTTTTTTTCCATCTCAGTTAAATGTACCTCCACCTATCCCGTTATTTATCCTTGGTTCCTCTTCCTCACTTACACTTATCAGCAAGTAAAATAATACTTGACCTAAAATTTTTTTCTTTTCCTCCCTACTGACACTTCCCTGATTCGGGCCCCTTTCACCACCCTAACTAATCAACTTGCCCTCATTGTCATCACTTCACATCCATTCCACAGCCTGCTGCTAGATTAAGATACCACTTTACTGCTTAAAACTGTTCTGTGGTTTTCCCCTTACCTGCTGGATAGAATCCAAGCTCCATAACATGGCATATAGAACTGGACCTTGCCTATCTGTCAGCCTAATCTTCTGATATTTCCTCTATGGCTTGTATTTTCCTCTTTTTAGCATGCTGTTTTTTTAAAATATTTATTTTGAGAGAGAGAGAGAGAGAGAGAGCAAGGGAGGGGCAGAAAGAAAGGGAGAGAGAGAATCCTAAGCAGGCTCCACACTGTCCACACAGAGCTCACCGCATGTCTCAATCTCACCAACCGCGAGATCACAACCCGAGCTGAAATCAAGAGTTGGACTCTTAACCGACTGACTGAGCCATCCAGGCGCCCCTGTAGCATGCTGTGTCTTATCTTGTTGCCTCTACTCAATCTAGGACCTCCATCTAGAATTCCAGTACCCACCACCCATACCTCAGCTCTCCATATGTCACCACCTCCTGCAAGTCTTCCCTGCCCCCACTAAATTGTAAGCTGCAATAGCAGGAACAAGTTTTAGTTCCCTCTGAATCTTCATTGCTTAGCACAATGCTTGCCCTGAAGTAGGCAATCAATAAAAGTGAGTTGAAGGAATATTGGTTTGCTTTAGTAACACTCAATATGCCTGTCATAATGCATGCTGTATTATAGGTCCTCAACAAATACTGGTTACTTGACTCACACTGTAGAGAGTACTTGTGATTCTGAGCAAAGATACATATGGCTACAGTAATGTCACCAGTCCCAGTGATGGGTGTTATGGCATGGCCTTACCTCTGAAATCTTTGTTAAGATGTCAGAATACCCCTGTCTATTTGTATCATCTTAACGTATTGGCTTTCTTATTACTTTAACAAGATACTAATCTTTTAACATGGAGTTATAATTTCTTAAGAAATAGAATGAGCTAACCACACTAATTGTAATTCCAATTCTCAGAGGATGATGATGATGAATGGATATTTGGGGATTTTTTTCCCAACTAAAAAAGTATATAACAAAATTAACTGCACAGATTTGAGTTTATGGAAACAGACATAATGAAATGTCTCTTAGAAATATTAAGCGTTTTAGAAATAATATACATCTGAGGAATATAACTTAGTATCTACCAATTTACTTCTTGATATTCTAGGATAAGTATTTGGATCCAGTGTTTTGAAATAACAAGGAAAATTCTATCCCATGAGATCTTTTATTTTTAGGCATTATCACACTGTTTATATTACTTAAAACATAGAGATATTTACCCTTGATAATATATCTGTATAGAATTTAGTAGAGAGTTACCAATTCTCGGGGACTTATAAAATTGTCTCATAAAAATTAATTTATTAAAGCTAGAGTTGTTGCATATAGAATTGAAAAAAGATGGCCACATTTGCCAAACAGTGCATTTCTGAAAAAACTTAAACAGCACTGCAATTATTGATACTTCTCAAATCAGTTAATGGAATGCTTTTTCATAAACAGCTGTCTTTGAGGAATTACAGTGATGCATTGTTAATACATATTTGTATAAGGTAAATATTTTATAAGATTTTAGGCTTTCAGAATACAGAAATATGGTAACTTGCCATTTTACAGTGTGGCAAGACATGATTATTTTCATATAAAAGATTAAAGAGATTTAACTATAATGTTTTTGAAAATATCTTTGAATTTTATGGCATAGATTTTCTTTTTCATGGTATAGTAAATAAAGTTCAATGCACACACTTCAGAATTGTTACTATACGTGCAAAGTTTTCTAGTGAAATCATGTTTCTTGTTGGCAGAATTTTACTAGCTTGATCTGTTTCCTTAAACAATCTGAACACATAAACTTTAATTTGTATAGGGTTTTCAAAGGTTGGTATGTAGCCATTTCCAAAAGGATTGAAAACAGTGAGGGTTCTAGAGAGGGAGAGAAGAGGGAAGAGCAACTAAGAGGACCCATCCTTCTTTGCCTCAGTTTCCTTTACTCCAAAGAATCATCCAAGAAATTAAAATTTTGAAGCATTGAAGATGCTTGACAAATAAAATACAATCATTAGAAACCATCAACTAGGACAACTTCAAACACATAATAGGTTCTATATTTAATGAGGCTGATAAAATGGAAAGTGTGAGAAGTTCCCAAGTGCCTATTTGTCTAATGCTGAAAAACCCCACATCTTGACTAATGCCTATCAGTAATCAGTAATGGGTAGATGATCTTGTGGATTCACAGTTCTTAATAGTTTATGAAATAGAGCTGAGGTGTTTATTCAGCAGCAGCCATTTCAACATTTCCTAGTAGCTATCAAGTGAAATGTTGTGCCTAAGATTATTTGAGTTAAGTATTCTTTTTAAGTGCTGAGTCTCTTAATGAAGAAAGATAAAAGAAACTCCTGGTAGACAGGAATAGGATTGCTACTGCCTTTTAGCCAAAATTATGAGAGTATATCAGGCCTGGTTTGCCTGTCTTTATACATTTTTATATATATGTGCCATAAAGGAGTATTTTAAAAAGTAAAATTATATTTCCTTACCATTTTTAATATACTTTTTATATTTTAGAAAAGACAATCCCTTTATATATTAAAGAAGAAAATTAGTAATGAGAATATAGCAAGTATATATTGAGAACTTGAGCACTGGCCTAAGTACCACAAAAAAAAAAAAAAAAAAAAAAACAGAAAATAAAAAAATAAAGTACAGGGGCGCCTGGGTGGCTCAGCCGGTTAAGCGTCCGACTTCGGCTCAGGTCATGATCTCACGGTCCGTGAGTTCGAGCCCCGCGTCGGGCTCTGTGCTGACAGCTCAGAGCCTGGAGCCTGTTTCAGATTCTGTGTCTCCCTCTCTCTCTGCCCCTCCCCTGTTCATGCTCTGTCTCTCTCTGTCTCAAAAATAAATAAACATTAAAAAAAAATTAAAAAAAAAATAAAGTACAAGCCATGCTTTACAAAACTAATAGGAAAATTGCTTTTAAGATACTGATATAGAGCAGCAAAGAATAATGGAAAATATTTTATTAGCTGTTGAATTGTATAGTATGGATTTGAAGTGGCTGTGAGTATTCAGAGAAAGGGGGAATCTGTGACAGTTTAAACATTCAAGGCATTACAGCAGGGGTTGGGACTTGACTTCAGCCCTGAAGGTTGAGTAGGATTTAAACTAGGGAGGGGAAGCAAGGGAAACCACCTGAGCAAAGACAAGAGCCAGTATGGCAGTTGCAATGGAAAGGAAGGAATCATTATGAGAATGATTTCAAAGGAACAAATAACAGGACTTGGAGCCACGTCAGAGGAGGCAACGTGCAAAAAATAGGAGAAGGAAGGTGCAAAACCAATACCAAGGTCTAGGTTAAAGGGAATCAATGTGCCACTGATAGAGATGAGAAATTTGAAAAGGGGTCTAGTTTCCAATGAAAAGATAACATTTAATTTTAGACATGGTTTACTTGAGGTGGTATTATTTTAGTAAGATATCCAGGTGGAAATTTTCAGTATGCAATTAGAGATGAGGGACCAAAGAATGTTGGAAAATATAGAATTAGAGATATAGATTTGATGATCATCAGCATAGAAGTGATGTCAAAGCGATTAAATATAGAAAAATTGTTAAAGCTCCCTTAGACAAGCAGTTGACTAAAAGGTAAATTTTAAGAAAAGGCAAGAATGTTAGAGAGTGAAAGGATGGGAGAGTGTAAAGCTGCAAAGTCAAGGGAAAATTTTCTAAGAAGAGGACATAAAATTGGCAATAAATAATACTTGATGAACTTGTCTTTCTGAATAAATTTACTCAGAGATTATTTTCAGTAAAGTGACAGCATCATAAGGCAAATTGTGAATGGTTAAGAAAGGGAATATTAAAGAAATAAAAACAGGAAAGGAAAATCCACTTGCCTGATGACAAATGCAACAAGAATAGCAAAACTCAGAAGTTTTAAAATAATAAAAATATTCCATATATTTCAAGGGATACATCTGTCTATATCCTCTACTTATTTGCCAAGAATGGCAGCTTGGAAAAGCTATAATGGCAGCAATCTCTAATGAGGTAGGAATGTGTTTTTTTTTTAATTGACATATAATTACCATACATTGTTATATTAGTTTCAGGCATAAAATACAGTGATCCAGTTGTTCTGTACATTCTCAGTACTCATCAAAGTAAGTGTACTCTTAATCCCCTTTACTCATTTTACCCATTCCCCACCCACATCCCCTCTGATATCCACCAGGTTTTTTTCTGTGTTTAACAGTCTGTTTTGGTTTGTCTCTTTTTTTCCATGTTCATTTGTTATGTTTCTTAAATTCCACATATGAGTGAAATCATACGGTATTCTTTCTATGACTTATTTCACTTAACATTATATCCTCTAGGTCTTTCTGTGTTGTTGCAAATGGCAAGATTTCATTCTTTTTATGGCTGAGTTATATTCCTGAGAGAGAGAGAGAGAGAGAGAGAGAGAGAGAGAGAGAGTGAATGAGAGAGAGAGAGAGAGAGTGCTTCCTTAGCCATTCATCTATTGCTGGAAATGGGTGCTTCCATATCTTGGCTCTTGTAAATAATGCTACTATAAACATAGGGTGCATATATCTTGTCAAATTAGTGGTGGTTTTATTTTCTTTGGTCAAATACCTGCTAGTGGAATTACTAGATCATATGGTAATTCTATTTTTAATCTTGTGAGGAACCTCCACACTGTATTCCACAATGGCTGCACCAGTGGCATTCCCACCAACATGCATAAGGGTTCCTTTTTCTCCATATCCTTGCCAAAACTTGTTATTTCTTCTCACTTTGATTTTAGCCACTCTGACAAGTGTAAAGTAATATTTATTTTTTTGTGCACAAAGCTTATTTTATTTTTTTAATTTTTTCAGTATATGAAATTTATTGTCAAATTGGTTTCCATGCAACACCCAGTGCTCATCCCAAAAGGTGCCCTCCTCAATACCCATCACCCACCCTCCCCTCTCTCCCACCCCCCATCAACTCTCAGTTTGTTCTCAGTTTTTAAGAGTCTCTTATGCTTTGGCTCTCTCCTACTCTAACCTCTTTTTTTTTTTCCCTTCCCCTCCCCTATGGGTTTCTGTTAAGTTTCTCAGGATCCACATAAGAGTGAAAACATATGGCATCTGTCTTTCTCTGTATGGCTTACTTCACTTAGCATCACACTCTCCAGTTCCATCCTGTTGCTACAAAGGGCCATATTTCGTTCTTTCTCATTGCCCTGTAGTACTCCATTGTGTATATAAACCACACTTTCTTTATCCATTCATCAGTTGATGGACATTTAGGCTCTTCCCATAATTTGGCTATTCTTGAGAGTGCTGCTATAAACATTGGGGTACAAGTGCCCCTATGCATCAGTACTCCTGTATCCCTTGGGTAAATTCCTAGCAGTGCTATTGCTGGGTCATAGGGTAGGTCTATTTTTAATTTTCTGAGGACCCTCCACACTGTTTTCCAGTGTGGCTGCACCAATTTGCATTCCCACCAACAGTGCAAGAGGGTTCCCGTTTCTCCACATCCTCTCCAGCATCTATAGTCTCCTGATTTGTTCATTTTAGCCAGTCTGACTGGCATGAGGTGATATCTGAGTGTGGTTTTGATTTGTATTTCCCTGATAAGGAGCGACGTTGAGCATCTTTTCATGTGCCTGTTGGCCATCCGGATGTCTTCTTTAGAGAAGTGTCTATTCATGTTTTCTGCCCATTTCTTCACTGGGTTATTTGTTTTTCGGGTGTGGAGTTTGGTGAGCTCTTTATAGATTTTGGATACTAGCCCTTTGTCCAATATGTCATTTGCAAATATCTTTTCCCATTCCGTTGGTTGCCTTTTAGTTTTGTTGGTTGTTTTCTTTGCTGTGCAGAAGCTTTTTATCTTCATAAGGTCCCAGTAATTCACTTTTGCTTTTAATTCCCTTGCCTTTGGGGATGTGTCGAGTAAGAGATTGCTACGGCTGAGGTCAGAGAGGTCTTTTCCTGCTTTCTCCTCTAGGGTTTTGATGGTTTCCTGTCTCACATTCAGGTCCTTTATCCATTTTGAGTTTATTTTTGTGAATGGTGTGAGAAAGTGGTCTAGTTTCAACCTTTTGCATGTTGCTGTCCAGTTCTCCCAGCACCATTTGTTAAAGAGACTGTCTTTTTTCCATTGGATGTTCTTTCCTACTTTGTCAAAGATGAGTTGGCCATACGTTTGTGGGTCTAGTTCTGGGGTTTCTATTCTATTCCATTGGTCTGTGTGTCTGTTTTTGTGCCAATACCATGCTGTCTTGATGATGACAGCTTTGTAGTAGAGGCTGAAGTCTGGGATTGTGATGCCTCCTGCTTTGGTCTTCTTCTTCAAAATTCCTTTGGCTATTTGGGGCCTTTTGTGGTTCCATATGAATTTTAGGATTGCTTGTTCTAGTTTCGAGAAGAATGCTGGTGCAATTTTGATTGGGATTGCATTGAATGTGTAGATAGCTTTGGGTAGTATTGACATTTTGACAATATTTATTCTTCCAATCCATGAGCAGGGAATGTCTTTCCATTTCTTTATATCTTCTTCAACTACCTTCATAAGCTTTCTATAGTTTTCAGCATACAGATCTTTTACATCTTTGGTTAGATTTATTCCTAGGTATTTTATGCTTCTTGGTGCAATTGTGAATGGGATCAGTTTCTTTGTCTTTCTGTTGCTTCATTGTTAGTGTATAAGAATGCAACTGATTTCTTACATTGAATTTGTATCCTGCAACTTTGCTGAATTCATGTATCAGTTCTAGCAGACTTTTGGTGGAGTCTGTCAGATTTTCCATGTATAATATCATGTCATCTGCAAAAAGCGAGAGCTTGACTTCATCTTTGCCAATTTTGATGCCTTTGATTTCCTTTTGTTGTCTGATTGCAGATGCTAGCATTTCCAACACTATGTGAAACAACAGCGGTGAGAGTGGGCATCCCTGTTGTGTTCCTGATCTCAGGGAAAAAGCTCTCAGTTTTTCCCCATTGAGGATGATGTTAGCTGTGGGCTTTTCATAAATGGCTTTTATGGTGTTTAAGTATGTTCCTTCTATCCCAACTTTCTCAAGGGTTTTTATCAAGAAACAGTGCTGAATTTTGTCAAAGGCCTTTTCTGCATCGATTGATAGGATCATATGGTTCTTATCTTTTCTTTTATTAATGTGAGTATCACGTTGATTGATTTGCGAATGTTGAACCAGCCCTGCATCCCAGGAATGAATCCCACTTGATCATGGTGAATCATTCTTTTTATATGCTGTTGAATTCGATTTGCTAGTATCTTATTGAGAATTTTTGCATATTCATCAGGGATATTGGCCTGTAGTTCTCTTTATTTCCTGGTCTCTGTCTGGTTTAGGAATCAAAGGAATACTGGCTTCATAGAATGCGTCTGGAAGTTTTCCTTCCCTTTCTATTTCTTGGAATAGCTTGAGAAGGATAGGTATTATCTCTGCTTTAAATGTCTGATAGAACTCCCCTGGGAAGCCATCTGGTCCTGGACTCTTATTTGTTGGGAGATTTTTGATAACCGATTCAATTTCTTCACTGGTTATGGGTCTGTTCAAGCTTTCTATTTCCTCCTGATTGAGTTTTGGAAGCGTGTGGGTGTTTAGGAATTTGTCCATTTCTTCCAGGTTGTCCAATTTGATGGCATATAATTTTTCATAGTATTCCCTGATAATTGTTTGTATCTCTGAGGGATTGGTTGTAATAATTCCATTTTCATTCATGATTTTATCTATTTGGGTCCTCTCCCTTTTCTTTTTGAGAAGCGTGGCTACAGGTTTGTCAGTTTTGTTTATTTTTTCAAAAAACCAACTCTTGGTTTCGTTGATCTGCTCTACAGTTTTTTTAGATTCTATATTGTTTATTTCTGCTCTGATCTTTATTATTTCTCTTCTTCTGCTGGGTTTAGGCTGCCTTTGCTGTTCTGCTTCTATTTCCTTTAGGTGTGCTGTTAGATTTTGTATTTGGGATTTTTCTTGTTTCTTGAGATAGGCCTGGATTACAATGTATTTTCTTCTCAGGACTGCCTTCGCTGCGTCCCAAAGCATTTGGATTGCTGTATTTTCATTTTCGTTTGTTTCCATATACTTTTTAATTTCTTCTCTAATTGCCTGGTTGACCCATTCATTATTTAGGATGATGTTCTTTAACCTCCACGCTTTTGGAGGTTTTCCAGACTTTTTCCTGTGGTTGATTTCAAGCTTCATAGCATTGTGGTCTGAAAGTATGCATGGTATGATTTCAATTCTTGTATACTTATGAAGGGCTATTTTGTGACCCAGAATGTGATCTATCTTGGAGAATGTTCCATGTGCACTCGAGAAGAAAGTATATTCTCAACGTTTATTTATTTTTGGGACAGAGAGAGACAGAGCATGAACAGGGGAGGGGCAGAGAGAGAGGGAGACACAGAATCGGAGACAGGCTCCAGGCTCTGAGCCATCAGCCCAGAGCCTGACGCGGGGCTCGAACTCCCGGACCGGGAGATCGTGACCTGGCTGAAGTCGGACGCTTAACCGACTGCGCCACCCAGGCGCCCCAGAGAAGAAAGTATATTCTGTTGCTTTGGGATGCAGAGTTCTAAATAGATCTGTCAAGTCCATCTGATCCAATGTATCATTCAGGGCCCTTGTTTCTTTATTGATCCTGTGTCTAGATGATCTATCCATTTCTGTAAGTGGAGTGTTAAAGTCCCCTGCAATTACCACATTCATATCAATAAGGTTGCTTGTGTTTATGAAGAATTGTTTTATATATTTGGGGGTCCAGTATTCGGCACATAGACATTTATAATTGTTAGCTCTTCCTGATGGATAGACCCTGTAATTATTATATAATGCCCTTCTTCATCTCTTGTTACAGCCTTTAATTTAAAGTCTAGTTTGTCTGATATAAGTATGGCTACTCCAGCTTTCTTTTGACTTCCAGTGGCATGATAAATAGTTCTCCATCCCCTCACTCTCAATCTAAAGGTGTCCTCAGAGTCTAAAATGAGTCTCTTGTAGACAGCAAATAGATGGGTCTTGTTTTTTTATCCATTCTGATACCCTATGTCTTTTGGTTGGCGCACTTAATCCATTTACATTCAGTGTTATTATAGAAAGATACAGGTTTAGAGTCATTGTGATGTCTGTATGTTTTATGTTTGTAGCGATGTCTCTGGTACTTTGTCTCACAGGATCCCCCTTAGGATCTCTTGTAGGGCTGGTTTAGTGGTGACGAATTCCTTCAGTTTTTGTTTGTTTGGGAAGACCTTTATCTCTCCTTCTATTCTAAATGACAGACTTGCTGGATAAAGGATTCTCAGCTGCATATTTTTTTCTGTTCCTCACATTGAAGATCTCCTGCCAATCCTTTCTGGCCTGCCAAGTTTCAAAAGAGAGATCAGTCACGAGTCTTATAGGTCTCCCTTTATATGTTAGAGCACGTTTATCCCTTGCTGCTTTCAGAATTTTCTGTTTATCCTTGTATTTTGCCAGTTTCACTATGATATGTTGTGCAGAAGATCGATTCAAGTTACGTCTGAAGGGAGTTCTCTGTGCCTCTTGGATTTCAGTGCCTTTTTCCTTCCCCAGTTCAGGGAAGTTCTCAGCTTCTTCAAGTACACCTTCAGCACCTTTCCCTCTCTCTTCTTCCTCTGGGATACCAATTATGCGTATATTATTTCTTTTTAGTGTATCACTTAGTTCTCTAATTTTCCCCTCATACTCCTGGATTTTTTTATCTCTCTTTTTCTCAGCTTCCTCTTTTTCCATAATTTTATCTTCTAGGTCACCTATTCTCTCCTCCACCTGTTCAATCCGAGCCGTGGTCATTTCCATTTTATTTTGCATTAAAGTGTTTTTCAGCTCCTCCTGACTGTTCCTTAGTCCCTTGATCTCTGTAGCAAGAGATTCTCTGCTGTCCTCTATACTGTTTTCAAGCCCAGTGATTAATTTTATGACTGTTATTCTAAATACACTTTCTGTTATATTATTTAAATCCTTTTTGATCAGTTCATTAGCTGTTGTTATTTCCTGGAGATTCTTTTGAGGGGAATTCTTCCGTGTGGTCATTTTGGATAGTCCCTGGAGTGGTGCGGACCTGCAGGGCACTTCCCCTGTGCTGTGGTGTATAACTGGAGTTGGTGGGTGGGGCCGCAGTCAGACCTGATGTCTGCCACTTGCCCACCGCTGGGGCCACATTCAGACTGGTGTGTGCCTTCTCTTCCCCTCTCCTAGGGGCAGGCGGGATTCACTGTGGGGTGACGTGGCCCATCTGGGCTACTTGCACACTGCCAGGCTTGTGGTTCTGGGGATTTGGCGTATTAGCTGGGGTGGGTAGGCAAGGTGCACGGGGGCAGGAGGGGCAGGCTTAGCTCGCTTCTCCTTCAGTGATCCACTTCAGGAGGGGCCCTGTGTCAGCGGGAGGGAGTCAGACCTGCTGCCGGAGTGGTGGTTCCGCAGAAGCACAGCGTTGGGTGTTTGTGGGGAGCGAGCAATTTCCCTGGCAGGAACTGGTTCCCTTTGGAATTTTGGCTGGGGGATGGGCGAGGGAGATGGCGCTGGCTAGCGCCTTTGTTCCCCGCCAAACTGAGCTCTGTCGTCCCGGGGCTCAGCAGCTCTCCCTCCCTTTGTCCTCCAGCCTTCCTGCTTTCCACGCAGAGCTGTTAACTTATGACCTCCCAGACGCTAAGTGGCGCTTGCTGTTGGAACACAGTCCGCCGGCCCCTCCGCTTTTGCCAGCCAGACTCAGGGGCTCTGCTTGGCTGGCGGGCTGCCCCTCCGCCTCAGCTCCCTCCTGCCAGTCCGTGCAGCGCACGCCACTTCTCCACCCTTCCTACCTTCTTCTGTGGGCCTCTCATCTGCGCTTGGCTCCAGTGACTCCGTTCTGCTAGTATTCTGGTGGTTTTCTGAGTTATTTAGGCAGGTGTATGTGGAATCTAAGTGATCAGCAGGACGCGCGGTGAGCCCAGCGTCCTCCTACGCTGCTATCTTCTCATAAAGTAATATTTCATTGTGTTTTTAATTTGTATTTCCCTGAAGATTAGTGATGTTGAGCATCTTTTCATGTGTCTGTTGACCATCTATATGTCTTTCATGTGTCTATTGACCATCTAATGTCTGTTCAGGTCCTCTGCGTATTTTTAATCTGATGATTTGTTTTCCTGGTATTGAGTTGCAGAAGTTCTTTACATATTTTGGATATTAACCCCTCATTGGATATATCATTTGCAAATATCTTCTCCCATTCAGTAGGTTGACTTTTAGTTTTGTTGACAATTTCCTTCACTGTGTAGAAACTTGTTATTTTGGTATAGTCCCAAAAGTTTAATTTTTCTTTTGTTTCCCTTACCAGAAGAGACATATCTAAAAAACTGTTTCCACGACCAATGTCAAAGAAATTACTGCCAACGTTTTCTTCTAGGAATTTTAAGGTCTCACATTTAGTTCTTTAATCCATTTCGAGTTTGTTTTTATGTATGGTAGAAGTAAGTGGTCTAGTTTCATTCTTTTGCATATAGCTGTCTAGTTTTCCCAGCACTATTTCTCAAAGAGTCTTTTTCCCATTTTATATTCTTGCCTCCTTTGTTGGAGATTAATTGACCATGCAAGCATGGGTTTATTTCTGGACTCTGGTTCTTTTCCATTGATCTATGTGTCTGTTTTTGTATTTTGTATTTTTGTTTTTGTATTTGTATTTCCCTGATAAGGAGCGATGTTGAGCATCTTTTGAAGCCATTTTAATAGCAGTAAATTTTTACTCCTCCCCCCATGTTTTATGTATATGATGTCATATTTTCCATCTTGTGATTTTGTGAATCCCTTGACTGATTTTTATTGTTAATATTGATTTTACTGTTTTTGTCCTTCAACCTCCATAGTGGTTAAAATACTTTTATTATGTTTGTATTTACCTGTGAAATTTTTTCCATTCACAATTTTTTTACTCCTGATAATGGCCTTTTCTTTCCATTCAAAGAATTCCCTTTAATGTTTCTTGTCAGGCTGGTTTCTTTGTAATGAATGAACATCTTTGAGTTTTGTTTGTCTAGGAAACTGTCTCCTTCTATTCTACATGATATCCTTGCTGGGTAAAGTATTCTTGGTTGCAGATTTTTTCCTTTCAGCACTTTGAATATATCATGCCACTCCCTTCTGGCCTGCAAAGTTTCTGCTGAAAAATCAGCTGATAGCATTATGGGGTTCCTCTTGTACATAGCTCTTTTCTCTTTCTTTGAAAATTCTCTCTTTGTCACTGGTTTTTATCATTTTAATTATTATGTGTCTTGGTGTGCACCTCCTTTGGTTGATTTTGTTTGGGACTCTCTATGCCTCCTGGATCTGGATATCTGTTTCCTTCCCTAGATTAAGGAAGATTTTAGCTATTATTTCTTCAAAGAAATTTTCTGCCCCCTTGTCTCTCTTTTCGCCTTCTGGAGTCCCTATAATGTAAATGTTATTATACTTGATGATGTCACTGAGTTCTCTTAACCTATTCTCATTGTTATTTTTTTTTTCTTTTTGCTGGGCACCTTGGTTGCTTTCCATTATTCTGTCTTCCAGGTCGCTGATAAATTCTTCTGTTTCTAATCTGCTGTTGATTCCCTCTAGTGTATTTTTATTTCAGTTATTGAGTTTTTCATTTCTGATTAGTTCTTTTGGTTCTGATTGGTTCATTTCTGATTGGTTCTATCTCTTTGTTGAAGGTCTCACTGAAATCCTCCACTCTTTTCTCAAGTCCAGTAGATATTTTTATGACCATTACTTTGAACTGTTTGTCAGGCTTATTGCTTATCTCCTTTCATTTAGCTCTTTTGTCCTGTTTTTTCATTTAGGACATATTCCTCTGTCTCCTCATTTTGTCTCTCTGTATTTATTTCTGTGCATTAGGAAAATTAGTTATGTCTCCTGATCTTGAAAGTAGTGGCCTTATGAAGAAGAGGTCCTGTTGTGCTTTGTAGCAATGTCCCCTGTTTACCAGAACCAGGTACTTCAGGGGTCTCTCCTATGTGGACTGCGTGCAACCTACTGTTGTTTGTGGCTGGATGAGCAGCATTTGCCTTCAGTCCACTTGGCCACAGTGGCCCACTTTGCCTGTTGTGGGCACACAGAGGGCAAGGTTTGGTCCCTATGCTGTTAAAGGACCAGTCTGGAGCTACCCTGGGCTTATAGTTGGTTGGTGTCACCAGTAAAACCAGAAATCTGCCCTCAGCTTGTTTGCTGGTATTGTGATCACACCAAACTTCAGGACACTCTCCCTGTGTTATCCCCGGAGAGGCTTTTGTCGGTAGGAGGAGCCTGCATTCAAACCAAATGCCTGCTCCAGTCCATGTGTTGGGGCTGCAGTGACCACAGACTACAGGACTCTCTCTCTGTGCTGCCCCCTGACAGGTTTCTGTTGGTGAGCGGGGCCAGCGGTCAGATCACATGCCTATTCCTGGTTCATCTGCTGGGGCTGCAGAGGCACTGATCAACAGAGCACTCTTTCTTTCCTGCCAGTTACAAGGTTTGGCTGCTGGGGCTACATTTGAACTGGTGTGTGGTTGTCTTTCCCTCTCCTCAAGCAGGAGTCATTTTGGAGTGCAGGTGGTCCCTTCTAGGGCTGCTTACAGGATAAAATGTGGCAGGAGCTGCTTTGGAGAGTAGCCCACCTAGTGGGGCAGGTTGGATGGGGGTAGATCCACAGGAGAACACAGGGGCAGGGTGCGTGGTGTTAGTAAGGTAGGTAGAGGACGTTCTCACTGGTTCCCACAGGTGTCCTGCTATCTAGGCTGGGGATAGGGTGGGGGTGGGGATGGCACCCACCAGCTGTTTTGTTCTTGGAGAAGTCTCCTAAAGATCCCTGCCTCAGATTAGTAAATAAATCTCCTTCCTGTATATCGCAGGTGCTTTTCAAACTTCTGTTTCAATGCTTTATCTCAACAGGGGTTTTTGTTATGCTATGCTTGTCTCTTTAAGGGCAGGAAGTCAGTTTCCTATTGTTTTCTGGTTCCCTCAGAGCTAAGCCTGCTGATTTTTAAAGTACCCAGAATTAAGCCCCACTGTGTTTCAAAGCCAAATATTATGGGGGCTTCTTGTCTTACCAGTGTAGTTCCCTGTGTCTGAGGTGTTTAGTATGGGTTCTGCTCCTCTCCCTTCTCAGTGCTTGTGGTGTCCCTTCCATTTGTGGTTAGTTTCACTGGGAGTTTGGTTCCTGACCATGTCTCTGCCCTTCCTACCCTTTCCAAGTGTGACCTCTTCTCTACAGTTAACTGTGGAAAGTTTGTTGTGCCAATCTTCTGGTTGTTTTCTGTGTTCGTTGCACTGATATGGCTGTTATCTAGGTGTATCTGTGCGATGAAGAGGGCGTAGGATCCTCCTACTCCGCCATCCTCCCGGACTCTAAATCAGGAACATATTATTGACATTGCATTACATCTAAAAGTGTTCAGAGAAGATATGGAAATAGAGCTCTAGTTTAAAATGTATAATATCTCCCTTTAAAAATGAAATGTGTCTATTTTTGGGTTAAACAGTAAGAATTTACTCTTTGTGGAATAATGAATTAAATTACATCTTTTTGACTAGTGATGAGGTTACTGTTTAGCTAAATGTAACCTAAATGAAGTATGTTCCTTGCTCTATTATATATTTGTCATGTTATTGATTGGTGAGTTAGTAGATAGTTGCAAATATATATTTAATACTAGAGTCAGTTTCTCAAACAGCACATGAAATTTGCCATAAAAATTCATGTACAGGGGTATAGCATCTTATTTTCAAGTTTGGCTATATTCTATGTCTATGTATAGATTTAAAGAAAATGTTATTATGAGAATATTATGTTCTCATTACATTATGTACTGATACCTGGAAAAGTAATTAAGTATTTTTAATGAAATTAAGGCCTTTTTACAGTTGCTAATTAATTTTCTCAACTATTTTAACAATAGAATTTGTTTTAAAAAACATTTTAAATACACAAAGTATATGTGCAGATGTGTACCTTGCTACTAGCTGCCAAGCATAGAGAATCTTTGTGTTTAAGATGGGCTTGTGTCCCAGAAAAGGAGCTATTAGCATAAATGATACAAGGATTACATGGTATTCCCACATAGAGTTTTAATAGGACATTGGATTCCTGACATGTCTTTAATGTGACCATAAGACCAAAGTGCCATAAACCAGTTGAAACAAACAGTGTAACAGGTTATTATTCACCAAACTTTCATTAAATACCTACTAGATTACATGATGCTACTAATAAGCAAAATGGAAGATAACAAAATAAATAAGCCATAGTTTCTGTTTTCAAAGAGCTTAATACAATACAGAAAGAACTTAGGGATCAGAATTTGAATTTTGGTCCTCCCCATCTTATTAGATACATGACTTGGGGCAAAGTCATTTAATTAGTTTTTGGAAAAAAAATTTCTGAGTGTCAGCTTCTTTGTTTATAAGAGGGGGATGACAATACCATTCTTGCAGGGTTGTAAACTTTAGAAGTAATGTATTTATGTAGCACAGTGTCTATCTAGCCCATGGTAAGTGGATAGTTAATGGTAACTGTTACCATTATTGGCTACCTCACCAGGAGTTCCTAATAAATATTCCTGTTTTTTTCATTTTTGCTTACAACCCATCATCCACTAATATTCTGTTTCATTCCATTCCATACACTATACTCTACTATACTCTACTCTACTATAAAATTGTAGTCACCATGATATATCATCTAAGATGCAGAAAGTGACCTTTGTTATCCCTACTGAAATCAATCAGTAGATGAATGATTCCTGATAGAATTCATCGTGACTTCTTAAAACAGACTTCAGTGGGCTTACTTGAAAAGAGAGCTTTCAAGACTGAGACCTGTTTTTTTGAAAATTACTTGAGCATTTGTTTACATGAAAACCATTCATAAAGATCAAACTTTGAGTATCTGAATACTAACTGATCATAAGTTTTCAAACTATAGTTCCAAAAGTTATTCACTTTTGTTAGGAAAATTCTCATATATACATAAAAGTAGAAAGAATAGTATAATCCACTCCTACATACTACCAGTCAGCCAGTTCTAATAGTTATCGACTGAAATGGGGTTTAACAGAAACATTTCAATCAAAAATTTTGGTTCCATGGGGTGCCTGGGTGGCTCAGTTGGTTGAGCTTCCGACTTCGGCTCAGGTCATGATCTCACAGCTCATGAGTTCAAGCCCCACATCGGGCTCTGTGCTGACAGCTTAGAGCCTAGAGTCTGCTTCAGATTCTGTGTCTCCCTCTCTCTCTGCCCCTAACCCACTTTTATTCTGTCTCTGTCTCTCTCAAAAACAAATAAACATTAAAAAATTTTTGGTTCGGTTTGTGTTATTATTTAATCCCATAATGTGCATGGATCTAGTTAGAATCCTACTTTAAGATTTGCACCTTAAGTTTCTTTTACTATTAATTCAGATTAATAGTTAAACATTTATATTCTGTATGTATCACAGTTATTTTTAGGACACATTTTTAAATCACAGCATCAAAATAGAAGTGCATGGCTTTGTAACTTAGGGAGGGGGTAAAAAGTTAAATATGCTGGGTAGAATATATTTTTTTCTTTGTTTTTAAGGTTTGGCTTGAGCAACAAGTTTGATACTGAATTTCCCTCCGTTCTAACAGGGAAGGTAAGTGGGAGTTTGCTTTGAACTTTTTGATTCTAAAAGCATTGTTTTATAGCTTATTCAGTGTTATGATAAATGCTTTGGCTCACAGGTAATGAAGTCTAATAACAAGGCCAGAGTACCTGGAGACTGTGTCATTAGTGACTGAAAGCTGTCACCATGACTACTAGTCTATCTTGTTCATTGTCCATTAATGCCAGCCATTATTTATTTATTAATTTTTCCCAGTTTTGCCTTTATTCTCAGCACTAGTAGCTATAATTCTTCTCATTTATGTCAGTAATCCCAATGTTTTTAGAGTTAACTAAGTTATCATTGTTTAACTTTGTATCACTCTATTATTTTTAAAGTGTCCTGCAGTATGATTTGTTACTATCAAAAGAATCAGATGTTTGGTTAGACATTTTTCTGCCTTTTAGATAGTTTGAGTTTCTAAAATTGGACTCACTGCAATAAATTACTACCTTTCGGTTCCCTGGCTTTTCTACATTCAGTAGTATGTTCAAGCTTGAGGCTCAGTATTCAAAGACTTCCTAGGATTTAAAACTATGTTTAGAAAGTCCTCTTATAATAGTAATGCTAACTTGTAGGTCCAAAGGAAAAGGCTCTAAGGCAAAAAGTTATTTTCACATTTGTTACTGGAGGGAATGTAGATGAAAGAGAAAGGCAATTATATCACAAAATACTCAATAATTTCCAAATGGTTAATAGCTGAATGCTTGATAGCTAAAATGATGATTTGGGGTTAAAAATAAACTAACTTTTTTGTATTTTGAAGCCTGTGATTTAATACTGTTCTGTTCAGTTTTAGTACTAGAACAATGCTGTTTGTCAGTGTAGATTTGGGTCAGATTTAAAATCATTCAATTCCCTAAAGGGCTTTTATTGTTAATTTGTATTTTTATTGTTAATTTTTCTCATATTGTTAACAAGAAGAGCAAGGTGCAAATCAGTGTCTACAGTGTGTGTAATAAAGGAGAGAAATAAGCACATTGATAATTGTATAAAGAAATTCTAGAAGGGTACACAAGGAACTAAATAAAAGTCGTTACTTTGATGGGAGAAAGGGAATGAGATGGATGGAGGCAAGGGTAAGGATCAGACTATTTTTCGAGTATCTTTTAGTGTTGTTTTGATTTTTGAACTATGTTACTATATTACCTATTCAAACCCTAACTTACTTTAATTTGTCCTCTCATTCTAAACTCTCTGAGAACAGGATACAATACATCGAATATTGGCTGCTTTTAATCATGATACGTTTTCCAGCTGCTTACTTTTCACTTTTGGCTGAATCCCAGTCTTCTCCCCAGCCTTATTAGAAGGTGGACGGGGAGAGAAAGACAGCAGACCTATTTCTTTCTTCAAGGGTTATCACTAAAATTATAAGAAATTCTATTTTATTTAACCCTGAAAGGTATTTTATACTTTATGTTCTTCCTTTACCCGCTGAAAAATGGGAGCTAGCGAGAGATGGTATAGACTGGTTAAACTTTGACATAAGATCTGGGTTGGAATACAAGTCTGTCACTGGCTTTGTTGCCTTGGGCAAGCCACTTCTCTGAGCTTTAGTTCTTAATGTGAAAAATAGAGATGATGATAATAGTACCTCAGTTCTTGTCGTAAGGAATAATTGAAAGAGCATATATAAAACTTCTAGTATGTCAGGTACTTATTAGCTTCCCAATGTAAGTTGTGGTTGTTGTTGACCAGTTTTTAGCAGTGTATCCCAATTTCAAACCTGATTATTTATTTCTCCATTTTTTTCTTACCAACTTTCAATTTTTAACTGCTTTTGCTACTTTTACATTCTTTATTTGAATAATAGTTTATTCACTGGTCCCACTAATAATATGCCCTTTTAACTGTTGACTTTTTCTATTTCTCCTGAGGTATCAAAATTAAGCCGGTGGAAATAGTCCCTAGCCAAGTTAACAGAAAATATGTGTCCTTTTACCTTTTTAGGATAAAAGAGCCCTTTGGTTTGAGGTTTTGGCTTCACTCTCTAGAATGTTCTACCTTCCTATCCTGATCATTTAGAATAATTTGCCAATTGAAGCAGCAGTTCAAACTTAGATTTGTTTTATATGAATTAATCATAAATGTTTTCTCTAAAAAATAGCTGTGGAAAAATCTCTTGAATAATAATGTATTTGTGGAAAGATGACAAATTCAATATTAAAAAACTGTGAATTAAAACATCTCCAATGGAAAACTTGTTCTTTATGTTTCTCTGGTGTTGCTGCATGTGTTGTCTGGGCAGTTACATCCAGTTTTATTACTGGTTTGGTTTTTAAAAGCTTGAATTACAAGTCAAAGGAATTATAGAAGATGAATAATCGAAAATATATCAGAGAATGGAGTTCCCAGGCACAAAATTAATCCATCTTTGAAATTGGCCAGTTTTATGTGCTCAAGCAATCTTCTGAATATTTCTTCACACTTCATTTTTTTCCAAGCCTTCTAAAACTACAAACTCCATCATCACAAAAGATAGTCTAGTTTTTCTTCTTTAAAACTAGAGTAATGGGGCGCCTGGGTGGCGCAGTCGGTTAAGCGTCCGACTTCAGCCAGGTCACGATCTCGCGGTCCGTGGGTTCGAGCCCCGCGTCAGGCTCTGGGCTGATGGCTCAGAGCCTGGAGCCTGTTTCCGATTCTGTGTCTCCCTCTCTCTCTCTGCCCCTCCCCCGTTCATGCTCTGTCTCCCTCTGTCCCAAAAATAAATAAACGTTGAAAAAAAAAAAAACTAGAGTAAGAATGTTAAGCTGCTTTTAGTATTCATTTACAAAACCTAAATGATCTGGACATGAGCAGTTCTTAAAGATATCCTCTCTTTTCAGGTGACCGTTTTTGTAGCACATATCAATGATTGGATATTTATTCTAGTGTGCATTATTTAAAACATCCAAGATTTCTCATATATTAGATGAGGTATAAGTGATACTGTGATGTTTTTTTCTTGGTTTAGTTTTTGGTGATGAAAACAACAGTAAAAGAAATCCTGAAAGTCTGATTTTTAAAAGTCACATGGTGATAACATTAGCTGTATTCATTTTCTCTTTAATGAGACCATTTTTGTCCCATAGGCACTATTGTATTTGTATAGGTTATTATGAATTATCAAAATGCTTCTCTGATAACTGGAGGAAGAGGCAAGAAGAATTATATGAACAAGAAAAAAAAACTAAAAGGATTATCTGAATTTGAAACTTAGTAGTCTTTGTGTAAGATATTTAAAAATTAATAAATTGCAGTATCTAAAATAGAAAAATAAATCTACCTTTTACAAAATCAGTCTTTTGGGATGAATGGGATTCTAAATAGCTTTTATGCCTAACCTAAGCAAAATTGCAGTTAATTCTGAAAACCTAAAGAGTCATTTTGACAAGCTTTGTGACTCAGTATTAATTTTGTACTTATGTGTTAATGCTTCTAATACAAATAAAAAGGTAACCTTATATTTTAAGTTCAGAAAAGATTGTTTCCCCTGTTTCATTTAAGATAAGTCTTCCTGTCATGATAGGACATACCAAACAGGTACATACACACAAGATTATGGTGACCAGAAAATGAAAGAACCACAGAACTTTAGAAAAGAAATAAAGCTTCCAGCCCTCAGCTTGAAACAATTAAATGGTATTATGGGGAGATTAGTGTGTGTGTTGGGGGAAACCTAAGCCATAAAATCGACCATTGCCATTGTGATCCAATATGACAAGTGATTGATAGGGTTGTGTTCCCCATGATTGAAGGAGGCAAAACAGTCTTGCTGGGTTTTGCTTATATTGTCTTCTGTTTGCAGAGTCTCTTGCATCCTGTTATAAAATATTATGACCCTTTCCCCCAACTTTATGATGTGGTTTTCTTTTTTCTTTCCAAGAAAGTCAAAAGGAATCAAATATTTCTTTACAACCTGCCGTTCAGCTAGAAATTAAACGGCTCCCATCTAACCTTCATTACTAAAGGTTTTCAATTATGTAGAAGTAAATGAGTAAAACTCTGATTCCACACAGTTAACTAAACCTTTTTTTCACAGTGTTTAAAATTGAGTTAACCAATTCTCATTTCCCATGCCTTTATCATTTGTTTTATGACTTTTACTGTTATTCAAATACAGATTTTTTTTTCAAAGAGAATCCTAGCATTCTTTTAAAGTCAAAATGCAGATTTTATTTTATTGTTTAAAATTCTGGTAAAAGTTTTATTTTGAATATATTTATCTTTTGACCTCAAAAACCCTGAATTCTCATTTGTAGTAACTTCAATATTGTAGTTTTTAGTTTGCCTATGGTAACAGAGCACTAATGGATACTATTATGTGTTAAAGGTGGAAACTATTGGCAGGAAAGAAAGAAAATTACTGCATTTTTAAAAAAGTTTTGGTTAATTCATTTACAGAAGCATGTAGTAAAAGAAAACTTATATAACAAATTTTATATACCTTGGCATATAATTTATTCACAATATTTTAAACAAAAAGCAAGTTTTACATTTTGGACTGATTCATTTCTGGCTTAGGCTTCATGCTTTACTTTTATTTTTTTTTATCTGTGCTTATGCACTTCTAAATAAATATCTTAAGTAAAAATTTTACTTCATTTTTTAAATTTATTTTTTAATGTTTATTTATTTATTTTGAGAGAGAGAGAGAGCATGAGCAGAGGAGGGCAGAGAGAAAAAGACAGAGGACCCAAAGTGGGTTCCACATGCTCTTTCTCTATCTCTAAAATAAAACATTAAAAAAATAAAAATTTTTTAAATAAAGATTTAAAAAATTTGTGACGACAGATTTAATAATTTTGTGATTTACATGAGTTTATATCAAAATTTACCATATTTCAAAAATGTGCTTCTGGATATACAATTTAAAGAGAATTGATAGTAATGCTATATTAGACTAGAGCTAAGTATATAAATATGTTTTCCTTATTTTAATTTCTATTTGGTTGCTCAGTAATTCACTAGAAAAAAAGTTGAATCTCACTTTCTGAGAGCTAAATCTTTTTTTAATTTTTAATGTTTATTTATTTTTGAGAGAGAGGGAGAGAGAGAGCACACATGTGAGTAGGGGAGGGGCAGAGAGAGTGAGACACAGAATCCAAAGCAGCCTCCAGGCTCTGAGCTGTCAGCACAGAACCCGACGTGGGGCTTGAACCCAGGAACAGTGAGATTGTGACCTGAGCTGAAGTTGGATGCTTAACTGACTGAGCCACCCAGGTGCCCGAGAGTTAAATATTAAGATAGCAACTTGGCACCTTGTACTTTAAAAGGACATCTCTTTTTCTTCCTCTAAAGAATTGAAGAACTAAAGAGCATTGAATTTGCATTCAAAATATAGCTAATTGACCGAGTGCCATACCTACCTATGGACCTCTCTGGATACCTTCCATTGCCCCTAAGTGCCCACAGGTGTCTTTGTGCACCACACTTAGTCATGTTCCCCCAGCAGCCCTCGCATGCTGTGCCCAACCATGCACCCTCAGCCACTGTTGCACACCATGCCCAGCGTTGTGCCCTTGGCCACCCCTGCAAACAGCCCCCAGCTGTTGCAGTGCTTCAGGGGATCCAGCACAGGACTAGTGGCCCAGACCAAATTTTGGTAACACCGCCCTTCTGCTCCTATCACTGCTTCCCCAGTGATGCCCCCCGACCAGAGCTGGCCTGCTAAGTCCCACTAGCACCACAGAAAGCAAGCACAGCCCACAACATGCCAAGACTCAGTGCAAATATCTGCACTGAAAGGAAAATTGAATCAGACAAAACAGCAGGGCATAACAACACCATAGGATACTCTCCCAAAGTACCAGGTTCTGGTGAACAGGGGACACCACTACATGGACTCCAGGACTTCTTCATAAAATCACTACTTTCAAGAACAGAAGAAACAACTGACTTTCTTAACAAACAGTAAGAGACACAGGGAGGCAGGCAAAATGAGGAGACAAATGAAAGGACAGGACAAGGCCATAGCCAGAAATCTAAGCAAAACAGATGTAAGTAACATGCCTGATGGAGAATATAAGCTGTGATCATAAGGATACTCACTGGACTTGAGAAAAAAAGTGGAAAACATGAGTGAGACCCTTAACACAGAGATGAGGAATAACATAGCAGACATAAAGAGCACAATATAAATGAAATGAGAAACATGCTTGATGTAATGAACAGAGGATGGAAGAAGCAAAGAAATGAATTAGTAACCTAGTAGACAGAGTAATGGAAAGTAATCAAGCTGAACAAAAGAGGGAGAAAAGAATTATGCAAAAACAAGAATAGACTTAGGGAATTCAGTCACTACATAAAATAAATAGCATTCATATTATAGGAGTCCCAGAAAAAGAAGAAAGAGAAAGAGGGCAGAAAATTTGTTTGAAGAAATAATAGCTGGAAACTTCCCTAATCCGGGGAAGGAAAGAGATTTCCAGATCCAGAAGGCACAGAGAGCCCCCAGCAGACTCAGCAAAAGCAGATGACACATAGACATATTGTAATTAAATTTGCAAAATATAGTGATAAAGAAAAAAATACTTTAAAAAGCAAGACAAAAGTAGTCATTAAATTACAAGGGAAAACCCATAAGGCTAACAGGAGATTTTTCAACAGAAACTTGTAAGCCAGAAGGGATTAGCATGATATATTCAAAATGCTGAATAAGAAAGGTCTGCAGCCAAGAATATTCTACCCAGGGCAGCTCTTTCTGCCCACAGGTCCTGTCCCCATGCTTTAATAAAATCACCTTTTTTTTGCACCAAAAATAATAATAATAATAATAATAATAATAATAATAATATCCAGTGAGGCTCATTCAAAATACAAGGAGAAATAAAGAGTTTCCCAGACAAGCAAAAACTAGAGGAGTTCATGACCACTAAACCATCTCTACAAGAAATATTAAAAAGGACTCTTTGAGTGGAGAGACCAAAAGTGACAGTGTAGAGTAGAGGTAGGAAACACAAAAACAGTAAACAAAATTTTTTCTGTAAAAAGTAAAGGAACTCTCAAAAAAAGGATATAAAATACAATAACATATACCTAAAATGTGGGGAGGAGAGGAGAAAAGAATGTGTTCAAACTTAAATAACCATCAACTTAATATAGATGGCTATATGCAGAAGAGGTTATATCCAAACCTAATGGTAACCATATATCAAAAACCACTAATAAATATGCAAATAATAAAGAGAAAGATATCCAAATATATCATTAAAGAAATCCAGCAAACCATGAAATAGAGAAAGACAAAAAAGGATCAGAGAAAATCTTCAGTAACAACCACAAAACAAGTAATAAAGTGGCAATAAATATCTATCAATAATTATGTTGAATGTAAATGACTAAATGCTGCAATCAAAAAACATAGGGTGACAGAATGGATTAAAAAAAAAAGACGTGTTTATTTGCTTGCTACATGCAAGAGACTCATTTTAGACCTGAGGATACCTGCAGGTTGAAAGTGAGATGAGGGAGAAACATTTATCATGCAAATGGATGTCAAAAGAAAGCCAGAGAACAACATTTTTATCAGATAAAATAGACTTTAGAACAAAGACTGGGGGTACCTAGGTGGCTCAGTCAGTTAAGTGTCCAACTCTTGGTTTGGGTGTGAGCCCCACATCGAGCTCTGCAATGGCAATGTGGAGCCTGCTTGGGATTCTCTCTCACCCTCTCTCTCTGCCCCTTCCCCACTTACACTGTCTTTGTCTCTCTTAAAATAGACTTTTTTTAAAAGTAAAGTAAAGTTTTTAAAAAAGACTGTAACAAGAGACAAAGCAGGACACTATATAATAATAAAGGGGATAATCTAACAAGAAGATATAACAATTGTAAATATTTATGCACCCAACATAGGAGCACCCAAATACATTAAACAATTATGGCCAAACATAAAGGAACTAATTGGTAATATAATAATGTAGTAGGGGACTTGAACACATCACCTACATCAATGGACAGATCATCTAAACAGAACTTCAACAAGGAAATAATGGCTTTGAATGACACACTAGAACAGAGGGATTTAACACTTATATTCAGACATTTTATCCTGAAACAAAATACATTCTTTTCAAATGCACATTCATGATAAAAACCCTCAACAAAATAGGTTTAGAGGGAACATACCTCATCATAATAAAGGCCATCTATGAAAAACCCACAGTTAACATCATCCTTAATGGGAAAGAAGTGAGAACAAGACAAGGATGTCTGCCCTCACCACTGGTATTCAACATAGTACTGGAAGTCATAGCCGTAGCAATCAGACAACAGCAAAAACAACAAAAATAAAAGGCATCCAGATTGACAAGGAAAAAGTCAAAGTTTCACTATTTGCACATGACATGATAATATATATAGAAAATCCTAAAGGCTCCACTTTGCTAGAACTGATAAACATAAAGTCACAGGATACAAAATTAATATACAGAAATCTGTTGCATTTCTATACACAGATAATGAAACAGCAGAAAGAGAAATTAAGAAAACAACCTCTTTTACAATTGCACCCAAAACTATAAGATCCGTAAGAATAAACCTAACCAAAGAGGTAAAAGACCTAGACTCTGAAAACCGTAAAACACTGATGAAAGAAATTCCAGACGGCACAAAGAAATGGAAAAACATTCCATGCTCATGGATTGGAAGAACAAATATTGTTAAAATGTCTTTACTATCTAAAGCAATCTACACATTTAATGCAATCCCTATCAAAATACCAACAGCATTTTTCACATAGCTAAAACTAACAATCCTAAAATTTGTCTGCAACCACAAAAGACCCTGAATAGCCAAAGCAATCTTGAGAAAGAAAAGCAAAGCTGGAGGCATCACACTTCCAGACTTCAAGTTATATTTCAAAGCTGTAGTAAACAAAACAGTATGGTAGTGGCATAAAAAGGATGTGGAGAAAAAGAGAATACCCATGTACTATTGGTAGGAATGCAAACTGGTGCAGCCACTGTGGAACACAGTATGGAGGTTCCTCAAAAAAGTTAAAAATAGAACTATATGATCCAACAATCGCACTACTGGGTATTTACCCAAACTCTACAAAAACACTAATTCAAAGGGATACATGAACCCCGATGTTTATAGCAGCATTATTTTTAATAGCCAAGGTATGGAAACAGCCCAAGTGTCCATCAACTGATGAATGAATAAAGAAGATGTGATATATGTCTGTATCTATAGGAATATCATTCAGGATATTGCCCTTTGTGATGACATGGATGGAGCTAGAGAGTATATATAATGCTAAGTGACATAAGTCAGTTGGAGAAAGACAAATACCATAGGATTTCACTCGTATGTGGAATTTTAGAAACAAAACAAGCAAAGGGGAAAAATGAGAGAGAAAAAGCAAGAAACAGACTCTATTATAGAGAACAATCTGGCGATTACCAGAGGGGGTGTGGGGGATGGGTTAAATAGGCAAAGGGGATTAAGGTGATGATCACTTGCCATGATGAGCACAGGGTGATGTATGGAACTGTTGAATTAACTCTATTGTACACCTGAAACTAATATAACACTGTATGTTAATTTACTGGAATTAAAATTAAAAATTAAAAAAAGTGTAGCTAATTATCCTTTTGTTTATAGTAAAATGTGTAACAAGTCTGTGGATTATTAATGGTTGCCAGATCAAACCCCTTGCCTTAAGGTGAGACTCCACGCAAACAAGAGCTTTGCTTTTCTTTCTCCAAATCTAGTCAAGAGATAGGATTCACTGGCTTGCCTTTTCAAAGCATTCTGGTCATGAGGTTCTTTTTAAGTTATGATTTCCATTTCCTGTGAGATATGTAAGACAAAGGTTTTTATTGTCATTTTATTAGGTGGGAAACTAAAACTCAGAAAAATTAAAATGAATTTTCCTAGGATTTTTCATAACTAATAAGTAATTAGAATCCAAATCTTGATTTATTGTCTAATATGCTTAGCCTGTTAGCATGTTCTGTTTTTCAGTCATAAGCCATGGTTCTCTGAATTTATTTTCATATTTATCCCAAGAAGTTAGTCATTTAATTGGAATTCTTTTTACTCAGTGATTGTCTTTAGGTCATATTGCTGACAATTTAGGTGGAGAATAGATTAACTTATTTACCCTTTGTAAATACAGTTTTGAGCCTTGCAGTTTTACAACTGTTGTTGGTTAACATTTAGGAGGAAAATCAAATTTATGGGTTAAGCAATTAACTTTATTGAGTGGCATGAACAATCCTAATAAAGCTAGTATAATTAATGTCTTAATCATAATGGTGCTGAATTCTTTGATCATGTATCTTTATAACATCTGCTAAGGAGTATATGTTTTGTAGTGTCGATTCTAAGACATGTTTATTAAAAGATAAAGTGTAATAAATTGATTCCTCTAGTACAATTTTTACTTGAAAGAGTTGTAAAACTATTTTTTATACCAAACATTCTAAAGGGGTTTTTATTTAATAGCAACTTATTTTTTCTAATATTTTCATAATTTTTGCTTTTACAGTCAGATGCTGGAATTTTTCCCAATAGATTTTACAGTCTAACAGTTTTTTAAATGAAAGGGAATAATTTTTGTGATCCAGAAATGTGATTTCACTGAAAGCAAAATATTTTTAGTATGGCTTTGAATTGTATAACCTTCAAGCAGAATTTTTGGTATTAATCTTATGTCTGTCATGCTCTTTCCTTTGAACTGACTTTATCATTGTTTACAGAGAGGCACAAGCAGCCACTTCCAGGAATGGAGGTAGTGATTTAAAATATTAAATTTGTACATTTAAAGACCTTTCAAATCTGAAAATTTACAGCAGTTTTGAGTCCATTTTATGCTGAGTATTAAGGCCTTTTTTTTAAATATAATCACTCCTCACTGTCTTGTTACTGTAGCTTTTCCCTACAAACAATGGCAAGTGTTAAAATTGTTACATTGCACATTTGCCAGGGAGAAAAAGTTTCAAGAGTTGCCTTTTTTTTTTTTTTAATTTTTTTTTCAACGTTTTTTATTTATTTTTGGGACAGAGAGAGACAGAGCATGAACGGGGGAGGGGCAGAGAGAGAGGGAGACACAGAATCGGAAACAGGCTCCAGGCTCCGAGTCATCAGCCCAGAGCCTGACGCGGGGCTCGAACTCACGGACCGCGAGATCGTGAGCTGGCTGAAGTCGGATGCTTAACCGACTGCGCCACCAAAGGCGCCCCAAGAGTTGCCTTTTTAAAAGTAATCCAGGAATATTGCCAAAGTCTCATTTTAATTCCATTTCCTCTTGTAGTATTTAGATTTTTATTGTTATATTATGCTTCTAGTCTTACTAGTCAGAGATTAGAGACCGTAATATTGCCTGAATGAGAATATTTGGTAGGAAAACTGCTTGACAGGTATTCTTACCATCAATTTTGTTGTCATTTTATTGTTGGTAATTTCAGAAGATTATTTTTGAATATCAGAATAAATTCTGTAAACACGAAATTATATTGTTTTGCTTTCTAATGTCATCCAGAGTATGTAATATGTATACGGAGGAAATATTTTTAGACATGTAATTCCTTAAAGCCTTTGTAATAATACAGACATTTCCTTTAAGTTTAAAGATAAATAGTGGAAACCTTCCCACAAACTGTTAAATAAAGACTGTGCCCTTGTAGGTGGCCCCAGAAGAATTTAAGACCAGCATTGGCCGAGTGAATGCATGTTTGAAAAAGGCTCTCCCAGTCAATGTGAAATGGCTGCTCTGTGGTTGTCTCTGCTGCTGTTGCACACTGGGTTGCAGCCTGTGGCCTGTTATTTGTCTCAACAAAAGAGTAAGTAACCATTTTATTGTGTAACCATAAGAGCTAACATTTATTGAACACTTGTATATGCCAAGTACTTTATATGATTTTTTAAATTCTCATAACAGTGCTATCCTGATTCAAGAGGCAGACTTGGGGACAGAGCTAAAGTCATTTGCCCAGCCTTTATTAACACTTTGTTAAATAATATGAATTCCCACTATTTTAAATAAGTGAAATATAAATAGAGTACAGGAGTAAATACAAATGTAACTAGGCTACTTTCTCCTTTTACAAAACCCAAAACTGTGATTTGAAGTATTTCTAAGCTACAAATAGGAGATCGTGTCTTCAGATCTAAGGAAAAGCAAAAGTGAGAATCACTCTACAAAGCTGGGAGGAGATCCCGCTTAGTTTTGAACATGTTGAAATAACATTATAACAAGACATTACTAGTTACATCATGGATTTAAGACTAATATCTTATTTCATCTTCTTTAGAACTTTAATTTTGTCTTCAGAATGTTTTTATTTTCAGTGGAAAGAAGGAAGCCACCCTGGACCACATTGATGACTTCATTTAAACTTTTAAATAATAATTAGCCTACTGAACCATCTTCAAAATTACAGCACCTTGTACAGCTATAATTAATGAATGATACAGTTGTTTCATAAAGGCCAAAAATGTTAAGTTATTTTTTCTTCTCCATTCTTTCTCCTGCCCTTCTTAATGTGTACTTCAAAAAGGAAAATAATGAAACACTGCCATCCCTATGACTTTTTGAATGGAAAAGTTAAACATTTTATTGATTCTTAAGTACCAGTAGGTCAGAGCTTAACTTTAAGTAAAGCTTAGTTTATTGTTTGTCAAAGCATGTACTGTATTTTCAAATGGCTTTCTAGAAGTTAAAAAAATTGACAACATAAATTTCTTTCCCTAATTGTCATATCTTTTAACAATTACAAAATAGTGATTCCTATCCATTCCCATTATTTTAAAGCCTCAGTGTGAATTAATTATGATTTAGATTTTCTATCACACAAATACAGCTAATTTTAATTACTTAAGAACAGATTTTTTTGGTTTTAATATTATTTAGGATCTATCTTTTTTACTGATGACCTTACTCTTGGCCTGTTTATTGATGCTTTTGCCACAGGTCCTGAAATAGAAGCATTTTTTTCAGTCATGTGGCTTTACTTTGAGAACTTTTGATAGTTCAGTGGAAAGTGAGATATTCAATGGAAAGTGAGATTAATACTGATGCTGTGATTTCACCCTAGCTCCCATTACTTTGGTTAATTAATTATTCATATTGAAGTTGAGGTGTCAGTGCACAGATCTTCCTCAACTTACAGTGGGGTTACATCCAGATAAATTCATCAGAAGAAAATATCATAAGTGGAAAATGCATTTAATACACATAATACACATTTAATACACATAACCTACCAACCAACAATCTAGGCTAGATTAACCTAGCCTACTTAAATGTGTTCACAACACTTACATTAGCCTGTAGTTGGGCAAAATCATCTAATACAAAGCATATTTTATAATGAAGTGTTAAGTAGCTTATATAATTTATTGAATACTGTACTGAAAGTGAAAAACAGAATAGTTGCATGGGTACAGAATGGTGGTAAGGGTATCAGTTGTTTATCCTCGTGATGACATGGCTGACTGGGAGCTGTGGTTTGTTTCCACTGTCCAGCATTACAAGAGAGTATAATACTGCATGTTACTAGCCCAGGAAAAGATCAAAATTCAAAATTTGAAGTATGGTTTCTACTGAATGTTTACAGTTTTCACACCTTCAGGAAGTTGAAACATAGTAAGTATAACCATTGTTGGTCAGGGACCATCTGTATTCTTAGACCACTAATCTGTCAGTTTAAAAACATTTATTTAGTACAGATTTTCAAACTGTCATCCTGTGGGCCAAATCTGGACCATTCTGTTTTTTAAACATTTGAATCAGTTGCCAACATTTAAAAATTGGAATATTTAGGGTCACCTGGGTGGCTCAGTCGGTTGAGCGTCCAACTTCAGCTCAGGTCATGATCTCATAGCTCATGGTTTCAAGCCCTGCATCGGGCTCTGTGCTGACAGCTTAGAGCCTGGAGCCTGCTTTGGATTCTGTGTCTCCCCCTCTCTCTGCCCCCTAACGCACTTGCATTCTGTCTCAGTCTCTCTCAAAAATAAATAAACATTTAAAAAAATTTTTTAATTGGAATATTTAGGGGCACCTGGGTGGCTCAGTTGGTTAAGCATCTGACTTTGGCTCAGGTCATGATCTCACGGCTCATGAGTTCAAGCCCCCCGTCAGGCTCTCTGCTGTCAGCTCAGAGCCTGAAGCCTGCTTCGGATGTGTCTCTGTCTCTCTCTGCCCCTCCCCCACTGGTGCACACACTCTCTCTCTCTCTCTCTCTCTCTCTCTCTCTCTTACCCTGTCTCTCTCTCTCTTTCAAAAATAAAAAAATAAACATTAAAAAGATTAAAATAAAATTTCAGATAGCCAGCCTCTTTTTTTAAGATCTAAAGATCTGACCAGTTGGACCCACATGCCTATATTTCAGCAGTTGGCCCTAGCTGAGTGTTGGTTTCTGCCTTCAAATAGGGCATGAGGTCTCCGATTCACCACAGAACCACCTGGCATTTATATTATCTGCCTTGCTCTCTACAGTTTATAGTTACAGCCCTTGATTTTGTACATGATGTGTTGTTAACACACTAGAAAAAACACTACACACGTGTTGGTAACCTTGTGCAAGATACTGCCCTTTCTAGAGCCTCAGTTTCCTTACCTGCAAAATTGGGATAATATTACTTAATTTTAAGATAGTGTGATGATAAAGAAATTTAAGGTGCCCCACTGCTTTTGTGTCCACAGGGAGACATTTTTAAAAATAAAATACAATAATTTAAGAACTTTTATGCTTTCGCTACTGATTCCTGATCTGTAAACTAAGTTGTATAGACTCTAATAGTTTCATTGTAATGATGATTAGCATTCATTTGCCCAAATCCCTTATTTTACAGGTGTGGAAGCAGATCCAGAGAGATGAAGTGACTTTCTCAGTGTCACATAGTAAATGGCACACCCAAAAAAATATTTTTTTCTGTTTGGTTTCTGTCTCTTGTAACACTGTATTTTCTTGACTACATCATGTTTCCTAGGTCATATTTCCTATTGCTGGGACAAGAAACATTAGGATAAGTGGTATAATAAATAGCCCACTGAGTTTTAATTCTTTAGCAGGGGTTGGCAAACATTTTCTTAAAGGACCAAATAGTAAATACTTTAGGCTTTGTGGGCCAGAAGTCTCTGTTGCAATTACCCAGCTCTCCAGTTTTCATATGAAAGCAGCTATAAGCAATATGTAAATGAGTGAGCATTGCTGTATTCCAATAAAACTTTATTTACAAAAACTTGCAGCAGGCCAGATTTTGTGGGCTAGTTTGCCATCCTGCTCTAGCCAACTCTAATGGAGTATCTAGCTTTATGAAAGTCATGTCTGTGTTCATCCACAAAATAAAATGGAAATAATGTAGTTACATTGCCCTATGTCACAAGGTTGCTTTGTAAACTGATTGTAAAATGTTTCCAAGAAAAAGGCCACCTGGATGGCCCAGTCAGTTAAGTGTCCAACTCTTGATTTCAACTCAGGTCATGATCTTACAGTTTTGTGAGTTTGAGCCCCACAGCACATCGGGCCCTGTGCTAATTGTGCAGAGTCTATTTGGGATTCTTCCTCTCTTTCTGTCCCTCCCCTGTTCTCATTCTTTGTCTCTCTCAAAATAAATAAATAAACTTAAAAAATGCTTCCAAGAAAAGAACTTTGTAAACTGTCTACCTTAATGAACATTTTTTTTTCAGCCAGTATACTTCATGGATATATTTTCTAGTAAATTAGATGAAAGAAAAGAAGTACACATTAGGGTGTCCTGAGTTCTTCCTAGTCACTTTTGGCTCTGATAGGATTCTGTTACTGCATGGTATATGAACTGAAGGTTTTCATTTACCCATTCTTACATTTAGCACTGAAACAACTGTGATATTATAATCAATAGGCCTATTCATGCCACCATGTTTAAATTTGAAATTACTTTTTAAATGTTACCTTTTTTTGCTATAATACTTGCTAAATTGAAAGGGTTGTTCAGATGAAAAGGACTGTTCTCTCAGTCTTGCAACATGAATATGATGTTATTTTCCTTCTGTTACAATTTCATACTTTGTATGACTTTACTCTTTTTAAATTTGTTGTGACTTGTTTAGTGGCATAATATATGGCCCATTCTGGAGAATACTCCATGTACACCTGAGAAGAATTTATATTATATTGTTGTGGAACAGAGTGTTCCATATATATCTGTTAGGTATAGTTGGTTGATAGTGTTGTACAAGCCTTATATTTCTTTTGAAATTTATATGTTGAAGTTCTCCCGCCTAATCTGATGATATTTGGAGGTGGATGGTATATTGGTCTTTGAGACGTAATTAGGTTTGGATGGAGTCATGAGGGTGGGATTCCCATGGTGGAATTAGTGCCCTTATAAGAAAAAACCAGAGCTTGCAGTGCCTGGGTGGCTCAGTCGGTTAAGTGTCTGACTTCGGCTCAGGTCATGATCTCATGGTTCTTGAGTTCAAGCCCCATGTCGGGCTTTGTGCTGACATCTCAGAGCCTTGAGCCCGTTTCAGATTCTGTGTCTCCCTCTCTCTGCCTGTCCCCCACTCATGCTCTCTCTCTCTCCCCCACAAAAATAAATATTAAAAAAAAAGAAAGAAAAAACCAGAGCTTGCACTTTCTCCACAGTGAAAGGTCACAGCAATAAGGCAGCTGTCTGCAAACCAGTGGCCAAGGAAACCAAGGAAGAAGGCTCTCCCCTGAACTCAACAAACTGTGCTAGCCCTCTGATCTAAGATTTCCCATCCATTAGAATTGTGAGAAATAGATTTCTGCTGTTTAAGCCATTGAGTCTATGGTATTTTGTTATAGCAGCCTGAGCATAGTTAAACATATACTGTCCATCTTTTTTCTCTTGTAACACTTTTTTTTACTTAAAATCTATTTTGTCTGATATTATAGCCACCTCAGCTCTTCTTCTTGTTGTTGTTGTTGTTGTTACTGTTTACATGGAGTAGCTTTTTCTATCCTCTCACTTTCAAACTATTTTGGTCTTTGAATATAAATGGATTCTTATGTAGACAGGATATAGATGGATTATGTTTTTAAATTCATTCTGCAAATCTCTGCCTTTTAATTGAGAGTTCAGTCTATTTACATTTAAAGTGATTAATGGTAATATTAGTTTGCTAGGACTACCTTAAAGTATCACAGGCTAGGTGGCTTAGACAACAAATTTATTTTCTCACAGTTCTAGAGGCCGTAAGTCTGAGATCAGCGTGTTGAGAGAGGTGTTTTGTTTTTTTTTTCCTGAAGTATCTCCTTCGTTTATAGATGGCCATTTTCTCTGAGTCTTCATCTGGTCTTCCCTCTTAACATGTCTGTGTCCTTATCAGAAGTGATCAGTCATAGTGGATTACAGCTCACCCTGATTATCTCATTTCAACTTAATTACCTCTTCAAAAACCCTGTATCCAAATATACGCCCATTCTGAGGTACTGGCAGTTGTGACTTCAGTGTATGAATTGAGGGAAAGTAGTTCAGTCCATAACAGAAAAGGAAGGACTTCTGCCATTTTGCTATTTGTTTTCCATATATCATACATATTTTTACTCAGTTACTCCATTATTTCCTTATTTTATATTTAATTGTTTGTAATGTACCATGTACCTTCTAATTTTCTTTATATATATATATATATATATATATATATATATATTAGTTATTTTCTTAGTTGTTACCTTGCAGATTATAATTAACATTGTAAACTTATACTGGTTTGAATTACTGTTACCTTAGCTTTGGTAATACACAAATTCTGCTTCTATGCATATCCATACCTCCACATATGTTATTTTTTAAGTTTATTTATTCTGAGAGAGAGAGAGAGAGAGAGAGCGTGCGCACAAGCAGGGGAGGGGCAGAAGGAGAGGGAGAGAGAGAGAATGCCAACCAGGCTCTGCATGGAGCCAGATACAGGGCTCAAACTCACAAACCATGAGATCATGACCTGAGCCAAAACAGTCGGGCACTTAACCAGCTGAGCCACCCAGGCCCTCCTCCGCATATGTTATTATCACAAATTATATCTTATATATTTGTGTGTCCATTAACATAGATTTATAATTATTATTTTATGCATTTTTTAAATCACATAGGAATAAAAGAGGAGTTCCAAAACAAAAAAACAAAAATATTGTCTTTTACATTTATTTATGCAGTTACTTTTACTGGTGTTATGTCCTCATATGACTTGAGTTATTGTCTAAAGTTCTTTTATTTCAACCTGAAGGACTCTCCTTAGCATTTCTTACAGACAATTCTAGTAGGAATGAACTCCCTTAGGGCTTATTTATCTGGGAATGTCTTAATTTCTCCTTTTTTTTTTTTTTTTTGAAGGATAGTTTTGCCAAATCTAGAATTCTTGGATCACAGATTTTCTTCTAGCACTTTAAATACACCATTCCACTGCTTTGCGACCTCATGGTTTCTGATGGGAAAACAGCAGTTAATCTTAGTGGGGATCCCTTGAATATAGCAAGTCACTTCTCTCTTGCTGCTTTTAAGATTTCTCTCCTTGTTTTTGGCCTTCAAGTTTGATTATAATTTCTTTCAGAATGGATCTCTTTGAGTTTATCCTGCTCAGAATTCTTTGAGCTTCTTGGAATTTTCCTTTTTTATGTGTGTATAGACTCAAATTAATATCTAGTGTCCCTTGATTTCAGCCTGAATAATTTCCCATAATATTTCTTGTACACTGGGTCTGCAGGGAACAGATGTTGTCTGTATTTATCTACAAATATCTATTTCATCTTCACTTTTTAATATATAATATTTTAATTAACTTACTATTTTTGAGCAATTTTAGGTTTACAGAAAAAATTTAAGACAAAGGTACAGAGTTCCCATATACCCTCCTCACCCAACCCCCAACTTACCCTATTAGTAACATCTTGCACTATTGAGGTACAATTGTTAAAACTGATGAGGCCAATGTTGACACATTGTTATTAACTAAAATTCATGGTTTATATTAGAGTTCACTCTTTGTGTTGTACATTCTATGAATTTTGACAAATTTATAATGACCTGTATCCATCATTACAGTATCACAGAATAATAATTTCACTGCTTTGAAAAAGCTACCTATTCATTTCTCTCTCCCACCCCAAAATCCCAAGGAATCCCTGAACTTTAACCTGTTTCCATAATTTTGCCTTTTCCAGAATGTCATATAGTTTAAATCCTACAAGATGTAGTCTTTTCAGATTGGCTTCATTCACTTAGCATATGCATTTAAGGTTTCTCCATGTCTTTTTGTGGCTTGATAGGCCCTTTTTGTGCTAAATAATATTCTGTTGTTTTGTTGCACTACAGTTTACCCCTTCACCTATTGAAGGATGTCTTCATTGTATTCAAGGTTTGGCAATTATAATTTAGGCTGCTACAAACATTCCATGTACAGGTTTCGTGTCAGGAAACTTCAAGTAATTTAGGTAAAAAAAAAAAAACAACAAGGAGTATAATTTCTGGATCATATAGTAAGATTATGTTTAATCTTATAAGAAACTGCCAAATTCTCTTCTAAAGTGGCTATACTATTTTATATTCCCCACCATCAGTGAATAAGACTTTGTGTTGCTCCATGTTCCTGTCAACAGCTGGTGTTGTCAATATTTTGAATTTTGACCATTCTAAGAAGTGTGTAGTGGTATCACTGTTTTTTTTTAATTTGCAATTCTCTAAGGTTATATGATACTAAGCATCTTTCTATGTATTGATTTGTCATCTATACATCTTCTCTGGAGATTTTTCTGTTCATACATAGTCCCATTTCTTAATTTGGTTTTTGTATTATTATTGTGGAGTTTTAAGCACTATTTATATATTTTGGGTACCAGTCCTTTATTGGATATTTGTTTTGAAAATATTTTCTTCTAGGGGAGCCTGAGTCAGCTGAACGACTGACTTCGGCTCAGGTCATGATCTAATGGTTTGTGAGTTCGAGCCCGTGTCGGGCTCTGTGCTGACAGCTCAGAGCCTGGAGCCTGCTTCTGATTCTATGTCTCCCTCTCTCTCTCTGCCCCTCCCCCACTCATGCTCTGTCTCTCTCTGTCTCAGAAATAAACATTAAAAACAATTTTTTAAATAAAAAAATATTTTCTTCCAGTGTGTGTCTTAGCTTTTCATTTTCTTAATAACATCTTTTGCAGAGTAGAAGTTTTTAATTTTAATGGAGTCCAGCTTATCAGGTTTTTTCTTTTGTTCCTTGTGCTTTGGGTTGTATCTAAGAATTCATTACCAAAGCCAAGGTAACTTAGATTTTTCTCATATTATCTTCTAGGAGTTTTATAGTTTTGGATTTTACATTTAGGTCTGTGATCCACATTGAGTAATTTTTGTGAAAAGCCTAAGTCTGTCTCTAGATTCATATTTTTGCATATAGGTGTCTAGTTCTAGCATAATTTATTTTTTCGTTTTTTATGAATATAATTTATTGTCAAATTGGCTTACATACAACACCCAGCTCTCATCCCAACGAGTGTCCTCCTCAATGCCCGTCACCCATTTTCCTTCTCCTCCACCCCCCATCCACCCTCAGTTTGTTCTCTGTATTTAAGAGTCTCTTGTGGTTTGCCTCCCTCCCTCTCTGTAACTATTTTTCTCCCTTCCCTTCCCCCATGGTCTTCTATTAAGTTTCTCAAGATCCGTATATGAGTGAAAGCATATGATATCTGTCCTTCTCTGACTGATTTATTTCACTCAGCATGATACCTTCCAGTTCCATCCACATTGCTGCAAATGGCATGATTTCATTCTTCTCATTGCCAAGTAGTATTCCATTTTCTATATAAACGACATCTTCTTTATCAGTTCATCAGTTGATGGACATTTAGGCTCTTTCCATAATTTGGCTATTGTTGAAAGTACTGCTATAAACATTGGGGTACAAGTAGCATGATTTGTTAAAAAGACTACTCTTTTCACATTAAATTGCTTTGATCATATGTCAAAGATCAGATGACTATATTTGTGTGGGTCTATTTCTGTGCTCCCTATTCTGTTTTACACTGTTTGGCCAATTCAAAACTATCTAGAATATTGCATCTTTACAGTAAGTCTTAAGATTGGGTGGTGTCAGTCCTCTGACTTTGTCCACCTTCAGTATTGTTTTGGCTATTCTGGGTCTTATGCATATCCATAAATATTTTAGAATTTGCCAGTATCCACAAAATAACTTGCTGGAACTTTGAATGGAATTGTTTTGTATCTGTAGATCAAGTTTGGAAACAATGACACCTTGACAATATTGAGTCTTTGTACCCAAATTCATGGATTATCTTAATCATTTAGGTATTCTTTGATTTCTTTTATCAGAGTTTTGTAGTTTTCTTCATATAGATTTTGTATATATTTTATTAGATTTATGCCTGGGTATTTCAGCTTTCTGGACACTAAATGGTGTTATATTTTTCATCTCAAATTCCATTTGTTCTTTGCTCATATAAGAAAGCAAATTACTTTGGCATATTAACATCGTATCCTGCAACCTTGCCATAATCTCTTATTAGTTTCAGGGGTTTTGTTGTTTATTCTTTGGGATCTTCTACCTATTCAACCATGTCATCTATGAAGTAAGACAGTTTTATTTCTTCTTTCTCAGTAGGTATACCTTTTATTTCCTTTTCTTGTCTTAGTGCATTAGCTAGGACCTCATGATGTCAAAAAGCAATGGTGAGAAGAAAGAAATATCCTTGCCTTGCTCTTCTGATCTTAACAGGAAAGCTTTGAGTTTCTTACCATTAAGGATGATATTAGCTGTAGTTTTTTAGTAAGATGTTCTTCAGGAAGTTCCTCTGTTCCTAGTTTACAGGAAATGAATGGGTGTTGCATTTTGTCAAATGCTTTTTCTGCATCTATTGATATAACCATGTGATTTTTCTTTTTTTAGCCTGTTGATGTGATGAATTACATTAATTGATTCTCAAATGTTGGACTAGTTTTGTATAAATCCCACTTATTGTGGTATATACATTGTTGTATTTGTTATGTCCTATTCAGGATTTTTGCATCTATGTTCATGAGGAATATTGATCTGCAGTTTTCCTTTCATATAATATCTTTGTCTAGTTTTGGCATTAGGGCAATACTGGCCTTGTAGAATGAGTTCCACTTCTATTCTGTGGAAGAGATGGTAAAGAAATGGCATAATTTCTTCTTTAAATGTTTGGTAGAATTCATCCATGAACCCATCTGGGCATGAGAATTTCTGTTTGGGGAGGTTATTAATTATTGATTCCATTTCTTTAATAAATATAATCCTTTTCAGATTGTCTATTTCTCCTTTTGTGAGTTTTAGTAGATTGTGTCTTTCAAGTAATTGGTTCATTTCATCTTGCTTATCAAATTCATGGGCATAAAGTTGTTAATAATATTCCTTTATTATCCTTTAATGTTCATGTAGTCATTAATGATAACCCTATTTCATTTCTTGTATTAGTAACTTTTGTCTTTTTTCCTAGCTAACCTGGCTAGATATTGACTAATTTTACTGATCTTTGCAAAGAACCAGTTTCTAATTTTGTCAATTTTCCCTATTGAAGTCATCAATTTCACTGATTTCTGCTCTAATTTGCATTACCTTTTTCTTTTTAATCTGGATTTAATTTGTTCTTTTTCTGTTTTCCTGAGGTGTAAGCTTATATGATTGATTTTAGATCTTCTTTTCTACTGTATGCATTCAATGCTGCAAATTTCCCTCTAAGCACTGCTTTCACTGCATCCCATAAAATTTGATAAGACGCATTTTCATTTTCATTTAGTTTTAAATATTTTTAAGTTTCTCTTGAGATTTCTTCTTGACCTATGTATTATTTAGAAATGTGCTGGGGATGCCTGGGTAGCTCATTCAGTTGGGAGTCTGACTCTTGATTTCAGCTCAGGTTATGATCTTGAATTTCATGGGTTTGAGCCCCTCGTTGGGCTGTGTGCTGCCAGGGTCCTGCGCTGTTGGTGCTTGAGAATCTCCCTTATCCTCTCTCTCTGTCCCTCCTCTTTCCTCCTCCTCCCCCCACAATAAATAAATTAATTAAAAAAAAAGAAATGTGCTGTTTAATCTAAGTGTTTGGGTATTTCCCAACTACCTTTCTGTTGTTGATTTCTAATTTAAATCCACTGTGGTCTAAGAGTATGCATTGTATGATTTCTAATTTTTGAAATAAGTTAAGATGTTGTAGGACCCAGAATGTGGTCTGTTTTGGTCAGTGTTCCATGTGAACTTGAGAGTAATGTGTAGTTTGCTGTTATTTGATAAAGTAACCTGTAGATGTCAGTTATATCCAGTTGATCAATGGTGCTGTTAAGTTTAGTTATATCTTTACTGACTTTCTGCCTACTTGATCTATTCATTTCTGATAGTGGGCTATTGAAGTCTCCAACTATAAGCGTGGACTCCTCTATTTTTCCTTGAAGTTCTAACAGTTTTTGACTCACATAGTTTGATGCTCTTTTGATATACCCATACATATCAAGAATTGTTATGTCTTGGAAGATTGACCTTTTTATCATTGTGTAATACCTCTCTTTATATTTGATAATTTTCCCTACTCTGAAGTCTGCTTTGTCTGAAATTACTAAAGTAACTCTGGCTTTCCTTTGATTAGTGTTACTATGGTATATCTTTCTCTATCCCTTTACTTTTAGTTTCTTTAAATAAGGGGATTTCTTACAGACAATACATAGGTGAATCTTCTTTTGATCCACTCTGACAATCTCTAATTGATACATTTAGACCATTGATGTTTAAAGTGATTATTGATATAGTTGAATTAATATTTACCATGTTCATTAGTTTTCTATTAATTGCTTTTGTTTTTTGCTCCTGTTTTTGTCTCCCAGTCTTTTTCTGCCTTGTGTCATTTAAACTGAGTATTTTGTGGGGCGCCTGGGTGGCGCAGTCGGTTAAGCGTCCAACTTCAGCCAGCTCACGATCTCGCGGTCCGTGAGTTCGAGCCCCGCGTCAGGCTCTGGGCTGATGGCTCAGAGCCTGGAGCCTGCTTCCGATTCTGTGTCTCCCTCTCTCTCTGCCCCTCCCCCGTTCATGCTCTGTCTCTCTCTGTCCCAAAAATAAATAAACGTTGAAAAAAAAATAAACTGAGTATTTTGTATGATATCATTTTTTATCTTCCCTTAGCATATCAATAATCCTACTTTTTAATATTTAGTGATTGCCCACAAAAGTGAGTTTGTAGTATATATATAACCAGTCCAAGACCACTTTCAAATAACACAATACCACTTCCCAGGTAGTATGAGTACCTTATTACAGAGTATTTCCAATTCCTCCATCCCCTCCCTTATACCATTGCTGCCATTCATTTTACTTATCCATAGGCTATAATCATTGAATACATTGTTGTTATTATTTTGAACAAGTTGTTGCCTGCTAGATCAATTAAGAATAAGAGAAGTACCCCAATTTAACCCTCAAATTGGGCAGCATGAAAACTTTTACTGAAAAAATAAAATAAAATAAATAAACCCTTACTGTGCCTATAGTTTTTCCTTCTCTAATGCTTCTCTAAGATCTAAGTGTCTTATATATAGCATTTTTCTTCTCTCTTAAGAACTTCTGTTAACATTTATTGCAAGACAGTTCTACTGGTGACAAGTTCCCTCAAATTTTTGTGTGAGAAAGTCTATTTCTCCTTCATCTTTGAAGGACAGTTTTGCTCAGTATGGAATTCCATGTTGGTGGTACTTTTATCACTTTAAATATTTCATTCCACTCTCTTCTTGACTTGCATGGTTTCTAAAGAGCTGTCCGATGTAACTCTTATTTTCTCCTTTATACATAAGGTATTTTTGCCCTCTGGCTTTGTTCAAGATTTTTCCTTGATTTTCTGCAGTTTAAATATGAGATTATTAGGTATAGATTTTTGAGTATCTACCTTTGTATTCTCTGAGCTTCTTCAACCTATGGTTTGATGGCTTTCATTAATTTTGGAAAATTATTTTATCACCATTACTTTATTTTTTAAATATAATTTATTGTCAAATTGGCTTCCATACAACCCCCAGTGTTCATCCCAACAAGTGCCCTTCTCATTTCCCATCACCCATGGGTATCACTATTACTTTAAGTACTTCCTCTGTTCCTATCCCTCTTTACCTTCTGGTATTTCTATTATGTGTCTATTGCTCCTTTTATAATTGGCCCCTAATTCTGAGATATTCAATTCATTTTTCTTTTTTTTCCTTTTATTTTCATTTTGAAAGTTGCTGTTGATATATCTTCAATCTTCACTGATTACTTACCTCAGCCATGTCCAGTCTGTTGATGAGCACATCAAAGGCATTCTTTATTTCTGTTATGGTATTTTTGCTTTCTACCATTTCCTTTTGATTTTTTTCTTACATTTTCCATTTCTCTGCTAATATTATCCATATGTGTTCTTTCATGTTGTCCGTTTTTTGCATTTCAGTATGTGGCATATTAGTTTTATTTGATTAATAGTCCCAGTCTGATAATTTCAACATCTCTGCCATTTCTGAGTCTGGGTCTGATGTTTGCTATTTCTTGTAGTATGATTTCTACTTTTTGTTTGAAAGCTACACATAGATGAAAGAAACTGAGGTAAATAAGCCTTTAAATAAGATTTTATGTTGTCAGGCTAGGCATTTGGCTTTACTTACTATTTGCTATAGCTGTCAGTGTTGGAGGCTAAACTTTCCCCAGTGTCTTTGTTTTTGTCTGGCCTGTTTTTAGATTTCCCTAGAGATTTCTTTTTTGTTTTTTTAATCTAACATAATTTATTTAACAAATTGCCTGGTGTAGGGGACCATAAGTAAATTATCTTCATTTTTTTGCTTGTTTTTATTCTTTATTTTTTGAAGTATAGTTGGTGTACAGTATTATATTAATTTCAAGTGTACAGCATAGTGATTCAACAGTTCTCTACATTGCACAGTGCTTACCACAGTAAGTATAAAAGTATAATTACCATCTGTCATCATACACAATTATTACAATATTATTAACTATATTCCCTATGCTGTACTTTTATCCACATGATTTATTTATTTTGGATATTGTCTGAGATGCAATTCTTTTAGTTGTATTCCCATATTGTAAGAAGCCTTATTGATGTAGTGGTAAGGTGTTGGAGGACTGGAAGTGTTCTGTAGTACTATGATTTGGCCTGAGTTCTTTAGCGACCCCATGCCCCTGAGCTGTGCCCTTCACAAGTGCTTCTCAATTTGTTTTGTTTTGTTTTGTTTTTCCTTTTAGGTGGGACAGGAAGGCTAGAGGGTACTGGTGTTGTATATTTCCCTTCCCCGAGATTGGTTAGGCTCTAGCACAATAGTTTCTCTTAAGAGCAGGCTTTAAGAACAGAATGTTCTGGGCATATTTAAAAGTATCTGTTTTTTCCCTTTCCTTCCTAGAAGGATGAGAGGAGTTTTCTCCAATCACTGTGAGAACCTGATAGGGCTCCTTGTAATAAAACTCAAAAGTGTGAGTCTTCCCTGGGACTGGAGCCCTTTGGAATTTTTAACTCTCAGACTTGTCCCCACTGAGCTTCCAGAAATTCATCAAGTTCAGGTCCTGCTATCCTAGTCCTGGTTCCCAGAGTTTTCCCCCTGGGTTTCTACTCTGGTAAATTGTGCTTATTTGTATTCATTTGTATCTCTGCTCAGTCTTGGAGGCACTGATATGTCTTATGATCTCACTTCTCTGATGAATCTGTAAGGAGTTGGTTTTCAGGTTGTTCTGGGTCTTTTTTTCTTCTTCATATGTGGGCAGGAGAGACAACTTCCAAGCTCTTTACATGCCTAAATGGATTACCTTCATTTTTTTAAGTTAATTTTGATGCATATGGGATTCTTGGTTGACAGTCTTTTTTTTCTTTCATCACTTTTGATTTGTTATCCTACTGACTTCTGCCCCACATTGTTTCTATTCAGAAGTCAGCTATTTATCTTACTGTAGTTTCCTTGAAGTAATCAGTCAATAAGTAATCTCAGTGAGAGCAATTAATCAGTCTCACTGCTTTCATGATTGTCTATTTTTCTGTGGCTTTCAACATTATACTGTTATGTATCTGCTATGGATCTCCTTGTGGTTTATTCCTGGTTGGACTTCTTGAGCTTCCTAGGTGTGTAGATAAACATTTTTCATTGAATTTAGAGGTTTTCACCATTATTTCATTAAATATTTCTTCTGTTTTGCTCTTGTCTTTTTCTGGTACTCCCAGTGTATGTATGTTGGTGCCCTTAATGATGTCTAACATTTCTCTGAGGCTGTTTTCATTTTCCTTTATTCTGTTGTTTTTTTTGTTTTTGTTTTTGTTTTTTTGCTTTTGAGATTGCATATTATCTTTTGATCTTTCTTTGGGTTCACTGATTATTCTAGCTCACATCTACTTTGTGTTCTTTTACTGAATTGTTCATTTCAGTTTTGTACTCCCCAACTCCAGAATTCCATTTGATTCTTTTTAATAATTTATATCTCCTTGTAGTCTTCACTTAATGAGCCATTGACATAATTTCATTTTTTTAATTTCTGGTCATAGCATGGCATATTTTATTCCTTTATTGTGAGAATCTTTATTCCATTTTTGGTCCATATATCCTCCTTGTTGCACACATTTAAAGTTACTTCAGGGGCACCTGGGTGGCTCAGTTCATTAAGAATCCAACTCTTTTTTTTTTTTTTAATTTTTTTTTTCAACGTTTATTTATTTTTGGGACAGAGAGAGACAGAGCATGAACGGGGGAGGGGCAGAGAGAGAGGGAGACACAGAATCGGAAACAGGCTCCAGGCTCTGAGCCATCAGCCCAGAGCCTGACGCGGGGCTCGAACTCACGGACCGCGAGATCGTGACCTGGCTGAAGTCGGACGCTTAACCGACTGCGCCACCCAGGCGCCCCAAGAATCCAACTCTTAATGTTGGCTCAAGTCATGATCTTACCATTTGTGAGACCGAGCCCTACATCAGGCTCTGCGCTGACAGCATGGAGACTGCTTGGGATTCTGTCTCTCCCTCTCTCTATGCCCCTCTCCTATATGTGCACGCTCTCTCTCTCTTTCTCTCTCTCTCAAAATAAATAAATGAAAACATTTAAAAAATAAAGTTACTTTTTGTTGTCTGAGTAGCTCAGTCAGTTAAGCCTCCAACTTCAGCTCAGGTCATGATCTCACAGCTTGTGAGTTCGAGCCCCACATCGGGCTTTGCTGACAGCTCAGAGCCTGGCACCTGCTTTGGATTCTGTGTCTCCCTCTCTCTCTACCCCTCTCCTGTTCGCACTCTGTCTCACTCTCAAAAATAACTAATAAACATTTAAAAATAAATGAATGAATGAATGAATGAATGAATGAAGTTGCTTCAAATTCATCTCTGCTTCTTTTTCAGGCTCCTACACCTTCATAACAAGATGTCTGCAGTCTATAATTTTTTAAAGTTCCGTTTTTTCATTTGAGGGTAGGGTCATCTATCTATCGTAAAGAAATTCCTTATATTTTGGTCAGCTAATGACATCCTTTCTTGGTTTCTAATGTGTTCGCTGGATTTTTCTGAAAAATTTTTATAGTAGTAAAATACATATAACATAAAATTTACCATTTTAAGCATTTGGGGAGGGAGTGGGGGGGGGGAGACGGAGATAGAGAATCTTAAGCAGGCTTCACACCCAACATAGATCCCAATGCAAGGCTCAATCTCACGACTGTGAGTTCATAACCTGAACCAAAATCAAGAGTCAGACGCTTAACTGACTGAGCCACCCAGGGGCCTCCATTTTAAGTGTTTTTAACCATTCAGGAACATTAATTACATTCACAGTGTTATATAACCATTACCATTATCTATATTCAAATCTTTTTCATTACCCTTTCCGAAACTCTGTAACCATTAGGTAATAATTCCTCATTCGCCTTCCCTGTAGACCCTGGTAACCTCTAATCTATTTTCTGTGTCTACACATTTGCCTAGCCTAGATACTCTATATAAATAAAATGATTCCATATTTGTTCTGGTATTATTTCACTTAGTTTATTTCACTTAGCATAATGTCTTCAAGGTTCACCCATGTCATAGCATGTTTAAGAACTTCATTCCTTTTGGGGCACCTGGGTGGCTGAGTCAGTTGAGTGTCTGACTCTTGATCCCATGCAGGTTATGATCTCATGGTTCATGAGATGGAGCCCTGTGTCAGACAACATGGAGCCTGCTTGGGACTGACTCTCTCCCTCACTCTCTGCCCTTCTGCCATTTGCATGTGAGCTCTTTCAAAATAAACTTTTTTTAAAAAAGAACTACATTCCTTTTTATGGATGAATAACAGTATATTATTATATATATTCCACATTGTTACTCCACTCATCATTTGATGGATGCCTGAATTCCTTTCACCTTTGTCTATTGTAAATAGTACTGCATTCGACATTGCCATACAAATATCTGTTCAAGTCCATGCTTTCAATTCTTTTGGAAGTACACCTAGGAGTAGAATTGCTGATAATTGTTTAGCTTTTTGAGAAACTGCCAAACTTTTCCATTGGAGCTGCACCATTTTACATTCCCATCAGTAATGCACAAGGATTCCAATTTCTGCAGGTCCTCACCAACATTAGCTATTTTCTATTTTATTGCTAATAGCCACTCTAATATGCATGAAGTAGTGTCTTACTGTGGTTTTGATTTGTATTTCTATAATGGCTAGTGTTGAGCATTTTTACATTTGCTATTGGCCATTTCTAATATTAGGTACTTTGCTCATTTTGCAACTTAAGTTGTTTATTTGTTGTTGAGTTGTGGGAGTTTTTATATATTCTGCTTATTAATCCCTTATCAGATGTATGATTTGGAAATATGTTCTCCCATTCTGTACATTATCTTTTCACTCTCTTGATAGTGTCATTTGATGCATAAAAGATGAAAATTTTGATGAAGTCCAGTTAAACTATTTCCCCCTTTTTTGCCTGTCCTTTCAGTGTCATATCCAAGAAAATATTGCAAAATCCAATGTCATGAAAATGGTCTCCTATGTTTTCTTCACAGACTTTTATAGTTTTCACTCTTATGTTTGGTTCTTTCATTCATTTTGAGTTAATTTTTATATATTGTGTAAGTTTAGAGTCCAACTTAATACTTTTGCATGTGGATGTATAGTTTTCCTTGTAGCATTTACTGAAGACTATTCTTTTTCCCCATTGAATAGTTAGCACTCTTGTCAAAAAAGAGTTGACCATATATGTTTGAAGATTTATTTCTGGGCTCCATTCTATTCCATCGGTCTCTATATCTGTCTTTATTCCAGTACCATATTTTTTTTTTTGGTTACCATTGCTTTGTAATAAATTATGAAATCAGGAAATGTGAGTCCTTCATATTTGTTCTTCATTTTTAATTGTTGCCTAATAATGGTCTCTTGATTCCATATGAATTTTAGGATGGGTTTTTCTATATCTACAAAAAAGTCACTGGGATTCTGATAAGGATTACATTGAATCTGTAGATCATTTTGGATAATATTGTCATCTTGGCAATACTAAGTTTCCTAATCCATGGACACAGAATGTCTTTACATTTACTTAGGTCTTTAAATTCTTTTAACAATGTTTTGTAGTTTTCTGTGTACAAGTCTTTCACTTCTTTGCTTAAGTTTATTGTTTATTAAGTATTTTACTCTTTTTGGTGCTATTGTAAACATAATTATTTTCTTAATTTCTTTTTTGAATTATTTACTATTGTATAGAATGCAACTGAATTTTGCATGTTGATTTTGTATCCTGAAATATTGCTGAATTTGTTAGCTCTAACAGATTTTGTATACATTCTTTTGGGTTTTTTACATATAAGATAATATCACCTGCAAACAGAGATAATTTTACTTCTTCCTTTCCAATTTAGATGCCTTTTACTGTTTTTCTTGTATAATTGACCTGTCTAGAATTTCTAGTAGTATACTGAATAGACATGGCAAATGTAGGCATCGTTGTCTTTTTCCTGTCTTAGAGGAAAAGCTTTCAGTCTTTGGTATAATTTTATGATTTATGATTTCGTATTATTTGGTATGATGTTAGCTGTGGATTTTTTTTCTTGCCCAGAGCCAGGAAAGGTGACATCTGGTAATATTCACCATCTATCAAATCTACCCAGAATATTTCTGCCCTAGGAAGCTGGGAAGATGGGAACTGCTACTCAGTTGTCAAGCCAAGTATATCAGCTTTCCCACAATTCAGATATGTGCCAGAAAGGGTAATTGAACTTTTTTACCAGTTGTTTTGCCTATTTTGCAGAAGTTGGGGTTAGAAAAGTGGGTGGTGCCCTGCTACCACAACACACATGATACAGACTTTCTGTAACACAGGGTTGTGGAAAAATGGGATTTGCCTATTTTCACCATGCCAAACCTACCCAGGAAAGCAGTTGGAGAAGTAAATAAAGTACACCAAAGATGGTTGATGGGGCTAAAAACAGACTCTGGTCTCTAGCTTAGAGACCCCTCCTCCGGGTTCTTCTTCCTTTGCTGCGCATGGGAAAAACCCCCACAGATATGGAAGCTGACGACTATAAATTACCCTCCCCACTTGCATTTGGCGCTCAGATCTTTGGAGAAACGGTCTCCTCTGAGCCCGCCGATGTTAAATAAGTCTCCGATCCACCAAGATCTCCGAGTGCTGCTTGGCCTTAATAGGTCTCACAGTTAGAAAATCTTCTGGGAGGGAATGTAATAGACTCGTGTGTGTGTGTGTGTGTGTGTGTGTGTGTGTGTGTGAATGTGTGGCTCAGCCAGGCTTGCCAGTTGAGTTTGAGTTTGTGGCTTCACAGACGGGCACCCTTAAGGTCCCCAAAAGTCTACGAAGTCTGGGCTCTCCTGTGTCATGGTGAGAGTGTAAGGTCTAAAATAGTATCTGATCAGATTCTGATCACAAGTCACAAAGCTGAGTACACTACGGCCAAACCTCACCTAAAGTTTCCCTTGGGAACGTGACCAGAGGAGTATCTGATTGGTCCTCTCATCCAAGGGGATACCCTCTCTTTGTCTGTCTTTGCGATACCGAACACAAGAAAGAAATGAATAGTGGGATCAAAACAGAGTAAGCCTACGATTTTAGAGGTCATGCTCAAAAATTTTAAAAAGGGATTTTTCAGGCGATTGCGGGGTGAAAATGATGCCCAGGAAGTTATAGACCTTTTGTGAACTAGAATGGCCCATATTCAATGTAAGATGGCCCCCAGAAGGGACATTAGATGCTCAAATAGTGCAGCGGGTTTGGCTCAGTCACTGGGAATCCAGGTCACCCTGATCAATTTCCATACATCTACTCCTGGCTTGAAATTGCCCGAAATACCCTGCCTTGGGTGGGATTCATCATTACCAAACAGAGCCAGGCAAAGGTTTTAGTCACTTTATCTGGAGGCTCACCCAGAGAGCCAAAGAAGCGACCCACAGCTCCTCTAAATTGACAGGAGACACGGAGGAAGATTTTGTCTTTCTGCCTTCTTATGACTCGCCAGCCTCCTCCCCACTCCCCCTGAGCTTGAAACTCCTCCCCCATCTGTCTCTCCGCAGGCAGCCACGGCAGCCACAGTCGCCACTGCCACTGCCGCTGGGCGCTGCCCATATCCCCGCCCCTCTCAGCCCAGAGAACCCTCCCCAACAGGGGCCAGCCACCAGACTGCGCCCCAGACCCAGACCTAACGCTCTACAAATGCCTGTAAGGGAGATGAAGGAGCCTGAAAGGCAGAATGAGGATGGAACAGTCCGGCCCAGCTGTTCCATGATGTATTATCAACCTTTCTCTACAACCAACCTCCTCAATTGAAAACACAACACTCCATCATACTCTGAAAAGCCACAAGCAATGGTCGACTTGATGGAGTCCCTCTTCCAGACCCACCGACCCACTTGGGAAGATTGTCAACAGTTACTCCCTACTCTGTTTAATACAGAAGAAAGAACAAGAATGAGAGAAACATGACAGTACCTAGAAGATCACGCACCTCCAGGGATCAATGAACCTGCTGTCTGGGCTCAAGCTGCCGTGCCTGTAGAATGCCCAACATGGGATTTCACCACAGAAGAAAGACAGGCCCACATCCAATGATACCAGGAAGCCCTCCTTCAGGGTGTCTGAGCTGGAGCCAAAAAGCCCATGGACGTGACTAAAATACTGTCAGTCACACAGCACCCTGGGGAGTCTCCTGGAGACTACTATGAAAAATTATGTGAAGCATACCGTGTATACACCCAGTTTGACCCTGAGGCACCAGAAAGTCAACAGATGGTAAACACCTCTTTTGTGGCACAGGCTGCCCCGGGTATCAGAAGAAAACTCCAGAAGTTGGAGGGCTTTGCCGGGATGAATATCACTCAGCTGATAGAGGTCGCCAATAAAGTTTTCATGAACAGAGAAGTCACAGCCAAAAGAGAGGCAGAGAGAAGACTGAGAAAGAAGGCCACCCTTCTCACAGCAGCACTAAAAGAAACAGACGCTGAGTAGACGGGAAGACTCCAACCACCAAAACGGGGGAAGCCCAGAGCCCCCTTAGCAAGGGACCAATGTCTATACTGCAAAGAGTAGGAACACTGGAAAAATGAATGTCCGAATTGGAAGGGGCCCTCAAAACCCAGCCGATATTGGGAGGAACCTCGAGGCGAGAACCTCGGTCTGGCCAGGGTACAATCGGACTGAGGGGGACCAAGCCCTTTCTCTCTTGGCCCCCATGAGCCCACAGTCGAAATGAAGGTAGGGAGCTGAACAATAACTTTCATGGTTGACACTGGGGCTGAATACTCCATTGTTACTTCCCCAGTGGCTTCCTTAAGCCAGAAGACGGCAACCATACTTGAGGCTACTGGGACATGGGCTGTGCAGCAGCCCTTCTGTCCAGCTCAACAATGTGAACTTGGGGGTCACAAGGACCGGCATGAGTCCCTCTACTTACCTGACTGGCCGATTCCTCTCCTGGGCCGGGATCTGCTCTCCAAACTTGGGGCCCAGATAACTTTTGAACCCACTGGACACACTAGCCTCCAATTAAACCCAAGGCAGAAGGAAACCATGGTCTTGGTGATTACCCTGCCAAGGGAAGAAGAATGGAGACTATTCTGTGCCCAGGCCTTACCCTGTAGCCCCTCAGAATTCAGGCTTACATTCCCCTCCATGTGGGCTGAAGATAACCCACCTGGACTAGCTTGGAGTTGGGCCCCCATCATTGTTGACCTGATCCCTGGAGCCCAACATCAGAGACAAAGGCAGTACCCCCTTCCACTTGAGGCTAGAATGGATATACAAGAGCACCTGACCAAGCTCAGAGAAGCAGGTATTCTAATTGAGTGCCAATCGGTTTGGAATACCCCACTCTTGCCAGTCAAGAAGCCAGGAGGAGGATACCAACCAGTACAGGATTTGAGGGCCATTAACAAAGTGACTGTTTCCTTACACCCAGTGGTTCCGAAACCGTATACTCTCCTCAGCCAAATTCCAGGGTCAGCCAGATGGTTTACATGCCTTGACCTAAAGGACGCTTTCTTCTGCCTCCACCTGGCTCCTCAAAGTCAACCATTGTTTGCCTTTGAATGGACTGAGCCCATTACAGGGCACTAGATGCAGCTGACCTGGACACGACTTCCCCAAGGTTTGAAGAACTCACCCACTCTTTTTGGGGAAACACTAGCTGCAGACCTCACTGACGTTCTGAGGGAAACCACAGGGTGTGCCCTCCAATATGTAGATGACTTCATCCTTGCCAGTGACACCCAAGAAGACTATATGAAAGGTACCAAGGCCCTCCTGCAGCTCCTATCCTACTGGGGGTCCCGGGCCTCTTGGAAAAAGCCACAGATTTGTCAGCAGCAGGTCCGATACTTAGGCTTCCTCCTCACAAAAGGAAAAAGAGAACTAGGACTGGAAAGAAAGAAAGTTATCACCACACTGCCACAGCCCCAAACAAAAGGCTTCCGTGAATTTTTAGGGGCCGCAGGGTTCTGTCGCATTTGGATTCCTGGATTTTCAGCCATAGCGAGGCCCCTCTATGACCTGTTGGGAGGGCCAGACCGGGAACCCCTCGTGTAGACTGAGGAGTCAGGGGCCGCTTTCACAGAAATAAAGTTGGCTCTGGGATGAGCCCCAGCCCTGGGTTTGCCTGACATAGAAAGGCACTTTAACCTCTTTGTACATGAAAAGGACAAAATAGCCCTTGGAGTGCTCACTCAGAGTATGGGGCCTTGGCAACGGCCAGTGTCCCACCTGTCAAAAAAACTTGATCCTGTGGCTACAGGATGGCCACTGTGCCTCAGAACACTGGCAGCCACAGTCCTGCTCATCAAGGAGGCAGACAAACTCACACTGGGACAAACACTTAAATGTTAAGGTCCCACACGCGGTCATGTCTCTCATGAGCACCCAAGGATATCGTTTCCTCTCCAATTCTCTGTTGACACAATACCAAGGCCTTCTCTGTGAAAATCCAGTGGTCATTCTCGAAACAGTAAGAACACTAAACCCGGCCACCTTCCTTCCCACAGAGGAGGGAGAACCTGACCATGACTGTTCCGAAGTAGTGGATGAAGTCTATGCCAGCCGCCCAGACCTCTAAGACCAGGCTATTAACAAGCCTGGAGATCATCCTGTTCAGCGATGGGAGCAGCTATTTACAAGAGGGCAGCTGAAGAGCAGGATATGTGGTAACCACAACCACTGAAGTTCTGGAAGCCAAGGCCTTGCCAGAAGAATGGCTGGCACAATGAGCCCTCATCCTTAGCAAAGGTAAACGAGTTAACATCTACACTGATTCCTGGTATGCCTTTGCTACTGTGTATATACACGGGACCATTTATAAAGAAAGAGGTCTCCTTACTGCTGCAGGGAAAACTATCAAAAACAAGGAAGAAATACTAAAGCTTCTTGAGGCCGTATGGCTGCCAGACAAGGTAGCTATGCTACACTGTAAGGGACATCAGAAAGGAGATGACCCCATAACTCAAGGAAATTGCCTGGCCGACAAAACAGCCAGAGCGGCCACCTGTGGTGACCCAGGCGAAGCTCCTACCTACACTATGACTCTTACGCCCCAGAGGGAAGCCTCCCCGCCTCTGTACACAAAGGAAGAAAGAAGTTGGGCCTCGACAGAAGGGGGCACACTAAGCAAAGAGGGATGGTGGGTCATGCCAAATGGACACATCTTTGTCACATCGTCTATGGGAAAACATCTAGTGAAGGAATATCACCAACTCATGCACCTAGGAAAAACTGCACTAGAGGCCCTCTTCAAAAAGAACTACTATATCAGCCAGTTGCCCACATTATGCCGAGCTGTCAGTGAACAATGTGTAACGTGTAAAAAACAATGTTTGGTCTGCCTCACGGCCCCCACCCAGCACACATAGGATGGGGCTGCACCTTTTGAAGACTTAGAGGTGGACTTTACCGACATACAACCAAATAAAGGATTCAGGTGCCTTCTTGTAATAATCTGCACATATTCGGTATGGGTCGAAGCATTCCCAACCAGAACAGAATGAAGTCGCGAGGTGGCCAAAGTTCTTCTACGGGAGATTGTGCCTCGGTTTGGTCTACCCTTAACCATACACAGTGATAATGGACCTGCATTTGTGGCAGACATTATACAAACCCTGACAAAGTCCCTCAACATTACCTGGAAACTGCACTCTGCTTACCGACCACAGAGCTTAGGGAAAGTAGAGCGGATGAATTTCACCCTCAAGGAAACCCTGGCTAAGTTCCACCAAGAGATTAATGTCCCATGGCCAGGTTTACTACCGCTGGCCCTCCTGCGTGCCTGATGCATGCCTGGGGCACTAGGATTCTCCCCTTTTGAGTTATTATATGGGCGACCCCCACCCCCATGTTTAGGAAAACTCCCAGGAGACCTACACCAGATTGGAGACAAGGGAATAAGAGAACAGCTCCAGACCTTGGGGGCTGGAGTCCTAATAAGTTATAGAGATACACCATAGAGAGGGCCCCAATTTCCTTAGGGACCACCGTTCACCCCTTTCAGCCAGGAGACTCTGTGTGGGTCAAAGATTGGAAGAGGGAACCTCTTAGACCACGGTGGACTGGGCCTCATACTGCTATTCTAACAACTCCTACAGCCCTTAAAGTTTCAGGTTATCACCCCATGGGTCCATCACTCCAGAGTTAAGAAGGCCAACTCAGAAGAGCCCACAACCTGGCAAAGTGATCCAGATCCAGTCAACCTGCTTAAACTGACCCTCAAAAGGGAAACTGGCCCCTGAGACCTCCAGCCCTGCTCCAGCCACACCCCAGAAGCTGGCTGGCCTGTGCACGGCAGAAGCTTGAGGAATCAACATGTGAACGTAGCCCAGAGGTTTGGATGCAACTCTGCCAGCCCTTGCCCCTTACTGGTATCTGCCAGCCCATACTGTTGGGCTGATAGAGACTGCACCAACAAGCTGGACATGGGACAAAAGATGCATGCTGGGCCTCACATACCTCCTCTGGATGGCAGGATTATTATGTATTGCCTGTATATTATGATAACTTCTCTCACCCTCTCAACTGCCACTTACCCACTTTGCCCCCAGGATTGTTATATGACAATAAGAGGGTCAAGGGCATTCAGCGCCTTCACCTCCCTCCACAAAGATTTCTACAAGGGAAAAACACCCACTCTCTGTCAGTCACCCGGTGCCCCAAGGACCAGGTATTGGTACAGTATTGGACTGTAGAGATAACCCAAAATGTCAGGAACCCATGTCACAACAATGGCCTCCAGAGGGGGAAGCGAGTTTGCTATACTTACCTTCCTCAATGGGGGATCTCAGACAGAGGAGGGGTGCAAGACAGGGCCCTTCAAAAAGTTATAAAGGATACCCAAGATAGGGTAATACAAGCCATAAAGGTGACCACGACCCCGGCAGCCTACCAAGGTTTGAACCTTTGAGCCCTCAATCAGATGCTTACCAATTCCCCACTCCAGTGTTGGGCCAACACTACTCTACAAGTCCTCCATAAAAAAGTTAATCACACCCAAACCTGCTGGATGTGCTTGCCCCTCAGCTGGAGGGCTTACTTAGCCACTCCCATCCCTTTGACCTGGGAAGCTCCTGAAAATCTGAAAACCAACACCTGTCTTAATTGGGCCCCTGGCCACTGGGGTCCATCTCACAAATGCCAACAATCTAATCTGTACAGTCCCTGAAGGTATGAACAGTACCTCTCTATGCAGAAGAAATATAACCTTAAAGAGGAATACAACCCTATGTTCAACCCCTGGGGTGTTCTATCTGTGTTCTAATTTGGCCTACTGATGCTTAGAGGCCAACTGGACTCAGATATCAAATATGTTATTCCATCTTCCTAACCCCAGAGATATCCGAATACACTGAAGATCAGCTCCTAACAGCCTTTAGCCCCAAGTCCCGGGCTAAACAAGCAGTCCTGCTACCTGTTCTGATAGGAGCAGGAATTGTGACAGGAATAGGAACTGGAATAGGGGGCATAGGTTCATCCGTAGGACTATACCATAGACTATCTCAAGAGATAAATGAAGACTTGGAATGGGTGGAAGATTCTCTGGTAACCTTACAAAACCAAATAAACTCTCTGGTGGCAGTGACCCTCCAAAATTGGCAAGCCCTTCACCTCCTCACTTCAGAAAAAGGAGGGACATGCATCTTTCTGGGGGAGCAATGTTGCTATTTCATAAACCAGTCAGGAATAGTTACAACTAAGGTTAAGGAACCCATCTGCTCACAGATTGGGCATCCTGGCTTCCTGTCCTGGTGGGGCCCCTCCTCTTCATAATTTTACTTGTATCCATTGGCCCCTGTATACTGAATACCATGGTATGTTTTATTGAAAACACTGTTACTCACCAAATTACGGCACGTGTCTTAGCCTTCCTGTAGTACCAGCCTGTAAAACTGAAAGGTGATGCCTACTAAAAGTTTTTTTTAAAGGCATCAAAAGGGGGAATGTTGGAGAAGTGAATAAAATATGCCAAAGATGGCCTATGGGGCTAAAACAGACTCTAGTCTCCAGCTTAGTGACCCCTCCTCTGGGTTCTTCTTCCTTTGTTTGGTGCATGCGCGAAAACCCCCACAGATATGGAAGCTGACGACTATAAATTACCCTCCCCACTTGCATTTGGCGCTCAGATCTTTGGAGAAATTGTCTCCTCTGAGCCCACCAGTGTTAAATAAATCTCCGATCCACCAAGATCTCCGAGTGCCGCTTGGTTTTTCCACCAGCGTTCCAGCCTGGGTCCATAACACAGGGAGCTGAGAGATCTGGAGAACTGCCTGTCACTCAGCTCCCAAGCTTGCTAAAATAGTTCCTCCACAAAGTAGAGCAGTGGAGATATGACTAATACTGCCTAGCTTCATTACCAAGGCTTCCCAGTGTTCTTACTTATTGTCCATAAATGCTGTTGAATAAATACTTCTCAATCTGTTGTAATCCGTTGTTCAATCTCTGGAACATTTGACTGATTATCCTTGCTAATACTGATCAGGTTAATAGTTCTCTCTCTACAAGGAAAAGATTTCCATAAGGTCCTCACATGGCCATTCTGGAAGGGCTCTCACTTTCATGATGGTATCTTTGATGCACAAAATTTTTTTAATTTTGATTAGGTCATATTTATCACATTTAAAATTTTCTTGCTTGTACTTTTTGCATCATATCTAAGAGGACTTGGCCTAACTCAAGATCACAAAGATTTACCTCTACATTTTCTTATAGTTGTTTTAAAGTTCCACTTCTTATGGTCAGGACTTTGATCTATTTTGAATTAATTTTTGTGCATGGTGTGAGACAGGTGTTTGAGTTCATATTTTTTTCTCTTGGATATCCAATTGTTCCAGCCCCATTGTTGTAAATGCTATCACATGAGTCTTCTGATTCATGAACATAGAATATCTCTCCATTTATTTACCTCTTCTTTAATTTATTTTAACAGTGTTTTTAGTTTTCAATTTACAAGTCTTATATTTCTTTTGTTGAATTTATTTCTACATATTTTGTTCTTAATTCTACTGTAAATGGTCTGTTACTCTCATTTTCAGATTGTTCATTGCTAGTAAATACAATTGATTTTTATATGTAGATCCTCATATTACTTTTCTGTCTAGTGTAACAAATTTCCACAAACTTAATGGCTTAAAACAACACCTTTTATTATCTCAGTGAAAAGTCCGGGCGTACGTAGCTCAATTGGGTTCTCCTATTAGGGTCTAACAAGGCCAAAATCAAGGTGCTGGCAGAACTACATTCCTTTCTAGAGATTCTGGGAAATAATTTTCTTCCAAACTCATTCAGATTTTGGCAAAAATTGTTTCCTTCTTAGACTTTCTCTGTGTTCCTTTCTGTCTGAAAGCTAGCAATGATTGTTTGAGTTCTTGTGCTTCAAACCCCTCTGGATGTCCTTCCATCTGCCAGAAAATGTCCTCTACTTTTAAGGGCCCTTGAGATTACATTGGTCCACAAAAATAACCCAGGGTGATATCCCTATTTTAAAGCCACATAATTAGTAACTTTAATTATATCTGCATCATCCCTTTTGCAATGTAATGTAACATGGTCACCAGTGTAACTCCAGGAGGTAAAGATCATGGAGGCCAGAATTCTACCTACCAAAATCTCATTTCCTGCAAACTTGCTGCACTTACTTATTCTAGTAATGTTTTAGTGGATTTGTAATCTAATAACTAACTAACATGAATTCTCCCCTTGGTGAGCTACAGATAGAGACTACACCAGGTGGAGCTGTCACACAAAGAAAACTTTACTTCAGCAAATGAGATCACCAAGGGGAATAACTTCCAAACCCATGACTCCTAAGTGGGGGTAAATGGGTTTCTTTTATTTAGTGTTAGAGTGAATATTCAGAAAGGGAGGTTTTGTCATCACATGTAGAGGTATAACATCACATGCATATATTTAGGAAACGTGCCTATACATGCATCATATATTGTTAATGAGGTTTGTACTCCTCCTTGGGCAGAGATTATAATGAGGTAGAAGTTACTGTCAGACACTCCATGGTCCATCTGCGCAGATGTGAGCTTTGGTCAAGCTCAAACTGCTCTAAGCCTACCCGAGCTCTTTTGTTGTTTGCCTCTAAAAGATAAGGTTACCATTCTTATGAAGAAGAGTGGAGTCAGTGAGGGTCTTGCTGGTGGCAGTTTTGACTTCATTAACTCTGTGGGGCACGTTTTCAGATTCCTTAGGGTTTTCTCTATACAAGATCATGTCTGCAGATGAAGATGGTTTCACTTTTTCTATTCCAATCTGGATACCTTTTCTTATTTTTGTCCATTCTTGTATACTTATGAAGGGCTGTTTTGTGACCCAATATGTGATCTATCTTGGAGAATGTTCCATGTGCACTCGAGAAGAAAGTATATTCTGTTGCTTTGGGATGCAGAGTTCTAAATATATCTGCCAAGTCCATCTAATCCAATGTATCATTCAGGGCCCTTGTTTCTTTATTGACCATGGGTCTAGATGATCTATCCATTTCTGTAAGTGGGATGTTAAAGTCCCCTGCAATTACCACATTGTTGTCAATAAGGTTGCTTATGTTTGTGAGTAATTGTTTTATATATTTGGGGGCTCCCGTATTTGGTGCATAGACATTTATAATTGTTAGCTCTTCCTGATGGATAGACCCTGTGATTATTACATAATGCCCTTCTTCATCTCTTCTTACACCCTTTAATTTAAAGTCAAGTTTGTCTGATATAAATATGGCTGCTCCAGCTTTCTTTTGACTTCCAGTAGCATGATAAATTGTTCTCCATCCCCTCACTTTCAATCTAAAGGTGTCCTCAGGTCTAAAATGAGTCTCTTGTAGACAGCAAATAGATGGGCCTTGTTTTTTTATCCATTCTGATACCCTATGTCTTTTGGTTGGCGCATTTAGACCATTTACATTCAGTGTTATTATAGAAAGATACAGGTTTAGAGTCATTGTGATGTCTGTAGGTTTCATGCTTGTAGTGATGTCTCTGGTACTTTGTCTCACAGGATCCCCCTTAGGATCTCTTGTAGGGCTGGTTTAGTGCTGACGAATTCCTTCAGTTTTTGTTTGTTTGGGAAGACCTTTATCTCTCCTTCTATTCTAAATGACAGACTTGCTGGATAAAGGATTCTCGGCTGCATATTTTTTCTGTCTAGCACACTGAAAATCTCGTGCCAATTCTTTCTGGCCTGCCAAGTTTCAGTAGAGAGATCCGTCATGCATCTGATCGGTCTCCCTTTATATGTTAGAGCACGTTTATCCCTTGCTGCTTTCAGAATTTTATCTTTATCCTTGTATTTTGCCATTTTCACTGATATGTCGTGCAGAAGATCAATTCAAGTTACGTCTGAAGGGAGTTCTCTGTGCCTCTTGGATTTCAATGCCTTTTTCCTTCCCCAGATCAGGGAAGTTCTCAGCTATTATTTCTTCAAGTACACCTTCAGCACCTTTCCTTCTCTCTTCCTCCTCTGGAATACCAATTATGCGTAGATTATTTCTCTTTAGTGCATCGCTTAGTTCTCTAATTTTCCCCTCATACTCCTGGATTTTTTTATCTCTCTTTTTCTCAGCTTCCTCTTTTTCCATAATTTTATCTTCCAGTTCACCTATTCTCTCCTCTGCCTCTTTAATCCGTGCTGTGGTTGTCTCCATTTTATTCTGCAGCTCATTTATAACATTTTTTACCTCCTCCTGACTGTTCCTTAGTCCCTTGATCTCTGTAGCAAGAGATTCTCTGCTGTCCTCTATACTGTTTTCAAGCCCAGCGATTAATTTTATGACTATTATTCTAAATTCACTTTCTGTTATATTGTTTAAATCCTTTTTGATCAGTTCATTAGCTGTCGTTATTTCCTGGAGATTCTTTTGAGGGGAATTCTTCCATTTCATCCTTTTGGGTAGGCCCTGGAGTGGTGAGGAACTGCGGGGCACTTCCCCTGTGCTGTCTTGAATAACTTGCATTGGTGGGCGGGGCCGCAGTCCGACCTGATGTCTGCCCCCAGCCCACCACTGGGGCCACAGTCAGACTGGTGTGTACCTTTTCTTCCCCTCTCCTAGGGGCGGGATTCACTGTGGGGTGGCGTGGCCCGTCTGGGCTACTTGCACACTGCCAGGCTTGTGGTGCTGGGGATCTGGCGTATTAGCTGTGGTGGCTCGGCAAGGTGCACAGGGGAGGGAAGGGCAGGCTCAGCTCACTTTTCCTTTGGTGATCTGCTTCAGGAGGGGCCCTGCGGCACCGGGAGGGAGTCAGACCCGCCGCTGGAGGGATGGATCCGCAGAAGCACAGCGTTGGGTGTTTGCGTGGTGCAAGCAAGTTCCCTGGCAGGAACTGGTTCCCTTTGGGATTTTGGCTGGGGGATGGGCGAGGGAGATGGCACTTGTGAGCGCCTTTGTTCCCCACCAAGCTGCGCTCTGTTGTCCGGGGCTCAACAACTCTCCCTCCCGTTGTCTTCCAGCCCTCCCGTTCTCCAAGCAGAGCTGTTAACTTATAACCTTCCAGATGTTAAGTCCCACTTGCTGTCAGAACACACTCCGTCCGGCCCCTCCACTTTTGCAAGCCAGACTCGGGGGCTCTGCTTGGCCGGCGGGCTGCCCCTCTGCCCGGCTCCCTCCTGCCGGTCCGTGTAGCGCGCACCTCCTCTCCACCCTTCCTACCCTCTTCTGTGGGCCTCTCGTCTATGCTTGGCTCTGAAGAATCCATTCTGCTAGTCTTCTGGTGGTTTTCTGGGTTATTTAGGCAGGTGTGGGTGGAATCTAACTGGTCAGCAGGACATGGTGAGCCCAGCGTCCTCCTAGGCCACCATCTTCCCACCACCACCTCTTATTTTTGTCTATACCTTCTAGTACAACGTTGAATAAAACTAGTGGGAGGAGACATTCTTGTCTTTTTCTGATCTCAGGAGGAAAAGAGTCTTCTCTCCATTAAGTATATTAACTGTAGTTTTTTGTAGATGCTCTTTATCAGGTTGAGGAAGTTCACATTAATTCCTAGGGTTTTTTAGGATTTTTATCATGAATGAATATTGTATTTTGTCCAATGCTTTTTCTAAATCTATGAAGATGATGATGTCATTTTTGTCCTTTATTCTACTAATACAATGTATTGCACCAATTTATTTTTATGTTCCTGAAATAAATTCCACTTGGTTATGATATATAATCTTTTTCATATGTTGTTAGATTCAGTTTGCTAGTATTTTGTTGAGAATTTTTTGTTTATGTTCATGGTATTATTTCCTCTATGACTGTTTGGTAGAATTCATCATTAAAACCATCTGGGCCTGGATTTTTCTTTGTGGAAAGATTTATAATTACTAATTCAATCTCTTTATTTGTTACCCATCTGATTTTGTTTACAGAGATTCTATCAAGTATAGTAGCTCCAAGGTATACTCTAGCTGGCATTGTTGCTGATCTGACCCACTGTGAATTAGCTGAATACAATTGCCATTGATTTTTAACCTACATAGTTGAATGAATAGAAGTTTCTTATGTGTTGGTGCTTTGGAAATCATTTCAGATACTGGTTTGTAAATCATTTAATTTTAGGAAGTAATTTTAAATTTTAACAGTGCCTTTTTGTCAGAAACCTAATAAAAGTCTTCCAATTAAGAGTTGAAAATGTGGGGGCGCCTCGGTGGCTCAGTTGGTTAAGCGTCCAACTTTGGCTCGGGTCATGATCTCATGGTTTGTGGGTTCAAGCCCTGCGTCAGGATCTGTGCTGACAGCTCAGACATCTGGAGCCTGCTTCAGATTCTGTGTCTCCCCCTCTCTCTGCCCCTCCCATGCTCATGCTCTGTCTCTCTGTCTCTCAATAATAAATAAACGTTAAAAAAAAATAATAAAAATAATATAGTTGAAATGTGTAATATTGTTCTATTTTAATTATCTTGAAGGTTTTGTAAACTTTTCTTCCTCTCTACAAAATACATACAACTCCAAATAGAGAAATTCAGCCTCTGTCCCCTTGTTTAGGACAGTGCTACTTCTCATTCATATTTTTTCCTCTATGTACAAGTTTTCTGACTGGCTCTTTTTTGTTTTATTTTTAAAATTAATTAATTAATTAATTAATTTTGAGAGAAATAGAGCATGAGCAGGGGAGGGGCAGAGAAAGAGGGAGAGAGGGAGAATCCCAAGCAGGCTCTGCACCATCAGCATGGAACTTAACACAGGGCTTGAACCCATGAACCATGAGATCATGACCTGAGCTGAAACCAAGAGTCAGATGCTTAACCAACTGAGCCACCCAGGCAACCCCTGACTGGCTGTTTTTAATATGTTCTTTTCAATGGAAATTCTGATATATGTTGACTTGCTTTATTCAACTTGTAGACCTCTAGTGACTACTGTATCCCAGGCATTGTGCTAGGAGCTCTGATAGGAAAACTCTGTAAAGACTCAGATTAGTTTGGTATATTACATGTATATTGAAAAAGTAACCCTATAAAAAGGTATATGAAAGTCAAGATTAGGTCCATAAATGGACTGCTAGATTTCACAATAGTCCAGTGAATGGACTCACCACACAGAACAATTTGTACATATTTCATTTTGAAAAGCATATATTAAAAATCCATATACAGGGATGTGGGTGTGTGAAGAGGTGGGGAAAGAGAGAGACCTCATAATAACAGTATAATAATTGCTCAAAATATTACTCCTCTTTTGGAAGTTTCTGTTACTTTGCTTTTTTTCTGATTCCAATAGAAAACAAAAGGAGAAAATAATGGGATTTTACAAACAAGCAGAAAAATACAGATACACATAGTTTACAAAGTTCTTTAGTTCATCTTGTAACAAAGTCTTCATTCTTTCTCTTAGACCAGAAGATCAATTCAGAAGTTATTAGAATGGGAAAATAACAGATTATATCACAAGGTAAGAAAGTTTAAACAAATAAGTGCCCCATTTATATATTTGCATTATTAAGTTGAAAAAAATGGGATTTTTCAGGCCACAAAAGAATGAATTAGAGAATTAATATTCAATTTTAATATATATTCTTTACAAGTTATTTTTAAATGCTATGTTATATATCTTATGCTTATACCTGGATGGTTTTCAGTGATTTATTCAAATGTTATAGGTAATATAAATTGATATAGAAATTCTTAACAAACTGTACTTTCTTAGCTTGCTTTGCACTGGAAGTTGACTAAAAGGAAATGCGAAACTAGCAATATGATGGAGTATGTAAGTATGAAGTTGTTTTTATTTACTTTCTTTTGGATTCCATTCTAAATTTTTTTAATGTCTTTATTTATTTTTGAGAGATAGAGCATGCGCATGAGCCAGGGAGGGGCAGAATGAGAGGGAGACCAAATCCAAAGCAGGTTCCAGGCTCTGAGCTGTCAGCACAGACCTGGACTCAGGGCTCGAGCTCATGAACCTTGAGATCATGACCTGAGCCAAACGAAGTCAGACACTTAACCAACAGAGCCACCCAGGCGCCCCTGGATTCCATTCTAAATGTTACATTTCACTATGCTTATCATTTGTCAGTTCTTCTTTCTACCTTTTTCTCCTCAGCCTGAGCTTTTGTCAGTTGAAACATGGAGGTTTCCTTCCATCTTCTTTAGATCTGTAGGCAACATAAAATATCTTGAAACCTGGGAATTACTCAGATCTTAGAAAAATTTCAGTTTGTATGCTCCAGTGAAAACATTGCACAGCCTTAATTTTCTTTTAATATAAGTGCAGACCATCACATGATGATGGACACAGCTGCTGTTGAACAACATATTTCTAAATGTTATCTTGTCAAAACTTGCATAAAGTAGGAATTGAGTTCTGAATTCTGGATTCATGTTCCTGGCTTTTTTTCTAAGCTGACATTTAATTTTTAACAAAGAAATTATAGGTTCTATTTTTTTTAATGAAAGCTATGCAGTCTTAATCACAAAACACAAATTCACATGTAGCCAAAGTGACAACTACAACATCATTAACACTCAAAAGAATATGAAATTTATCTAAGCTTCAAGTTGCTGACATGTAGTCTGTATTTAATACATAAACGTTCCATTTCTGTTTCATAAATAACGATTATTACATTATCTTTCTCCACTTTGAATAGCTTAGGGAAAAAAATGTGCAAATGACTGACCACAAATCTCAAATCCACTATAGGCAAAAACCTTATATAAAATATTACAAATTTAGGGGCGCCTGGGTGGCGCAGTCGGTTAAGCGTCCGACTTCAGCCAGGTCACGATCTCGCGGTCCGTGAGTTCGAGCCCCGCGTCGGGCTCTGGGCTGATGGCTCAGAGCCTGGAGCCTGTTTCCGATTCTGTGTCTCCCTCTCTCTCTGCCCCTCCCCTGTTCATGCTCTGTCTCTCTCTGTCCCAAAAATAAATAAACGTTGAAAAAAAAAATTAAAAAAATAAAAAATAAAAAAATAATAAAATAATAAAATAAAATATTACAAATTTATACATTAAATTTATAAGTAAAATATTAAATATAAATTTAACATATACATTTATACAAGTTTATAAATATCTTAGGTTTTTATTACTGTATTTTCAACCTTTAATTAAAATATTTTAATCAATCCATTTGGATATTTCATTATTTTTTATAAACAACTTATAAAAGATAGTAGGAACCAATATCAGTTGCTTTAATTGAAAATATGTACATATAATATATAGAAAAGGTATTTTTTCCAATCTATATAACAGTTTTAACCTCTTCTACTTTGTTAAAAAAAAGAGGGTAGGAGGTGAAGAAGGACATAATAATGTAAGAGGGTTTGCGTTTCTGCAGTTAAACAAATAATTATTGTAAATTAAGTCATAGAAACTGTTAGCTACAATAAGTAGTTATGTTTGCCAGTTTAATTTAATTGCCACTCTAATGATAACTTGTAGTAAATCCTTTTTATAACTGTTTTATATATTTAACTTACTTTATACTAGAGGACCAAAACACAGTCCTGTGAAAAATGATTATAGACTTTCTGGGTTATATATGTTATAGTAAATGCAAATTATTTTATCAATATATTCTTGTTTGTTTTTATTTTACAGGTTATACTAATAGAATTCTTACCAAAATATCCCATATTCCGACCTGACTGAGGAATTTTATTCAGTCACTTCTGTGTTACTTGTCATTTCCTACCCTTAGTGCCTTGTAGATGATTTTGGAATGAAGATGGTCTCCTTTGCTCTGTTCAACTTATTCTTTATTTCTTATTCTTATTCTTTGGAATATTCTCCTTACTCTTTTATTTATGTTGGTTTTAGAAGAAAATTTGCACATCTTTTTTTGTTGTTGTTAAATGAGGCTTGTGTTTTGTTTGCACTTTCAATTTTTAAATAAATACACAGAGACTTATATGTATATATATAGTTGCCACTAAAGATAAAAAACATCAGTGCCGGTGTTTCAAAAAAAAAAAATTTGTTCTGAGCATGCTGCCTTATAATTTTCATACTCACTGTTTCTTAAATATGCATCATTTTTCTAGGCTATTTAATGCTCTGTAATCCCTTACTGGACATAAGTAAATAAGCTTTCGGTAGCTTTTAGAAATGGTTTTACTCTTACTTGCTTTTAAAGGACATGCGATTAATAGCACTGGTTTTGTCCTGCACTTTGCTAAATTATCACTTATGTTAGTGGATAAAATATTTAACTCTTAAAAGACTTGTAAATATTGTCTCTTTGCATAACAAAATGTGATATGCCATGGTTTACAGAATGTAATATTACTCTTACTGTATTGCCAACAAATCTGCATAGATTTTAATATGAATGAAGTTTGCAAGCATCCTTTTGAATGTATAGACTGTTAACATGTTTTATGGCAGAGCCATGAGTTTGTTAAAATTTCAGGTGTAGGGCAGGATTGCCCTTTCTAATGAGTGGATTAAAATTGAAGTTGTCTGAGATATTCTGCATTGCACCTGAAACCAAGAACCTTACTTTTTCCATTTAATAATATCCATTTTGTCCTCCACTCCCACCCCCCAAAAAATTCATTTGATATCCAACCAACACATTTAACAGCCTCGCTGTACTTATTTCCTGTTATGTATCCTTTCCCCCTTTTGAAAATACACACAGTTATCTTTAAGGAGTATTTCAAGATTTCAGATATCTTGGGAGGTGTCTAGATCTTCATGAAAGCCACTGCTAATCCCTTTTTGGAGTTCTGATATTTTGCTTTGGGAAAGAGGGAGAGGTAATTGAGAAGCTGTACTTAAAGAATACATAGTGGCTGATTCATAATTGATAAAATATTCTTTATATTTTTGATGATCTTTTTTAAACATTTAGATATTATTAATGAGGAAAGACAAGTACTTACACAAAAAGTATTTTAGTTTATAAATTCACCACACATGTAGCCTTTTCACTGACATGTACATATTTCTCTTTCTCCTCCCAAGTAAGATGAGTGAGAATACCACACTTAATTTGAATTTTTAACATAATTAAAGCTTTATATTGTGTTAATTCAACTGCAAATGTATGCCTGTATATAGGCATTATTTGTAATTCCTATTGCTAAAAAGAAATTAAAAGTATCTGAGACTGAATAATATCCTATTTGTCATCTCACTAGTTTTAGTAAAACTTTTTGGACAAACGTTTATCCCAGTGAAGAGAACAGTCATTTCTTCATAAAAGGTCAAGTCTTTAAAGCCATTTTTAAAATTTATGCCTAATTTGAAATCCACGGTCCTGGACCAATAAAAGAAGAGGGGAAAAAGCAACACTGTTTGATCTATGACTGTAATTGTTTGCACACTTTTCCACCTCCCTCTGTAGAACCCCATTACCCCCATGCCACCAAGCCATCCAGAATCTTTAACTTTTAATATGTGTGCCTGTAAATATCATTTGTCTGTCTGCTGCAAAATTAAATATGTATTTTTATAGACAAGGTGGAAACCTCTAAAAATGCATACCAAATGTCTTGTTTTATAGCTAAGGTCAGGGAAAAATTGTATCTGTGGTTTATGCTCCAGCTAATATTATCAGGTTTATGCTTCAAACTGTGATTGTGTAATACCAAATTGATTTCCAGAATACAACATTTCTAATTACCAATGATAGAATAATTTTAAGTGTCAATCCTTAAAATCTTATTTTTTTCTGTATACTTAGAATCTGGCCATGTGATGGTCATAGCGACTTTTCTGCCATGTATAAATCACACTTGGTTTTGCTCAAAGAACAGCACGAAGTGGTGAACTGTTTCCATGAAACAAATATTGAGACAGAAATTGAGTGCATCTGGAGGTGACAGAATATAACTTGAGTTACAGTAACATTTGTCATAAAAAATCATTTCCCAGCATTTGTAAACTTTTTTTTAATACCTCCTCTAGTTGCTTTTAAATGTATTATTTTATTGTTCATTATGCTGGTTGACTCATCTTATCTTCTTGAACTACTCAGAAAATACACAATTTTCTTTCTTCTTTCTTATATGACTGCTTTTCCAAACTATTTTCCTATGAAGCAGGCTGATTAGTAGTTGGGGATTTTGGAGTGCTTTGGTGGAGGGTGTTTTCTTTTCAATGAAATTGGCAGCAGTGAATGATGAAATGGCAAAGCACAACGTGGTCATTAATTACTCCCCCATTGACCTTTTTTTTCTTTTATCCTCAGGATAGAGTATACTTGGATATTTCTGTCAAGTTAGCAGAATATTTTTGTGAAAGCTGTTTTTAGGTTGAATAAAGTAATTGGGAATTTCTTTGTTACATGATATTCTTTAATGAAACCTGCTGTGGTAGTTTCCAGAGAAAATAACATCTAGTTGCCAAAGTATATAAATCTTGCAATGCTTTGAAGTTGTAAGCTAAAACCATTGCTTCTTTGACTTCTGTTATGCATCTCCATCCCAATGCCCCTTTAAACAACTAAATTATGTAGAAAATGAAATTAAGCCCTAACCTTTTTCAGCTACTCTCTGTTCCCTCCTACCCACTCTATTAATTTAGGAAAGACACCATTGTAGTTGAACATTAGAAGCAGACGGAGAAGTGCCTTGTCTTTTTTGAACAAAGATAACATTTTATGTTGAAGGAACCAGAATGAATGAATTGGTAGATCATTAGATTTAAAACCATCCTTTTCAAGTATTAGAATATTTCACTAGCATATTATATTTCTTCTATTTATTATTTAAAGCATGTTTCTTTGTTTTCCCCTAATCATATTATGTTAGTATTAAAATATTACAGGACTATCAATCACTTACAAAACTGGTATAATTCTAATGTTAGTAAATATGTAATTCAACATGGTTCTGAAAAAACAATGGTCTTTGAAGCCCTACAAAAACCCCCTTAAGTATTTAATATACATACTATTTATATTATGATCTATAAACACTAATGTCTGATCAGTTAATCTGTGTTAGCATTTAGCACTCTGCCATTTTTAATGAAATTCTTATTTTTTCATAATTTGACTGACATTACATAACATTTGTAAGGCATAGAACAAATAAGGTTTTTCCAAGTGTATGAGAGCTTTTAAAAATTATTAGCATTTTAATTTTGTTTACAAATAAACTACCACTTAAAAAAATCAAACCTCACTACTTGAACATAATACCCCAAACAATACTTCATTAGAATGAACTATGTTGACCTAGGGGGATGTAGAAATTATATACACTCATTTAACTGGAGTAGTTTCACATATGGAAATACTTTTTGCTAATTGGATTATAAGATGCCCAAATTCATAAAAGCTAAGTCCTCTTATGCCTATAAAATTCTGCTTTAAAAAAATTCATTTTGCAACAATTGTCAAATTGTTCAGGTTCCTTTAAATGATGAACTATTGGGAAATTTTCCACAGAAAAGGAATATATTTTGTTAATAATACTTGTTCATGTAATATGGAGACTGAAAAAGGGGATATGTATATCCTTATCTTGCCCCAAATTTCTCTTTTGTGATTCTGAGCCAGGCTTTTCATGTTGATGATGGCAACATGAGAATATATTCCATTATATGTGGACTTCATCAGATTCATACTATATGAGGAAATTATCTATTATGGGCTTTGGACAATTCACTTAAATTACATGTCAGTCTCTTTATCTATAAAGTCATGGGGTTGAACTTAGAGCTGGACAGAAAATTGGAGATGACCTAACATTCTGTGATTCTAGGAATCCTTAGGAAAATTTTATTCTACAGAATCTCAGAATGATTTTTCTCAGAACTACTACCCTTGGTGGCAATTCTCACAGTGCCTTGCACACAATAAATGTTTGATTTGCCAACTGGCTCCCAGCTCATGTGTGTTCATGTCACACAGACTCAAAGAACTGATACCTGCTAGACCTCAGCCCCTCTATGGTGATAAAAATAAGTGTAGTTTCCCTAGGAACCGAGGACTAAGGTCTGTGAGCTTTGCATATGTGGAATCTGATTATGCATTTGGTATCCAGGCAAGAATTATAACTGTGACAATAATGGAGATATGGGAGGACATATTTTGACAATGATGTGAAAAGTTTCATATCCTGTCCAATATTTGCTTCAGTGTCTTACCAATTTCCACATCCTCAAAAAGATTTATTGGAACAAATTGATGTTAGATGGAAAGAAAAGTAGTATGGAATTCAAACCCAAATCATTCTGGTTTAATTCTTAGCTCTGCTGCTTAATTCCTCTGTACCTCATGTCCTCATTGTGGAAGTGGGGACAATAATCTGGACCTACCTCACAGGGGAATTGAGGATTTTTTTTCATATATTAATGTGCTTTTGAAGTTGACTGAAAGATATACTGAATATCATAATTTTGTAATTTCTAAACACATTCCTTTAAATCTATGTTGTTATGTTTTCTTTCTCAGTCAAACCCTACAGAACGAGTGTTGCAGTTAATCTATTTTATCAGTAGTAAATTTTGTTATTAATCCCCTATATGTTAACACGAGTAATTGTGTTGTGTTAATTAATTCTTGACTTAGGGAGGAAAAGCAAGTGGATGTAAACCAGTGGTTCCCAACTTGGGAAAGATAAAGATAGCAGTGGGGACATCCTTGAACCTTTTTTATATTTCAAAAAGTATACCAGGAATCATACATTTATCTATAATATTTCTGCTGCACAAGCCAACTAAGTCATTGAATTTCCATGCGTTTTGTTTATATTTTTTCAATCCTGCCTAACATACTACTGGTTATCCCACACTAATCAGAAGTTGTGAATGACAATTGTTTTGATTAGTAAAAGAATGAAAAAGCCTATTGTTACATGCAGTTTAGTAAATAAAATACTTGAAAACATGGGGGAGGAATAATAAAGGGATCCCTATGGTAAAAATATTGGAAGCCACTTTTATAAAGGAACTAAGATTATTTGGCCCTCTCCACCAGGTTACTACCCAGTCCCTAAATAATGAAATTCTAGACTGTGTGTGTGTGTGTGTGTGTGTGTGTGTGTTGGCTAGATTGAGCTACATAATTTCAAGTTAGAATCTGCCTTCTGTTTTCTTCTGTTTCAGGATGATAACTGAGCTAATTTATTTGGATTGCAAATGTGGAAAGTGTTATAATATGTTCTAGCATTGGAGTAAATATCAACTTCTGAGTCTCAAAGTAGTTCTGTATATAAACTCAACATTATGAGTTTAGGCAATAATTTCTCAAATGTCCCTTTTATTCCTGCTTATTTGTTTGCTTTTATCTTGGCTTAATTTTCTTAATTTTTCCTTTTTTCTAGTAAGCAAATAGTGTAAAATTGTTTTAATGCCTGAACTTTGAACAAATTACAGATGTTTGAAATTATATAATCTACAAGCTAGTTCACCCTCCTTGGATTAACCACATACAAATATGAATCTCAGCTGCAAAAACAGGAAATTCTGGTAGCTGGAAGGTGAGCATTGATCCAAAACATCTATTTGAAAAGCCTAAGATTTCTTTTTGGCAGAGGATTCTTATGGAGACAGCTTTATCAGAAAAGAATACAAGTGGATATGTCCATTCAAACCAAGAACATTTGTGCATCTTGTATTGTTACATAGCCTGTGGAATGAATTTATTTTTCTTCCAAGTTTGAGAGTGACTCCCCTGAAAGAACTCAACCTATATACATACAGCTGTGCCAAAATGAAGGACACCTGCCTCTCTGAAACTTTCACTGCTGCTTCTGTTGTTCACTTAGATATAAAATTTTATTATCTCAGGATGCAAAATTACAATAAAGCGCAAATCTATGTTAATGAATTGTGTGTTCTTTGGTGCATCCTTCCTTTCTTCCTACTCTTCCCTGTTTTCACCATTCTAAGGCTTCTTTTTAAAAGCCTTACTTAAGGCTTCCTTTTAAAAATTGTATTTTGCATATTGCCTCTTCCTGCATTTGCTAGTGTTATGTCTGACCCTGTAAGTACTTCATGCTATCTATTGGCTTTGGGGGCCTTTATTGTGCCCAGAGCTTGGTATTTAGCTAAGTAGGAATTCATTTCTAAACTACCTTGCATGCCTAGCTGTGAACTACAAAATTAAAAGTAAAGTGAAGTGGCATTCCACCTTACTAAGCATAATTTTTAGTGTAAGAAATGTTGACATATGTCGGTACTTGGCAAAAATTTTGACTCCTCTTGTCATCAGATTGTTATACAAAATTCAAGTGTTATCTTCTACTTGAGTTACTACTCAAGCTATCATGCAACATTAGATTTTTTTTAAACTATCCCAAACTTTTGCAAATTCAGCAAAGCAGCAAAATGTAACATAACAAGAAAAACTTAATGTTTTCCATCATCTTTGATAATTATACTGAATATTTTTTAAAAGACTTTAAATTTTAAAACGTTAAAGTAGAGATGACACACTTAAACCTACAGGGAAGTTTCATGTTTTGTTTTAAAGTTCTTTTTTTTGGGGGGGGGGCGCCTGGGTGGCTCAGGTTGGAGCCCCACATTGGGCTTTATGCTGCAACGTGGAACTTGCTTGGGATTCTGTCTCTGCTCTTCCCCTGCTCACTCGCTTGCTCTCTCTCTAAATAAATATACTTAAAATTCTTTTTTCAAACTTTATGAATGGAGCAAAAATCTATACTTATTGATAATTTCTTGGGTGTGGTGTAGGATGCACTCTATGGGAAATACTTTCACATTACATTTTCTATTATTAAATTTTTTTTTTCAACGTTTATTTATTTTTGGGACAGCGAGAGACAGAGCATGAACGGGGGAGGGGCAGAGAGAGAGGGAGACACAGAATCGGAAACAGGCTCCAGGCTCTGAGCCATCAGCCCAGAGCCCGACGCGGGGCTCGAACTCACGGACCGCGAGATCGTGACCTGGCTGAAGTCGGACGCTTAACCGACTGCGCCACCCAGGCGCCCCTACATTTTCTATTATTGAAGGCAGAAGCCACACATGTCATTAAATAATATTTAACACGTGGGATATTTACCTACCTAAATGTAGGAAATTCTCTGGGGGATACTAGAATTCTCCAGTTGTAATTACCATAAATCGGAGTCGTGATCCCTTTTCTGTCATCTGAGTGACCTCTAGCAGAAATCAGGACACTCAGTGAGTTTGATTTTATCCATCATCCCCAAGGTCGGTTGTTAGATCAAGGTTGCAAACTAAAATGTAGTCAGTCCTCTGACAGATATGTTTTTTTGACTTGCAGAATTTTTTCACACATTTTGAATTAGTTGCCAGCACTTAAAATTAAGAGACGTCACATAGAAATCCAGATTTCTGACTTCTTTTGAGAAATTTCACATGTGAACAATTAGCACTGAGTAGCAGCAACCTGCCCTTTTTGGAAGGAGTATTTACTTTTTGTTTTACCATGGTCATTACTGTTTTCTCTTGTCTCCCTGAAACTCAGGTTGTGTTCTTATGGTATAGTTAAAAAGAAAGCAAAATATTCCATGTCTCTTTCAAAATTGAGGAAAAAATACTGACCATGATAGCTACATATATTCTTTCTAAAAATTGGTAGGGAGGGGATGGAGAGTAGGGTTATATTTTTGTTTTGTGTTTTTTTGGTGGAGGGGAGCTGTTTTCTTACAAATGACTGGCTGATTTCATGATTCCTGAGCTAGACAATCTCTAAAGCCTCATTTAATTCTGACATTGTAAGTTTCCATGAGATGATTTTATAACAATGATGTATTTCAAATTGTTATGCCTTTGAAGATCAGTGTATGATAAGTGGATAGTGGTTATAAATCTAGTCAGGCTTCCAAATGGAATAGGGGCATCAAAGACCCCTTAGTGAAACACAGCCACAAGCAGGGAGGACACACACATTATTTTATTTTATTTTTTTGAATAAGTTTTTTTAATATAATTGTCAGATTGGTTTCCATACAACACCCAGTACTCATCCCAACAAGTACCCTCAACACACATTATTTCAGAACTAATTTTTGCTCAAAAGCTTTTCAATGAAGGTCTGGTCAAGCACCCAAAGCAGTGCCTACCTTATTTCCCAAAGGTGATACTGCCCAAGGTGACACTACCATGATAAAACCTCTAGGTAGGAATCCATAAAACCTATCCTATGTTTTGTTATTTAGATAGGATTACTGATTGTTTCTCTTTTTTTGCTATGTTGAACCAAGATGATATTAATCTAAAAGAAAATTTAGACTTATTTCAAAATTAGGCTGTTTTTTCCCTTCTGTAAAAGAATACTCAAAAAATAGATTAATATTATTTCATTCCTATGTGGAATCTAAAAAAAAAATGAATAACAAAAAGAATCAGAGCTATAAATACAGAGAACAAACTGATGGTTACCAGAGGGAAGGGGTTTAGGGAATTGGGAAAAATGGGTGAAGGGGAATGTGAGATATAGGCTTCCAGTAATGGAATGAACAAGTCACTAGAGTAAAAGGCACAACATGGGGAAGATAGTCAATATTGTAATAGTGTTGTATGATGACAGATGGTAGGTACACTTATGCTAAGCACAGTATAACATATAAAAAAGTTGAATCGGTATGTTGTACACCTGAAACGAATGTAACATTTTGTGCTAACTATACTAAAATAAAACATTTTAGAAAAATAGGTTAGAGACTCAATATGTTTAGATTCTGCAACCAAAACTAACTCAGGTTTTGCTTTAATGGGACCTGTATTATGGTCTGATGGATAAAAAATATGGCCATTAAGATATTTTTTCTTTATTATAAAAATATTGTCTTCCACTAGAAAGTAAAAGAAGCATGAAGAAGAAAATAAAAGTTTCCCATAACCCCATCATCCACAACTTTTTTAACATGTTTTAAATATTACTACATAACATTTTTATGTGTATGTTTAGTGGATTTTTAAAAAGAAAAATTTTAATTACATTGTATGCCATGTGCTACTTTTACAGTTTCATATTTTCCCATATCAATACATAATCTTTGAAACTAAATTATGTTTATGTAAAAGTACGATGGTTGCATATGCCATAACGTCCCATTGTTTGTATTTAGTTTGTTTTCAGTGTTTTGCTATTATAAATAATGACTTCATGAGCGTTTTTATACATAAATCTTCACTTGAATCTGGTAATTTCCTTCAGAAAGATTCCTATAAATTATTAGGTGAAGGCATATGAAGTCTTTATAGCTCTTGATGTATATTGCAAAATTGCTTTAAGAGAGGCATGGGAGATGTGAAACCCATAAACAGTATTTCTGTCTTCCTCTGAATAGATGGGGAAAATTAAGAGCAAGAATATAGACACAATACTTAGAGGTGCTAATTGAGGTGCAGTACTGTGAAAATTGGAAGGATCAAACTGGCATCCCCAGCAGCTAAGAGTAGAACAGAGGGTCTTTGCTCTTCCACTTAAGGGCATGTGGGACAGCATCCTCAGCCCTGCAGATCTGTCCCTACAAGTCAGTGTTAAAGGCCTGATCCCTTGAAAACCCCTGGCTCTCATATTCTATGATTTATAGAGCTCTGATAGCTCAGTAAAAAAACACCAGCAAATATGATTTGTGGCTGTCTGTAATTATACCCATCTTCCTATATTTCAGCAATCAGATATACTACTTCCCTTGATGGCTTTTTAAATTTGACTTTATGAAAGAGACCCTTCCTCACATATTATTTGCCATATTCTGTGTCCTTACATGGTTATTTTTCACTCTCCTAAAATGGCTGCCTCTTACCTGATTTACCAATTCTGTAAAGGCAGTCATGATTCAGGGAAAGAAGCACTGGATTTATATTACATTTATTGTAAACCTGGTTTTATACTTTCCTGCCTTCTATTTTCCTGTAGACAATCTTGAGAAAGTAGCTTAACTCTTTTAGCCTTTGTTTCTTTGGTAAAACAAATAATTACACCTAACAGAATTGTTAAGATTAAGTAAGGTAATGTGAAAGGGCTGGGAAGCTATCAAATCACAGTATTTTTGTTTCTAGGGAAGAATAATTTCATAATCTATGCCTTCTGGGAGGGAAATAAATCAGATTCTTTCACCAGGATTGTCTACTACTGCTTATGTTAAAAATATTGATCATTCAAAACTCTGCCAAGTTAGAAGTAGTGGGCCCTTTCTCAGTTCTTTTTACTTAGGGTCACGCCTCAAGTTCTTTTGGTAATCTTTGTACACCCATTATGTGTGTGGTCCCTGCCACCTCTCATTTCTCTTATCTGAGAAAACATTCTGGAATACAGTTGACCCTTGAACAACACAGGGGTTAGGGGCACCAATCCCCCATGCAGTCAAAAATCCATGTATAAATTTGACTCCCTAAAAGCTTTACTAGTAGCCTACTGTTGACTGAAAGCCCTACTGATAGCATAAATAGTTATTACACTTATTTTGTAGGTTACATGTATTATATTCCATATTCTTACAATAAGGTAAACTAGAGATGTTATTAAAATCATAAGGAAAATACATTTATAGTACTGTACTTAAAAAAATCTATGTAGGGACACCTGGGTGGCTCAGTCGGTTAAGCGTCCGACTTTGGCTCAGGTCATGATTTCGCAGTCCATGAGTTTGAGCCCCGTGTCGGGTTCTGTGCTGACAGCTCAGAGCCTGGAGCCTGTTTCAGATTCTGTGTCTCCCTCTTTCTCTCTCCTCCCCTGTTCATGCTCTGTCTCTCTTCAAAAATAAATAAACGTTAAAAAATATATAAAAATCTATGTATAAATAGACCCATGCAGTTCAAACCCATGTTGTTCAAGGGTCAACTGTACTTAGAGTTTGATGAGGGGTTTCACAGATGAAAAGTAGGCAACAATGCAGATATTCAGACTGGCATAGATGATCAGAATGAAAGGTAGAGGAAGATCAAAGGAGACCTCCAAATGCTTTCAAGAGAGAAATCTCCCATGATTAGTGATTTTTCAATGAGCTCAGATAGGATATACATAAAAGGGCCAAAGGGCAAGCATGATGAATTACAAAGAAGGACTTGATACTTTTGGATGTTGAAGAAAAATTCTGGGACCCTTTTTCCTCCAGCTGATTATTTGAGGTGACTAGAGAAGGGGAAAATTCAAATAAACAAACTTTTCAACTGGATGCTCTTAACATCCATATTGAAGGGAAACACATCTGCCCTCTGAGCCCTGTGTTCCATGATATCTCTAATGTCAGTCTTCTACTCTATAAGAGCTTAACGAGTAATCAATTATAGCATTGTGTTATACAATCCTTAATTTTATTTGTCTTTATGTTTGGCTTTTATCTCTATCTCAGCCTTGGCTTTTATTCATCTCTGTCTCAAACTTTTGTTTGTTCAAAGTGATGGAAGCAGTCAACAAATAAATCTGTGCTTGAAAATGACATTGGGAACTCTACTGGCCACCCCACTGAGTTCATCTGAGTCATGTTAGTGTTGGCTTGGCCTCTAGGCATATTTCAGGCACCAAGTCAGAGTTAAGTCTCAGTTGGGAAGAATGAGTACCTGGTTAAAAGATACCAGAATGCCATACCATAAGATTAAGAAAAATGGTTTGATCACTCAGAACAGGACTATACTGGCTCCAGATGTTGAATGAAGAGAGAAATGGGGTCAAGACCTACCATAAAGAACAGAGCAATGGGAGGGATGTGTGCTGTTGGATCCAAGTAAGTCAGTGACACTGTCATCCAAAGACTATGTTCCACTTTCTCCTCAGATCAGTAATAATCAGCTGACAGAGACAATTTCTGCTTATATTGTCAAGATGTTTAAAAGAAAAGATAGGTAATGGGACATGGCTTGTAAAGAGGTTTTGAGATGTTCTCTCTTGGAAAAAATGATTTATAACTTGTGAAAATGAATAGTTCCTCAAGACATGTGAGCAACTAAGTCTATAACACACTCACAGTCTACTTTAAAATTTGTTTTCTAGGTATGCAGTGGGTCTTTTCCACTTTCTAGTCTGTTGAGCCACAACAGAATGGAAAGCAAAACTAAAGACAAAGATTAAAAGAGACCATGGACCAATGAGTAGAAAAAGAAAGATTAGGTGGCCTTTGGAGACTGCTGTGAGGCCTCACACCTGAGGTAGAGGAAAAGCGATTTTGTGGAAAGAGCACTGAACTTGGAATCAGATTATTTGGATTCAAATGCTGGCTCTCCTTTTTTCTAGCTTTGAGATCACTTAAAGTCTTTGGTATACTTATGAAATGGGGAGAATATAACACCCTTTGCCTCATAGGGCTATTGTGAGGATCAAAAGAGATCATGGATGTGGAAGAGGTTTCTAAACTGCAAGTGAAGGAGAGAATTGCTGTTGTCCAGGACATCTCCACACATACTGGCTACCAGAGCACAGATGAAAAAGAAAGGAACTCCCCCTTAGGGTAGATGTGGCCAGTGAACTCCTACAGCTGTCAGCTGTATTCCCTTGAGATATTCAAAGTTTGTGTGAAAACTTAGTGGCATATAGTACTAAAGATTACTAATTAATCTTTCTATTTGCTTTTCTCTTCAAACATAGACTCTTAAAGATGCTTTGCTTCCTTTTTATCTTTTCAACTGACTTCCAACACACTAACATAATGGTTTTAAGCAGATCATGCACTGTTTTCTCCAAGTTCAGGTTAACATTACCTTAGTACTTTTTATACTAGTTTTGAGAATGTAGCACAAATACTCTTGTTCAGGCCTCCCCATAATCAATAGCACATATTTGTGAGACTACTGGCTAGGGTTGAGGAGGTAATCTGTGACAATAGAACAAGGGGATCTAAATTTATTGGCTTAGCCTCAAGAGCATGATGTTTTCAACTCAGATTTGCATTTAAATTTTAAGCTTCCAGGAAACACAGAATGATAAAGTGTTAGATGTGGAAAAAGATCTCTGAGGGGATCTACTCCAATAAAAATGAGAAATCAAAGTTTTAAATTGGGGACAGAGAATTGTTTTTAGTGACAGTGCTGGAACTGAAGCTAAGGTGGCCTGATTCCCTTTGCAGTATTATTTATTCTGTTTTCTTTGGATTCTCTTTACATTGCTAACAACAGGAGCACTTGCTTTCTCTCCTCCCATCTCTAGATAAATGATCTCTGAATCAGGCAAATGCATGATGCAAGCAGCATGATGCAAACTTCAAAAATTTAGAGATATCAGACGGCTCTCAAGGACTGGGCCTAAAAATTTGACTTTTCACTGGCTTTTTTCTTAAACTATTTGTTACATTTTCATGCAAAGCTATGACTACAATATTTTATTTATATCTTTTCCTATATTTTATGGTCTTTATCATGCTTGATGGTGGTAAAATATTCCAGTTGATATCAGAGTTTACTTGAGTTCAATTGCTTCATATGAAAATTAAGGTGGGGTGACAAAGAAATGTCATTTGAATAAAATGACTTCAAATATTCTAGTTTTAGCATTCTACGATTATGAAATTTAAACATTTCCCCACTGGGGACTTTTGAACAATTCCTCAATTTTCCACTAATAGAAATATCAATGGTATTACACAAATTTCTTTTAACTTATTCTTACGTATTTCCTAGGATACATCTCGGAAGTGGAATTGCTAGTTTAAAGGGCAGGCTAACTTTGCAACTTTTGATGCATAATGCCAGATTGCTCGCTATAAAGATTTAAACTGACAAAGTATATCACTATCAGCAATGTGTAAATGCAGCCTCTTTATCATTGAGATCCTTTATTATTATTATTAACTTAAGGGGAGTAAAATGTATCTAATAATTCATTTTGCACCTATTTCTAGTGAGGCTGAGTATTCTTCAAAGTATGGCTTACTATTTTTATACAGAGGAGCATAATTATAAAGACAATGAGCTTCAGTGCTAGAAAGAACTCAATTAAACTACCTTGTAGCTCTTTGACTTAGGACAAATTACTTAACCTCTCAAAGCCTCAGTTTCCTCATTAATATCACCGTATTAATAGTACCAGATTCTTAGTGTTCTTGTGCAGATTCAGTAAGACAGTGCATATAAAGTACTTAACCCAGAGTCTGGCATAAAGAAAAAATTCAATAAATGTAACACATTCTTATACGATTTGTGGGTGACAACATAGTATGATGGAGAGAACACTGGACCAGGTTTTTTTGTTTTGTTTTGTTTTTTTAAGCCAAGATTCTAGTCTTGCCTTTGCCATTCACTAACTATGAGATCTTAGGCAATCTGGGCTTCAATGTCTCCGCTGTCAAATAAGAGACTTCAAGTATCTATCATGGTTATTCCAGTTCTAAAATCTTATCCCAATATTGTTTTATCATGCATACATTGTAGGACCACCCCATACATCTTTGTAAGTTCTTTGTGTGAAACTTTCATTTGTTATTTATCAAATAAATTCACTATTCTATGAGGTAGAAAAATCTCTTGGCTTTCTCTTGATTGAACTTAACATCTTGAGCCATTTATTGTGCAGTTGTCAGTTGCATAGAAAAAAAAACTGATCTCTGTAAACACAGAGAATTCCTTGGAGAAACAATCAGGAACAAAACTGAGAAATGAAGTTTATCTGACCTTAGTAGGCTACTATCTGTCAGGATCTGGCATTTTGATTCATCTATACACTTTGTAGATATTGTTAAGTTAATGTATTTCCATACAAGTTGAGATATTTCTGGCATTTCCATATCCCCTTCATTAGTTGGAGGTTTGCTTTCATTCCATTTGATACCTACCTCTGATGAAGACCCAAAGGGTAATTTGCTGCTCAGGGTAAAATGGAGTCAGATTACAACTTTGAGTTAAGTGGACTTTGGTTTGTTACTTAGGACACACCAGAATTTTTTTTTAGTTGTGATAACAACAGCTGCCCAGTACTGAATTCTCTCCAATACGAAAAGTTTTGCTATTCTGACAATCATCATGTTCATGTTTAGAGTGCCTTTTCCCTCCTTTTCATAAGCTTATACATCTTGCCTTTTCAGTGAAGGTTTTCTTGACCACCTCATATCAGAGAAATCTTCCTTTTGGCATTCTGTCTCTGTCACTCCTTTAACACTTAACTAGCAATTGTATATAGTATATGTTATTTCTGCATGTATGTGTATTTCCTATTATAACCAAACATCCTGATCCCTTTAGTACAGTACAGATTTTAAAAAGTTGTTCCAATATCTCCATAAGAACATGTGTACTTACACCACAAATCTAAATTTTTGATATGGAACATAGGAATAGAGTATCTTGCCCCAAAAGTTAAGATATGGTGTCATCAAGGGAAGAAGATACATTTCAGAATTTTAAATTCTTCTATCTTGCTGAAGGTCCCTAGTACAGAATTAGAAACAAAGTAGGCATTAAGTAAAAGAGGTTGATCAAGAGTTGGGTCAGTATGAGCCAATTGAACATACACAATTCCTGCAAGTAAGCAGACTTCCAGATGTGGAGTATGCTAAAGTTCCATGAATCCAAGAATGCTCCTCAACAGACGACTTGTATATAGTGTGTAAACAGTACATACATAATTCACTGCAAAAATGCTTTGTAATCCCTTTTCCTTTCATTCCTTTCCCTTCACTAAACTGATCTAACCAGTTTTTATATATCTAACCACCACTTTCATATATACAGGACTTTTAACACTTTCACAGATTTTTCACTTCTGTCATTAATTCTCACACACAAAAAAAATATGCTAGATAAGTCAATCAGACATTATTGTCTCCAGCTTAAAGATAAGAAAATCAGGAGAGGGAGGATGGCAGCTGAGTAGGAGGACCCTAGGCCCATCTCATTCCATGAACACAACTAGATAATATTAAATAATCCTAAACACCCCAGAAATCTACCTGAAGACTGACAGAATAAACTCCACAACTAAAGGGATAAAAGAGGCCACATTGAGGAAGGTAGGAATTGCAGAAGTGCAAAGATGTGGTACAAGGGAGAAACAGATCACAGGTGCTGTGGAAGGGAGGAATCCCTGGTTGCAGAGAAGAGCAAAAGAGAAAGGAGGACACAAGAAGGTTTCCACAAAGCCATTGGCTTGGAAAATAAGAGGGGCTGTATTTTGTGACTTCTTGCAACCAACAAAACTTAAAGCCTGGAGTTTTAAAGGTCAGCAGACTTAGCTGGGATAGAGCCTGGAGGACACTGCTCTGTTCCTGGACAGAAGGGGAAGAAACAACCCAGGGGCAGACAACATGGAAATAGCCATCTGAAGAATGCCTCAGACACACAGAGAAGAGATTATTTGCTCTTAGAGTGTATCCTTGAGAGGCAGTATTCCCAGAGACACTTCTCTGGGAACAAAGAAGGTGGTTGGTGTCATTTTCCTCCTCTACCCCTCAACATAAGCACAGAGGAACCTGCAGGAAGCAGCAGACTGCTGAAACTGGCTGCCTAACATGCTTACACCAGGACTAACCCCTCTGCCCTCTGGCAAAACTGTCCATCTCAATCAAGTTTGCCTCAGTCCCACCATGGCAGTCCCCTTCCCCAAGAGACAAGCACACTAGCTGACACCATGTTTACCAACCAGAGTTTTGCAGGAAAGTGCTGTCAGGTCTAATTTCACAAGCAGACCAGAACACAACCAGTTACAACTTGTCACATTCAGGCCAGGTATCAAACACTGCTCACTGCAGGCAAAAGGAGCCTCTGCAGACAAGTGGAATGAAGGATAGGGCAGCTAAAACACAACACCAGAGCACATGCAGCACACAATGGAGACACTCCCTGAAGTGCCAGGCAATGGGTACTACATAATCACTTCTTCATAACGCCATTATTTTCAGGAGTAGTAGACATAACTGGCATTTCTAACATCCAGAAAAAATCAAAGACTTGAACAAAATGCCAAGATGGAGGAATTAATCCCAAATGAAAGAACAAGATAAGGCCATGGCCAGAGATCTAAGGGAAACAGATATAGCTAACATGCCTGATGGAGTATTTAAAGCAACAATCATAAGGATACTCACTGGACTTCAGAAAAAAATAGAAGACATCAAAAAAGAATAGAAGACATCAGTGAGACCCTTACAGAGATAAAAGAGCTAAAAAAGAATCAGAGATAAAGAATGAAAAAAAAGAGATTGGAAACAGGCTTGATGCAATGAATAGCAGTCTGGAAGAAGTAGATGAATGTATTAGTGACATAGAAGACAAAATACTGGAAAACAATGAAGTTGAACAAAAGAGAAAAAGAAGAATTATGCAACATAAGAATAGATTTAGGAAACTCAGTGAGTCCAAAAAACGTAATAACATTTATATTATAGGAGTCCCAGAAGAAGAGAGAAAACGGGGCAGAGAATATATTTGAGGAACATAGCTGAAAACTTCCTAATCTGGGGGAAAAAAATAGATCCAGATCCAGGAAGTACAGAGAATTCCTATCAAAATGAACAAAAACAGGGGGCGCCTGGCTGGCCCAGTCAGTTAAGTGTCTGACTTTGGCTCACGTCATGATCTCACAGCTTGTGAGTTCAAGTCTCAGCTTGGGCTCCGTGCTAACAGCCCGGAGCCTGGAGTCTGCTTCGGATTCTGTGATTCCCTCTCTCTGCCCCCCACCCCTGCTCACACTCTGTCTCTCTCAAAAATAAATAAACATTAAAAACAATTTAAAAAAGAACAAAAACAGGCCGATACCAAGACATATCATAATCAAATTTGCAAACTATACTGGTAAAGAACAAGTCTTAAGGTCAGAAAGAAAAAAAGAAGTTCTTAATGTACAAGAGAAGACCCATAAAGCTAGCTAGGGATTTCTCAACAGAAACATGGCAAGCCAGAAGGTACTGGCATGATATATACAATATGCTGAATAGACAAGTCTGCAACCAAGAATACTCTATACAGCAAGGCTATCATTCAGAATAGAAAGAGAGATAGTTTCCCAGACAAACAGAAACTAAAGGAGATTGTGACTACTAAACTGGCCCTGCAAGAAATATGAAAATGGACCCTTTGAGTACAAAGAAGAGACCAAAAGCAACAAAGAAAGGAAAGCAATTGTGAAAATATCCAGAAACAATGGCAAGTAATAACATGGCACTAAATACATAGCTATCAGTAATTACTTTGAAAGTAAATGCACTAAGGGTCCAACCAAACCACAGAGGGTGTCAGAATGGATAAAGAAACAAGACTCATACAGTCTACAATAGACTGATGTTAGACCTAAAGAAACCTGCAGATTGAAAATGAGAAGATAGAGGACATGCTCAGAAGGTGTTAAGATGATGTATTATGGGGACCCTGAGCTTGTCTCATCCCTGAAAGGCAGTTAGATCGGCATCAAACCACTTTGAACACCTAGGAAACTGATCTGAGGATTAATGCAACAACCTGCATAATTTGAGCCACAGACTTGACAGGTATGTGGTGTGGAGAGGTGAATTGGGGGAGAGAAAAGCTGCGGAGCCACGAAGGGTAGGGAGCTATTTATGCAGAGAGAGGACATAGAGAGAAAGAGAAAGGGGGAGAGTGCAACACTTCAGGACTGCACAAGAAAGCACACCCCCCAAAAGTACTTGGAAAGAAAGAGAGAGAGAAAGAGTAAAAACACTCACAGGGGACTAGACAAGAAATCTGTTCCTAAAAATCATTGATGGGGAGAAAGGACAGGGTTTCAATACTACCAGAATTCTATAAACAGTGGAGGGCAGAGTCTGAAGGTTCAGAGCTTAGTGCCTGGTAGTGTTCTGGTGAGAAAATAGGGCAAATCCCCAGGAGCAGGCAGTGTGGTCTTAGGGGTCCAAGGGCCATACAGGGAGAAGTGGTTCCCATGCTTGGAGGGCATTTGACAGAAGCCATACAACCTTCCCACAGACAAAAGTCCAAGTGAACCTTGGAGAGGGGCCATGTTTGTTGGTATTGGGAAAAAATGCCAGAGTGTGGTAAAACCTGTTGCCGGCTGTGTGTTATAATTTGCCATAATCTCTGAACCTCTGCCACTGCATGATCACATGAAGGTTCTCTGGAGCAAGCTGGTATCCAGCCGTTGCTCAGTGAGACCCTCCCCCAGAGAGTCAGCACAGGTCTAAGCCAAGGCGGCTCTGAAGCGTGGGATTTTGAAACAGAGCCCCATATGAGATAAATCTCTGGAGGGAGGTGCCACCTGGCAGGTGGACAGCTTGGACACAGACAGGGTAGAGGCTGGGAATGGACAGAGGCCTGAGGGGGGCAAAGTAGGGGTGCTTGATCACTGGTTGGTGAAAGCACAAAGTTCCTGTGCCAGAGACTAGGGAGATGGGTAAAGCCTTTTACACCTGTCCCACACACTCACATGGGCGCACACATGCTGATCCACCCCAATAAGCTAATCACTGCCACTTAATAGAGAATGGAGGCTTTATACCCAGACCCACCCAACTGCATCCTACAAGCACATATTCCAGAAAACCAGCACAAGTCAGTCCACCTGCACAGTGTAGGGACTATAGAGTACTTCATAGTTTCAGTTGTGGCGTAAACTGAATATAACTGCATATGGGTTTCATTCTGTTTGCTGGTTCATTTATTTGTTCATTTTCTTTGCTTCTGTTTTTGCTTAAATTGTTTTCTTTTTTCTTTTTCTTTCTCTTTGAATACAGAAAGGGAAATTTTTATTTTTTTACATTATTTTTATTTTAAAATGTTATTCTATTTCATTTTATTTATTTCATTTTATTCTATGTTATAACTTAAGTTTTTAAAAATTTTTACTGTTTTTTTTTTATTCCTTCCCCTTTTATTCTCCATTGTATGAAGCTTCTTTCAACAAGCAGATGGGAACACACCTAGGATCTAGCTTACTTTATTTGATTTTTTGTGTTGTTTTTAATTTCTTAATTTTTATTTTTGTTTTATTATTATTTTTCTTCTTCCAAAATGAAAAAATGAAGGAACTGACCCCAAAAGGAAAAACAGGTAGAAATGACAGCCAGAGACTTAACACAGATATAAGTAAGATGTCTGAGCTACAATTTAGAACCACAATAATAAGAATATTAGCTGAGGTTGAAAAAAGCATAGAGGACACCAAAGAATCCCTTTCTGTGGAGATAAGAAATAAAATCTAGTCAGGCCAAAATTAAAAATTCTATACATGAGATGCAATCTCGAATAGATGCCACAATGGCAAGGATGGACAAAACACAGCAGCAAATCAGCAATAAAGAAGATAAAACTATGGAGAATGATGAAGCAGGAAAAAAAAAGACGGAAATAAAGGCAAACAAATGCATACAAGACTTATAGAACTCAGTGACATAAAAAAAGAATAACATCTGAACCATAGGAGTCCCAGAAGATAAAGAGAGAGAAAAGGGGGTAGAAGGTTTATGTGAGCAAATTAGAGCAGAAAACATTCCTAATCTGGGGAAAGACACAGACGTCAAAATCCAAGAAACCCAAAGAATTCCCATCAGATTCAACAAAAACCAACCATCACCAAAGCATATAATAGTCAAATTCACAAAATACACAGACAAGGAAAGAATTATGAAAGCAACAAGGGAATAAAAGTCCTTAACCTACAAGGGAAGACAGATCAGGTTCACAGCAGACTTATCCACATAAACTTGGCAGACCAAAAAGGAGTGGCAGGATATATTCAACATGCTGAATCAGAAAAATACGCAGCCAGGAGTTCTTTATCCATCAAGGCTGTCATTCAATTCAGAAGGAGAGATAGTTTCCCAGACAAACAAAAACTAAAGGAGTTTGTAACCACTAAACCAGCCCTGTAAGAAATCTTAAGGGGGACTTTTTGAGTGGAGAAAAGACAAAAAAAAAAAAAGCAGCAAAGACTAGAAAGGGCCAGACAACATCACCAAAACCACCAATACTAGAGTCAACACAAAGGCAGTAAATTCATATCTTTCAGTACTCACTCTAAATGTTAATGGACTAAATACTCCAATAAAAAGACATAGGGTATCAGAATTGATAAGAAAACAAGACCCATCTATATTCTGCTTGTAATAGATTCATTTTAGACCTAAAGATCCCTGCAGTTTGAAAGTAAGGGGATGGAGAACTATCTATCATGCTAATGATCATCAAAAGAAAGTTGGAGTAGCCATACTTACATCAGACAAACTAGATTTTAAAATAAAGACTGTAGCAAGAGATGAAGAAGGGCATGATATCATAATCAAGGGGTCTATCCACGAAGATCTAACAATTGTAAATATTTACACTCCCAACATACAGCACCCAAATATATAAATCGATTAATCACAAACATAAAGAAATTCAATGATAATAATACCATGATAGTAAGGGGCTTCAACACCCACTTACAACAATGAACAGATCATGTAAGCAGAAAATAAACAAGGAAAAGGGGGTTTGAATGGTATACTGGACCAGAAGAACTTAACAGATGTATTTAGACATTTCACCCTAAAACAGACTACTCATTTTAGTCGAGTGCACATGGAACATTCTCCAGACTAGATCACATAGTGGGTCACAAAACAGCCCACAACAAGGACAAAAAGATCAAGTTCATACCATACATATCTTCATATCACAACACTGTGAAACTTGAAGCCAATCACAAGAAAAAGTTTGGAAATCCTCAAATACATGGAAAATAAAGAGCATCCTCCTAATGAATGAATGGGCTAACCAAGAAATTAAAGAGAAAATTTTAAAGTACATGAAAGTCAAGGAAAATAGAAACATGACAGCCCAAAACCTCTGGGATGCAGCAAAGGTGGTCATAAGAGGGAAGTGGATAGCAATCCAGGCCTTCGTTAAGAAGGAAGAAAGTTATCAAATACACAACCTAACATTACATTAAAGGAGCTGTAAAAGAACAGCAAATAAAGCCCAAAACCAGCAGGAGAAGGAAATAATAAATATTAGAGCAGAAATCAATGATAGATTAAAAAAAAAAACAGGGGCACTTGGGTGGCTCAGTGGGTAAACCTCTGATTTTGGCTCAGGTCATGATCTCACAGTTCATGAGTTCAAGCCCCACGTCTGGCTCTGTGCCAACATCTCAGAGCCTAGAGCCTACTTCAGATTCTATGTCTCTCTCTCTCTCTCTCTCTCTCGGCCCCTCCTCCAACTCACACTCTGTCTCTCTCGCTCTCAAAAATAAACATTTTAAAAAACACAGTAAAACAGATCAATGAAACCATGAGCTAGTTCCTTAAAGAAATTAACAAAATGGATAAACCCCTGGCTATATTGATCAAAATGAAAAAGGACCCAAATAAATACAGTCACAAATGTAAGACAAGACATCACAATCAACACCACAGAAATACAAACAATAGTAAGAGAATATTATGAGCAATTACACGCCTACAAATTGGGCAATCTGGAAGAAATGGACAAATTCCAAGAAACATATAAACTACCAAATCTGAAATAGGAAGAAATAGAAAATTTGAACAAACCCATAGCCAGTAAAGAAATCTCATCAGTCATCAAAAATCTCCCAACAAACAAGAATGCAGAGCCAGATGACTTTCTGGGGGAATTCTAACAAACATTTAAAGAAGAGTTAACACCTCTTCTTTTGAAGCTGTTCCAAAAAATAGAAATGGAAGGAAAACTTCCAAACTTATTCTACGAGGCCAGTATTACCTTGATTCCAAAACCAGACAACGACCCCACTAAAAAGGAGAATTGAAGACCAATAATCCTGATGAACATGGATGCAAAAATCCTCAACAAGATACTATCAAACCATATCCAACAACACATTAAAAGAATAATTCACCATGATCATGTGGGATTTATACCTGGGATGCAGGGCTGGTTCAATATCCACAAATCAATCAAGGTGATACATCACATTAATAAAAGAAAGGATAAGAAACACACTATCCTCTTAATGGATGCAGAAAAAGCATTTGACAAAATACACCATCCTTCTTAACAAAACTCCCAAATAGTAAGGAAAGAAGGAACATACTTCAATATCATAAAGGTCATATATGAAAGACCCACAGCTAATATCATCCTCAATAAGGAAAAGCTGAAAGCTTTCCCCCTAACATCTGGAACATGACAGGGATATCCACTCTCACCACTGTTGTTCAACATAGTGTTGGAAGTCCTAGCTTCAGCAATCAGACAACAAAAATGAATAAAAGGCATCCATATCATCAAAGAAGAAGTCAAACTTTCACTCTTTGCAAATGACATGATACTCTATGTGGAAAACCTGAAAGACCACACCAAAAAACCCCGCTAGAACTGATAAAATCAACATACAGAAATCAGTTGCATTTCTATACACCTCTATAGAAGTTGGTTGCATTTCTATCATGAAGCAGCAGAAAGAGAAATCAAGGAATTGATGCCATTTACAATTGTACTGAATACCATAAAATACCTAGGAATAAGCCTAATCAAAGGGATAAAAGATCTGTATGCTTAAAACTATAGAAAACTAACGAAAGAGGATGGTGGAACAGCATGGAAGTTTTTTGTGTGTCTCACATCCATGAAATACATCGAGACCAACACTAAACCATCCTGCACACCTAGAAAATTGATCTGAGGATTAACACAACAATCTGCACAGCCTGAACCACGTAATCCAACAGGTATGTGGTGTGGAGAGGTAAACTTGGGGAGAGAGCAGCCACAGAGTCTGCAACTCCACAGCTTGATACCTGGCAGTGCTCTGGTGGGAAGAGAGAATCCCCAGGAGCAGAGTGGGGTCCAGGAGGTTCTTGGTCCACACGGGGAAAAACAGTTCCACTGCTGGAAGGATATTTGTTAGAGACTGTTGAGGCCACCTGGTCCCAGCAGACCCCAGAGAATGGCAACATTCTCTGGTGCTGGAACAAGGTCATTAAGGGTGAAGCCTGGTGCCAGGTATGTGTTGTGATTTTCCATAATCCCTGAAATGCTGCTGCTACACTATCTCACAAACATTTTCTGGGGCAGGCCTGCAACTGGCCACAGTCTCTGGGCACCGGCAGCAGCACGGTCTCGCAAACTTTCCTGGGTGCAGCCATCATTTGGCCATTATTCAGTGAGACCCTCCACAGAGGGGTGAAACGGGTCAAAGTCGCAGTCCCTCAGAAGTAAGGGGACTTACTTAAATATTTTTTTTAAATATTTTTCTTTAATTTTTTTTTACTATATTTACTACTTTTGTGTAAATTTTACATTCTATTTACTTCCATCATTTTATTTTAGTCTACTTCAGTGTATTCACTGTTTCAAATTTTCAAAAAATTTCCTTTTTTTTCTTTTTTCTCTTTTTCATTTCTTTTCTTTATCTTGAATACAAAAAGAGAAAAATCCATTTTCATTTTTAATTTTTATTAAAAATATTTTTCTTCAATTTTTCTGCTATATTCTTTACTTTTGTATAATTTTTTTTCAAATTCTATTTTACTTCCATAATTTCATTTTAGTCTACTTCAGTGTATTCATTTTTTTTAATTTTCAAATGATTTTCTTTTTTTTCTTTCCCCCTTTTTTCTCTAATCTAAGCCACTTTCAACACCCAACCAAAACACACTTAGGATCTAGCATCATTTATTCAATTTTTGTGCGTGAGTTTTTAATTTTTAATTTTAATATATTTTTAATTTTAATTTTTTCTACCTCTTTAATTCCTTTTCTCCCTTCAAAACGATGAAACGAAGGAATTCACCCCAAAAGAAAGAGCACGAAGAAACGACAGCCAGGGATTTAACCAACACAGACACAAGAAAGATGTCTGAACCAAAATTTAGAGTCACGATAATAAAAATACCAGCTGGAGTCGAAAAAAAATTAGAATCCCTTTCTGCAGAGATAAAAGAAGTAAAAACTAGTCAGAATGAAATTAAAAATTCTATAACTGAGCTGCAATCACAGATGGATACTGCAACAGCAAGGATGGATGAGGCAGAACAGAGAATCAGTGATATAGGGGACAAACTTATGGAGAATAATGAAGCAGAAAAAAAGAGGGAGATTAAGGCAAAAGAGCACGATTTAAGAATTAGAGAAATCAGTGACTCATTAAAAAGGAACAACATCAGAACATAGGGGTCCCAGAAAAGGAAGAGAGAGAGATAGGGGTAGAAGAGTTATATGAGCAAATCATAGCAGAAAACTTTCTTAACCTGGGGAAAGACAAAGACATCCAAATCCAGGAAGCACAGAGGACTCCCATTACATTCAACAAAAACCAACCAACAAGGCATATCATAGTCAAATTCACAAACTATTCAGGCAAGGAGAGAATCATGAAAGCAGCAAGGGGAAAAAAGTCCTTAACCTACAAGGGAAGACAGATCAGGTTTGCAGCAGACCTATCCACAGAAACTTGGCAGGCCAGAAAGGACTGGCAGGATATATTCAATGTGCTGAATCAGAAAAATATGCAGCCACGAATTCTTTATCCAGCAAAGCTGTCATTCAAAATAGGAGAGATAAAAATTTTCCCAAACAAAAATAAAAGAGTTTGTGACCACTAAACCAGTCCTGCAAGAAATTTTAAGGGGGACTTTCTGAGGAGAGAAAATATGAAAATTTAAATAAATAAATAAATAAATACCAAAACCAACAAAGATTAGAAAGGGCCAGAGAACACCACCAGAGACTCCAACTCTACAAGCAACATAATGGCAATAAATTCATATCTTTCACTACTTACTCTAAACGTCAATGGACTCAATGCTCCAATCAAAAGACATAGGATAACAGAATGGATAAGAAAACAAGATCCATCTATATGCTGTTTACAAGAGACCCACTTTAGACCTAAAGACACCTTCGGATTGAAAGTAAGGGGATGGAGAACCATTTATCATGCTAATGGTCAACAAAAGAAAGCCAGAGTAGCTATACTTATATCAGACTATCTAGACTTTAAAATAAAAACTGTATCAAGAGATGCAGAAGGGCATTACATCATAATCAAGGGGTCTATCCACCAAGAAGACCTAACAATTGTAAACATTTATGTGCCAAATGTGGCAGCACCCAAATATATATATATATATATATATATATATATATATATATATATAAATTAATCACAAACATAAAATCATCGATAGTAAAACCATAATAGTAGGATACATCAACATCCCACTCACAGCAATGGACAGATCATCTAATCAAATAATCAACAAGGAAACAAGGGCTTTGAATGACACCCTGGACCAGATGGACTTAACAGATATATTCAGAACATTTCATCCTAAAGCAGCAGAATATACATTCTTCTCCAGTGCACATGGAACGTTCTCCAGAATAGACCACATACTGGGACACAAATCAGCCCTCAGCAAGTACAACAAGATCGAGATCATACTGTGCATATTTTCAGACCACCACGCTATGAAACTCAAAATCAACCACAAGAAAAAATTTGGAAAGGTAACAAATACTTGGAGGCTGAAGAACATCCTACTACAAAATGAATGAGCTAACCAAGCAGTTAAAGAGGAAATTAAAAAGTATATGGAAGCCAATGAAAATGATAACACAACAACCCAAAACCTCTGGGACGCAGCAAAGGCAGTCATTAGAGGAAAGCACATAGCAATCCAGGCCTTCCTAAAGAAGGAAGAAAGATCTCAGATACAAAACCTAACCTTATGCCTTAAAGAGCTGGAAAAATAACAGCAAATAAAACTGAAAAACAGCAGAATACAGGAAATAATAAAGATTAGAGTAGAAATTAATGCTATTGAAACCAAAAAACAGTAGAACAGATCAATGAAACCACAAGCTGGTTCTTTGAAAGAATTAACAAAATTGATAAACCACTAGCCAGTATGATCAAAAAGAAAAAGGAAAGGACCCAAATAAATAAAATCAAGAATGAAAGAGGAGAGATCACAACCAACACAGCAGAAATAAAAACAATAATAAGAGAATATTATGAGCGATTGTATGCCAATAAAATGGGCAATCTGGAAGAAATGGACAAATTCCTAGAAACATATACACTACCAAAACTGAAACAGGAATAAATAGAAAATGTGAACAGACCCATAAACAGTAAAGAAATCAAATTAGTAATCAGTAATCTCCCAAAACACAAGAGTCCAGGGCCAGATGGCATTCCAGGGGAATTCTAAGAAACATTTAAGGAAGAGTTCACACCTATTCTCTTGAAGCTGTTCCAAAAAATAGAAATTGAAGGAAAACTTTCAAACTCATTCTATGAAGCCAGCATTACCTTGATTCCAAAACCAGAGACCCACTAAAAAGGAGAACTATAGACCAATTTCCCTGATGAACATGGATGCAAAAATCCTCAACAAGATGTTAGCCAACCAGCTCCAACAATATATTAAAAAACTTATTTACCATGACCAAGTGGGATTTATACCTGGGATGCAGGGCTGGTTCAATATCCACAAAACAATTAACGTGATTCATTACATCAATAAAAGAAAGGACAAGAACCATATGATCCTCTCAATAGATGCACAGAAAGCATTTGACAAAATACAGCATCCTTTCTTGATAAAAACCCTCAAGAAAGTAGGGATAGGAGCATAACTCGAGATCATAAAAGCCATATATGAACGACCCAACGCTACTATCATCCTCAATGGGGAAAAACTGAGAGCTTTCCCCCTAAGGTCAGGAACAAGACAGGGATATCCACTGTTGCCACTGTTATTCAAAATAGCATTGGAAGTCTTAGCCTCTGCAATCAGACAACACAAAGAAATAAAAGGCAAAAGAAAAAATCAGCCAGCAGGAGGTCAAACTTTCACTCTTCACAGATGACATGATACTCTATATGGAAAACCCTAATGATTCCACCAAAAAAACTGCTAGAACTGATTCATGAATTCAGCAAAGTTGCAGGATATAAAATAAATGCACAGAAAATGGTTGCATTCCTATACACCAACAATGAAGTGACAGAGAAATCAAGGAATTGATACCATTTACAATTGCACCAAAAACCATAAAATACCTAGGAATAAATTTAATCAAAGAGGTGAAAAATCTATACACTGAAAACTATAGAAAGCTCATGAATGAAATTGAAGAAGACACAAAAAAAATGGAAAAAGAATCCATGCTCTGGGATAGGAAGAACAAATACTGTTAAAATGTCAATACTACCCAAAGCAATCTACACATTCAATGCAATCTCCATCAAAATAGCATCACCTTTCTTCACAGAGCTAGAACAAATAATCCTAAAATTTGTATGGAACCAGAAAAGACCCCGAATAGCTAAAGCAATCTTAAAAAAGGAAACCAAAGCAGAACATCACAATCCCAGTCTTCAAGCTATACTACAAAGCTGTAATCATCAAGGCAGTATGGTACTGGCACAAGAACAGACACTCAGATCAATGGAATAGAATAGAGAACCCAGAAATGGGCCCACAAACCTATGGCCAACTACTCTTTGACAAAGCAGGAAAGAATATCCAACAGAATAAAGACAGTCTCTTCAGCAAGTGGTGCTGGGAAAACCGGACAGCAACATGCAGAAGAATGAACCTGGACCACTTTCTTACACCATACACAAAAATAAACTCAAAATGGATGAAAGACCTAAATGTAAGACAGGAAGTCATCAAAATCCTCGAGGAGAAAGCAGGCAAAAACCTCTTTGATCTTGGCCACAGCAACTTCTTACTCAACACGTTTCTGGAGGCAAGGGAAACAAAAGCAAAAATGAACTACTGGGACCTCATCAAGATAAAAGCTTCTGCACAGCAAAGGAAACAATCAGAAAAACTAAAAGGCAACCAACAGAATAGGAGAAGATATTTGTAAATGACATATCAGATAAAGGGTTAGTATCCAAAATCTATAAAGAACTTATCAAACTCAACACCCAAAAAACAAATAATCCACTGAAGAAATGGGCAAAAGACATGAATAAACACTTCTCCAAAGAAGACATCCAGATGGCCAACCAATACATGAAAAAATGCTCAACTTCACTCATCATCAGGGAAACACAAATCAAACCCAAAATGAGATACCACCTTACACCTGTCAGAATGGCTAACATTAACAACTCAGGCAACAAGAGATGTTGGCGAGGATGTGGAGAAAGAGGATCTCTTTAGCATTGCTGGTGGAAATGCAAGCTGGCACAGCCACTGTGGAAAACAGTATGGAGGTTCCTCAAAAAACTAAAAATAGTACTACCCTACTACTGAGCAATTGCACTACTAGGTATTTATCCAAGGGATACAGGTATGCTGTTTTGAGGGCACACATGAATCCTGATGTTTATAACTGCACTATCAACAGTAACCAAAGTATGGAAAGAGCCCAAATGTCCATCGGTGGATGAATGGATAAAGATGAATGGATGAATGGATGAATGGATATAATGGAGTATTACTCGGCAATCAAAAAGAATGAAATCTTGCCATTTGCAACTACGTGGATGGAACTAGAGGGTATTATGCTAAGTGAAATTAGTCAGTTGGAAAAAGACAAAAATCATATGACTTCACTCATATGAGGACTTTAAGAGACAAAACAGACGAACAAAAGGGAAGGGAAACAAAAATAATATAAAAACAGGGAGGAGGACAAAACAAAAGGGACTCATAAATATGGAGAAAAAACTGAGGGTTGCTGGAGGGGTTGTGGGAGGGGGGGACGGGCTAAATGGGTAAGGGGCACTAAGGAATCTACTCCTGAAATCACTGTTGCACTATATGTTAACTAATTTGGATGTACATTTTTTAAAAAATAATAAAAATAAAATTTTTTTTTTAATTTTTTTTTTCAACGTTTATTTATTTTGGGACAGAGAGAGACAGAGCATGAACGGGGAGGGGCAGAGAGAGAGGGAGACACAGAATCGGAAACAGGCTCCAGGCTCCGAGCCATCAGCCCAGAGCCTGACGCGGGGCTCGAACTCACGGACCGCGAGATCGTGACATGGCTGAAGTCGGACGCTTAACCGACTGCGCCACCCAGGCGCCCCAAAAATAAAATTTTTTAAAAATTAAAAGAAAGGAAAACTTATGAAAGAAATTGAAGATGACACAAAAAATGGAAAAACATTCCATACTCATGGATCACAAGAACAAATATTTTTAAAATGTTGATACTACCCAAAACAATCTCATATCTCATGCAATACCTATGAAAAAAACACCAGCATTACTAGAATTCTTCGCAGATCTAGAACAAACAATTCTAAAATTTGTATGGAACCAGAAAAAGACCCCATATAACCAAAGTAATTTTGGAAAAGAAGAATAAAGCTGGAAGCATCACAATTCCGGACCCCAAGCTGTATTCCAAAGTTGTAATTATCAAGACAGTATGTATCTAGCACAAAAACAGACACATAAATCAATGGAACAAAATAGAAAATCCCGAAATGGACCCACAATTATATGGCCAACTAATCTTCAACAAAGCAGGAAAGAGTATCCAATGGAAAAAAGACAGTCTCTTCAGCAAATGGTGTTGGGAAAACTGGACAGTGACATGTAGAAGAATGAGTCTGGGCCATTTTTTTACACTATACACAAAAATAAACTCAAAATATATGAAAGACCTAAATGTAAGACAGGAAACCAACAAAATCTGATGGAAAAAACAGAGAACAACCTCTTCGACCTTGGCCACAGAAACTTCTTACTAGACATGTCTCCCCAGGCAAGGGAAACAAAAGCAAAAAATGAACTATTGGGACCTCATGAAGATAAAAATCTTCTGCACAGCAAAGGAAACAATCAACAAATCTAAAAGGCAACTGTCAGAATTGGGAAAGATATTTTGAAATGAAATAATGGATGAATGATTAGTATCCAAAATCTATAAAGAAGTTACCAAACTCTACAACTAAAAATCAACTAATCCAGTGAAGAAATGGGTAGAAGACAAGAATGAACACTTTTCCAAAGAAGACATCCAGATGGCTAACAGACGCATGAAAAGATGCTCAACATCACTCATCATCAGGGAAATACAAATCAAAACACAATAAGATTTCAGCTCACATCTGTCAGAATGGCTAAAATTAACAACTCAGGAAACAACAGATGTTAGCAAGCATGTGGAGAAGGGGAACACTTTTGCACTGCTGGTGGGAATGCAAACTGGTGCATCCACTCTGGAATATAGTATGGAGGTTCTTCAAAAAATTAAAAATAGAGCGTCCCTATGACCCAACAATTGCACTACTAGGTATTTATCCAAAGGATATAAAAATGCTTATTTGAACGGGAACATGCACCCCAATGTTTATAGTAGCACTATAAATAATAGCCAAATTATGGAAAGAGCCCAAACGTCCATCAACTGACAAATGGATAAAGAAGGTGTGGTATATATATACAATGGAATATTACTCAGTGATCAAAAAGAATGAAATCTTGCCATTTGCAACAATGTGGATGGAACTAGAGTGTATTATGCTAAGCAAAATAAGTCAGTCAGAGAAAGATAAATATCATATGATTTCACCTATATGTGTAATTTAAGAAACAAAACAGATAAATATAGGAGAATAGAAGGAAAAATCAGATAAAAACTGAGAATTAAGCAAGCCATAAAAGACTCTTAACAACAGAGAACTGAGGGATGTTGGAAGGGTGTTGGGAGGGAGGATGGGCTAAATGGGTGACGGCCATTAAGGAGGGCATTTGTTGGGATGAACCCTGGGCATCATATGTAAATGATGAATCACTTACTGAATTCTACTCCTGAAATCATTATTACACTATATGTTAACTAACTTGTATTTAAATAAAAATTAAAAATATAAATGACTAAGACCTGCTAAAACTGATAAACAAATTCAGTAAAGTTACAGAATACAAAATGAATGTACAGAAATCAGTTTCATTCTATACGCTAATAATGAAGCGACAGAAAGAGAAATTAAGGAATCAATGCTACTTACTATTTGACCAAAAACACTAACATACATAGGAATAAACCTGGAACACCTGGGTAGATCAGTCAGTTAAGTGTCTAACTTCAGTTCATGTCATGATCTCACAGTTCATGAGTTCAAGCCCTGCATCAGGCTCTGTGCTGACAGCTCAGAGCCTGGAGCCTGCTTCAGATTCTGTGTCTCCCTCTCTCTCTCTCTGCCCACCCCCAACTCATACTCTGTCTCTCTCTCATAAATAAATAAACATTAAAAAATTTTTAAAAGGAAGAGCAAATATTGTTAAAATGTCTATACCACCCACAGCCATCTGCACATTTAATGAAATCCCTATCAAAACACCAACAGCATTTTCCATAGAGCTAGAACAAACAATCCTAAAGTAGGTATGGAACCACAAAAGACCCCGAATATCCAAAGCAAATTTTTATTTATTTATTTATTTATTTATTTATTTATTTATATTTTGTGGAGAGTGACAGTGGGGGAGGGGCAAAGGGAGGGGGACAGAGGATCCTAAACAAGCTCTGTGCTGCCAGGCTGACAGCAGTGATCCCAATGTGGGGTTGAACTCACGAACCGTGAGATCATGACCTGAACTGAAGCCAGACAGTCAACTGACTGAGCTACACAGGTACCCCTCCAAAGCAACCTTTTAAAAGAAAAGCAAAACTGGAAGCATCACAATTCTGGACTTCAAATTATATTACAAAGCTGTAGTGATCAAAATAGTATGGTACTGGCACAAAAATAGACACATAGATCAATGGAATAGAATAGAAAACCCAGAAATGAACTCACAATGATATGGTCAGTTAATCTTTGACAAAAAAAGAAAAGATATCCAGTGGGAAAAGATGGTCTCTTCAACAAATGGTGTCAGGAAAACTGGACAGCAACATGCAGAAGAATTAAACTGGACCACTTTCTTACACCATACACAAAAAATAAATTAAAAATTGATGAAATGGGAGACCTGGAACCATAAAAATCCAAGAGGAGAATAAGGCAGTAACCTCTTTGACGTCAGCCATACCCACTTCTTTCTAGATATGTACCCTAAGCAAGGGAAACAAAAGGAAAAATAAACTATTGAGACTTCATCAAGGTAAAACGCTTTTGTACAGCAAAGGAAATAATCAACAAAACTAAAGGGCAACCTACAGAATGGGAGAAAATAATTACAAATAACATATCTGAGAGGCACCTGGGTGGCTCAGTCAATTAGGCATCTGACTTCAACTCAGGTCACGGTCTCACAACTCCTGAGTTCAAGCCCCATGTCAGGCTCTGTGCTGACAGCTCAGAGTCTGGAGCCTGCTTTGGATTCTGTGTCTCCCTCTCTCTCTACCCCTTCCCCACTCATGCTGTCTCCCTCTCCTTCAAAAATAAATAAACTTTAAAAATTTTAAAAAAATAGCATGTCTGATAAAGGATTAGTATCCAAAATATATAAAGAACTTCTGCAACTCAACACCCAAAAAATAAATAATCCAATTAAAATGGGCAGAAGATATGAAGAGACATATTTCCAAAGAAGACATAAACATGGCCAACAGACACAGGAAAAGATGCTCAACATCACTCATCATCAGTTAAACACAAATCAAAACTATAATGAGATAGCACCTCATATCTGTCAGAATAGCTAAAATCAACAACACATGAAACAACAGGTGTTTGCAAGGATGTGGAGAAAGGGGAACTCTCTGCACTATTGGTGAGAATGCAAACTGGTGTGACCACTCTGAAAAACAGTATACAGGCTCCTCAAAAAGTTAAAAATAAGAATAGCCAGGGGCACCTGGGTGGCTCAGTCGGTTGAGCGTCCGACTTCGGCTCAGGTCACGATCTCGTGGTCCGTGGGTTCGAGCCCTGCGTCAGGCTCTGGGCTGATGGCTCAGAGCCTGGAGCCTGCTTCCGATTCTGTGTCTTCCTCTCTCTCTGCCCCTCCCCCGTTCATGCTCTGTCTCTCTCTGTCCCAAAAATAAATAAACGTTAAAAAAAATTAAAAAAAAAATAAGAATAGCTGGATGGCTCAGTCAGCTGGGCTTCCGACTTTGGCTCAGGTCATGATCTTACCATTCATGAGTTCAAGCCCCACACTGGGCTCTGTGCTGACAGCTCAGAGCCTGAAGCCTGCTTTGGATTCTGTGTCTCTTTCTTTCTTTGCCCCTCTCCTGCTCTCACTCTGTCTCTGTCTCTCTCTCAAAAATAAATTTTAAAAAAATTTTAAGTTAAAAAAATAAAAGTTAAAAATAGTACTGTCCTAGGATCTAGCAATTGTGCTACTAGTTATTTATCCAAAGAATATAAAAATACTAATTTAAAGGGATACATGCACCCCAATGTTTATGGCAGCATTTCTACAATAACCAAATCATGCCAACAGCCCAGCCCATGTGTTCATTGACTGATGAATGGATAAAGAAGATGCGGTATGTGTGTGTGTGTGTGTGTGCATGTGTGTGTACAGGAATATTATATATAGACACTATATATATATATATATAATGGAATATTATATATAATATAATATAAATAATATATATTAATACATAATATATATTATATGCAATGGAATATATTATATATAATGGAATATTACTCAGTCATGAAAAAGAATGAAATCTTGCCATTTGCAATGAGATGGATGGGGCCAGAGAATGTTTTGCTTGCTAAGTGCAATCAGTCAGTTGGGGAAAGACAAATATCATGTCATTTCACCCATGTGTGAAATTTAATTAAAAAAAAAAAGAAATGCATAAAGAGAAAAAAAGGAGAGAGAGAGAGAGGCAAACACAGAAACAGACTCCTAACTATAGAGAATATAATCTTGGTTACCAGAAGGGAAGTGGTTGGGGGGATGGGTTCAATAGGTGATGGGGATTAAGGAGTGCATTTGTGATGTACACTAAGCATTGTATGGAAGTATTGAATTGTTATATTGTACATCTGAATCTAATATTACACTGTATTTTACCTAACTGGATTTTAACGAAAACTTACAAAAAATAAAAATCAAGATGAAGAAATCATCCCTGAAAGGAAAAGTGATTCACCCAAGGTCAGACACCACAATCATGATCTTCCTACTAATGTTGACCTCACTTTGGTGTACTTGTTCTGAATTGCCCATTCTCAGTGCTTTCTATCGTCCCTATTTTGAAGCTCTGATTTTTATAAGGCAGAAATATCCTGGTTTATCTTTACAATGGGAATTAGAGTATCAGAGCTAGGAGGAAATTTAGAGGTTCTGGAGTCCTGCTGTCTCATTCTACAAGCAAAAACACCTAAAGATTCAGATGGTGAAGCCACATTCTCAGGGTAAAAAATTTAGGCAACCTTTAACTTGCAAAAGGGCTTTGAACTGGCCAGTCAGCTGCTTTCCTCTTCCTTACCCATCTCTATTCACCTAAAATCTTTGTAAGCAATCTCAGATTTGTTTCAGCCTTCTCGGGCTCTAAAATTGACACAACATAAATTCAGATCAGATAAGGATAAAGGTCATGTTAGTGTTGATATACCATTGTTTATCCTGGGCTAATACATATCAGAAGCAAGAAAGCCTGAAGGGGAGAAAAAGGAAACTGGTAAATTTCTGCACACTTTTCACAATGTGTACATATTCATAAAATGATGTGCCAATTAGTCCCTATTACTTTATATTACACAGATATCTCAGATCTCTTTCACAGTCTGGCATAGAATCTAGAATCTGAGAGAGATTGTAATGAATTTTCAGAAAGGCTGATTGAGACTGGAATTGCTGAGCCATAAGTGGCAATATTCTGCAGACTGTTAAAAGGTGAGCTAACCATTCCCCACTTTATCTCTAGAGTCTGGTCTGCTCTTTATCTCTAGAGTCTGCTCTGCTGATAACTTTCAAGTTTTAGAGATCTAGCATTTTACAAACATGGAAATTAGAGCTACAGAGTTTAGAAAATTAAGTATTACATTCAGGGCTAGTTGAAGGAGGAACGAGGTATGTCACACAGTGGATAACAAGAAGGAAAAATGGAGAACCACTGATATAATACACATGTTATTTTCATTCTATTCTCTGCCCTACAATCTGTTCCTAGGGTTTCTTTCACAAACAGTTTTGAACATATTTTGTTTGTCTTTATAACTTTTTTTGGAAGAGTCAATTCATAGAAACACATTTAGTGCAGTGGCTCTCAACCACAGCTTTTTAGATTTACATGGGAAATATAATAAATACCAATGCTTTAGCCCACCTCCCAAAAGTCAGAATTTCTTGAAAGTAGTCATCTAGCATTTGTATTTTTTCACTTGTATTTTAAATTCAGGTATTCTGGAGACGGTTGGGTGGCTCAGTTGATTGAGCATCCAACTCTTGAGTTTGGCTCAGGTCATGATCCCAGGGTCATGAGATTGAGCCCCGTGTTGGCTTCACACTGAGTGTGTAGCCTGTTTAAGATTCTCCCTCTTTTATCCCTCTGCCCCTCTCCCACCCCTGCTCATGCACTTTCTCTCTAAAATAGATGATAGATAGATAGATAGATAGATGATAGATAGATAATAGATAGATACATAGATACATACATAGATACATAGATGATAGATAAAAATAAAGTCAGGGGATTCTGATTTATAGAAGGTTGATAACCATTGATCTTGTCCAATATCCTCCTTTTGCAGGTAAAGAAACAGGCCCAGAGAGGGTCAGGTGTCAAGCCCAAGGTGATAACATTAGTTTATAAATGAAGTAGTAACATACTCGAGATTTCCTGACATCTAGTCTAGTGGTCTTTCCATTAGACCATGCTAAAGGAAGCAAGGTATATGAGATCAAGTGACATAACTCTAAGTCAATGAGGTGTCCCAAAATATGATAAATAGTCTGTATCATTCTTTATTCTTCATGTACCTCCAGATTTGAAGAGAGAGAAGGGCTAGTAAGGTTGGAGAATTATGTGACTCTATCAACTGTAAAGATCTTTTTCCTTTACCTCATAGTTCTGGCCCTGAATGTAATACCTTATGAGACCACTCACACAGTATGATTTGAGAACATTACAAGGTAGTGTTATCCCTAAATATCCCTCTTGCTGACCTTTCACAGTGCCTGAAGCTTATATTAGTAACCATTCTTCTAGTTTAGGTCACTTCTGCCAGAAGACCAATTATAAATACAAAGATAGAGGGTTGGAGTGCTGTTAACTAAACCTCTGTCATCTGGAAGAGCAGCAAACAGAACTCTAAAAAGCTGATCCCAAAGTAAAGACATATTAATGAATGATGGGAGGAAAGGAAAACCCCAGAATATAGTGTAAGCTCCCAGTAAGAGCCTCGAACAGTGCCAAAATCAGGCTCTCCTTTTTCAAAATGGAATCTAGATACTTTTCATGTGTATATTTGATAAATATAAGCAATATAATGAAAATAGAACTGGGTTGGGAGACAGAAGACCGGAGTTCTTTATTTTTTTTTTTATTTTTTTTTTAAATTTTTTTTCAACATTTATTTATTTTTGGGACAGAGAGAGACAGAGCACGAATGGGGGAGGGGCAGAGAGAGAGGGAGACACAGAATCGGAAACAGGCTCCAGGCTCTGAGCCATCAGCCCAGAGCCTGACGCGGGGCTCGAACTCACGGACCGCGAGATCGTGACCTGGCTGAAGTCGGACGCTTAACCGACTGCGCCACCCAGGCGCCCCAGACCGGAGTTCTTTAGTAGCCCAGGTTTTGTGGCCTGGGGCAGAATACTTTCCCTTATTTTTCTCATAAGTCAAATGTGAAAATTAAATAAAATGGTATCAAAGATCTTAACTAGTTCTAAATCTTTGATTCTTACAATGGATCATTCAATTACTTTGATGCCTAGTGCAGATGACATAAGCTAATGCTTTTATTTCTCTCCCTTATGACTGTGGCTAGTAGTGTTGAAAAACATCCAAGAACCTTTTGGCCAAGTAAGAACCAAAGCAGTTGGAGCTGCCACACTTTAAAGAGAGACACACAGGCTCCTGGGTAGCTCAGTCAGTCAAGTATATGACTCTTGATTTTGGCTTAGGTCATGATCTGCAGTTCATGAGATCAAGTCTGCCCTGCGTTGGGCTCTGCACTGACAAAGCAGAGCCTGCTTGGGATTCTCTCTCTCCCTCTCCTCCCTCTCTGCTCCTTCTGTTTGTGCTCTCTTTCTCTCTCTCAAAATAAATAAACTTTAAAAATAAAGAGAAACACAAAGAAATCACATAGGATTAAAGAAAGTCCATCAAGGTAATTTAAAGGGAAGGATATTGGAGTGACATCAGGAAGATGGCTAAATAAGATGTCTCTCACTTGTATACCTCCCTCAACACAGCAATTTGGTGTCCATTCATGAAGAAAAATGCCTTTGTAGGACCTGTGGGATCCAGCACCAGATGCCAAGGGGCTCAGGAGGAGTCTTGACCAACTTTATGTCAGGTAATAAGCATACAGACTTCAGTCCCAGCTGTGGACCCTGAAATGCACCGTGAACCAGCTCAGGTGTTCCAGGCCATGGTCTGTGAACCTCTGGAGAACAGAGTTATACAATCATCTACAGATGAGAAAGCCTTTGTGGAAGACCAGGAATCCAGCAGAGAAGTTCTAGCAAATTGTTGGAGAAAAAAAAGAAAAACATAGATGGGATGCATTGAAGAGGGTGAAATTAACACCTTGATTTTACCTGCATTGACATAGGTAGGCAAGGTCTGAGGACCCAGAGGGGTTCTCACAGGACCAACCAAGAAGATCTTTGGCTTCATACAGGATAGAAATCAAACTCAAGCTAGGAGGAAGTGAAAGAAGAGTTTATTGACTAGCATAGGTGATTCAGTATAGGAGATGGAGAGGCTTGGAGTTTGGGAAAGGAAAACTGAGTCTCCTCATAACTTGGGGTTAGGGGTTATATTGAAAAGTGGTCCAGGGTACATGTTCCTTCAAGAATAGAGGGGAGAATCTGATCAAAGTTGAGTGTCTGGTAAATGATAAGTGTGTTATTCCATGAATCACCAAAAGTAGTGAGTACTGATGCAGTTTTGACTATGGTTTGTTCACAGCTAATGTCCTGAAACATGTTTGGGATCTGGTTCTTTTAGATATTATCAGGTGTTTGAAGCAGTAGGACAAAATTGGAGAATGATTAATTTTCTTGTCTCTTCTTGCAGTGGGAACATAGATTCTTGGTTTACTTGAATGAAAACTATACGACATGAGTAAATGGGACTTAGCAGAGAATGAGTATAACTAGAGTCTTTCTAAAATGGAGTCTCTTCAGATAACAGAATTAGGACCTGGGAAGATGTCTGCGTAGGAGGACACTGGGCTCACCATGTCCTGTTGACCGCTTAGATTCCACCCACATCTCCCTAAAGAACCCAGAAAACCGCCAGAAGGCTAGGAGAACAGATTCTCCAGAGCCAAGCATAGATGAGAGGCCCACGGAAGAGGGTAGGAAGGGTGGAGAGGCGGTGCCCACTACATGGACTGACGGGAGGGAGCCAGGGCAATGGAGGGGCAGCCTGCCCAGCAAGGCAGAGTCCCTGAGTCTGGCTTGCAAAGTGGAGGGGTCAGACGGAGTGTGTTCTAACAACCAGCAGGACTTAACATCTGGAATGTTATAAGTCAAAAGCTCTGCTCCAAGAGCGGGAGGGCTAGAGGACAACGGGAGGGACAGTTGTTGAGCCCCAGAGGACAGATCTCAGCTTGGCGTGGAACAAAGGCACTCACCAGCGCCATCTCCCTCGCCCATCCCCCAGCCAAAATACCAAAGGGAACCAGTTCCCGTCACAGAACTTACTTGCACTGCACAAACACCCAACGCTGTGCTTCTGTGGATCCATCCTCTGACAGGTCTGCCTCCCTCCCGGTGCCACAGGTCCCTTCCTGAAGCAGACCACCAAAGGCAAAGCGAGCTGAGACTGCCCCTCCCACTTGGTGCACCTTGCAGATCCACCCTGGCTAATACTCCAGATCCCATCGAAGCAGCACCACAAGCCTGGAAGTGTGCAAGTAGCCCAGACAGGGGCCACACCACTCCGCAGTGAGTCCTGCCCGTGGGAGAGGGGAAGATAAGGTACACACCAGGCTGACTGTGGCCCAGCGGTGGGCTGGGGGCAGACATAAGGTCTGACTGTGGCCACGCCCACCACTGCAAGTTACTCCAGACACACAGAGGAAGAGCCCTGCAATTCGGCACCACTCCAGGGACTATACAAAATGATGAAATGGAAGAATTCTCCTCAAAAGAAACTCCAGGAGTAGCGACAGCTAATGAACTGATCAAAAACGATTTAAGCAATGTAACAGAAAATGAATTTAAAATAATAGTCATGGGGCACCTGGGTGGCTCAGTCGGTTAAGCGGCCGACTTTGGCTCAGGTCATGATCTCACGGTCCATGAGTTTGAGCCCCGCGTCGGGCTCTGTGCTGACAGCTCAGAGCCTGGAGCCTGTTTCAGATTCTGTGTCTCCCTCTCTCTGACCCTCCCCCATTCATTCTCTGTCTCTCTCTGTCTCAAAAATAAACATTAAAAAAATTTAAAAAAAAAATAATAGTCATAAAATTAATTGCTGGGCTTGAAAAAAGTATAGAGGACAGCAGAGAATCTATTACTACAGAGATCAAGGGACTAAGAAACAGTCAGGAGGAGCTAAAAAAAATGCTATAAGTGCTAAAAAAAATGCTATAAATGAGCTGCAAAATAAATACAGCTCGACAACCACAGCTCGGATTGAAGAGGCATAGGAGAGAATAGGTGAATTAGAAGATAAAATTGTGGAAAAAGAGGAAGCTGAGAAAAAGAGAGGTAAAAAAATCCAGGAGTATGAGGGGAGAATTAGAGAACTAAGTGACACAATTAAACGCAATAATATATGCATAATTGGGATTCCAGAGGAGGAAGAGAGAGGGAAAGGTGCTGAAGGTGTACTTGAAGAAATTATACCTGAGAACTTCCCTGATCTGGGAAAGGAAAAAGGCATTGAGATCCAAGAGGCACAGAGAACTCCCTTCAGATGTAATTTGAATCGATCTTCTGCATGACATATCATAGTCAAACTGGCAAAATACAAGGATAAAGAGAAAATTCTGAAAGCAGCTAGGGATAAACATGCTCTAACATATACAGGGAGACCAATAGGACTCCTGACGGATCTATCTACTGAAATTTGCCAAGCCAGAAAGGAATGGCAGGAAATCGTCAATGTGATGAACAGAAAAAAATATGCAGCTGAGAATCCTTTACCCAGCAAGTCTGTCATTTAGAATAGAAGGAGAGATAAAGGTCTTCCCGAACAAACAAAAATTGAAGGAATTCATCACCACTAAACCAGCCTACAAGAGATCCAAGGGGGATCCTGTGAAACACAGTACCAGAGACAATACTAGAGCATGAAACCTACAGACATCACAAGGACCCTGAGCCCATATCTTTCTATAATACTACTGAATGTAAATGGAATAAATGCTCAAACCAAAAGACATAGGCTATCAGAATGGATAAAAAAAACAAGACCCATCTATCTGCTGTCTACAAGAGACTCATTTTAGAGCGGAGGACACCTTCAGATTGAGAGTGAGGGGATGGAGAACTATTTACCATGCTACTGGAAGTCAAAAGAAAGCTGGAGTAGCCATACTTACATCAGACAAACTAGACGTTGAATTAAAGGTTGCAACAAGAGATGAAGAAGGGCATTATATAATAATTACAGGGTCTATCCATCAGAAAGAGCTAACAATTATAAATGCCTATGCGCCGAATACGGGAGCCCCCAAATATATAAAACAATTACTCACAAACATAAGCAACCTTATTGATAAGAATGTGGTGATTGTAGGGGACTTTAATACTCCACTTACAACAAGGGGTAGATCCTCTAGACACACAGGATCAATAAAGAAACAAGGGCCCTGAATGATACATTGGATTAGATGGACTTGACAGATATATTTAGAACTCTGCATCCCAAAGTAACAGAATATACTTTCTTCTCGAGTGCAAATGGAACATTCTCCAAGATAGATCACATACTGGGTCACAAAACAGCCCTTCATAAGTATACAAGAATTGAGATCATACCATGCACACTTTCAGACCACAATGCTATGAAGCTTGAAATCAACCACAGGAAAAAGTCTGGAAAACCTCCAAAAACATGGAGGTTAAAGAACACCCTACTAAAGAATGAATGGGTCACCCAGGCAATTAGAGAAGAAATTAAGAAATATATGGAAACAAACGAAAATGAAAATACAACAATCCAAACGCTTTGGGATGCAGCGAAGGCAGTCCTGAGAGGAAAATACATTGTAATCCAGGCCTATCTCAAGAAACAAGAAAAATCCCAAATACAAAATCTAACAGCACACCTAAAGGAAACAGAAGCAGAACAGCAAAGACACCCCAAACCCAGCAGAAGGAGAGAATTAATAAAGATCAGACCAGAAATAAACAATACAGAATCTAAAAAAACTGTAGAGCAGATCAATGAAACCAAGAGTTGGTTTTTTGAAAAAATAAACAAAATTGATAAAACTCTAGCCAGGCTTCTCAAAAAGAAAAGGGAGATAACCCAAATAGATAAAATCATGAATGAAAATGGAATTATTACAACCAATCCCTCAGAAATACAAGCAACTATCAGGGAATACTATGAAAAATTATATGCCAACAAACTGGACAACCTGGAAGAAATGGACAAGTTCCTAAACACCCACACACTTCCAAAATGCAAACAGGAAGAAATAGAAAACATGAACAGACCCATAACCAGAGAAGAAATTGAATCAGTTATCAAAAATCTCCCAACAAATAGGACTCCAGGACCAGATGGCTTCCCTGGAGAATTCTACCAAACATTTAAAGCAGAGACAATACCTATCCTTCTCAAGCTATTCCAAAAAATAAAAAGGGAAGGAAAACTTCCAGACTCATTCTATGAAGCCAGCATTCCTTTGATTCCCAAACCAGACAGAGAACCAGCAAATAAAGAGAACTACAGGCCAATAGCCCTGATGAATATGGATGCAAAAAATTCTCAACAAGATACTAGCAAATCGAATTCAACAGCATATAAAAAGAATGATTCACCATGATCAAGTGGGATTCATTCCTGGGCTGCAGCGCTGGTTCAACATTCACAAATCAGTCAATGTGATGCATTACATTAATAAAAGAAAAGATAAGAAACATATGATCCTGTCAATGGAAGCAGAAAAAGAATTTGACAAAATTCAGCAACCATTCTTAAAAAAAAAACCCTCGTGAGTTCGAGCCCCGCGTCAGGCTCTGGGCTGATGGCTCAGAGCCTGGAGCCTGTTTCCGATTCTGTGTCTCCCTCTCTCTCTGCCCCTCCCCCGTTCATGCTCTGTCTCTCTCTGTCCCAAAAATAAATAAACGTTGAAAAAAAATTAAAAAATAAAAAATAATAAAAAATAAAAAATAAAGGAAAACAAACAAACAAACAAAAAAACCCTCGAGAAAGTCTGGATAGAAGGAACATACTTAAAAATTATAAAAGCCATTTATGCAAAGCCCACAGCTAATGTCACCCTCAATGGGGAAAAACTGAGAGCTTTCCCCCTGAGATCAGGGACACGACAGGGATGTCCACTCTCACCTCTGTTGTTTCACATAGTGTTGGAAGAGCTATCATCAGCAATCAGACAACAAAAGGAAATCAAAGGCATCAAAATTGGCAAAGATGAAGTCAAGCTGTCACTTTTTGCAGATGACATGATATTATACGTGGAAAACCCGATAGATTTCACCAAAAGTCTGCTAGAACTGATACATTAATTCAACAAAGTCGCAGGATACAAAATCAATGTACAGAAATCAGTTGCATTCTTATACACTAACAATGAAGCAACAGAAAGACAAATAAAGAAACTGATCCCATTCACAATTGCACCAAGGAGCATAAAATACCTAGGAATAAACCTAACCAAAGATGTAAAAGATCTGTATGCTGAAAACTATAGAAAGCTTATGAAGGAAATTGACAAAGATATACAGAAATGGAAAAACATTCCATGCTCATGGATTGGAAGAATAAATATTATTAAAATGTCAATACTACCAAAAGCTATCTACACATTCAATGCAATCCCAATCAGAATTGCACCAGCATTCTTCTCAAAGCTAGAACAAGCAATCCTAAAATTTGTATGGAACCACAAAAGGCCCCGAATAGCCAAAGTAATATTGAAGAAGACCTAAGCATGAGGCATCAAATCTCAGACTTTAGCCTCTACTACAAAGCTGTAATCATCAAGACAGCATGGTATTGGTACAAAATAGACACATAGAGCAGTGGAATAGAATAGAAACCCCAGAACTAGACCCACAAACGTATGGCCAACTAATCTTTGACAAAGCAGGAAAGAATATCCAATGGAAAAAAGACAGTCTCTTTAACAAATGGTGCTGGGAGAACTGGACAGCAACATGCAGAAGGATGAAACTAGACACCTTTCTTACACCATTCACAAAAAGAAACTCAAAATGGGTAAAGGACCTGAACATGAGACAGGAAACCATCCAAACCCTAGAGGAGAAAGCAGGAAAAAACCTCTCTGACCTCAGCTGCAGCAATTTCTTACTTGACACATCCCCAAAGGCAAGGGAATTAAAAGCAAAAATGAACTATTGGGACCTCATGAAGATAAAAAGCTTCTGCACAGCAAAGGAAACAATCCACAAAACTAAAAGGCAACCAACGGAATGGGAACAGATATTTGCAAATGACATATCAGACAAAGTACTAGCATCCAACATCTATAAAGAGCTCACCAAACTCCACACCCAAAAAACAAATAACCCAGTGAAGTAATGGGCAGAAAACATGAATAGACACTTTCTCTAAAGAAGACATCCAGATGGCCAACAGACACATGAAAAGATGGTCAACATCGCTCCTCATCAGGGAACTACAAATCAAAACCACACTCAGATATCACCTCACGCCAGTCAGAGTGGCTAAAATGGACAAATCAGGAGACTATAGATGCTGGAGAGGATGCGCAGAAACGGGAACCCTCCTGCACTGTTGGTGGGAATGCAAACTGGTGCAGCCACACTGGAAAACAGTGTGGAGGTTCCTCAAAAAATTAAAAATAGCCCTACCCTATGACCCAGCAGTAGCACTGCTAGGAATTTACCCAAGGGATACAGGAGTGCTGATGCATAGGGGCACTTGTACCCCAATGTTTATAGCAGCACTTTCAACAATAGCCAAATTATGGAAAGAGCCTAAATGTCCATCAACTGATGAATGGAAGAAATTGTGGTTTATATACACAATGGAATACTACGTGGCAATGAGAAAGAATGAAATATGGCCTTTTGTAGCAACGTGGGTGGAATTGGAGAGTGTTATGCTAAGTGAAATATGTCATACAGAGAAAGACAGATACCATCTGTTTTCACTCTTATGTGGATCCTGAGAAACTTAACAGAAGACCATGGAGAAGGGGAAGAAAAAAAAAAAAGAGGTTAGAGAGGGAGGGAGCCAAAGCATAAGAGACTCTTAAAAACTGACAACAAAGTGAGGGTTGATGGGGGGTGGGAGGGAGGGGAGGGTGAGTGATGGGTACTGAGGAGGGCACCTGTTGGGATGAGCACTGGGTGTTGTATGGAAACCAATTTGACAGTAAATTTCATATTTTAAAAAAGTGTTTTATTTATTTTGTGAGAGAGAGACAGAGTGCAAGCGAGGAAAGTTTAGAGAGAGAGGGAGACACAGAATCTGAAGCAGGCTCAAGGCTCTGAGCTGTCAGCACCGAGCCAGATGCAGTGCTTGAACTCACACACCAGGAGATGACCTGAGCTGAAGTCTGACGTTGAACTGACTGAGCCACCCAGGAGCCCAAAATTCTTTTTAAAATTATCTTAAATATTTCTTCTACATTTATTTAGGACTACACTGACAGTGGTACAATTTTTGCATCAGCCATCAAACATGACCTAGAAAACTCAAGGAGACATAGAAAGTCTGTTGTATTTACCCATATATTTTTTCTTTCCATTGTTTTTCTTCCTTTATGTCCCAAGATTCCTTCTTTTATCATTTCTCTTTGTTTCAAGAATTCCCTTTTGCCATTGCTGTGATGCTTCCTCTGGCTCTAAAGAATTTTGATGAGAAATCCACTATCATTACAATTGTTTTTCACCAGTAACTGTTTTGTTTGTTGCATGTTTTCTTTTCTTTTTCCTTTTTTCTTTCTTCCTTTTTTTTTTTTTTTTTTTTTGTCTTTAGTTTTCAGAAGTTTGACTATGATGTGTTTCAGCATGGATTTTTTTTAGTTTGTTCTGTTTGGGCTTTACTTGACTTTTTGAATCTCTATTTTTATGTCTTTTGCTAATTTTTTTTAATTCGCCTTAATTTCTTCACTTATTCAGCAGTACACACATATTCTTTTCTTTCTACAACGCCAATGACTTGAATGTTACATTTTTGTTATAATTGTACAGATTTCTGAGACTCTGACTCTTGTTTTGTTTTGTTTAATCTATTTTTCCTCTGTTGTTCAGTTTGGGTAATTTTGGTGATGGTAACTTGAGGTTCATTAATTATTTTATATGTCCACTCCATACTATGTCTAACTCCATTCATTGAAGGTTTATATAAGTTATTTAATTTTTTCTAAAATGTTTACCATGGTTCTATTCACAGTTCTTGTATGTTGTAATTCTTTACTGAAATTTACTATTTTTAACTTGTTTCAAACAAGATAATTGGTGTCCACTCAAGGTTTTTATCATTTTTGTAAATGTCCTATATTTTAATTTAATTTTGTATGTATCAGCTAAACTACTCCAAATTATTTTTTAAGTTTATTTATTTATTTTTAGAAAGAGCACGCATGAGCAGGGGAGGCATAGAAGGAGAGAGAGAATCCCAAGCAGGCTCCACACTGTCAGTGCAGAGCACAATGTGGGGCTCAGTCTCACAAACCATGAGATCACAACCCGAGCCAAAATCAAGTCAGACACATAACCGACTGAGCCATCCAAATGTCCCCAAAGTAGCTTTCTTTTAATTGCAGGATTGCTTGGTACGTCTGTTTATTCAGGTAAACTTTGTGTGACATAAAATTAATCATTGTAATCATTGTAAAGCCAACAAATTAGTGGTTTTTAGAACATTCAGGTTGTAGAATTAGCACCACGTGTAATTTCAGAGCATTTTCATCATACTCTCCCAAAATTCTCATACCCTTTATTGATTTAACCTATTCTGAACATTTCATGTACAAATGGAATCATATATGGCTTTTTGTGTCTGTATTCGTTCAGTTACCATAAAGTATTTGAGATTCATCCTTGTTGTACCATATATCAGTAATTAATTCCTTTTATGGTTAAAAAACATTCTATTGTATGGATTTTCATTTTGTTTATTCATTAATCAGTGGATAGACATATGGGTTGTTTTCATTTTTGCTGATATGAATAGTACTACTATGAATTTTCACATACAAATATTTCTTTGAACATGACTTTTCAATTCTGGTTATATTTGTAGGAGTGGAGTTGCTGGGTCATATAATTCTACATTTAACTTTTTGAAGCACAGCTAAAGGCTTTCCATAGTCTCTACAGCATTTTACATACCCACCAACAATATATCAGGGTATCAATTACTCCACATTCATGCCAAAACTTGTTTCTTCCATCTTCTTTACTATATAGCCATCTTAGTGTGTGAAGTGGTATTTCATTGTGATTTTGATTTGCACTTCCCTGATGATGTTGAGCATGTTTTCATGTGCTTATTGGCAATTTGCATATCTCCTTTATAGAAGTGTCTATTCAATTTCTTTGCCCATTTTTAATTGGATTGTCTTTTATTTTTTGAGTTGTAGGACTTTGTTATATATACTAAATGTTAAACCTTTGTTGAATATAGGATTTGCGAATATTTTTACCCATTCTTTGGCTTTTGTTTTCCTCACAGTGTCCTTTGATGAACAAATGTTCTTAATTTTACTGAATTTCAGTTTATCTAGTTTTTCTTTTGTGACTTGTCTTTTAGATGTCATGTCTAAGAATTCATTGCCAAATCCAAACTCATTAGATTTACTTGGAAATCTTCTTCTAAATTTTTTATACTTTTAGCTCTTACATTTGGGTCTTTGATCCATTTTAAGCTAATTTTGGAATTGGTTTGAGATAAAAGTCCAATTTTATTAATTTCAAGGATATATCCAATTATCTCAGCACCATTCCTTGATTGTTTAATGGTCTTGGCACCCTGTCAAAAACGGGTGTGATTCTGTATTCTCCATTCTATTCCATTAATCTATATGTCTATTCTTATGCTTATATTACAAAATTTTGATTACTGTAGCTTTGTAGAAAGTTTAAAAATCGAGAATTACAAGTCCTCCTTACAGATAGGAAACAAACTGAAGGTTGATGGTGAGGGGAACTAGATGGGTGATGAATATTAAGGAGGGCACTTGTTATGTGCACCCAGTGCTCACTGGGTGCTGAATGTAATAGATGAATCACTGAATTCCACTCCTGAAACCAATATTGCACTGTATGTTAAATAAATACATTCGAATTTAAATAAAAATGTGAAAAAAAAGAAAGAATTATGAGTCTTTTAACTACGAGTATTGTTTTGGCTCTTTGGGGTCCCTGATAATTTAATATGAATTTTAGAATCAGCTTGTCCATCTATGTAAAAATGGTAGTAGAGATTTTAATACAGATTGCATTGAATCTGTAGATCAGCTTGGGAAGTATTGCCATCTTACAATATTAAGTTTTACAATCCATAATCATTAAATATCCTTACATTCATTTATATTTTACTTAATTTTTTTCAATATTCTGCAGTATTAAATATATAATCTTGCATCTCCTTGGTTAATTGTAATCCTAAGTATTTTATTTTTCTTAATGCTATTATTAATGAAGCAAATTTCTTAATTCATTTTCAGATAAGTCATTTCTAGCATACAGAAAAACAACTGATTGTTGTATGTAGATCTTGTATCCTGCAACATTACTGAACATGTTTATAATCTGAAATATGTTTTGGATTTTTTGAAGTTATCTATATATAAAAATATGTCATCTGTGAATTAAAATAATTTTACTTTTCCTTTTAAATGTTGATGCCTTTTATTTCTTTGGCTAATCTTGCTGGCTATATCTTATTAATATAGTGTAAAGTAAACATCCTCATCTCATTTCTGATCTTAGGTAATTAGTCTCTTAGTCTTTCATCATTGAGTATGTTAGCTGTGGGTTTTTCATCGATGCTCTTTATCAAGTTGCGCAAGTTCCCTTATGTTATGAGCTGAATTACATACATCCAAAATTCATATACTGAAGCACTAACCTCCAGTATATCAGAATGTAACTGTAATTGGTCACAAGACCTTTAAAGAGGTGGATAGATTAAAATTAGTCTATTAGGGTGAGTTCTAATCCAATCTGACTGATGTCTTTACAAGAAGAGGAAATTTGAATAGAAAGATATAGCAAGGGTGCAAAACCACACGTCCATGTGGGGACACAGCAAGAAGGCAACCATCTGCAAAGCAACGAAAGGACTCAAAAAACAAACAAACAAACAAACAAAAAAGCCTGCTAACATCTTGAATTTGGACTTCTAGTCTCCAAAACTCAGAATATAAATTTCTGTTCTTTAAGCCAGTCTGTGACATTTTATTGTGATAGCTATGGATAACTAACATACCTTCTATTCCTTGTTTATCAAGTTCTTGAAAATGTGAAATGTGTTGAATATTAGTGAAATGCTATTTCTGCATCAATAAAAATGACCATGTGAGGTTTTTTTTCTTCATTCTGTTAATGTGCACTTACTGATTTTTATATATTGAGCCACTCTTGCGTTCCTAGCATAAAAGTCTTATTTGGTCATGATGAATAATCCTTTTATATACTGATGGATTCTGTTTTCTAGAATTTCATTGAGGATTTTTGCATCTATATTCATAAAGGACATGGGTCTATAGGTTTTTTTTTTTCTAGTGATGTCATTGTTTAGCTTTGGTGTCAGGTTAATACCACCTTCAGAAAATGAGTTACAGAGTGTTTCAATTACTTCTGTTGTTTTAAAGTATTTGAGAAATATTGAGATTTCTTTATTAAAAATTTTATTAAGGGATATCTGCGTGGATCACTCGGTTAAGCATTCAACTTTGGCTCATGTCATGATCTCACATTCATGAGTTCAAGCCCCACATTGGGCTGTCTGCTGTCAGACCAGAACCCACTTCAGATACTCTGTCTCCCTCTCTCTCTGCTGCTCATAGGTTCTCTCTCTCTCTCTCCCAAGAATAAATAAACGTTTAAAAAATAAGTTAATTAATTTTTAAAAAATAAAAACTTTAATAAGTCAGTCTTGGTTTTGATTTTCTTTGATTTCTTACCTCTAAGTTGTATAGTTCTCATATATTTAGCATATTTTCTTAGATTTCCATCTAAGTATTTCATTTTGTTTTTGCTAATGTAAATGGCATTGTATTTTTATTTTATAATCTCAGGTGTTCATACCTGGTCTTTGAGAAAGCAACTGACATTTGTATAACCTTGTATCCAAAACTGCACTATAAATGCTTATTAGTTACAGGAGGTATTTTGTTGATTCTTTGAGATTTCTACATAGACAATCATATAATGTGGAAACAAATTATTTCTTCTTTCCCAACTATATACATTTATTTCATTTATTTTTCCTTTTCTTTTTTTTTCAGTGAATTCATATTATTTGATTATTGAGCCATATTGTAATTTTTTTTCTTTATTTTATTTATTTTATTTTTACTTTTTTCTTCCTTTTTTATTTATTTAAAATTCAGTTAGTTCACATACAGTGCAATATTGGTTTCAGAAGAGGAATTCATTGATTTATCACTTACATACAATGCCCAGTGCTCATCACAACAAGTACACTACTTAGTACCCATCATGCATCTAACCCATCATGTACCCACCTCCCTTCATCAACCCATAGTTTGTTCACTATCATTAAGAGTCTTTTGTAGTTTATTTCCCTCTCTTCTCTTTCCCCCCATATGTTAATCTGTTTTGTTTCTTAAATTCCACATATGAGTGAAATCATATGGTATTTGTCTTTCTCTGATAGACTTATTTTGCTTAGCATAATACATTGTAGCTCCATCCACGTCATTGCAAATGGCAAGATTCCATTCTTTTAAAAAAAACTTTTTTAAAAATTTTAAAAATGTTTTATTAGTTATTTTGAGAGAGAGAGAGAGAGAGAGAGAGAGAGAGAGAGAGATACAGAGTGTGAGAAGGAGAGAGGCAGAGAGAGAGGGAGACACAGAATCTGAAACAGGCTCCAGGCTCTGAGCTGTCAGCACAGAGCCCAATGTGGGCCTTGATCTCACAAACCACGAGATCATGACCTGAGCTGAAATCAGACGCTTAACTGACTGAGTCACCCCAATACCCCAAGATTCCATTATTTTTGATTACTGAGTAATATTCTATTGTATACCTGTACCACTTCTTTATCCATTCATCAAGTCGATGGACATTTGGGCTCTCTCCATCATTTGGCTATTGTTAATAATGCTGTTATAAACATTGGGTACATTGAAGTTAATGTACCGGTTTCAATATGTATTTTTGTATTTTGGGGGGTAAATACCTAATTTTGCACTTGCTGGATTGTACAGTAGTTCTATTTTTAGTTTCTTGAGGAACCTCCATACTGTTCTCCAGAGTGGCTACACTAGCTTGCATTCCCAACAACATTGCAAGAGGGTTCCCCTGTCTCTGCATCCTCACCAACACCTGTTGTTTCTTGTGTTGTTAATATTAGCTATTCTGACAGGTGTGAGGTGATATATCATCATGGCTCTGATTTGTATTTCCCTGATGATGAGTGATCTTGAGCATGTTTTCATGTGTCTTTTAGCCATCTGGATGTCTTCTTTGGAAAAGTGTCTATTCATGTCTTCTGCCCATTCCTTAACTGGGTTGCTTGTTTTTTGGGTGTTGAGTTTGATAAATTTTTATAGAATTTGGATACTAACCCTTTATCAGATGTCATTTGCAAATATATTCTCCCATTCTGTAGGCTGCCTTTTAGTTTTGTTGATAGTTTCCTTTGTTGTGCAGAAGTTTTTGTCTTGATGAAGTCCCAATAGTCCATGTTTGTTTTTGTTTCCCATGCCTTCAGCGACATGTCTAGTAGGAAGTTGCTATGGACAAGGTCAAAGAGGTTTCTGCCTGCATTCTCCTCTGGGATTTTGATGGTTTCCTGTCTCACATTTAAGTCTTTCATCCATTTGAATTTATTTTTGTGTATGGTGTAAGAAAGTGGCCCAGTTTCATACTTCTGCATGCTGCTGTCCAGTTTTCCCAACACCATTTGTTCAAGAGACTTTTTTCCATTGGATATTCTTTCCCACTTTGTCAAAGATTAGGTGACCATATAGTTGTGGATCCATTTCTGGGTTTTCTATTCTGTTCCATTGATCTATGTGTCTGTTTTTGTGCCAGGACCATACTTTCTTGATGACTACAGATTTGTAATATATCTTGAAATCCGGAATCATGATGCCTCCAGTTTTCTTTATTTTTCAGGATTGTTTTGGCCATTCAGGGTGTTTTCTGGTTTCATACACATTTTAGGATTGTTTGATTTCACTCTGCAAAAAAAGCTGGTGGCATTTTGATAGGGAGTGCAATAACTATGCAGATAGCTTCGGGTAGTGTAGATATTTTACAATTTTTGTTCTTGAATCCATGAGCATGGAATGCTTTTTCATTTCCTTGTGTTCTCTTCAATTTATTTCATAAGTGTTCTATAGTTTCAGAGTATAGATATTTTACGTCTTTAGTTCAGTTTATTCCTAGGTGTTTTATTGGTTTTGGTGCAATTGCAAATAGGAGCAATTCTTTGATTTCTTTTTCTGCTGCTTCATTATTGGTGGATAGAAATGCAACAGATTTCTACACATTGATTTTATATCCTGCAACTTTGGTGAATTCATATATTAGTTCTAGAAGTTTTTTGGTGGAGTCTTTAGGGTTTTCTACATAGAGTATCATGTCATCTGCAAATAGTGAAAATTTGACTTCTTCCTTCCCAACGTGGATGCTTTTTATTTCTTTGTGTTGTCTGATTCCTGAAGCTAAGGCTTCCAGTACTATGTTAAAATAGTAATGGTGATAGTGGACATCTTTGTCTTGCTCCTGACTGTAGGGGAAAGGCTCTCAGTGTTTCCCCATTGAGTATGATTTTAGCTATGGGTCTTCCACATATGGCCTTTATGATGTTGAGGTATGTTCCATCTATCCTTACTTTGTTGAGGGTTTGAATAAAGAAAGCATGCTGTATTTTGTCTAATACTTTTTCTGCATCTATTGATAGAATCATATCCTTCTTATCTTTTCTTTTATTAATGTGGTGTTTCACATTGATTGATTTGCGAATATTGAACAAACACTGCAGCCCAGGAGTAAATACCACTTGATCATGGTGAATAATTCTTTTAATGTACAGTTGAATCCAGTTTGGTAATATCTTGTTGAGAATTTTTGCATCCAGGTTCCTCAGGGATATGGGCCTGTAATTATCCATTTTAGTGGGGTCTTTTTCTGGTTCTGGAATCAGGGTAATTCTGGCTTTGTAGAATGAGTTTGAATATTTTCCTTGAATTTCTATTTTTGGAACAGTTTGAGAAGAATAGGTATTAACTCTTCTTTAAATGTCTGGTAGAATTCCCCTGGGAAGCCATCTGGCCCAGGACCTTTGTTTATTGGGAGATTTTTGATGACTGATTCCATTTTATTTACTGGTTATGGGTCTGTTTGAATTTTCTATTTCTTCCTGTTTCAGTTGTGGTAGTTTGAATGTTTTTAGGAATTTGTCGATTTCTTCCAGATTGCCTAGTTTTTTGGCATATAACTTTTCATAGTATTCTCTTATAATAGTATTTCTGTGGTGTTGGCTGTGATCTATCCTCTTTCATTCATGATTTTATCTATTTGGGTCCTTTCTCTTTTCTTTTTGATAAGTCTGGCTAGGAGTTTATCAACTTAGTTCTTTCAAAGAACCAACTCAGCTTTATTGATCTGTTCCACTGAGAGTTTTTGTTTGTTTGTTTCTATATCATTTATTTCTGCACTAATCTTTATTATTTCCCTTCTTCTGCTGGCTTTAGGCTTATTTGATATTCCTTTTCTAGCTCTTTCAAGTGTAAGGTTAGATTGTGCGTTTGGGACCTTTCTTGCATTGTGAGATAAGCCTGAACTGCAATATATGTCCCTCTTAGGACTATCGTGTTTTCATTTTCATTTGCTTCAATGTACTTTTTATTTCTTCTTTAATTTCCTGGTCAATCATAGTTCTTTAGTAGACTATTGTTTAATTTCCATGTATTTAGGGCTTTCCAAACTTTTCCTTGTGGTTGGCTTCAAGTTTCATAGCATTGTGATCTGAAAATATGCATGGTATGATGTCGATCTTTTTGTATTTGTTGAAAACTGATTTGTGACCCAATAACGTGACCTATTCTGGAGAATGTTCCATGTGCACTCAAAATGAATGTGTATTCTTCTGTTTTAGGAACAAATGTTCTGAATATCTTTTAAATTCATCTACTCCAGTGTGTCATTCAAAGCCATTGTTTTCTTGTTGATTTTCTGCTTACATGATCTGTCCATTGTTGTAACTGGGGTGTTGAAGTCATCTACTATTATGGTATTATTATCAATGAGTTTCTTTATGTTTGTTATTAATTGATTTATATATTTGAGATGGCTAAGTTGGGGGCATAAATATTACAATTGTTAGATCTTCTTGATGGATAGACCCCTTGATTATGATATAATGCCATTCTTCATCTCTTGTTACAGTCTTTGTTTTAAAGTCTAGTGTGTCTGATATAAGTATGGCTACTCTGGCTTTCTTATGACATCCATTAGCATGCTAATGGTTCTCAATCCCCTCAGTATCAATCTGTAGGTGTCTCTGCCTAAAATGAGTTTCTTATAGGCAGCATAAAGATGGATCTTGTTTTGTTTTTTTTTTTTATCCATTCTGATACCCTGTGTCTTGGATTGGAAAATTTAGCACACTTACATTCAGAGTAAATATTGAAAGATATTAATTGAGTGCCACTGTCTTTTCTGTAGAGTTGGTGTTTCTGGTGATGCTCTCTGGTCCTTTCTAGTCTTTGTTGCTTTGGTCCTTCCCCCCACCACCCCCCCACTCAAACAGTCTCCTTTATAATTTCTTGTAGGGCTGGTTTAGGGTCACAAACTCCTTTAGTTTTTGTTTGTCTGGGAAACTATCTCTCCCATTTTGAATGACCACCTTGCTGTATACAGTATTCTTGGCTGCATATTTTTTCCATTAAGCACATTAAATATATCTTGCCACTCCTTTTTGGCCTCCCGAGTTTCTGTGGACAGATCTGCTGTGAACCTGACTGTATTCCCTTATAGGTTAAGGACTTTTTTCCCTTGCTGCTTTCAGGATTCTTTCCTTGTCTGTGTATTTTGTGAATTTGATGATGATATATCTTAGTGATGACCAGCTTTTTTTTTAATTTAATAGGAATTCTCTGTGCTTCTTAGATTTTTATGTCTGTCCTTCCCCAGAATAAGGAAGTTTTCAGATATAATTTTCTCACATAAACCTTCTGTCCCTTTTTTTCTTTGTTTGTCTTCTGTGACTCCTATGATATGAATGCTACTATGTTTTAATAAATCGTTGAGTTCCCTAAGTCTGCCTTCATGATCCCTGACCTTTGTTTCCCTTGTCTTTACAACCTCAATATTTCCCTTAATTTTATCTTCTATATCACTAGTTCACTCCTCTGACCTCTCCATTCTGTTTTATGGCCTCCATTGGGTTTGCATCTCAGTTATAGAATTTTTAATTTTGGCATAACTAGGTTTTACTTCTTTTATCTCTGCAGAAAAGGATTCTCTGGTTTCTTCTATGCTTTTTTCAATTCCAGCTAGTATCCTTATAATTGTTGTCTTAAATTCTAGCTCAAGGGCTCCTGGGTGGCAAAGTCTGTTGAGCATCCAACTCTTTTTTTATTTTTTATTTTTTTTAATGTTTATTTATTTTTGACAGATACAGAGACAGAGACAGAATGCGAGTGAGTTAGGGGCAGAGAGAGAGGGAGACACAGAAGCAGAAGCAGGCTCCAGGTTCTGAGCTGTCAGCACAGAGGCTGACACAGGGCTCAAACTCACGAGCTGTGAGATCATGACCTGAGCCGAAGTCGGACGCTCAACCGACTAAGCCACCCAGGCGCCCCGAGCATCCAACTCTTGATCTCGGCTCAGTCCATTATCTCTCACAGTTCATGGGATGGAACCCTGCCTCGGGCTGTGTGCAGAAAGCTGGGATCCTGCTTAGGATTCTCTCTCTCTCTCTCTCTCTCTCTCTCTCTCTCTCTCAATAAATAAATAAATAAATAAATAAATATGTAAATAAACTTTAAAAAATAATAGTAAAAATAAATAAAGTAAATATGAGTTTGGACATCTTACTTATATCTGCATTGACTAAATTCCTGGCTGTCATTTCTTCCTATTTGTTTTTTGAGGTGAATTCCTCCATCTTGTCATTTTGGAGGAAGAAGAAACAATAATAATAATAATAATAATAGAATCAACTAAATTAATTAAAAAATAAAATAAAATAAGTTAGATCCTGCTGGGTTTTGGACTGCTTGTTAAGAGAAGCTTGATAGAAAAAAGAGAAAGTTTAAAAGAAGAGAGAAAAAAATTAAAAATTAAAAAAATAATAAAATAAAATAACTGGGAAAATTTTTGCTCTTTTTGTATCCAAAAAAACAAAGGAAAAGTAAAACAACAACCACAACAACAGAAAACAAAGAACAGAAGCAACAACAGAACAAAATAACAAACAAACAAAAAAAAACCGAATGAAGGTAGATCCAGTTTCCACTGGAGCTGAAACTTTTCGGGGGCCTATGGTCAGTAGACTAAGCTCATGGAAAGGATTTATGCTTCTAGGAGAAGGGCTTGCTGCTCTGATTCTCAAGCCAACTTGCCCTAGTGGAGTTGTGCCTAGAGGACATAGGGCAGGGATTGGTGTAACGGCTCCGTTCTCCACTTGATGGAGGTGTTTAGCACACTGGGGTTGATCACTATTGGTGGGCTAATGGTGAAAATGGCTTTATCCTATTCTCTAGTCTCCAGAGCAGGAAGTTCACACCCTCACAGACATACGATCAGTCACCCTTCCCGTGTCCCTGACTTCTCTCAGCTCCCTGCCTTCCCCTTGTCTGTGTCTGAGCTGTCCACGTACTCGGCAGTGCCTGTCTCCAGACTTTTATCTCAGGCATGGCTGTATTTCAAATCCCTACACTTCAGAGACCCCTGCAGTTCTGACCCTCAGTGATCTTCTGGGAGAAGGTCTCACCACACTGTGGCCAGGGGCAGCTTGTCCCAGGAAACAGTTGAGTCAGTGTGCAAAGGCAACTGCTCAGAGTTTATGGTAAATCGTAACACAGACCCAGCGCCACTGTTTGCTGCCCTCAGCCGACATCTTTGTCCCTATACAGGTGAACATGGTGGCTTGATGGCGCCCACCAGCTCTTTGCCTTGCAGGGAGGCAGTATCACTTCTACCAAACGCACTCCAACAGGGCAACCTCTTCTCCCTGAGCGACCTAGGAGATCCTCAGACTGCCTTGCCTGCTCCCTGGGCTCCACCCTGCTTCCTCGCCTCAGCACCAGGAGGGACTGAGCTCTGAAACCTCAGACTCTGTGCTCCGCTGTTGATTAAAAAAAAACCTGGCAGTATTGAAACTTTCTTCTTTTTCCCCCTTCAAAGGTTTGGGGGAATAGTTTTCTTGTGCAGTCCCCAGTGCATGTTTTCACTCTTTTTCTCTGGCTGCTTTGGGGGGTGGGGGGTGGGGGGGTGCTTTCTTGTTCAAACCTAGTGCTGCTGTCTCTTCCCCTTTCACCTCTCCGTGAAAACAGCTCCCTCCTCTCTGTGGCACTGCCCTTCTGTCCCCCAATTCACTTCTCTGCGCAACAAACCTGCTAAGCTCTCTCTCTCAAATTATGCAGATTGTTTTGTTAATCCTCAGATTGATTTCCTAGGTGTTCAAAATGCTCTGATGTTGATCTAGCTCTGTTCAAGGGATGAGATAAGCCCAGTGTCTGTCCCCTTACTACTCCTCTATCTTAATTCCTCCTCCCCATCTTGTACCTCCAAAAAAAAAAAAAAAAATCTTTTTCTTGTATTATTGCATTAGCGAGTTTGATGTTAAATAGGAGGTAAAGGCAGACATCCTTACGGCTCTAATATTTATTATTTCTTTTATTCTGCTTATATTGGATTTACTTTGCTTGTCTTTTTCTACTTTCCTGAAATGGAAGTTTAGATAATTGCTTTTAGATCATTTTTCTAATACATGCATTTAATGCTATAATTTCTCTTCTAAGCACTAGCTTTGCTACATCCCACAAATTTTCATGATTTGTATTTTTATTTTCATTTAGTTCAAAATATATTTTACTGTGGTAAGAACACTTAACATGAGATCTGAAGTCTTAAATTTTTAAGTATATAGTATCATTAATGATAAGCACAATCTAGAGATAAAAAATCTCTAGAAATTATTCATCTTGCATAACTGAACTTTCTTTCATACCCTTTGAATAGTAACTCCTTATTTTTTTCTTCCCTTTAGCGTCTACTCTCTGATTGTAACTATTTTAGATGCCTCATTTCACTGGAATCATGCCATATTTATACTTCTGTGACTGGTGCATTTCACTTAAAATGTGCTCCAGCTTCATCCATGCTGTCAAATATGGCAGTATCTCTTTCAATTTTAAGGCTAAATAATGTGCTGTTGTATTTGTATATCATATTTTCTTTATTCATTTATCTGGTGATAGACATTTAAGTTGTTTCCATACCTAGGCATTGTGACTACTGTTGTAATAAACATGGAAGTGCAATATATCTCTTGGAGATCCTGATTTGAATTTTCTTGGATATATACTCAGAAATGGAATTACTGGACCATATAGTAGTTTCATTTTTTATTATTTGAGGAAACTCTATACTGTTTTCCATAGAAGCTGGACCATTTTACATTCCCACCAACTGTGCACAACATTTCCAACTTCTCCACATCTTCACAAATAATTATTGTTTTTTTGCTTTTTCAAAAGTATTATTATAGCCATCCTAAGCAGTGTAAGGTTGCATTTCATTGTGTCTTTGATTTACATTGCCTGGGTGATTACTGATATTGAATATCTTTTCATCCACCTGTTGGCAATTTGCATATCTTCTTTGGAGAAATGTGCATTCGCATCTTTTATCCATTTTTTAATCAGGTAAATTGTTTTTTGATACTGAGTTGCAGGAGTTCTTACATATTTTGAATACTAATCCCCCTTCAGACAAATTGTTTCCAAATACTTTCTCCATTCCATAGATTGCATCTCACTCTTTTAAATGTTTGTTTGCTGTTCAAAAGCTTTTGAGTTTGATATATTTCCACTGACCTATTTTTGCTTTTGCTTCTTATGTTTTTGGTGTCATAACCAAGAAATAATTGCCAAGCACAATGTCATGAAGTTTTCCACTTATGTTTTCTCCTAGGAATTTTAGTTTCAGATCTTATGTTTAAAACTTTAATCCATTTTCAGTTGATTTGTGTTTATGGAGTAATACATGCGCCCAATTTCATATTTTGATGTGGATATCCAGTTTTCCTGGCACCATTTCTTGAGGAGACTGTTCTCTCCCCATTGTATATTCTTGACACTCTTCTTAAATATTCACTCTTGACATATATGCATTTTTCTGCGCCCTCTATTGTATTCCTTTGATCAGTATGTCCTTTTTTAGTATACTATTTAAATTACTATAACTTTGTAATATATTTTGAAATCAGGAAGTATGATGCCTCCAGCCTTAATGCTGGCCTTATGAAATAAGTTTTGAAGTGTGTCTTTCTCTGCAATTATTTGGAAAAGTTTCAAAATGATTGGTGTTAATCTTTAAAAGTTTGGTACAGTTCTCCAGTAAAGAACTTTATTTGTTGGGAGGTTTTTGATTACCAGCTCAATCCTGGACTTTTAATTGAAGGGAGGGTGATTACTATTGCAATCTCCACCCTAGTTACATTTCTATTCACATTTTGTGTTTCTTCATGATTCATTCTTGATAGGTTGTATGTTTATAGGAATTTATCCACTTTTTCTAGTTTACCAATTTGTTGGTGTATAATTGTTCATTGTAGTCACTTTTGACACTTTATATTATTTTGGCATCAGTTGTAACATTTTCTCTTTCAGAAATTTCTGATTTTAGGGATATCTGGGTGGCTCGGCCAATTAAGTGTCCAACTTTGGCTCAGGTCTTCATCTCACGGTTTGTGAGTTTAAGCCCCACATCAGACTTTCTGCTGACAGTGTGGTGCCTGCTTCTGACCCTCTGTCTCCCTCTTCCTCTGCCCCTCCCCTGCTCTCTCTGCCCCTCCCCTGTTCTTTCTCTCTCTCTCTCTAAAAAATAAATAAAATTTCTGATTTTATTTCAAAATTTTAAAATTTCTCTTGAAACTTCTTTGATCAACATGTTATTTACAAGTGTGTTGGGGCACCTGGATGGGTCATTCAGGTAAGCGTCCGACTTCGGCTCAGGTCATGATATCGCGGTTCATGGGTTTGAGCCCTGCCTCAGACTCTATGCTGACAGCTCGGAGCCTGGAGCCTGTTTCAGATTCTGTGTTTCCCTCTCTCTCTGCTCCTCCCCCACTCATGGGCTGTCTCTCTCTGTCACTCAGGAATAAATAAATGTTAATTTTTTTTTTAAAAAAGAACTGTGTTATCTAGTTTCCAAGTAGGAAATTCCAGGTGTCTTTCACTTGGTGATATTTAATTCAATTCCATTGTGGTTTCAGAGTATATTTATATTTATATATAAAAATTACTTTTAATTGTTACCCTTTAAGTATAGTTCACATATATTATTATGTTAGTTTTAGATGCACAGCATAGTGACTGAACACTTGTATACATTATGCAGTGCTCATCACAATAAGTGTAGCTACCATCTGTTAACATACAAATTTATTAAAATATGTTTGACTATATTCCATAAAATATTATTGACTATATTCCATATTTTTTATCCCCAAGACTTATTTATTTTATTTTATTTTATTTTATTTTATTTTATTTTATTTTATTTTTATTCCTCTCCCTCTCTGTTTTTTTTTTTAATTACAATATATTTAACATCGAGTGTTCTATTACTTTCAGGTGTATAATTTAGTGATTCATCAAGTCCATACATCACCCAGTGCTGATTAAAACAAATGTACTACTTAATCCCCATTCCCTATTTCACCCATTCCACCCCACCCACCTCCCCTCTGCTAACCATCTGTTCTCTATAGTTAATACTCTGTTTCTTGGCTTGTATCTCTTTTTTTTTTTTCCTTTGTTCATTTGCTATGTTTCTAAATTCCACAATAAATGAAATCGTATGGTTTCGGTCCTTCTCTCACTGACTTATTTTGCTTAGCATTATACACTTCAGCTCCATCCATGTCATTGCAAATGGCAATATTTCACTCTTTTTTACGGTTGAGTAATATTCCATTGTGTGTATATGTATATACAAATATATATATGCAAATATACATGCAAATATATATATATATACCACAACTTCTTTATCCATTCATCTATTGATGGAAATGTGGGCAGCTTCCAAAATTTGACTATTGTAAATAATGCTTCTACAAACATAGGGATACATCTATTGCTTAGAATTAGTGTTTATGTATTTCAGGGGTAAATACCTAGTAGTGTGATGACTGGATTGTAGAGTAGTTCCATTCTTAACAATTGGAGGAAATTCCATAATGTTTCCAGAGTGGTACACCAGTTTGCATTCCCAACAGTCCAAGAGAGTTCTCCTTTCTCCAAATCCTTGCCAACTCCTGTTGTTTCTTGCATTGTTGATTTTAGCCATTCTGACTGGTGTGAGGTGATACCTCATTGTACTTTTGATTTATATTTCCCTGATAATCAGTGATGTGGAGGATCTTTTCATGTGTCTGTTGGCCATCTGTATGACTTCTTTGGAGAAATATCTGCTCATGTCTTCTTCCCATTTTTTACTTGGATTATTTGGGTTTGGGGTGTTGAATTTTACAAGTTCTTTATAGATTTTGGATACTAACCCTTTATTGGGTATGTCATTTGCAAATGTCTTCTCCCATTCTGTAGGTTGCCTTTTAGTTTTGTTGATTTCTTCACTGTACAGAAGCTTTGTATTTTGATGAATTCCCAATAGTTTATTTTTGCTTCTATTTCTCTTGCCTCAGGAGACATGTCTAGAAAAATGTTGCTATTGCTTGTATCAGAGACATTATTGCCTGTGTTCTCCTCTAGGATTTTTATGGTTTCAGGAGTCACATTTAAGACTTTCATACATTTTCAATTTATTTTTGTGTGTGGTGTAAGAAAGTGGTCCAGTTTTATTCTTTTGCATGTAGCTGTCCAGTTTTCCCAACACTATTTGTTGGAGACATTACCTTTTTCCCATTGTATATTCTTTCCTTTGTTAAAGATTAATTGATCATATAATTGTGGATTTATTTCTAGTGTTTCTACTCTCTTCTATTGAACTATGTGTCTATTTTTGTGCCAGTACCATGGTGGCTAGATTTCTACAGCTTCGTAATATAACTTAAAGTCTGGAACTGTGGTACCTCCAGCTTTGTTCTTTTTTTGTTTGTTTGTTTCAAGATTGCTTTAGTGATTTGGGGTCTTTGTGGTTCCATACAAATGTTAAGATTGTTTGTTCTAGCTCTGTGAAAAATGCTGTTCATGCTTTGATAGGAATTGCATTAAATGTGTAGGTTGGGTAGTACAGACATTTTAACAATATTTGTTCTTACAATCCATGAGCATGGAATGTCTTTCCATTTCTTTGTGTCATCTTTAGTTTCTTTCATCAATGTTTTACACTGTTCAGAGTATAGCTATTTCATCTCTTTGGTTAGGTTTATTCTTAGGTATCATTATTTTCAATGCAATTGTCAATGGGATTATTTTTCTTAATTTATTTTTCTGATGTTTCATTATTAGAGTATAGGAAGGCAACAGATTCCTGCCATTGATTTTGTATCCTGTGACTTTAATGAATTCAATTATCAGTTCTAGTAGTTTTTTTGGTGGAGTCTTTTGGGCTTTCCACATATACTATCATGTCATCTGCAAATAGTGAAACTTTGACTTCTTCCTTGCTGATTTAGATGCGTTTTATTTCTTTTTGGTGTGGCTAGGACTTCCAGTACTATGTTGAATAAAAGTGTTGAGAGTGGACAGTCTCATCTTTTTCCTCTTATTTTTTTTCCTGTACTTAAGGGAAAAGCTCTCAGTTTTCTCCCTTTCAGTACAATCTTCACTGTGGGTTTTTCATATATGGCTTTTATTGGGTTGAGGTATGTTCCCTCTAAACCTACTTTGTTGAGGGCTTTATTGTGAATGAATGTTGCGATTCCTAAATGCTTTTTCTGCATCTATTGAAATGATCATATGGTTTTATCCTTTCACTTATTGATGTGATGTATCACATTGATCAATTTACAAATATTGAAATACCTTAGAGCATGATTTTTATTATATCAATTCTTTTAAATTTCTTATGGTAGATTTTAGTGCCCAAAATATGGCATAGCTTGCAGAATGTTTTGTGTGGACTTGAGAAGAATGTGTACTCTGCTCTTGTTAAATGACGTATTCTGCACATGGTAATTAAATCTAGTTGATTGATGAGGTTGCTCAGTTGAACTATTTTCTTACTAATTTTTCTGCCTGCTGGTTTAGTTACTTAATAACTGTGGGGTGTTGAAATCTCCAACTGTAATAGTGGATTCATCTATTTCAACTTGTATTTTCATCTGATCTGTCTCAGATATTTTGGTGCTCTTTCTTAGATGCATACGCGTTAAGAACTGTTATGGTTTCTTGGAGAACTGACTACATTACCATTGTGTAATGCCCCTCGTAATCTCTGATAATCATTCTTGCTCTGAAGACTGCTTTAACTCAAATTAACATAGCTGCTCCAATTACCTTTTCATTAGTGTTAGCATATCATGTCTTCCTCCACTCTTACGTTTAACCTATCTATGTCTTTAAGTGGGTTTCTTGCCAACAACATATATTTGGTTCTTCAGCATTTTTTTCCCATTATGACAATTTCTGTCTCTTAACTAGTGTATACCATTGCTGTTTAAAATTAGTATTCGTTTTCTTGAAATATCTATTATATTTGTTACTGTTTTCTGTTAATTGCTCTGTTCCTTCTGTTCTTAAAATGTCTATTTATTTTTGAGACAGAAAGAGAGAAACAGAGTGCAAGTGGAGGTGGGGCAGAGAAGAGGGAGACACAGAATCTGAAGCAGACTCCAGGCTCTGAGTTGTCAGCACAGAGCCTGACATGGGGCTCAAACTCACGAATAGTGGGATCATGACCTGAGCCGAAGTTGGACGCTTAACCAACTGAGCCACCCAAGCGCCCTTTTTTTTTTTTCTAAGTAAGGTCCAAGAACAGTGCAGAGCCCAACACAGGGCTTGAATTCATGACACCAGGATCATGAACTTGTTGAGCTAAGATCAAGAGTGTGGCACTTAACCGACTGAGCCATCCAGGAACCCCTGTTCTTTCTTTTTGATTCTTTATCATTCACAGGTTTTCCACTTTCTCTGGTTAAAGTACTTATTTTACCTTCATTTATTCCTTCTGTAATTTTATTTCTTTCTCTATCTAGGTCTGTTTCTGACTTACAAAAATTTCCCTTTTCATGAGGAACTTTTACCATTTCTTAAAAGGCATCTCTACTTCCAACAATTTCTTTCCATTTTTGTTGGCCTGAGAAAGTGATTATTTCTCCTTTACCTATGAAAGTTACTTTTGTTGGATACATAATTCTAGACAGGGAGTTTTCTTCTTTTATTGCCTTAAAATATTGTACTGGGCTTTCTTCTTGCTTGCATGGTTTCTGAAGAGAGATCCAATGTAATTCATATCCTTGGTGTTCTATAAATAAGTTTATTCCTTTAAATATCTTCAATATTTTTCTTTCCCTTTAATTTTTTCCAGTTTGAATATGATACCCTAAGGTGTAGAAATTTTGCATTCTTATTGTCACCTGAGATTCCTGGATCTGTGGTTTGGTGCCTGTCATTAATTTTGGGAATTTGTCCTAGTCATAATTTCTTTCTTTCTTTCTTTCTTTCTTTCTTTCTTTCTTTCTTTCTTTTTCTTTTCTTTTCTTTTCTTTTCTAAGTTTTTATTTCCATTCCAGTTAGTTAACACACAGTGTTACATTACTTTCAGGGGTACAATACAGTGGTTCAACATGTCCATATATCATGCAGTGCTCATCACAAGTGTGCCCCTTAATCCCCATCACATATTTAACCCACCTGCTACTCACCTCCCCTCTGGTAACCATCACTTTGTTCTCTATAGTCAAGAGTCTGTTTCTTGGTTTTCCTCTCTGTCTTTTTTCTCTCCCTTTGCCCCTTTATTTTGTTTCTTTTTTAAAATCTTATTTAACTTCAAGATAGTTTACATACAGCATAGTATTGGTTTCAGAAGTAGAACCCTGTGATTCATCACTTACATATAACACCCAGTGCTCATCCCAACAAATGCCTTCCTTAATGTCCATCACTCATTTAGCCCATCCCCCCCTCTCCCCTCCAGAAACCCTCAGTTTGTGCTCTGTATTTAATTCTGTTATGGTTTGCCTCCCTCTCTGTTTTTATCTTATTTTTCCTTCCCTGCCCCTATGTTCATCTGTTGTGTTTCTCAAATTTCACATATGAGCAAAATCATATATTTGTCTTTCTCTGGCTAATTTCGCTTAGCATAATACACTCTAGTTCCATCATGTTGTTGCAAATGGCAAGATTTCATTCTTTTTATGGAATAATAATATTCACATCTTCTTTATCCATTCATCAATTGATGGACACTTGGGCGGCTTCCATATCTTCAATACTGTAAATAATCCTGTTATAAACAGCATTATTCTATTTCTTTCAGTTAGTGTTTTTGAATTCCTTGGGTAAATACCCAGTAGTGTATTGCTGGATCACAGGGAAATTCCATTTTTAATATTGTGAAGCAGCTCCATACTCTTTTCCAGAGTGGCTACACCACTTTGTATTTCCACCAACAGTGCAAGAGGGTTCCTTTTTCTTCACATACTTGCCAACACCTGATTCTTGTGTTGTTGATTTTAGTCATTCTGACTGGTATGAGTTGATATTTCATTGTAGGTTTTATTTGCATTTCCCTGATGATGAGTGATGATGAGCATCTTTTCATGTGTCTGTTGGCCATTCTGTATGTTTTCATTGGAGATATGTCTGTTCGTGTCTTCTTCCCATTTTTAATTGGATTGTTTGGGTTTGGGTGTTGTGTTGCATCAGTTTTTTTATATTTTGGATGTTAACCCTTTATCGGATATGTCATTTGTAAATATATTACAATCCTGTACATTGCCTTTTAGTTTTGTTGATTTTCCTTCATTATGCAGAACATTTTATTTTGGTGAAGTCCCAATAGTTTATTTTTGTTTTTGTTTGTCTTACCTCGGGGTACATATCTAGAAAAATGTCAGCTGATGTCACACAAGATCCTGTCTGCTCTTTTCTAGGATTTTTACGGTTTCAGGTCTTACATTTAGGTCTTTAATCCATTTTCAATTTATTTTTGTGTATGGTATAAGAGAGTGGTCCATTTGTTGAAGAGACTTTTCCCCATTGGATATTCTTTCCTGCTTTGTCAAAGATTAATTGACCATATAATTGTGGGTTTATTTCTGGATTTTTTATTATGTTCTAAAGATATATGTGTCTATTTTTGTGTCTGTACTGTGCTGTCTTGATTACTACGGCCTTGCGATATAAATTGAACTCTAGAATTGTGATACCTCCAGCCTTCCTCTACTTTTCAAGGTTGCTTTGGCTATTAGGGGTCTTTTGTGGTTCCATACAAATTTTAGGATTGTTTGTTCTAGTGCTGTGAAGAATGCTGTTGTAATTTTGATAGGGATTGCATTATATATGTAAATTGCTTTGGGTAATATAGACATTTTAGTAATATTTCTTCTTCCAATCCATGAGAATGGACTGTCTTTCCATTTCTTTGTGTCATCTTCAATTTTTTTCATTGACCAGTCTTTCGTCTCTTTGGTTAGGTTTATTACTAGGTATCTTATTATTTTTGGTACAGTGGTAAATGGGAGGGGTTTTCTTAATTTCTTTTTCTGCTGTTTCATTATAGGTGTATAGAAATGCAGCTGATTCCTGTACATTTATTTTCTATCCTGTGACTTTACTGAATTTCTTTATTAGTTCTAGTAATTTTAGGGGCAAGTCTTTCAGGTTTTCTATGTATAGTATCATGTCATCTGCAAATAGTGAAAATTTCACTTCTTCCTTATCAATATACCTGCATTTTATTTATTTTTGTTGTCTGATTGCTGTGGCTACTGCTTCCATTACTATGCTGAATAAAAATGGTGACAGTGGACATCTTGTCTTGTTCCTGACCTTAGGGGAAAAGCATTCAGTTTTCCCCATTGAATATGATGTTTGCTGTGGGTTTTTCATATATGGCCTTTATTATGTTGTATGTCCCCTCTAAACCTACTTTGTTGAGAGTTTTTAATCATCAATGGATGTCATACTTTGTCAAATATTTTCTCTGCATCTATTGAAATGAGTCATTGTTTCATTGCTGATTTTCTGTTTAGATAATCTGTCCATTGATGTAAGTGAGGTGTTAAGGTCCCCTACTATTATTGTATTATTATAAATTAGTTCCTTTATGTTTATTGTTTGTTATTAACTTTTATGTATTTGGGTATTTTCGTGTTTGGTGCACAAATATTTGCAATTGTATCTTTTTTTTAAGTTTATTTATTTATTTTGAGAGTGAGAGAGCACACGTGAATGGGGGAAGGGTTAAGAGAGAGGGAGAGAAAGAATCCCAAGCAAGTTCCGCGCTATCAGCAGAAAGCCTGATGCAGGGCTCAAACTCACATACCATCAGATCATAACCTGAGCCAAAATCGAGACTTGGAAGCTTAGCTGACTGAGCCACCTAGGAGCCTCTACAATTGTTATATCTTTTGTATGATTGTCCCCTTTATGATCAGATAGTGCCCCTCTTTGTCTCTTTTTACAGTCTTTGTTTTTTTTTTTAATTTTTTCAAGTTTATTTATTTTGAGAGAGACAGAGACAGCACAAGCGGGGAAGAAGCAGAGAGAGAGGTAATGAGAATCCCAAGCAGGCTCCATGCTGCCAGCACAGAGCTTGATGTGGGGCTCGAACCCATGAAGTTGTGAAATTGTGACTTGAGCCAAAACCAAGAGTCAGACTCTTAACTGACTGAGCCACCCAGGGTCTTTGTTAAAGTCTAGTTTGTCTGATATAAGTACTACTACTCTGGCTTTCTTTTCACATCTTTTTGTAGGATAAATGTTTCTCCATCCCCTGACTTTCTTTTTTTTCTCAATATATGAAATTTATTGTCAAATTGGTTTCCATACAACACCCAGTTCTCATCCCAAAAGGTGCCCTCCTCAATACCCATCACCCACCCTCCCCTCCCTCCCACCCCCCATCAACCCTCAGTTTGTTCTCAGTTTTTAACAGTCTCTTATGCTTTGGCTCTCTCCCACTCTAACCTCTTTTTTTTTTCCTTCCCCTCCCCCATGGGTTTCTGTTAAGTTTCTCAGGATCCACATAAGAGTGAAACCATATGGTATCTGTCTTTCTCTGTATGGCTTATTTCACTTAGCATTACACTCTCCAGTTCCATCCACGTTGCTACAAAACGCCATATTTCATTTTTTCTCCTTGCCACGTAGTATTCCATTGTGTATATATACCACAATTTCTTTATCCATTCATCAGTTGATGGACATTTAGGCTCTTTCCATAATTTGGCTATTGTTGAGAGTGCTGCTATGAACATTGGGGTACAAGTGCCCCTATGCATCAGTACTCCTGTATCCCTTGGATAAATTCCTAGCAGTGCTATTGCTGGGTCATAGGGTAGGTCTATTTTTAATTTTCTGAGGAACCTCCACACTGCTTTCCAGAGCGGCTGCACCAATTTGCATTCCCACCAACAGTGCAAGAGGGTTCCCGTTTCTCCACATCCTCTCCAGCATCTATAGTCTCCTGATTTGTTCATTTTGGCCACTCTGACTGGCGTGAGGTGATACCTGAGTGTGGTTTTAATTTGTATTTCCCTGATAAGGAGCGACGCTGAACATCTTTTCATGTGCCTGTTGGCCATCTGGATGTCTTCTTTAGAGAAGTGTCTATTCATGTTTTCTGCCCATTTCTTCACTGGGTTATTTGTTTTTCGGGTGTGGAGTTTGGTGAGCTCTTTATAGATTTTAGATACTAGCCCTTTGTCCGATATGTCATTTGCAAATATCTTTTCCCATTCCGTTGGTTGCCTTTTCGTTTTGTTGGTTGTTTCCTTTGCTGTGCAGAAGCTTTTTATCTTCATAAGGTCCCAGTAATTCACTTTTGCTTTTAATTTCCTTGCCTTTGGGGATGTGTCGAGTAAGAGATTGCTACGGCTGAGGTCAGAGAGGTCTTTTCCTGCTTTCTCCTCTAGGGTTTGGATGGTTTCCTGTCTCACATTCAGGTCCTTTATCCATTTTGAGTTTATTTTTGTGAATGGTGTGAGAAAGTGGTCTAGTTTCAACCTTCTGCATGTTGCTGTCCAGTTCTCCCAGCTCCATTTGTTAAAGAGACTGTCTTTTTTCCATTGGATGTTCTTTCCTGCTTTGTCAAAGATGAGTTGGCCATTCGTTTGTGGGTCTAGTTCTGGGGTTTCTATTCTATTCCATTGGTCTATGTGTCTGTTTTTGTGCCAATACCATGCTGTCTTGATGATGACAGCTTTGTAGTAGAGGCTAAAGTCTGGGATTGTGATGCTTCCTGCTTTGGTCTTCTTCTTCAAAATTCCTTTGGCTATTTGGGGCCTTTTGTGGTTCCATATGAATTTTAGGATTGCTTGTTCTAGTTTCGAGAAGAATGCTGGTGCAATTTTGATTGGGATTGCATTGAATGTGTAGATAGCTTTGGGTAGTATTGACATTTTGACAATATTTATTCTTCCAATCCATGAGCAGGGAATGTCTTTCCATTTCTTTAAATCTTCTTCAATTACCTTCATAAGCTTTCTATAGTTTTCAGCATACAGATCTTTTACATCTTTGGTTAGATTTATTCCTAGGTATTTTATGCTTCTTGGTGCAATTGTGAATGGGATCAGTTTCTTTATTTGTCTTTCTGTTGCTTCATTGTTAGTGTGTAAGAATGCAACTGATTTCTTACATTGAATGTGTATCCTGCAACTTTGCTGAATTCATGTATCAGTTCTAGCAGACTTTTGGTGGAGTCTGTCAGATTTTCCATGTATAATATCATGTCATCTGCAAAAAGCAAAAGCTTGACTTCATCTTTGCCAATTTTGATGCCTTTGATTTCTGTTTGTTGTCTGATTGCTGATGCTAGAACTTCCAACACTATGGTAAACAACAGCGGTGAGAGTGGGCATCCCTGTCGTGTTCCTGATCTCAGGGAAAAAGCTCTCCGTTTTTCCCCATTGAGGATGATATTAGCTGTGGGCTTTTCATAAATGGCTTTTATGATCTTTAAGTATGTTCCTTCTATCCCGACTTTCTCAAGGGTTTTTATTAAGAAAGGGTGCTGGGGGCGCCTGGGTGGCGCAGTTGGTTAAGCGTCCGACTTCAGCCAGGTCACGATCTCGCGGTCCGTGAGTTCGAGCCCCGCGTCAGGCTCTGGGCTGATGGCTCAGAGCCTGGAGCCTGTTTCCGATTCTGTGTCTCCCTCTCTCTCTGCCCCTCCCCCGTTCATGCTCTGTCTCTCTCTGTCCCAAAAATAAATAAACGTTGAAAAAAAATTAAAAAAAAAAAAAGAAAGGGTGCTGAATTGTGTGAAATGTTTTTTCTGCATCCATTGACAGGGTCATATATGGTTCTTATCTTTTCTTTTATTAATGTGATGTATCACGTTGATTGATTTGTGAATGTTGAACCAGCCCTGCATCCCAGGAATGAATCCCACTTGATCATGGTGAATCATTCTTTTTATATGCTGTTGAATTCGATTTGCTAGTATCTTATTGAGAATTTTTGCATCCATATTCATCAGGGATATTGGCCTGTAGTTCTCTTTTTTTACTGAGTCTCTGTCTGGTTTAGGAATCAAAGTAATATTGGCTTCATAGAATGAGTCGGGAAGTTTTCCTTCCCTTTCTATTTTTTGGAATAGCTTGAGAAGGATAGGTATTATCTCTGCTTTAAACGTCTGGTAGAACTCCCCTGGGAAGCCATCTGGTCCTGGACTCTTATTTGTTGGGAGATTTTTGATAACCGATTCAATTTCTTCGCTGGTTATGGGTCTGTTCAAGCTTTCTCTTTCCTCCTGATTGAGTTTTGGAAGAGTGTGGGTGTTCAGGAATTTGTCCATTTCTTCCAGGTTGTCCAATTTGTTGGCATATAATTTTTCATAGTATTCCCTGATAATTGTTTGTATCTCTGAGAGATTGGTTGTCATAATTCCATTTTCATTCATGATTTTATCTATTTGGGTCATCTCCCTTTTCTTTTTGAGAAGCCTGGCTAGAGGTTTGTCAATTTTGTTTATTTTTTCAAAAAACCAACTCTTGGTTTCGTTGATCTGCTCTACAGTTTTTTTAGATTCTATATTGTTTATTTCTGCTCTGATCTTTATTATTTCTCTTCTTCTGCTGGGTTTAGGCTGCCTTTGCTGTTCTGCTTCTATTTCCTTTAGGTGTGCTGTTAGATTTTGTATGTGGGATTTTTCTTGTTTCTTGAGATAGGCCTGGATTGCAATCATCCCCTGACTTTCTATCTATAGGTGTCTGTAGGTCTGAGTATCTTGTAGGCAGCATATAGATGGGCCTTGTTTTTTATGCACTGTGCCACTGTATGTCTTTTGATTAGAACTTTTAGTCCAATTACACTCAAAATAATTATTGAGAAATATGTATTTATTGCCAGTTTGTTCCTTTTCTGTTGTTGTTTCTGAAGATTTTCTCTGATCTTTTCTTTTTCATGGTTTTGCCGAATTTCTTTAGTGATATATTTGGACTTCTTTCTCTTTATACTTTGCATATTTATTAGTGGTTTATGATGTGTTGTTACCATGAGGTTTATGTATAACATCATCTGCATATAGCAGTCTGTATTAAGTTGATGGTCCTTTAAGTTTCAACTCATTAGTTACTCATCTTTCCACATTTTAGGCTTATGGTGTCATATTTTACATACTTTTTAAAAAATATACATCAAGTTAGTTAATATATATAGTGTAATAATGATTTCAGGAATAGAATTTAGTGATTCATCACTTACATATAACACCCAGTACTGATCCCAACAAGTGTCCTCCTTAATACCCCTCGCCTGTTTAGCCCATCCCCTCACCCAAACCCCCTCCAGCAACCCTCAGTTTATTCTCTGTATTTAAGAGTGTCTTATGGTTTGTCTCCCTACTTGTTTTTATTATTTTTGCTTCCCTTTCCTAAGTTCATCTGTTTTGTATCTTAAATTCCACATATGAGTGAAATCATATGATGTTTGTCTTTCTCTGACTAATTTCACTTAGCATAATACACTTTAGTTCCACCCACATTGTTGCAACTGGCAAGATTTCATTCTTTTTTATTGCTGAGTAATACTCCATTGTATGTATATACCACATCTTTATCCATTCATCAGTTGATGGACATTTGGGCTCTTTCCACACTTTGGCTATTGTCAATAGTGCTGCTATAAACATTGGGGTGCGTGTGCCCCTTCAAATCAGCACCTCTGTATCCTTTGGATACATACCTAGTAGTGCAATTGCTGGGTTATAGGGTAGTTCTATTTTTAATTTTTTGAGGAACCTCCATACTGCTTCAGAGTGGCTCCACCAGTTTGCATTCCCACCAGCAGTGCAAAAGGATTCCTCTTTTTCCACATCCTGGCCAACATCTGCTGTTGCCTAAACTGTTAATTTTAGCCATTCTCACAGGTGTGAGATGGTATCTCATTGTGGTTTTGATTTGTATCTCCCTGATTGTGAGTGATATTGAGAATTTTTTCATGTGTCTGTTATCCATCTAGCTCTCCTTCCATTCTGAATGATTGCCTTGCTGGATACAGTATTCTTGGCTGCAGATGTTTCCCACGCAGCACTATGAATGTATCATGCCACTCCTTTTTGGCTTGGAATGTTTCTGCTAAAACATCCACTGATAAGGGCACCTGTGTGGCTCAGTTGGTTAAGCATCCAACGTCAGCTCAGGACATGATCTCATGGCTCATGAGTTCAAGCCCTGCTTCAGGCTCTGTGCTGACAGCTCAGAGCCTGGATCCTACTTGGGATTCTGTGCTCTCTCTGCCCACTGGTCTCTCTCTGCCCCTTCCTTGATCGTACTCTGTCTCTCTCTTTGAAAAAATAAAGCAACATTAAAATTTTTTTAATTAAAAAAAAGGAAGAAAAATCCACTGATAACCCTGTGTGGTTTCCCTTATATTGTAACTGTCTTCTCTGCTCTTGCTTCTTTAATATTTTTTTCTTTATCACTATGTTTTGCCAATTTAACTACAGTATGTCATGGTGTGGATCTGCTTTTGTTGATTTTGTTGGGGATTCTCTGTGCCTCCTGGATCTGGATATGTTTCCTTCCCAAGATTAGGGAAGTTTTCAGGTATTATTTCTTCAAATACATTCTCTGTGCCCTTTTGTCTCTTTTTCTCTGAGACTCCTATAATACAAACATTATTACATTTGATGGAGTCACCGAGTTCTCTAAGTTTGTTCTGGTTTTACACAATTCTTTTTTCTCTCTTTTGTTCAGCCTGATAACTTTCCATCACTCTGTCTTCTAAGCCATTAATTTATTCCTCTGCTTATTCCATCCTGCTGTTCATTCCAAGTGTGTTTCTTATTTTTTTTTCCATTGGACCCTTTATCTCTGCTTTGTTATTCCTTATTTCTGTGTTAAGGGTCCCACTGATGTTCTCCCGTCTTTTCTCAAGTCTAACGAATATCCTTATCATTGTTTTGAATTCTTTATCAGGCATATTACTTATTTTTGTTTTGCTTACATCTCTGGTTGTGGCCTTGTCCTATTCTTTTGTTTGGGACAAATTTCTCTCTCATCTCATTTGTCTAAATCTCTGTGTCTGCTTCTGAGTGTTAGGAAAGTGATCTATATCTCCTATTCTTCACGGTAATGGATTTATGAAGAAGAGGTCCAATGGTGCCCTGTAGTGTAGTGTTCCCTGCTCCCCAAGGCCTGGTGCTCCTGGGAGTGTCTCCATTGTATGTTCATGGGCTCTGCTATTGTGTCCTGACTGCTTTATCATTCAGGCTAGTCTTCTACAGAGGCTCTCTTTCCCTGTTATAGGCAGTGTTTGGTCCCCGGCCTGAATGTGGTGGGGTTTATCTAGGTGTGCCCTGGTCTGCTTATGAAATGAGACCTGTTACCACTGCCACTGGAACCGAGGCTCCATAAAATTCCTGGGTCAGAAGATTTGGTGTTGGCAGCGGTTTGAGGTGGTCTTCTAGGGGGAGGAGACCCACCAGGCTGGGACTGAGGCAAGCATGACTGGGAAGGGTGGTTCTTCCAGGCTGTGGGTGGGGCAGTCGTGGTGTAAACAAATTAGGTAGCAAGGGTCAGCACTTCACTTGTTCCTGCACATGCTCCGTGGCTCTGTGCTTATGCTGAGGGGTGGGAGGCAAATGGCATCTGCCAGTTCCTTTGTTCCCAGAATGGCCTCTCTGTGAATGCTGCCTCTCTGGGACATGCTCTGAGGTGAGAAACTAACCTTCCCACTGTGTGCCCCATGTACTCTTCAGATTGCTGTTTCCATGCTGTATGTTCACGGGCTGTTTGCCCTGCTTTTTCTCTAAGAGCAGCCCCAATTTCTTCCCAGTTGTCCCAGAGCCAAGAACATTGACCTTTAAAACTCCAAGCTTTAGGCCCTATTGGCTGCCAGAACTCACAAAATTTACCCCTTCTCACTTTCCAAGCCAATTGCTGTGGGTATTCATTTTCCCCTTGCAGTCCACTGTGTGCTAGTCTGTCTCTGGCCTTTCTCTGCAACCATGGCTCTCTCCCCACCATGGCAGCTATAATCCATTTCTCTCCCAAGCTGGTCTCCACATTTCCTACCTTCTTTGATGTGGCCTCTTCTCTACCTTTAGTGGTTGAGTCTTATCTGCCAGTCGTCAAATCAGGTTTTTGGATATTTGGGACAATTTGTTAGTTATTTAGTTGTACTTGTAGGATGAAGTAAGCCTAGGGTCCTCCTCCTCCCCCACCACCATCTTCCCCTGTGTATCTCCCTTTCTTGAAGGTGGTGGTTATTTGGTGATCCTGAGCTTTTCCAAAGTTCTATATAAAGGTATGTGCCATACCTTTTCAACTCTATCACCTACTATTCTTACTTTCTAGCCCAATGATTGGCAAAATTTATCTGTAAAATGCCAGATAGTAATTATTTTAAACTTTTGGGTGATATGATTTCTGTTACAACTACTTATCTTGTTTTGTATTATTCCAGTTTCCTTTAATCCCTTTTCCTGTCCATTCAGAGACTGAAGGCCTTCTGTTCTCCAGCTTCCTCACAATCTTCTTTCAAAATATGATCTTCTCTTAAAAATGTATCCTTTAGTGCTAGGACAATAAATAAATTTCATCTTGCATGCCAACTCTTTTTTTTTTTTAATATATGAAATTTATTGACAAATTGGTTTCCATTCAACACCCAGTGCTCATCCCAAAAGGTGCCCTACTCAATACCCATCACCCACCCTCCCCTCCCTCCCACCCCCCATCAACCCTCAGTTTGTTCTCAGTTTTTAACAGTCTCTTATGCTTTGGCTCTCTCCCACTCTAACGTCCTTTTTTTGTTTTTTTTTTTTTTCCTTCCCCTCCCCCATGGGTTCCTGTTAAGTTTCTCAGGATCCACATAAGAGTGAAACCATATGGTATCTGTCTTTCTCTGTATGGCTTATTTCACTTAGCATCACACTCTCCAGTTCCATCCACGTTGCTACAAAAGGCCATATTTCATTTTTTCTCATTGCCACGTAGTATTCCATTGTGTATATAAACCACAATTTCTTTATCCATTCATCAGTTGATGGACATTTAGGCTCTTTCCATAATTTGGCTATTGTTGAGAGTGCTGCTATGAACATTGGGGTACAAGTGCCCCTATGCATCAGTACTCCTGTATCCCTTGGGTAAATTCCTAGCAGTGCTATTGCTGGGTCATAGGGTAGGTCTATTTTTAATTTTCTGAGGAACCTCCACACTGCTTTCCAGAGCGGCTGCACCAATTTGCATTCCCACCAACAGTGCAAGAGGGTTCCCATTTCTCCACATCCTCTCCAGCATCTATAGTCTCCTGATTTGTTCATTTTGGCCACTCTGACTGGCGTGAGGTGATACCTGAGTGTGGTTTTAATTTGTACTTCCCTGATAAGGAGCGACGCTGAACATCTTTTCATGTGCCTGTTGGCCATCTGGATGTCTTCTTTAGAGAAGTGTCTATTCATGTTTTCTGCCCATTTCTTCACTGGGTTATTTGTTTTTCGGGTGTGGAGTTTGGTGAGCTCTTTATAGATTTTAGATACTAGCCCTTTGTCCGATATGTCATTTGCATGCCAACTCTTAAATTACTAATAGTAGTTACCTGAAATGCTTTGTAAGAAGGATTGTGGGGCTGCATCCAGTTGTTTTGAGTTATGGGAAGAAGAATGGGCTACCGTAAGAATGAAAATCAACACTTCAGTGGTGTAAACAAATATTCTTTTTCTTATGTGATGGCCCCAATGTAGAAAATTCTGGTCAGAGGGGAAACTCTATTTCTTAGTCATTCAGGGACTTGCTTTCTTACCACCTCATATTTCCATCTTGTAGGGAATGATTGTCATCTGTATGGCTGAAGGTAGATAGCTATTATGTCTATATTGCAGCTGGTGGGAAGAGGCAATTATACACTAAGTTTTAAAAGCCAGGCCTACATAACATTCACTCACATTTTAGTGGTTATAACAATCATCTGGATACACATAAGTGCAAAGTAGGCTGGGAAATGTAGTCTAGCTTAGCATCCATATGTTAAGCCAAGAAGGGGAGACTGTAATTTTGTGAGCAACTAGCAATCTCTAGGAACTAAGCTTAGCAGGAATAAGTGCCAAAATTGTTTAATACTATCTTCCATGGGTTGGGAGAAAGAAACTGTGATGTATTTGCTGATCTTGCTTATGTGTGGAATGAAAATCATGTTTTCTCTCCTAGAGTGTTCTGAAGTTTAAGTCAAATTCAACACATATTTGTTGAGCATCACCTATGGGCAAGGCACTGTTGTTAGATTCTGGCAGGTACAAAACCAAAATAAACATAGTCCCTGCTTTATCACATATTAAAGAATCAAAGACTCATCTCTAAATAATGGGATCTCAGACATCAGCTATGAGGAAGGGACTTGAGTAATGAGGCATTCTTGTCCCTTGGAAGTCACACCACACAGGCAATATACAGCTTTCCCTATATGTAAGCATAGCCCTATAAAAGTGAGATTGTGGTATTCCAGAGGTATTAAGAAATGAACAGGAAGCACTTGGCAAGGTAAAAGCTGGAAATACCAAGGTGAGAAAGGATCAGAATACAGGCAAGGGTTATAGAAGCAACTAAAAGGCATTGGTACCTGGTTAATCAGCCTATCAAATAAACGTGCAGACTCTCCTCCCCAACAAATTAACATGTTTTGGGCTTCTAGGATATAGGAGTCCTTGCTTGATAACAGGGTCCTTCTCTGTCTTGCTTTCCTAAAGCCTGGTGCCCGTTCTGTGACTTCCCTTACAGGCTTATGTCCTCTAACACTGGCCATTTCTCCAGCATGTATTATTCCAAAGATACATAGGTAAAAAACAAAACAAAGCAAAGCAAAACAAAACAAAAAAACCTGATGGAGGAAAAAGTGTACAGGGATTGGTGTTGGAAAGAGGGAATTGAGCACTGTTTCTGGCTCAATTAAGAATGGCATAAGATGGGACAAGTGCCTGACTTAACATAATCATTGATATTGACTAGAAGCATAATCATAATATTGACTACTCTATTTCTTTTTCTCCACGTGGTATATTTATACACTGTTTAATCTAAGGGCTGCTTGTAGATCATCCAGACTTTCTTCTGGTCATTGCACTCTCCTTAGCAATGTAGGGAATGGACAAGAAATAGAAGGGACAAAATAAAGGGACTTCTGATTCCAGATTAGATTTGGAAGGGAAGTCCGTGGTTAGGGCTTTGCTTTGGCTTTTTATTAGCCTTTCCAGAATAGCTAATGGTATGACTATTGTACATTTGAGTGCTAGTAATCAGTCTAGTGCTTAAGTGGGCCATTGTTATTAGAGCTATTTTCTGTGAACCATGTAGAATTCCAACACACTCTTTTTTTTTTTTTTTTTTTTTTGCTGAAAATGGCAGGATTTACTATTTATCCTGAATTTTCCCCAAAGCCAACTTGCCATCTATAGTAATCAATGGTAATTTCTATTTGGCAATAGTTAAGTCCCAAATCTTATGTCCATCTTCTCAAGCCTTAGCTGCCCATGACCCCTTGTCCTAGAACCCAAAAATAATGTCTAGTTGTAATATCAAGAAATAGGTAGTATCTTTTAGAGAAGGTCTCCTCTTTCAGAGTGTGGATGAGCCAATATCAGTCAGTCACAGCTATATTTTTTCTCCATTCCTTTTTGAAGGCAATAGCTTAGTAAAGACAAGATAGCTAAAACCACTTCTGTATCTTTCACTACATCTTGGAGCTCAAGAATAACTTAATTCCCAGCTAAGCCTTATTCTTTCCAATGATTATTCAAGCAAGAAGGGGTGATGTGAGAAGATGTATTTGGGATCATAAAACGGTTTCATGCAAGCTACTCAGACAACTACCTCTTTCTCATGGTCTTACTACCTCCCTGCAGACTCAGGTTTAAACCTTCCTCCTACACACCAAATACCATTGGTTGGATATTCATCCAGAGAAAGCCTCCAGTTCTTCAGGCAACAGCACCTGAGAGTACTCTAGCACAATGACTGGATTCTCACCTGAGCAAGTACAAGGGTGTACCTCAGACTGTTCTCAGTTCAATTCTTTTTTTTTTTTTTTTAATTTTTTTTTTCAACGTTTATTTATTTTTGGGACAGAGAGAGACGGAGCATGAACAGGGGAGGGGCAGAGAGAGAGGGAGACACAGAATCTGAAACAGGCTCCAGGCTCTGAGCCATCAGCCCAGAGCCCGACGCGGGGCTCGAACTCACGGACCGCGAGATCGTGACCTGGCTGAAGTCGGACGCTTAACCGACTGCAACACCCAGGCGCCCCTGTTCATTCAATTCTTGCCTACCCGCAGCCACTTCTTGTCCTGTTTTGTAGTGATATAACAGTAAAAAAAAAATGGATATAAAAAGAGATGTAAAAATGAGGAAGTGGAGCGAGAAAAAAGAATTTGATAGTTTCAGCCGCCTAGTAGTAATAGAAGAAAAATTATTTTTTGCCTGCTTCAGACCTTACCCCTTTCTGAACAAAAGGAAGTATGGGTCAGGATAGGAGGAAAGGGGATGAAGAGAACATTTTACCTTCCTTCAAGCTGTTCAGATTTCTTTGTATTAGGCACCAATACAAGGAACCACAACCACCCTGACTCAGCAGGGCAGGAGACATCATTTGCAGGACCCTCTAGTGTCTGGGAGATCAAAGGTTATGATCCTCTTATAGGGGATCTTTAATCACCCATTTTTGTCGATGTTTTCAGGGCTAGGAATTTATATAAATGCCAAAAGGAGATCCTTCATAACCTCTTCCCTTTCAACTCCAGGTTCAATCCTCTTCCAAGATTGGAAGATTCATCTTAATTAAAGGTGCCTCATTCTCATAATAATTTGGAGGTCACTGCATTTTTTCCCACTTGATCTTTAACAGGATTTGCTGGGCAGTCTCCTGCATCTGCTTTGAGTTGAGGTAAAATATGAGTCCCCCATGAAGAGATATAAAAAATACTCTAAGTTTTGAATCTTGTCCTTTATAGAAAGCTAACATATTTTTCACAATTCTCTCATTTGAATAGAATCTGTCGCCTTGGAACCATGTTATTACACACAGGAAAATGGCAACTTCTTCCTTATAGATCTAAGATGACCATGTGCATAAAAATAGCCTTAAAATCATAGGCAAAATGTGGATTCTCCAAGGCTTTTTGGCCTATCCTTTGGAAAATCCTCGCCATATGTCTTTCAACCTCCAATCCCAATAAGAATTCATTTATAATGAGCCAGGGTGAATTACCAAAAAGTAGTCATACCCACTTCAACCTTATAGTTAAATTATTATTTCTAGCATTCATTTTCTTACTATGTGACAAACACTGTTGTACTTACATGTATTTTCTAATTTAAAACCCAGTACAATTCCATGAGATAGGTACTGTCATCATCTCCATGTTGAGAAAACAAAAGCAGAGATTTAATGACTTCATATTCAATAAGTGGCAACAGCAAAATATGAACTCAGGCAATGATTCCCAAAAATGTTGTACAATTGCTATAATCCTTCTTTGGGTAGTCTGTAAAATTTTATTTCTCCATAAACATAATGACATGAAGTACTCTGCTGGAGGTTATTTGTAATTAGGGAGCACTATTCCCAACTATAAGGTATCCATAATCCAAAGTCTTTTCTCATAAGAATGTTTCCCTTCTCATAAAAGAGGCTATATGGAATATATAGTGAGAAAAGCACTAATTTAGACATCAAGTGATCTTAGATCTGGATTCACCGCAGCTAGATTTCTATTGTGACACTAAGTTCCCTGGACTTCTGATGCCTCATCTTTATTATGTGCATTTATATACACAATTTTTTTAGTGTTGTTTTTTTTTTTTGAGAGAGAGACAGAGACAGTGCAAGCAAGAGAGGGGCAGGGAGAGAGGAAGACACAGAATCTGAAGCTGTCAACACAGAGCCTAATGCGGGGCTCAAACTCGTGAACTGTGAGATCATGACTTGAGCTGAAGTGGGACTGAGCCACCCAGGCACCTCTATATACAATTCTAAATACTCTGAGAATTACATGGCTAACACCCTCCTGTACAAAATCCAATGGAATTTAATTGAAGTGAGGGAATAAAATTTCCACACTGCAGATGAGACTATCTGAAGTAATAAAGGAGCAATTTCTTAACCTCCAGCATTATTGCCAAATGTCCCCTGATAATGGGAGGGCAGCATAGTTCACCATTATAGATGGATCCCACATCTCTTCCTCTATTCTCAAAATGTAGATGTCATTCCAGGGATATTGTCAGAATCATTGACTTAAATTTTGGGGGGAAAGGAAAAGATGAGGGGATTTATTCTAAGTCTGGGAGGATGTATCTAATCATTTCCTGTAGATTATAAAAGTGAGGCCCTCAAAAGTCATCCTACCTTTAACATTCTTCTTCCATGTATTTTTATTCTGAGAAACAAAGGTTTTTTCATTATACCTGTAAATTCTGCTTCCTCACCACCAAGTTCCCCACAGAAATGATAGGTTTTATGTAAGTAGCTATCTGCAAGTCTGCTTAAATCCAACTTCTTTCCTACCTTAGTCTACATTCCCCTATTCCTTTGATCTTCTCTTATGCATTCAAATGATGAGAACTTTCATCACTTTAGCACTTTAGAGAAGTTATTTTGATCCAGAGTACACGTGGAAAAGAAATCAGAGTGGGTAAATGGAACATCACCATTAGGAATGCTGGTTAGTACTGGAAGAAAGACTGTGGCAAAACCCAGGAACTGAGGGCAATAAAAACCCCTCAAGAATTACCTTTATACAAGATATGGAAGCAACCTAAGCACCTACCATTGACAAATGGATAAGGAAGATGCGATATATGTATACAATGGAATATTATACAGCAATAAAAGTGGTGTGATCTTGCCTCGTGACAACATGGATGGACCTAGAGGGTATTGTGCAAGTGAAATAAGTAAAACTGAGAAAGACACATACCCTATGAATTCACTCATGTGGAATCTAAAAACAAAAAACAAAATGAAAAACAAAAACAAAAATGAATAAACAAGCAAAAAGCAGAATCAGACCTATAGATAACAAACTGATGGCAGCCATAAGGATGGAGGGGGTTGGGAGATGGGCAAAATGGGTGAAGGGAAGTGGGACATACAGGCTTCATATAAAATGAGTAAATCACTAGAATAGGGAACATTGTCAATAATATTGTTATAGCATTATGATGATGAATGGTAGCTCACGTGTGGTGAGCATAACATAATGTATAGAGAAGTTGAATTACTATGTTATACACCTGAAACTAATGTAACACTGTAGGTGAACCACACCCAATTTTTTTTGAAGATCTCCTTTATCAAGCCAAGAGAAGCAATATAGTTAAAAGGTTAAAAGTATGGAAACTGTTCCTAGGTTTCCCCATTTACCATGTAACTGTCTTAATGCTCCATCATTTGGCATAATTCCTAAGAACTGTATCAAGGTCCTTCAGTGGACTTTCATGGCCTCCATTTTTTTAAAACCCAGTGTCTTAAAGGACACAGCACCACATGGACCCTGTTCTGATGTAGAGCCACTCCACCCTGTTGATAAAAAGCCTTTGGCTGGCACCTGCAAGGTCTTTTGTCCTTGGGGAGGCAATAAACCCTCTTCCCATAGTACTCAAGGAAGGGGATTGTTCTCTCCCAGTGCACCCTTAAGAAACGCTACACCTCGCCTGGTGTTCTGGGGCCAGCTCCCTCCTCCCCAGGAGTGTGGCTGCTCCAGGATTCTCTCCGGAGAAAGTCGCACACTTTTGAAACCTCTGAGTTTCAGTTCCTAAGATTGTTTGCAAAATAAATGTATTCTCTAGACCAGTAGCTACATACCAAATGAAGTGTTTTTAACTCGCCCTCACTGATGAGGATTAAAGAAGGTTGTTTGCAAAATGGAAACTGGCACTCTCAGTATTTCTCATTCCCCAGTCGTGGTCCAGAGGTTTCCCTCTTGTGCTAACTAGATTGCCAACTTTTACAAGCCCTCGCTTTTGACTGCACAGAAAGCGTTCCCTCCCCTCCATGCTTATGCTGTTTTATCTGCAATTCACATACACACACCTTGATCCTGCCAAGCCTTCTCCCTCCAAGTGTGGTGATCTTTCTGCCTCCGCAGATCAATTTCCTGGGTGTTCCAAGTGATCTTACCTCAATATAGCTGTGTTTGAGGAACAAGGAAAACCCTAGTCCCCTACTTCTCTGCCATCTTAAATCCCCTACTCCTTCATCTTTTTAAAAGTTGCACCTATAACTAGCAGTTTTTATGCCCACTCATTGTGAACAGAATGGCTGGCTCGATTTTAGACCCAACTTAAATTACACAATGTTCAAATTGAAATGCTAGGTTTCCTAAGTCTACTAGTTCCAGTAACACTACCTTTTCCAAAGAAATAACTGAGGAAAACTTATAACCAAAGGCAAAATAGTGACCTATTTAGGAGGATCAAGTTAATCTTGTTTGGCCTGGAACAAAACAGTAGAGGAGCACACAGTGATCACCTCATCCTTACCCCACAGAAAATATGAAAGGTGGAAAATACTACCAAATGCTTTGTCATTTTCTAAATATTGCTGCTGCCTCATTAAACTTGGCATATCTGACCTTTTTTCATTAAGCAAGACATGAGGCTTTTTATTCCCTCTCCATCAGAGGATTGTAACTGAGAACTTTGAGGACCAATGGTATGACAAACCCAGGAGCAAGCAGAGCAAAATGACAAGGAGACTGGTAAGTCAGCCCATGAGGGAATCAGAGCTACCTAAGGAAACAGAGCCTTTCAGGACACCCAAGAATAACCTCAAGGAGCTCTTTTCTAACCTCTCCAGTTTCCCCACCAGCTTTCTCCCTGTCCCACACACCTAGTCTTGCAGGGAAATGAAAATAACCACTAAGGGCTACCTACGTACATTCCCTTTCAGAAGCAACACATCAGGATATGGGCCAATTTTATGATCTGACACCATACTCATTTATAAGGTTAAATGAGTTTCCCAGGCATCAGTATTAAAAGCACATGTACTGAAGTTACTTGGACCTTAAGGACTTAAGACTTTCTTCAAAGACAATATTTATTGCCTGTAAGCACTGCAGGGAGTCATACACCTATGAAGTCACCAATCTAACATTTGAGTATTTAATCATTCAAAATTCTAGGAACACCAAAGATCTCTTCACCTACTCAGGGATTGGGACTGTAACTTCTTTAATTATAGTGATTTCCTGCACAAATACATCCTACTTCCCACATCCTTACAAAAAGTTTTGTTATACCTTACTCCTATACCACCCTGTACCTCAATAATTTTTTGCTTCTCACATTTTTTTAATTGGGTTTCTACTTCTCAGTGTCACTGACCAAAGCAACTGAAGGAATAAAGAAATGAGACCTCAAACCATGTATGTAAACTGGGTAATTAAGGTAATAAAAAAAAAGGAGATTACTAGCGTACCTAGGAACAGTGAGGTAGAACTTGTCACATCAAAATACAAAATTTTCAAAACAGTACATTTTATTTCACATTAGACAACACATTCCCCAATTTGTCTCAGTTGTGACATGTCGATAGCTTTAGATTGCTTTTGGTGGTCACCCATGCTGAGCAAGATTTTTCAATCTTCAAAACACTCAAAAATCAAAGATTCTGCATTTTCACATCAGTTCACAAGTCAAAGTGTATCTTCCCATTTATTGGAACATTTGGCATAGATTCCCTTTTAGGCAGAAGGGTAGAGATGAAGCCATTTCCTTTAAAAATGTATTTGTTCATAATTTCATTTATGCCATAAAAATTCAGATGATAGTATGTTCTTATTCTTATCAATAGCAGTAGTCTTAGGATGTCAGGAACTGTGAAAGGAAGGCTTTTAGTTACTTTCTCCTAATTTCCAATAATGTACTCCCCGACCCCAACTTGAAAATTGGGGTGTTACAGGATCCATCTGATACCACAGTATTAAAGGCCAAACAGTATTTCAGATATATCTGATGCCTAAATAAAAATGTACAAAGTGAAAACTAGAAACACACCCAATTTGTCTTCAACTTTGTTCCCTCCACCAATTATCTTTTGCCATTCACCTATTTCCTTCTTCATTTACAGATGTAAACTAAAAGTTATATAAATTACTGTGAACAATAAAGTCCTCCTCTTTTGCAGTGAATGTTGACTTTAAAACTACCTTCTGATGGAGGTTACATTGATTTAATTAACAAATCCCATAATTATCTAACTCAAGGTTTAGTTGATAACTAGCTCAAAATTGTTTCTCAAAGACTTACAGAAATTAGTGGGGGACAAAGTACCATGTCTTCATCTCAATAAGGACTACTGATCAGAATTGCATTAAACTAAAAAAAGCAATCCCCTAGTTAGACTTGGAGGTAGTAATGTTCTTAAAACCAATACAAAACACAGGCAGGCTGCCCTTAGAAACTGGTTTGACCTTTTCTTTCACTCTTCCTCCTATCCCACCCTCTGTGAGTGATTTAAAAATAGAAAAGGTCAAAACCCAGTTGGGCCTAGATTGAGGATTGTTGTTGATTCCCTCCAATTTTTGCCAATTACTTCTAATTTCTATTATTCTGAAATTTTAAACATGGTAAAATTGTTAAGCTATTTTAATTAACTGATATTATTCCACTATTAAGAAGTCCTTTCTTGAACATGTTTTGATGGTGAGATATCTAAAGGTTAAGTTGAGATACTATTGCAAAAGAGAAATCATGTCTCCATCTCCAATTATGTTATGTATTTCAAAGAGATCTATTTAGGCAGCACATATTTGTCAGAATGTAAAAATGTAAACAATTAAAAACAGACAAAACTGGTAAATGCATTTTAAAACCAATTGTGGCTAGAGTATAAGTGTTTCCCCAATGCTGGTACCAATGAGACTGGAATTTGGGAATAAGTTGTCATCCCTCCTTCTGTCCAGCAGCGGTCACAGTCATTTTTCATTAGGGATGGGCCAGGAAAAATAAAGTGTCTATTATAAAGAAAGTTCCTTCAACTTAAAGAGCAAGCTCAATAGAAAACCCTGCTTATTGTAGTGGCCAGAGTGGTAGAAGAAACATGGAACAGCAAAACCCACAACATTATTTACGGACTATGCCATGCCCCTAACCAGAAAACAGGCCAAAAGGAAAGCTTTAAAAGTTCTCTAGGAAAGCATTTATTTTTTGTTTTTGTTTTTTTCATGTCTCTGGGGCTATCTGGAAACATAGCAAAGAGCTTTATACATAATAGGCATTCAAATGTACTTGTAGAATGAATAAATGAAGAAATGAACAGTAATCTCTTATATTCTAGTCTCAAAGCTAACTAAAAAGTATCTTTCAGTCAAGATCTTTTTTGTTTTCTGTCTAGCAATTAACACAATGCCTTGAAATAGACACTTCCATTTAAAGAAGAATTTCATTCCTTTTTGTTTTGTTTTGTTTGTTTTTGTTTTGTCCTATTGCATCTCCAAGACAAAATAAGTGCCTTTCTTACCAGATCTGTTCCAATTTAACATCACCTTCCTCAAAGTTTGTATAAATGAAAAGTTCTCTCTTATTCCCACTCTATAAAACATGCCAAAGAGAAGGTGATCATTTGTTCTCAGTGTCTTACTATCACAGCTGCTCAATAAACTGAAAGAACTGCAGTCTCTTATTAAATTAGTTCCTATGTTTCTACCATAAACTAGTGAGATTAAAGTACATTTTGGTATAGGTCCTTTAAGTCTCTTCATTCTCTGCATTTGAGAACATTATACACGGTAAATAAATTTTTACAAAATACAGAAAATCTAGAAAAAAATCTTTACTGCTCAAGTGGCTTCCTGACTCTATGCCAGGCCAATAAGCAAATATTTTTAAAACCAGTTGTTTTATCTTAATTCTCATCTTAAACCATTCATCTGTAATCAAAACAGAATGTTAAAGTAATGAATTAAAGGACAAAGCTTAAGCTCCCTTATTATCAGTCTTCTGGCTTCAAACTAGGTCAATGAGCAAGTGAAAATTAGAAAGAATTAGGAAAAAACTCTTCATTTAACATTAAAAGAATCATGCCTTATTTTTCTATTTTTTTTTAATCTCTAAGGCATGTTGATAGGTTTTCTGGACCAGGCCAACTCAACTAATTTATCTAGCATAATACTGTCCAGAAAACAGGCACTCAAATATCTACTTAAAAATCAATGATGTTTTCTTATCTTCATCTATAATCTGTATTCTGATGCCCTTTTGACTTAGCCATTTCACTTCTCTTAGGACCTAGAATGATGTATTCCACATAAAAGATGCTCTAGGTTTATCATATGAATCTAAAATCAAACCTGAGCCATTTAATTTTAAGCCAGGCAGGGTGGATCTCATTCACCTCCACCTTCAGCATTCAACATTTTAAAGACTGATAGAGAACTATAACATCTTCTTTTTTAAAAACATTTCCCATCTCTTCAGTCTAGCTAGAGAGCAAGGACACCCTCTGATTCAGATATTATCTTTCCACAGAGTTCAGCATTTAGCATACTTCCTGGCACAATTCCATTTTTCCCATGTTTTTATTAAATAAGCTTAGTAGTGCTTAACTTTTAGTCTGGATCTCACTTATTTCCTTATTTCTCACTGGATTTCCTTATTTCTTCCTATGAACACCTCATAAGAATAAAATCATTTTTATATCCTAAGGCATGGCATAGTTCTAAGCCTCATAGAAAGTAATCATTCATTAAGCCAAGTTATTTCCTTATATCTGTATAGAACAGCAGGCTTGTAAATTTACACAGATCTCTGTTGTAAGTTCAATAATAATGATAATTTCTGCATCCCCGTTTGTTGTCTCCACAGATAAGAGAGAGTAAATAATCAATGTTAATTCAGCAGATATTGCTTATACATATATGGCAGTTTAAGACTTATAAATTGATTTTATACATTATATGCTGCTACCCAGGACACAATAAAGATGGTTTATCTTCACATCCCTAATGCCTAGCAAGGAGACTGGCACGTAATAGACAATTATTAACCAGTTTTGCATTTACCAGATATTTAATCCTTTGCATATTATAGTCAGAGTGTTTAATAGTTAAGAACTCTTCCTCAGATTTTTCCAACTTTTTTCATAGTATAAGTGTGATATAATTTTATAAGCCCAGTACTCAGCACCAAATCAGGAAATCAGTAGTTACACTTATATGATGCTTTAGAGTTCCCAAAATGCTGACACATGTATCAGCTTATTCTCAGCTGTAAGCACAATGAAATGATAAATCTTTGTATCTCTTTAGTGCCTATAATAGTGAGTCCACATAGTAAGTAACCGATATTCATTCATTCATTCAACAAGTATTTAAACCCTCAGTTTCTATAACTATTTATATTACCTTTGTCATAGTGGATGTCAGGAACACAATGAGAATTTTCTGGAGACAATGCCTACCTCACAGAAAGTTTTATTCACACAGAAAACAGCTAATGTCTTGTATTTATATAGCACTTTAGAAAGTGCAAGTGCAATCTCAATCATTACATTTACCTGTTACCTGGTAAAATATACTGGTGATAATTTAATTTGACATGACCATTAAAGTCTTGATTGATTAAAACAAGCAATATCCAATTCTTTACATCTAAATAGTCTAGGACATAAGCCCCCCTCTTATTACTTGGAAGCATTATCTTAGATTTCAGAGTACCCAAAATATACCTGGCCCATAAAAGGCAAATAATATTCATAAACATGTAACACACTGGTATCTATACAGTGCTTTAGTTTACAAGGTACTTTAATATGCACCTCATAATCTGACATTTTTAATTCCCTACTGAGGACACTGTTTTTCCCTTTGACATCTGTAGCACTTAGCATGGTGTGTGACATGTTATAAGTTTTCACAATAGCTTAATCCCTTGTGTTTGCAGTATATTTTATGCTTTAAAAGCAGCTCCCATGTGTTTGCTTTTCTGCTACCTGGAATACTGTACTTTTACTTAAAATTACCAGAGCAGCGGAAACATGATGGCCACAAATATATGAATTATTCATTTATCAAACAATTCCTAATATCTTCATAGTATTACATACTTCTGACAAAGTACTTTATTCAGGCTTCTTTTAATCTTTGTATTCACAGTGTCTAGTAGAATGTACAGTAGAATGTACATACTGTGTAGTCAATATTCATCAACTCTGAAACTCATAAATCTTTAAGTGCTTTACAGTTTACAAAGCACATTCACATATTTTTCTTCAGGTCACCTGGATGTAATAGTAAATAATTATTGCATCCTTAAGTGTCTAGCTCAGGGACAGGCACACACAAGTATTATTCAGCACACAGTCCCTGGTATGTACATCAGGGATGATAGTATGGCCCACAGACCAAATCTACTTGGTTCACATGCTAACAGTAGTTTTTCTTTGTAAAGGGTTAATTTTAAAAAATGTGTCAGAGACCATATGGCTCACAAAACCTAAAATATTTACCATCTGACCCTTTACAGAAAGGGTGTGATGACCCCTGATTTACATAATGCTTCACAACTGACAGTGCACTTTAAATGTCAGCTGTGCATGGCTGCTGATATACTATTAATGAGAATGCCTTGCACTTTTTTCTCTGCTTTACAATGCTTTCACATATATTCTCAATTGTTTAAATTTTCTTCTCTCATGGTAAGGGGGGGGGGAATCAAGGAAAGGATTAAACCTGCTAAGTAAATATTCCCAGGTTCTCTCACCTTTAAACCTTGAGGTGGGTATTAAACCCAGGAGCAGTACTGGCACAGTCTACCAAATTATTAGGCCACTACTATGAGCAGGGAGTTCAAACTGCCTCCTTGGGGCCTCACTCTGTCCCAGGACCAATCATCTGTTTTTTAACCATCACTAGGAATCCCAAACCCCAGGAATCCTGCTCACCCAAGCTCAAAGAAGTAAGGTATTTCTGGCTGGTGCTTCAACAGTCTGGCACATCTGGGTATTTCTTGTCTAATTCTTCTCATTGGCCTGGAACATCTCTTCACATTTTCTCTAAATAGCCTAGCACCTTTTTTCCCACAACAGCCTGATGCTTGCCTTTGCTCATCAGCCTATAGCTCCTAAAGAAAAGGGACAACTGAAATACAATGTTACCTATATGTCTCTCTCATGTGAATTGGAGGCAAAGACAAATGGAAATTTAAAAAACAAACAATAAATGGCCCAAAACTGTGATAAAAATTGGCTTAAGACTGGACCAAGCATAATATTGCCAATGTAAAGATATGTTTCCTTAAGGTAATGGCAACATCTAAAAGGGCATCTCAAAAAAGTGGGCTTAAATGGAAACATAAGAACTGTCAAGGGAGAACTGAAAATGTCCAAGAGTAGGAAGGATGGCAATAGAAAAAAGCTGGGGTTTAGCGTTCTCATCTTGGGATTTCCTTTGGTCTTGGGGCTTCTATCCTTCTTGGATTCTGTGTCATGGGTGTCTAGCTTCCCACCTAATTTAGCCTTGAGATAGATTTCTCTCTTTGACCTTCTGTCCATCTAGAGGCTGGAGTCCTGGGTCTTTATGTGTGTCTGGGGCCTTCCATCCTTGGATCTTAGATCTTCAAGCTAAAGTTTTTATCTCAGGTCTTAGACATGGTGTCTTATGTCTCAGGCTTTCGATGGGTCCCCATTCTTAGGCCTTCAGTCTCCTACTCTGGGTCTTTGGACTTCTATCTAACTCAAGTCTTGAACTTTCCATCCAACTCAGTCAGGTCTTCTATCCAACAAGGGCCACCTTTTTACATCATGGTTGTCAGGACTTTGGATGGTCTCAAGCTTGAAGTTTCCATCTATCTTGAGACAGGTTTTCCATTTTTGTCTTTAGGTCTCAAGTCTCAAACCATCTGTCTTTTACTTTGGGCCTTCTCTCCATTATGGGCCTTCCACTTTCTGTCCATCATAGGTCTTGGGTCATCTCACAGGGTGTCCTGGCATAACGAACAGCTCTGCAATGTGTATTTTGATAGTTGACACACTGTACCTATTGGGAAGGGGTTAGGAAGCCCCTTTGTCACAAAGACACACACATGATCATACAAATGCACAAAAATATGCAAGGATAGAGGACTGCATAAAGTCAAAGAGGGGGAATCACAGACTCACAAAGAGGCTGAAATACTCAAAGGTGAGTAGAAGGGGAAAAGCAGAGAAGAAACAAGAGAACAGAGATGAATGCTGAAATGGAAAAATCACAAAGAGCAAGGAGACACTGAGACAGAGCAGAAAAAAAAACAGAGAGAAAAAGAGACACTGAGACAAAGCAGGACAAAATAGAGAGAAAATGGCCCAAGAGACACAGAAATTTGAGATAATGAGTATAAAAAGTAGAAGGGAAGGCAGAATGAGAAAAAGGTGAAATGTGAAACCAATAAGGGTAAGGGAAGACAAAAAATCAGAGTTCACAACAGAACAAGAAGAGAGGTATAGGCAGAACAAGAAATGAACAGAAAGCACACATCATGTGACACAGAGACACAAAGGAAAGAACAGTGAAAGAAGAGCCAGATCTAGGAGAACAAAGAGAATCACTAACAAAATGAAAAAACTGGAGAGAGACATCCAAGACAAGGCACAGACAACTCTTAGGAACAAGAAAATGAGACAAAGATACACAGAGAAGAAACTAACAAGAGAATCATGGAATGGCTGAGACACACTTTAGACAGAGAAGGAAAACCAAAGAGATTCAAGAAAAAAAATAGACAAAGAAATACACACTTATGAGTGAAAGAGGTAAGCAAAGGTAGACATTCAGAGGAAGAGGGTAAGAAGTAAAGACAAGATAAAGTAAGGGGCACAACAGGCATATGAGAAGCATCACAAAAAGAAGACAACAAAAGAAAACCAAAAAGTGCATTAATAATTAATATAAGCTATCATCAGTACCAATACTACTTATATTACTAACAATAATTATTATAACAACCACCACCAATATAGATGTTTTCTATTTACAAACTTTTACCTTACAAATTTCTTACATAGAATCAAAACATGCCAACTCTGCCTCCCACTAGACGGTATTAATGGTCACCTGTATTGTGTCAAATGAACTTACAAAACTTCTTGGGTTGCCTTTTACTTACCATGTGCCAGACACTGTACTAAACACTTTACATACATCATTTCACTTAAGCCTCACATACGAGGCTAACCACAAACTAAATTGACAAAAGCCATACACCTATTGAGTAGCAGAAGATTTAAATATAATGTGTACCTTTTAATATCCTGCTTCAATTGTTTACAAGGATTTTCAAAAGAGCCAAATAAGATGCCACAAATGAGTGAATATTATGATAAAGGGCCCTTAGAGAGCATCTAGTCAATCCCCTCACTTTATTTCATCACCTTTCCCCATCCCTTTAAAAAACTGACTTCATTTTCACACCCTTCCCAATTATAATGGCAACTTCAGGGACTGGGCTTCCTTTAACACTAAATCTTAACTGCAGTAGATGCTTTCACAAGAGAAGGTGAGAAAGAACCATGGAGGAAAAAAAAAAACATTTCAGGAAAAAAAGAAACATTTTTTTTTGTTTTAGGCTTCTATAGTTTACATCTCTAAGAGTATCGAGGCATTTATGCGGTGAAGATAAGAAGAAACAAGGTGAGACTCAATTACTCTGACACAACTGTATGCAGACTGTAATATCTTTGAATTGCTTCAGTGAACCTAGTTGGTAATACAGGTTATTGGTTATCCTCGGAACTCACTTTTGGAACCCCCTGCACGTTAAACCATCATACTTCATCCTATACAAACCTGGAACAAACAACTATTAGCTTTAAAGTGATCCTCACAGGATTATAACACTAACGACTTACTTCATTCTGCTGTTCTAAAATGTTAGCATGCCAGGCATGTTGATCTTCCTTTGATGTGTTCAAATTTCTTGCTCTCTGCATTGTTTTGGGGATACAATGATTTGGCAGATAAGAAGGGAACAATCAGGAGCTACAAAAAATGAGAGGGAAACAATGTAAATGCCATAAAGAAGTATTAATTGAGTACTAGGCAAGAGTTATGGGAAAATTCAAATTAATGAGCTATAGAAACGGGTCTCTACAAAGCTTAGAAACATAAAGTTGAGGTTTTTATGTCTTTAGAGATAAAACTAACACATGTTCTTCATTCAACAGAATAGGAAACTATGGCAAAAATAGGAAACTATCTTGCCTAATAACACTCACTGAATCACTGCAAACACCATCAATCCCAGTCTTATTCTTTTGGTTGAATAATCTGTACAAAATCTATATAATCAGGGTTTACTACTTACTGATGCTTACCTCCATCTCCCAACCTACATCCCCCTAATCAGCTTCTCTTATCACCAACCTAGAGTATGCAGGGTCCTGGTTCTTTAGACCCTACATCCTAGATGTGTGGCGACAGATAACTGTGCCATTTCTGGTCAGGTTCCATCAACCAGCAAGTACAGCATAAAAAGATACAGCTCCTATGTATCTTTGCAAACAGTTTGTTTTGCATTTTATCTCAAAGACAGCCCAAGGCATCTTGAAATATGTAAATGATTGTCAAGATTCCCCAATAGGGCCTCAAGAAAGACTCTGGAGACCATAGGGTCCAAAATGATGATATGCCATGATAAATGGTGCAGATGCAGCAGTTGTTCTCCATGCTCTCCTTAAAGAAAGAATTTAGGGGAGCCTGGGTGGCTCAGTTGGTTAAGCATCCAACTTTGGCTCAGGTCATGTTCTTGAGGCTGGTGAGTTCAAGACCCGCATCGGGCTCCATGCCTATAGCCTGCCTCGGATTCTGTGTCTCCCTCTCTCTCTGTCCTTCCCCTGCTCGCACTCTGTCTCTCTCTCTCTAAAAAATAAATAAACATTTAAAAAAAAGAACAATTTAACTATAAGCCTCTACCACACACTAGTCCTACCCTAAACATCCTAACTCATGCAGCCTACTACTGTCTTCACATTATTTTCAACCATCTCACACCCAGTTGCTTCCCAGGTTAGTTAGGAAGCTGTTTTGACCAAAACATACACAGTTGATAATAATGGAAACAATCTTAATGGAAAACTAAGTGCAACGTAAAACAAGATCAAAATTAAAAGCTACTTATTATGCTTTTAGGGACAACTTACCCACCTCTGATGTGTGGTGGTTGTTGTGAGACTTCATCTTCCTACCTGGGCTCAGGAAAGAATCTTGGTAAAGCCTCCTAGCCTAGGGTTGTTGCCCAGTGATAGTGAGCTTTTCCCCTGGAGGATCCTCATGCCCCATCTCCACCTAGGGATCGTCAAAGGGAATGGGTCACTAACACTGTAGAGCAACAAGCCTATTCTTCAGAGGAAGATCTGGAGAAGAGATAAAAGAAAAATAAGTTACTGAAATGCAGAACACTGGAAAAGTCTGTCCCAATTAGCAATTAGTCATTAAATTAAACCTTGTCTGCCCTTTTCTTCAGATGGATTGAGGGGTGAAAATTTAAAACTGTGTAGCACTCCATATCCTACCTACCAGCCTAACAACATGCAAATGCTTCTATTCATTCCAGTTCCATTCCTTGCATTTCCCTTCATCTCCAAGAGCAATTTAAAACTGAGTAACTACCCAAATTCCCATACCGTGCTTTATTCTACAGTATCCATTGATGAGCATTTCTCTAGGGTGTATTATTAATACCTTGTTATTCTCATCATAAAATAGGATGGGGTTCAAGAAATCAAGGGCTTGAAAGTAAGAGAGGTAAGGTTTTCTCAACCAAGTGAGCCATCGAGTCACTTAGAAAAACTCCCATGTGATCTGACTCTGAGTTCTTTAAGAATTCTTCACGTCGCCTCAGGCTTTTATAAAGCACTATTTTAAGAACTGAGCAATCTACCTCAATCAAAGTGCCTCTCCATCTAGTTTTATATAGCATTTCCCTCTTTTAATTTTTATATCAAGTATTAACATACTGTAACAATGCCAAGGTAAACAAAACTGTTTTCTACTCAATCCACATAGTACATTTTCTTGAACAGCTCATATAAATGGGGCACCACCAGAATCCCAGGATATTCAGAGAAATCAATAATGGTTACAGGCATATAAAACACCGGTTATAACAACATCTAAGCATATCTATGCAAAAGGAAAAACAAGATACAGAAAGCTAGGAATCCAGTAAATAGCTTACACAGGCCCTTGGATCTCTGTTATTCTACCTTTCAGCAATTTTATGGTTCTTCAAATTAACAAATTCTCAACTTTTTAAAACAAGGGAATGACAGTGGCAATGGAATTGGGACTGCCAAAACAGGGCTAGGACACAGATCAAGTTGGTACTATGCATCAACAAATCCTCAACACTTACCTACTAGTCTGTCAAAGGAATGTGGAAATAATTTCAATTTCAAGGCTTGCTAATCAGAATGGATAGGTTTGTTCTATCTTTCCTACTAAGTAGCTATGATATGCAAAAGGAAGTGATTTATTGTTTTGCGTCTCTCATTCTTTGTTTTTGAAATGGGGATCAAGTATGCTTGCCCTTATAGACCTCACTGGAACTTAGCTCTGGAGGGATAAATGAAATAATAGGCCACACTCATCTGTAAAGTCAAAATATATGTGTATATGACCAAAAAAAATGTAGGAATTGATAAAAAAAAAACTGGCTCATGTTCTGTTTTAAAAGCAGAGCTGCAAGAAGTTAAAGTCCATAAAGCCAAAGACAGAATTCCCATAATGATGAACTCCCCAAACTACCTTTTTTTTTTCCAGGTGGCCTGCAAGCCATCATCTTAGATTATTTGGAGTTTATCCAGATTCTCAAAAGGAAAGATCTGCTGAATGTGAAGCTGCTTAGAGCTACTTGCAGTCCTCAGGTTTCACATGTTCAGAACGTCCTTGAGAAGAAAGACAGGACTCAGGAAGACACCAAAACTGTTGAGAAATCCAACAATAAAAACAAAGCACTTTGTATGGTATGGTGTGGAAAGCACCAGGTATGGCTTCCAGATTCCTGATCAGGAATTACTATATGATAAGTACCTTTATATCAATATCAAACAAATTCTAACAGTAGTATGTGAAAGATCACTTATTCAACTCTACTCCCTAGATAAGATATCCAGTGAAACCAAACTAGTGTTCTATGATGTTCTTTCTCAATATGAGCAGAATAGGCTTCAAAATCTCTTGGCAACATCCTTTCCCATCCTTATTTAAGATTAGATACTTTATCCCCTAATACAGGCCTCCAGTTAAACATGGCAATTCATGCATATCTATACATATTTATTCTGCTCCTTCTTGAAACCCCATTAATGATGGTAAATGGGCATTCCATGTACAAGTAAATTTACTCAAAGAATTTTTAAATTAATGGATTGAAGTACAAATTCATTTATACACACCCCAGTTAAGATACCTAAAAGGAAATGACTAGTCCAATCTCTCCAGATCTTCTGATCCACTCTGAACCATATTTACTGAGTATGGCTACATTACACCAAAGCCTTCTAGTTTTGTTATTACACTGATGACATGTTCAAGAAGCATTCCCTTTCCATTAAAGGGAAGCTAAAGCCAGAGAAAGTGATTACATTTTGGAACAGGAAAAAAAAAAAAAAAAAAAAAAAAAAAAGCAAAACAAAAAAAAAAACCATATTTTAGGATTCAATACTCATTGACAAGAATTTTAAGACTCTCAATCTGTCATCTCATAGCTCAACAAAACGTCAACATACTTTAGACCTAAAACCCTAGTGTCATAGCTGGCCAACTGGTTCAAGTACTCCAACACTAGCCAAGTCACAGAATCATCACAGCTAGAAGGGGTATTGTTGATCATGTAATTGGACATTTTCATTCCCTAAATAAGGAAACTGGGAGCCCTGGAGATGAAATTCCATCAATGTTATACAACTAGTTAGTAGGTGGCCAAGTGGTACTTAAACCCAGGTTATCTCTCAATTCAGAGGTCTTTTGCCTGTGGGGTATGGGCAAGGATACTCAGGGGTATAGGAGACTTCTACAAAATTTTTTACCACATTTATATTTCACCATAAAAATAGTCTAGATCATTTAGATGACTACCTTTAAATGGAAAAATTCCAGTGCCAAATTAGTGGCAAGTGGTACTACTTTTGTTGCCTGGAGTTTAAAGAAAAGGACAGAGGAAAACAATATATAAATGAGTATTGTGCCAAATGAAAGACAAATAGCACTGCTATGTGCTATAACAAGATCTTGCAGCAGCTTGAAAAGGGTAATAATTTGGTTAAGGGTATTAACAGCACATGAGAGAAAAGACATGCCATGCTGCAAAGAAGCAATATGATAATAGTAACATTTTCACATTTTAGTAGCCATTTATATACTATTACTTTGTATACTTGCTGTGTTTTACAGTTTTATTATCGATCTAAGCACAAAGACTTTACTCTTATTTTTTTCATGCTCTTTAGCTTAAAAATTATTTCCATGAACTCAGAAGGGGCATAAGAATTTTTTAAAGAAAAGTTTAATCAAATACAGCAAAATGATAATTGTAGAATCTAAGTGGTGAGTATATTGGTGTTCACTAAACAAATTTTTCAACTTTTCTGAAAATGTTCATAATAAATGTTAGAGGGGAAAGAGGAAAAAATTGAGACAAGAGCTCCCTACTGTCAAACTTGTACAGATTTCAGAAACAGTGTCTCAAATATCTAACATAAAATATAAAAATTATGCCCAATACAAATTAACATGTTACTACTCCATATGCAATACAAGTGACACATCAATCAGAACACTTAAAAATTAGCACACCAATTAGCTTGAATAAAATTCAGTAAAATTACAATGTTGAAAATTGCATTTGGGTTACAAATTGCCAGGAAAAAAATCTACTCCTTGGGTCTTATGTAGGTACTTTGGACAGCTAGCTGGAGGTCACTAAATGGATTTTCTCTACCTCACATAGGAACATGCCCTTCTCTTCCCTCCCCACCTCCAGTGTTCTCAAGGTACTATAGCTAATCACAAAAAAAAATACTGAGAAAATAAATGCATACCCAAGAAACAGATTACCTAACTTTATTAGAGTAATTTAACCTGAAAATGAGGTGCAAAATGTGGAAATTGGGATAGAGCCTAGTTGTTAAGAAAGGTTTGTTTCTGCAACCTATTGTAAGTTCCAAAACTTAGAGAAATATTTAGGATAGAACAGTCATATTTAATTTCAGAAACTTTTAATCAACCTATAGCTAAACTCTCCCTAAACTCAACCATAGAGGCAACTGTCAATGTACTCACCTACCCTAACATGAACATAAAAAAAAAAAAAAATCTCCTAACCAAGCCAGGCCGTTGCAGTAGAAAGTAACAGATAATGCACGAGAGGAAACTATAATGATTCATGGGATAATGGGCTATAGTTGGGAATCTCTGTATAAACCCATGTTCAGCTGAAACTAGAGATTATTACACATATAAATACTAATAGATATGTACATATACATGAGTTAATATGCATATATATATATATATCTTTTTGCTCTTATCAATTCAGAAGGTATAGAAGCAATAACACCCCAGTAGCAATGAGCACACATAGCACCCACATCTCAATTTCTAATACTGCTCTCCAGTAAAAAGAATAGAACTCATTGGAGAAATGGTAGATTCTGGGATGAGAGACATACACATGAGCCTGCAGCATCTTGTAGTGCCAGAAAGAGCTCAAACAAAAAACAAAAACTCACAAGGATGGGGTTATATTCAAGGAACCAACTGAAAGAACTCCCACTGGCTAAAGCTGAAACAATATGAACCAAAATAAGTAATAGTGAATCATTATCCAGCATATAAAATAAATATTCATGAGTCCACATTGGTATATGTGAATTATTAAATAAATACATAAACTGGGGGAGAAAAGATACATTTTCTATGCAGAAGAATTCCAAATAATTTATGTAGATACTTGACCATCAAAGAGGTGGAGCAAAACTCCCCATTCTTTAAGCATATAGTGAGTTCCTTTCAAATACACTATGATAAGGGAAAAAGTAATTTTTTTAATGTTTATTTATTTTGTGAGAGAGAGCATATGTGAATGAGAGTGTGAGCATGAGCAGGAGAGAGGCAGAGACAGAGGGAGAGAATCACAAGCAGGTTTCGCACTCAGCACCAAGCCCAATGTGGGGCTCAATCCCATGACCTTGAGATCAAGACCTGAGCCAATATCAAAAGTCAGATGTTCAACCAACTGAGCCACCCAGGAGCCTCAGGGAAAAAATAATTTTATATGTTAAGTGGAGAAACTTGGCAAACAGTACCTTAGCCAAGTGATAAGGATCAATATCAACAATGATATGTCATATTGATAGTATGTACTCAAGAAGTAAAAATGGCAATCTATTTCTGTGGTCTTCCACCCAAAAACTCATGCTGAGTCTTGTCATGAGAAGAACATCAGACAAATCCAATAAAGGGACATTTTACAGAATACTTGACCGTTAGTCCTCAAAATTGTCAAGGCTATCAAAAAATAAAGTCTGAGAAACTATCATAACTAAGAGGAGCCTAAGGAAGACATGACTACTAGATAAAATGTGGTATCTTGGATGGGATCCTGTAACATTAAAAAAGCATTAAAGAAAAACTGAGGAAATGTAAATAAAGTATGGACTTTAGTTAATAATAATGTAGCAATACTGGTTCACTAATTGTGACAAATGTATCACAGCACTATAACATGCTAATAGTAAGGAAAAATGGGTGTGGGGTATACAGAAACTCCCTCTGTACTATCTTCAAAACCATTCTGTAAACCTCTAAAATAAGCAAGTTTTTTTTTCTTTTAAATCTTCCAACCAGATGCTGAAGGCTTAAAAATCACAGGGTTTTTGTTTTGTTTTGTTTATTTTTTAATATGAAATTTATTGTCAAGTTGGTTTCCATACAACATGTTTTTTTTTAAAGCAAGTGCAAAATGGACCTGAGAACTGGTAATTCTGTGTTCTAGATTTTGCTACAGTAGGTATCATCATTGTTGGCAAATCTGGCCTAAAGACTTGCTTTTTCTTTTCTGTTTATAAGGATTTAATTGTACTTAGTTTTAAAGTTGAAACATATGAGGCCCAAATATGAAGAATCCATAATGTCAAAGTTATTAAAATTAGCAATTAAACTCTTGTTCTTGTTCATCAGACTTTATGGAAGGACCCAGTCAATCCATTACAAAACGAAGGCAGTGAGTTATAGACAGTTTTCAGTCAGGGAAACATGTAAGGCTAAAAAATTCTAATGGTATATAGATCATAGAATAATTGCATACCAATGCTAAACAATGGCAAGCATACTAACAAACAAAAAATATAGTATGCCATAAGTTTTCAAAGCTATGAATTAAAGTAACCTAGGTATTTGGTAATGAGTCCAGTAATGTAAAAATAGAGTATGACAAAAGTTTTCACCTCTATGGATAAGGTAACCTAGAAATTTTATGAGACATGGTAATGTACACTGATCTCCCAGCAATATCCTTACTTCCAAACTGTTACAAACATTCAGTTACATATTTTATGCAATAAGAAAGTATTACTTGGATCTGCTGCACAGCCTCTAACATTTCTGGGGAAACTAGAATAGCATTCTAGTTGGTCTAACAAAATAATAAGTCTACCCAACATCTAAGAAATCTAGCACTGGCCAAATTTAAAATTTGCTTCAATCTCTCATCCTATCATGAAGAAATCAAAAGCTCATTTCCAACGTAGTCATCAGAATGAAGGATAGAGTTCTTTATCAAATTCATTTGCACAGGGAGCACAAGGAGCCTAACATTCGATGTCTCAGTACTCTAATTTGGAGAGATCAAGGAAAAGCAATCCAGTAAAACCTAAATCACCAATAAAAAGTCAACACAATATCATCAATATAATGATATATAACTGTGCATGGCCATTGAAGTTTAACTTGTTAAATTCATTGGGTCAGCTAAGTCTCAAACAAATACTTAAGATTCAACTTGAGTTGGATTTTGAGGGAAACCAGTGTTAAGTGCTATTTGTCTATGCCAAAACTATGGTACTGAGAATATCAAGTTTTCTTCCAATCCAATCTGCAAGGCTTGAGGCAGAGGAAGGCATTAGCTCTGTTTAACCATACACCATCAATACTCTGTCACCAACCAAGTTTATAAGGTTTGGGGGAACAGTTACCTCAGTTCAGATATCAATTTTCTTCTCTTTAATATGGTAAATTCCCAGAACACTTTCACAAATAAGAATATTTTAGCAGACACCACAGATTAACTTTTTAAATTATTTACTTCAAGTCAAACTCCCATGCAGGTGTACATTTGCTAACCAGGGCCGATATCCTGAAAAAAAATTATGAATGCTTAATCATAGCAGCCCTAGGTCTTATGTTTTCCTACAATTTAGGGAGGTGGTTAGAGAAATGGGTAGATAAGTTGTAGAAAGTTAGAAAAACTAAAGGGGTATTTGGGGAAAGATGCACAAAACAAGGATCAGAAAACTTCCTCCAATCCTATATATTAAGGTTCTATAAGAAAGAAAGTCAGAAATGAAATTACAATAACCACTTAGAGAAATCCCCAAAAAAAACCTTAAGTGCCTTCCAATTTTGCAAATGACAAAATGTCATTTTCAGGGATTGAGACATTCGATTCAAGTCTCTGTCTTAATTTATCAGCCATCCCTAGACTGAAGTTGAGACAGATGGTGATTTTATCCAAGGACCAGGACCAAAGGCTAGATGTTCCTATTCCCACTTCTGAACTTTTTCATAAATTTGCCAGCATCTCATTCCTTCTGTCCCCAAACTCATGAAAAAAAGTGACTCTATCTAAGAAAACATGTGCTTCATTAAAATACACTTGCAAAAAGCAAGAAATACTGCAGTTGTGTCTGTAAGCCTTTAGCCTACATATCCCGAGTAAACTGATCAAAGTGCTCCCTAGTCATACTTTGCATTTTCCCCTTGCCATCACTTTGCTCAATAAGAGTGTTTCTTTCACTCTTCTTCCTCTGTGCCCCACAGAACTTCCCAACATGTTTATGCTACTCATCAAATTGCCCAACAGCATAATTATTTGCTCATTTTAGCATCCTTGTTGACAGGAATCGTATCTATGGTTTTGTTATTTATTCCAGTGTATAACCCAATAAGTATTTGTTGAGTTAACACAAAGATTATATCAATTTTGAAGATGCCCACATTTTCAGAGCATCCCATTTTATAAATGCTAGAGACTTTATTTCAAGCAATGAATTGAAATACAATGTAATTAATTATATTATAACTATAATATAATATAATATCCAAGATTCACCTTTGGATGCTGTCTAGTGCAGGCTTCAATCCACTTAAAATTGATCCATCCTTCCTCTTCAGTGGGGGTATAGAACCAGCTCAGAATTGATCCCTTTAAAACAAATTCCAATAAATATTTATAGTTGTATATCAATGTTGAATAATTTTATTAGCAACAAAAAGAGGTCTCAAGCATAGACCAGTGTTTCTCAAATTGGGGTGATAAGAACCCTGGGGGTTTGTGGATATATTCTCAGGTATCCCCAAATCCTACATAAATTATATAAAACATCATATACCTTTAATAAAGATATCTTAAAATTGGAAAACACGTTTATATTCCAAATAACCTTGTTAAGTCACTGTTTCTCAAAACATATATTCTTTAGGATCTCAAGAAATTTTGTTCCTTTAAAACGCATTTTATCCTGACTAATTACTTCAGTTTGAGAAACAATGGCATAGACCACATTTCCAAGGTGGCTCAGAATCATTTGTATACTACTACCAATCAGTCAGACTGGGGGATGTCTTTAGGCATCAGTGGAAAACAAGCCATGAGGAAATATGGATAGGAATTAAAATGAGCAGTAAGAGAAGCTCCACTCATTCGTGTGGTTCTTCTTGCTCCTGCCAGGATGCATGGGTATGCACAAAAGTTTCGAATTTGATGTTAATATTTTTTTTCAGCTGGGCCTTTTTCAGTTTGTTTCATACCAGGGAGGCTAAGCTTTTTAGCTTATCAAGACATCTGCTGAGAAAAGGGGAAGGGGAAATGGTATATTTAACTTCATAAAAGTGGGCAATGCCATGGTTTTCTTATAAAACTTACATTTCTCCATTGCCTTCTTGCAAAGTAGGTTCTACAAATATCTCAAACTAAAAAGGCATCACTACTCTCATGTTTTGGGGCAGAGATAGAATAAAAAGGTACAAAATGCCAACGTATCAGATTTATACCCCCAATCCCTGAACCTTGAAAAGTTCAAGCTTATAATGAGATTTGACAATCAACAATTCCCCAGCCTTGGCATATAGCCAAACACAACAAGCTAGGTCTTGTCTCTTTAATCACTTTTCATACCTCTAAAAGAGGTAAAAACAAAATGACACTAAAATAAACCAACTGGACTACACATATGGCTGCAATATTAATCATATCGTAGACCAAAGAGAAAAAGTAAACCCACCTCCCTCTTTAAGTTGATCCAACTAACTTCAAAGCCTAGTGGGCTCCCTTTTTAAAACTCTGTAACTTACAATTCACACCACACAGCACTTGATTATCATTCCCTAAAGGTATTTCAAGTGTGCTCATATTAGCTTCCCAGAAATACAACCATCGCAGAAATGAGATTATATAGGACTACATCATTTCTACCCCTCACTTCAGTGTAAACTAGCATACAGTGGGGTATACAATATTTCTGTTGGTTAGCTCATATGGTGATATATATATATATAATTGCAGATGAGACAGGAACAAGGAAGGAGACCCTCTGACTTTTCTACGACTAGCATTTAAGAGAAAGAAAATAGAACATGGAAAAGATTACTTAATAGCTACAAAGTAGTACTTACAGTATTCTAAAGAGCCAGAGACTCTTCTTACAGCTGTCCAAGGAGCTAGTAGTGCATACTGCACCCTGAGCTGGGCCGATCTTTTGACATCCTTGTCAGAGGAATAGTATCCTTTTTCAGTGATTACAAAGAACTGCTGTTGTGACCACTAGTTATTTGCTTCAGGAGTTCCATATTAAACACTTATCTGCCACACCCTGCACACTAGAGACTAGGATATTATTCATTTTACCAAGCAGCTGTTGAAATTCATGTCCAGAAGAATGATTAGATCTTGGCTTATTTTTCAATCTAAAACAGGGAAATTGGACCCATCATTTCTAATCCCTCACTTCAGTGTAGTGCTTCAGGCTAGTTTAAATTAGCAGATTTAAATAGTGTGCATTTTATTTATGTAATAGATTAATCAAGTAAGATGAATTATGGTTTTCATTTTTAATTTTTTTTTCAACGTTTATTTTTGGGACAGAGAGAGACAGAGCATGAATGGGGGAGGGGCAGAGAGAGAGGGAGACACAGAACCGGAAACAGGCTCCAGGCTCCGAGCCATCAGCCCAGAGCCCGACGCGGGGCTCGAACTCACGGACCGCGAGATCGTGACCTGGCTGAAGTCGGACGCTCAACCGACTGCGCCACCCAGGCGCCCCGAATTATGGTTTTCAAAAGTGCCTCAGCATATGTTCTCTCATTTCATTCTTTTACAGCAATCTTCTTGAAATAAGTAAGGGGTGGTAGATGCTTCAGATGAAGAAATTTAAGGATTAGAATGTTTAGGTAGTTTTTCTAAAAGTGAACAGTGGTAAAGCCCAAATAAATAATGGGTTTTAAAATGGTGGTAGAACCCAAAGATATTGCTCTTAAGAGTTCCACTCTAGAAGTCTTTTGGGAATACCAAAATAGCAAGAGTCACAGTGGTCTATCCACAGACCCAGCACCCTTAGTAAAATGAGAGACACTGGTCATCAGGTACATGGTATAAATGGGTTTTTGGACCTCAAAATTCAATGACCAGGTTTACAATTCCACCTTGCAAACAGTATTTTTTTTTTAATTGTACGCTGGCAACTGGCACAGTACAATAGCAATATACAAGAGGAGAAGCGAAATTCTTGGCCAGGCAATCTGCTCTGGAAGGAAGAATACACAGACAATGCTAATCTTTCTTCCTGGGGAGACAATTTTCAACTGATACTTATACTGGAAATCTAAAATAAAAGGTGGCAATCCAGCTTTCTAGGCCTGACTTGCCTTGAGCATTTTGCTCAGTGAAGCAGTAACAGAAATGGTCAGGGATGGTTCCTATCCCAGAATGTAACAACTGGAATTGGGATTATTAACAAATGCAGACAAAGGAGTGAAGGTCCATCCACCTAATTCAGGCCTGCTTTGGGTAGTCAACACTGCACAAACACATCAAAATGGTAGGAAAATCTTGGGCTGATGACCTGAAAAAAATGGGACAATCAGTACTGTGTTAATAACACAGAAGAGACTTTGGGTACTCAGCATTACTCAGAAGCAATGCAAAGAAGTGGAGGGGTCCATGTCTGATGGGAGGGACCAAGGATAGTGCAACTGAGGCATTACAGCAATACAAAGTGAGTAATGCAATGACATCTGGGATTGTTAATGTTTTAAATCCAAGAGAAAGGGCCTTGCCCAGTCAACATTCTCCAGCAATAATGCAAAAGGGGCAGGGTGGTGTTGGGAGGGAAAAAGGAACACAATCTTATTTAGTGGCCCAATACATGAACACCTGAAATTGTGAGAATGGTGCTTATGCACCTTGGATGGGTCCAAGGGTGAGCAAGGGGTGGGAGGAGGGAAGGAAGGGGAAGATCATGACTACTTGGAATTTTATACATAGAAGCAATACAAAAGGAGAGGGAGTATGGGGTACTATTTGATGGACAAGTTCACAGCATACTGCCATGTTTATACTTTATTATGCCAAGGGAAATTGGGGCTGGGAGTGTTTGCCTAACAAGGCCAGGGAGGAAAAACCCATTGCTAATTGCCATTGTGCCCACTAATAGTCCCACTAATTGCCATTGTGCCCACTAATAGTTTAATAACTCTAAACTAATAGAGTTTTGTGTGGTCAGCAACCCCTGCATTAATGCAAAGGGGGTTTAAGGGAATGTTATCCTAAATCTAACAGAAGGGAACATAGACAATTGCACATTGACAGTCCAAAAAAGGGGCCTTAGTACCCCTGATGTATACAAAGCGGGTACAGAGGTCCCATCATTGCTAGTGGTGCACATTAATTGTCCAAGAGCTGAGGTCATGATAGCACTCCTCAGCAGCAATCCAAAGATAGTGGTAAATGCATAGGGCATCCTTTCACACTACACAAATCCACAGACACATACAAGTCTGTACAATTATAATCTCAAGAGAAGAGCTCATTTATGGTTAACACATCCCTGATACAAAGGGGGTTTGAGGGAATGCAACCCTAGTCCAACAGAAAAGATGGACAATTGCAATTATGCACATTAGAGTCTAAAAGAAAGGGCATTAGGTAAGTAACATCTCCTTACTCCAAAGCAAAGAGGGGTTCCAGTATAAGACACACTTAGCAAACTGCATTTATACACATGAACTTTTCAAGTGAAAGAGTCTTAAGTAGTGGACACTACCTGCTGAACCTGGTAAGGAAGTAGGCAGGATCCTTACTGAGTGCACAAAATAGGAAAAAATGCAATTGCACATATTACCACTCCAAAATAGGGCCTTGGTTGATCAGTACACACTGCTGTACTGCAAAGGGAAGCTGAGGGTGTATAACTATTTCAATTATGAATATTAATGGTTTACTAGAAGGAACTTGGGGAGAAAACAGTATCCCCTGCAGCAGTGCAAAGCAGATACGATAGTTTTGAAAGTGATAGGGTTGTGGAAACTACAATTCTGCACATTAACCATCCAAATGTAAATGTCACAGCAGTGGGCACCACCTACTGGAAGGCATAGAAGTAGGGGTGGAGGATGTCCTCATCTAGTGCACAAGAACCCAGACTAATGCAATTATGCACATTAACAGGATAAGTTAGGGATCAGCAACCCTGGCATACAGCAAATGACATACAACAGAGTAGGATGAACTAAGTTGCAATTATGTACATTAATGTCCAACAGACATGGCATGATCAACTAAAACCATGTATCTTGTACAGATACAAGGATCTTAAAATAATGGGCACTCCTTGCTAAAGATAAAGGGAGTGGGGAGAGGGGTGTCCTTATTTGGTGTACAGAAAAATGTACAAATGCAATTATGCATAATCACAAGGCATGAAAAAAAGGCCTTAATGATCAGTACCCCTTCTGGGGTCTGAGAAGGTAGTAACTTATTCAAACAGGATGAGCCTGTGCAATTATGCACATTAATGTCCATGGCACATGGCTGTGGTCAATTACAATTGTCTTCCTTGACTGCTCAACAGTCTTGTACAGGGCGCGGTCTTGTACAGTGGGCACTCGCTGCTTGAAGATACAGGGAGTGGAGAGAGGTTTTCTTCTCTAGTATATAAGAACCCAGATAAATATAACATGCATCTTAACAGGCCATGAAACGGAACCTTATGGGTCAGAATTCCCTGCAGTACTTCAAAGGGAGTGTAAAGGGGAAGAATCCTAATGTAATTGTCATTATGCACATTAACAGTTTGAGAAAGGGGCCTTAAATGGACAGTACCCCATGAAGTAAAGCTTAGAGGCTGTGAAAAGACTCAAGGACCCAAGTTAACTCAAAGGACAGTGGACAACCAATACTACACACATCCAGAGTCCCAAGAGAAAGGCTTTAAGGTGGTCAGTCACTTCTGCTTCAGTAATTGCAGGAGTCTTGAACTAAAAGGTACAGTTGTGGACAACTGAGTATGCACAAGACAACAAAGGCTGTGCACATTAACTGCATTAGTGTGTAAAATCTTAAGTAGTAGGCACCTCTTGCTGGGATATAAATAGTATGGGGAGAATCCTTATCTAGGTATAAGAGTGAATTTAAGTATGCACATTAACAGTCCAAGAGTGTGACTCTTGGCTAGTCAGAAGCCCCCACAGTAATGTAAATTGGGCAAGGAAATGAGATCCCATTCTAACATAAGGGACCATTGGTTACTGTAATTATGCACATTTAAACTATAAAGGAGAAGCAGTTATAGTTGGTCAGCACGCCTGACACAGAGAAGGTGTGATGGGGATGGGATCCCCAATTTGGGGATGTGCAATCTGGCACATTAACTGTCCAAAAGAAGGACCTTAGGTGGTTAGTACCCCCTGTTATAATACTAAGAAATAAAGATATTAGCTTATCAAGAGGGTATATGCACATTTAGAGTCCTAAGAGAAATACTTTGAGATACTAACATCCCCTAATGCAATACAAAAAGGGTGGGAAATTAGTTAAAAGTGAAGGACCATAAACACTGGAATTTTGCTACAAATAATCCCCCCCAAAAATAACTAAAGTAATTAATACAGAGAGTACAGGGGACTTAAATGAATGATAGTGTGGTCAATTACCATGGTTCACTTTATTGTAGTACAAAGGTCTTGAATAAAGGGCATTCACTGCTGAATAAAAGGGAAGTTAGTGAAATCCTATCTACTGCAGAGAAAGATGAACAAATGCAATTATGCACATTAACAATGCAAAAAAAGGGGGTTTTGGTATTCAGCACCCCTTACTATAATGCTAACAGGGGGTCAGAGAATGAGATACACCTGAACAGTCTCTAGTACCTTCTGTGGTAATGCAAAGGGAGTTGCGGGGCGAGGGGCAAGGGATGAAATCATAGACTAAAAAAGGGACCACTGTTGTAACTGAGCATAAAAACTGTCCCAAGCACCCTCTCTGATAATGTACAAGGAGTTGGAAGGCATGAGATCTGAGACTAAGAAAAGGGACCAAATCTGCATTTGAGCACATTCATAGTACCAAGTGCCCTCACCAGTAACCCAAACAAAGTTTGAAGGGCATGGATCTCAGAGTAGGAGAAAGGACCACACCTGCAACAGCGCCCTTTAATGGTCCCAAAAAACCTTCCCCAAGTATTGCAAAGGGAGTAGAAGAGAATGGGATTCTAGACTAACAGAAGGGACCACAGCTGCAGTTAGCACCTTAACAGTCCCAGATGCCTTTCTAGGTGATGTAAAGGGGCTGGGAAGTCATGGGATCCTAGACTACAAAAGTGACATAGCTGCAATGAAGCACTTTAACAGTTCCAAGTACCCTCTGCTATAATGCAAAGACAGTAGGAGGGCATGGAAAAGTATATGAACAGAAGGAACCACAGCTAAAATTAAGTACTTTATAAGTTCCAAATACACTCCCAGATAATGTAAAAAGGAGATGATGGGCATGGGATCCTACAAAACAGAAGGTACCACAGCTGCAATAGAGCATGTGACAGGCCCAAGTACGCCCTGCTGTAATGCAAATAGAGATGGAGGTGTGGGATCCTAATCAGAAGGGAACACAGGCTGCAATTAAGCACCTTTCAGTACCAAATCTGATCCCAGGTAATATAAGGGGAAGAGGTGGTCATGACCAGCAAAATGGACCACACCTGTATGTAATGCACATTTACAGTCCCAAGCACTATCTGCTATAATGCAACGGGAATTGGAGGACATCGGATCCTAGACTAACAAAGGGGACCCGCAGCTGCAAATGAGTACTTTAAAAGTCCCCCAAATCCTCCCAGATAATGTAAAGGGAGTAGAAGGGGATGGGATCCTAAATCAACAAAAGTGACTACACCAGGAATTAAGTACTTTAACAGCCCCAAGTATCCACTGCTATAATGCAAAAGAGTAGGAGGGCATGGGAAACTAGACACACAAAAGGGACCACAGCTCCAATAGAGCATTTAAACAGTCCCAAATACATTCTCAGGTAATGCAAAGTGAGTTGGAGAACATGGGATCCTAGACTAACAGAAGGGACCAGGGCTGCAATTAAGCCATTAAAAGTCCCAAATATCCTCTGCAATAATGGAAAGGGAGTTAGAGGGCATGGAATGCTAGACTAACAGAAGGGACCACAGCTGCACATGAGCATATTAATTGTCCCAAATCTGTTACTAGGTACTGGAAAACCAGTTGGAAGGGACTGGAAACTAGATTAACAGAAGGGACAACAACTGTAATTAATAAGCATGTTAACATTCCCAAATCTGCTCCAGGTAATGTAAAGGGGGAAGGACAAGAGATCCTAGACTAACAGAGGGGATCCCACCTGCAGTTAAGCACTTTAACAATCCCAAGTACCATCTGTTGTAATGCAAAGAGAATAGGAGGGCATGGGAAACTATACTAATTTAATTATGTGGTCTCTTTTAACAGTCCCAAAAATCCTCTCAGGTAAACAGAGTAGGAGGGGATGGGACCCCGGAATTACAGAAGGGACCACAGCAGCAATTAAGCACTTTAACAATCCTAAGGACCCTCTGTTATAATGTAAAGAGAATAGGAGGGCATGGGAAACTACTAACAGAAGAGACAACAGCTACAGTTAAGCAACTTAGAGTCCCAAATACACTCCCAGGTAACACAAAGGCAGTTGGAGGGCTTGGGATACTAGACTAACAGAAGGGACCACAGCTACAGTTAAACCCACTAACAGCCCCAATGACCTCTGCTGTAATGCACAGGGAGTTGGACAACATTGGGATCCTATAACAGAAGGGACCAGAGATGAAATTAAGCATTTTTTAGTCCCAAATACCATCTGATAATACAAAGGTAATACAAAGGATCCTAAACTACTGGGACCACCGCTAAAATTAAACATATTAAGAGTCCCAAGTAGCCTCTGCTGTATGCAGAAGGAGTTGGAGGACATGGGACCCCAGACTAACCAAAGGGACCACAATTGCAAATGAGCACATTATTAGTCCCAAATCCACTCCCAGGTAATGCAGTGAGTAGCAAGGGATAGGACCCTAGACTAAGAAAAGGGACCACAGCTGCAACTAAGCACTTTAACAGTCCCAAAGATAATACAAAGGGAGTTGAAAGATATGAGATCCTAAACTAACAGACAGGACCATGACTGCAATTAAGCACCTTAAAGGTCTGAAGTACCCTCTGCTGTAATGCAAAGGAAGTAGGAGTACATGGGAAACTAGATTAACAGAAGGGACTATAGCTGCATTAGGCTCATTAACAGTCCCAAATCCTCCATCTGCTCTAATGCAGAGGAAGTGAGAAGGCATAGGATAACTAGATTAATAGAAGGGATTGTAACTGCAATTAAGCACATTAACAGTCCCAAATGTCCTGCCATTAATGTAAAGGGAGTAGAAGGGGAATGGGATCCTAGACTAACAGGGGGCACCACAGCTACATTTAAGCACCTTAAAGGTGCCAAGTACCCTCTGTTCTAATGCATAGGGAGTTGGATGGAATGCTACATTAACATAAGGGACAGAGCTGCATTTAAGCAAATTAACAGTCCCATGTACATTGTGTGCTAATGCAAAGCAAATAGAAGGGGATGGGATCCTAGACAAATTAAAGGGACTCTGGTGGCAATGAAGCACATTAACAGTCCCAAGTATCCTCTGCAGTAATGCAAAGTCAGTAGGAGGGGATAGGATCCTACACTACTAGAAGGCACCATAGCTGCCTTTAAGGACCTTAAAGATACCAACTACCCTCTGCTGTAATGCATAGGGAATTGGAGAGGATGGAATACTATACTAATATAAGGGACAGGAGCTGCATTGAAGCATATTTACAGTCCCTTGTACCCTCTGTGGTAATGCAAAGCAAGTAGGAGGGAATGGGATCTTACATTAACAGAAGGGACTGTAGTACCAATTACCTACATTAAGAGTCCCAAGTATCCTTTGCAGTAATGCAAAGGAAGTAGGAGAGAATGGGAACATAAACTAATAGAAGGGGCCATAGCTGCATTTTAGCACCTTTAAGGTCCCAAATGCCCTATGTTATAATGCATAGGAAGCTGGAGAGGATGAAATCCCTATGCTAACATATGGGCTGTAGCTGCATTCAAGCACACTAACAGTACCATGTACCCTCCATGATAATGCAATGGAGTAGGTGGCGATGGAATCCTAGTCTAACAGAAGGGACTATAACTACAATTAAGCATATTAACAATCCCTTGTACACTCTGTGATAATGTAAACTCTGTAGGAGGGGATGGGATCCTAGACAAACAGAAGGGACTATAGCAGTAATTGGGCACATTTACAGTCCCAAGTGTACTCTGTAGTAATACAAAGTAGGAAGGGATGGGAACATAAACTAACAGAAGGGGGCATAGCTGCATTTAAGCATCTTAAAGATCTCAAGTACTCTCTGCTGTAATGCAAAGGGAGTTAGGTGGGGATGGGATCCCAGACTAACAGAAGGCACTGTAAGTATACTTAAGCACTTTGAAGGTCCCATCTGCTATTAAGCATAGGGAGTTGGAGAGGATAGAATCCTATATTAACATAAGGGATCACAGCTGCATTTAAGCACATTAATAGTCCCAAGTACCCTCTGCAACTATGCAAATGCATTAGGTGGGGATGGAATCCTAGGTAAAAGAGGAGCTGCCTTTAAGCATAAACAGTCCCCTTGTACTTTTTGTGGTATTGCAAACCCTGTAGGAGGGGACAGGATCCTAGACAAACAGAAGGGATTATAGCAGCACTTAAGCACATTATCAGTACCTTGTACCTTCTGTAAGTAGGTAGAGGATAGGATTCTAGACTAACAGAAGACACCATAGCTGCATTTAAGCACTTAATTCTCCCTTGTGCCTCCTGTAGAAATGCAAACGTTTAGGAGGGGCTAGGATTATAGACAAACAGATGGGACTGTAGTGGCAATTAGGCATATTAACAGTCCCAAGTATCCTCTGCAATAATGCAAAGTGTAAGTAGGAGGGGCTGGGAACACTAACAGAGGGGTTGTAAATGCATTTAAGCTTCTTAAAGATTTCCAGTACCTTCTGCAGTAATTGAAAGGGAGTTAGGTAGCAATGGGATCCCAGACTAACAGAAAGCACCATAGCTTAAAAGCACCTTAAAAGTCTCAAGTACCTTCTGTTGTAATGCACAGGGAGTTGGAGAGGATGAAATCCTACACTAACTTAAGGGACCATGGCTTCATTTAAGCACATTAACAGTCCCACATACCCTCCATGATAATGCAAAGGGAGCAGGTAGGGATGGGATCCTCATCTAACAAAAGGGACCACAGCTGCATTAGAGCACATTAACAGTCCCAAGTAGCCTCTGCAATAATGCAGAGTTAGGTGGGGATCGGGTCCTAGATTAACAGGAAAGATCTTAGTTGCATTTAAGCACATTAACAATCCCTTGTACCCTCTGTGGTAATGCAAACAGTGTGGAATGGGACAGGATCCTAGATTAACAAAAGGGATTGTAGCAGCAATTAGGCACACTAACATCCCAAGTATCCTCTGCAGTAATGCAAAGCAAGTAGGAGAGGACAGGAACATAAACTAACAGAAGGGGCCATAGCCACATTTAAGCACCTTGAAGGTAGAAACTACTCTCTGCTGTAGTGCATAGAGGGTTTGGCAAGGATGGAATCCTACATTAACATAAGGGTCTGTGGGTGCATTTAAGCACATTAACAGTCCCGTGTATTCTCCATTAAAATGTAAAGGGAGTTTGTGAGGGTGGGTTCCCAGTCTAACAGAAGGGACCAATGCTACAATAAGTTCATTAGTGTCTCAAGTACCCTCTGCAATAATGCAAAGGGAATTAGGCGGGGATGGGAACCTGAGTTAACAGAAAAGACAGTAGCTGCATTTAAGCACCTTAACAGTCCCTTGTATCCTCTGTGGTAATTTAATCCATGCAGAAGAGGATGAGAATCTAGACAAACAGAAGGGACTATAGTGGCAGTTAGGCACATTAACAGTCCCAGGTAGCCTCAGCAGTAATGCAAAGGAAGTAGGAGATGGGAACATAAACTAACAGAAGGGGCCATACCTGCTCTTAAGCACCTTAAAGGTCTCAAGTATTCTCTGCTATAACACAAAAGAAGTAGGAGTGCATGGGATTAACAGAAGAGACTATAGCTGCAATTAAACTCATTAACAGTCCCAAATACCATCTGCTCTAATGCAAAGGAAATGGGAAAGCATAGGATCTTAGACTAACAGAAGGGATTGTAAGTGCAATTATGCACAGTAACAGTCCCAAATGCCCTGCCATGTAATGTAAAGGGAGTAGAAGGGGGATGGGATCCTAGACTGGGGGGACCACAGCTATGTATAAGCATCTTAAAGGTGCCAAGTACCCTCTGCTCTAATGCATAGAGAGTTGGAAAGGATGGAATCCTACATTAACATAAGGGACAGAACTACCTTTAAGCACATTAACAGTCCCATATACACTGTGTGCTAATGCAAAGTGAATAGAAGGGTGTGGAATCCTAGAGTACTGAAAGGGACCACAGCTAAAATTAAACATATTAAGAGTCCCAAGTAGCCTCTGCTGTATGCAGAAGGAGTTGGAGGACATGGGACCCCAGACTAACCAAAGGGACCACAATTGCAAATGAGCACATTATTAGTCCCAAATCCACTCCCAGGTAATGCAGTGAGTAGCAAGGGATAGGACCCTAGACTAAGAAAAGGGACCACAGCTGCAACTAAGCACTTTAACAGTCCCAAAGATAATACAAAGGGAGTTGAAAGATATGAGATCCTAAACTAACAGACAGGACCATGACTGCAATTAAGCACCTTAAAGGTCTGAAGTACCCTCTGCTGTAATGCAAAGGAAGTAGGAGTACATGGGAAACTAGATTAACAGAAGGGACTATAGCTGCATTAGGCTCATTAACAGTCCCAAATCCTCCATCTGCTCTAATGCAGAGGAAGTGAGAAGGCATAGGATAACTAGATTAATAGAAGGGATTGTAACTGCAATTAAGCACATTAACAGTCCCAAATGTCCTGCCATTAATGTAAAGGGAGTAGAAGGGGAATGGGATCCTAGACTAACAGGGGGCACCACAGCTACATTTAAGCACCTTAAAGATGCCAAGTACCCTCTGTTCTAATGCATAGGGAGTTGGATGGAATGCTACATTAACATAAGGGACAGAGCTGCATTTAAGCAAATTAACAGTCCCATGTATATTGTGTGCTAATGCAAAGCAACTAGAAGGGATGAGACCCTAGACTAATAGAAGAGATTGTAGCTGCAATGAAGCACATTAACAGTCCCAAGTAGCTGCTGCAGTAATGCAAAGGAAATAGGAGGGGATGGGAGCATAAAACTAACAGAAGAGGCTATAGCTGCATTTAAGCATCTTAAAGGGTCCAAGTACCCTGTGCTGTAATGCATAGGGAGTTGGAGACAATGGAATCCTACAGTAATATAAGGAACCACACAGCTTCCTTAGAGCACATTAATAGTCCAAAGCACCCTTTGCAATAATGCAAAAGGAAGTTAGGTGGGGACAGGATCCCAGGTTAACAGGGGAAACCATAGCTGCCTCTAAGCACATTAATGGTCCCTTGTACCTTCTATGATAATACAAACTGTGGGAGGGGATGGGACAAAGAAAAAGAAAAGGGAAAGTGGTAATTGGGCACATTTAGAGTCCCAAGTATCCTCTGCAGTAATGCAAAGTAGGAGGGGATGGGAACATAAACAGAAGGGGTCATAGCTACATTTAAGCACCTTAAAGGTCTCAAGTACCCTTTGCTATAATGCAAAGCAGGAATAAGTGGGAAACTAGATTAACAGAAGGAACTATAGCTGCAATTAAGCTCATTAACAGTCCCATTGTACCCTTCATGATAATGCAAAGAGAGTAGGTGAGGACAGGATCTAACAGAAGGGACTGTAACTACAATTACACACATTAACAGTCCCAAGTACCCTCTGCAGTAATGCAAAAGAATTTAGATTGGGATGGGAACCTAGGTTAATAGAAGAGACCATAGCTGCCACTTAGGCACATTAACAGTCCCTTGTACTCTGTGTAATGCAAACTCAGTAAGAGGGAGGAGATTGGGATCCTAGACAGAGAGGACTCTGGCAGCAATTCAGCACATTGCAGTCCCAAATATCCTCTGCAGAAATGCAAAGGAAGTAGGAGGGGGTGGGATCTTAGACTAACAGAAGGCACCATAGCTGCCTTTGAGGGCCTTAAAGATCCCAACTACCCTCTGCTGTAATGCACAGGGAGTTAAAGAGGATAGAATCATACACACTAACATAAGGGACAGAGCTGCATGTGAACACATTAACAGTCCCATGTACAATCTGTGCTAATGCAAAATGAGTAGGAGGGTATAGGATCCTAGACTAATGGAAGGAATTATTGCTGCAGTTAAGCACATTAACGTTTCCAAGTATTCTCTGCAGTAATGCAAAGGAAGTAGGAGGAGATGGGATCCCAGACTAACAGAAGGGACCATAACTGCCTTAAGCACCTTAAAGGACCCAAGTGCCCTCTGCAATAATGCAAAGGGAGTTAGGTGGAAATGGGATTTTAGGTTAACAGTAGGAGACATTGGGGATTGCAATTTTGCACATGAACAATTTTAGAAGAGCCTTAGATAATTAGCACTTTTTAGATATAGAGATGGTGCAGGGTTCCTGATACAAAAGGCTCAGTCTAGCCAATTAATATTGTACACATAAAATATCCTAGTGTATTGTTCTTGAGTAGTAAGGGTCCCCTGCTAGAATACAAAGGGAGTGGGTGTGGCTAGTTCACAGAACATGTGCCAATGCAATTATGAAAATTATCAATTCAAGAGAAGTGTCTTTGAGTGATCAGCCCACATTATAGTATGCAAATGGAATACAGTGGCTCTTTCAAATGGACAGGACTCTGCACAACTCCAACTGTGCAAATTAACTGTCCAACAACTGAGTTCCTGAATAATCTGCACTCACTACCAATATCCCAAAGTGGTTAGGACGGGGTGGGATTCCATTTTTTATTGCGCAGCACCATGGACATATGCAATTATGCACATCAACTGTTTAAGTGACCTTGGGTAATCAGAACCCCTCATAAGCAATGGCATAAAGATAAAGTTATATCCTAGACTAACTGTTGGGACAGTGGGCAATGAGGATTTTACATATTAATGCAGAGTAGTAAGTAGTCTGCACTACCTAGGAGTAAAGAGAAGAGAGCATGGGTGGGTCTTACCTTTTAGGCAGGATCTTGAATATTAATGATTGTATTCATTAATATCCCAAAGTAAAGGACTTTGAAGATGAGCCCATCTGCTATAGTGCAAAGGAGTTGCAAAGGACTTGTGTAATGAACAGGGGTATGGACAATTGGGATTATACTCACCAATTATTCAAGGAACGTAGTCCCAGGTAGTCAGCACTGCCTAGTGGCAATGCAAAGGGGATGAAGGGTCACTGATTACTGGGCAAGACAACGTACAATTACAGTTTGGTACTTTAATTGTCAAAGAACAGCAGGCCATCCCAGAAGCAGGACAAAAATGGTAGGGTGCCTTTGTTTAATGGACAAGGCTAATACAATTTGGGACTGAGCATGTTAACTATTGAACAAAAGATTCGTGTTTTCTGCACCCAGTCCTGAATTCAGCAAAAGGACTGGGATCTAATCCAATGGGCAGGACAATTAAAATTTCACTCAGGGTAGAGTTCAGGTGACCACAATATTATGAGCACTGCCCAGAAAACTGGGACTGTGACTACTGCAGCAATGACAGAAGAATGGTTTCTCCTTCCTTAAGGGCAGGGAATAGAGATGATGAGTAACTAAAATTATGAACAATAGTTATCTGATATTAAACTCAATTAACTAACATTTCTAACATTGACACAAAGATGAATAGATTGATTGTTCTAACGTGGGACAGTGGACAAATGGGACTGTGTACATTAATTGAAAATGATAACTCAGGTAGTCAACTCGGAAAGTCAGCAATGCTAGAGGCACACAGGGTTATTCCAGTCTTATGGATGAGCAATGGACAACTTTTAGCACCAAATCAATGCAGATTGGAGTGACATTAGGGAGAAGCACGGTTAGGGTGATGGCTGGGGCTGGGGCTGGGGCTGGGGCTGGGGCTGGGGCTGGGGCTGGGGTTGGGGCTGGGACTCGGGCTGGGGCTAGGGATAGGGCTGGCGATAGGGCTGGGCAGCTGGAGCTAGGGCTGGGGCAGGGCTGGAGACAGGGCAGGGGCAGGGCTGGACACAGGGCAGGGGAAGGGCTGGTGCTAGATTGGGGGGGCGGTTGCTGGGAGCAGGGCTGGGGAGGAAATGGGAACTATGGAGGCAAGGCACCACAGAAAATTGAAATTATGGGCATTGACACTCAAATATAACGTTTCACTAGAGGAAACAAGTCCACAGTAAGTGTAGTTTCCTGCATGATAGGGTTTACTCAATTCGTGCAGCATTCAGGATGGGAACAAAGCGAGGCCTGGACTGGAGTGGACCTTCAAATATTCCTTATTACATTTGTTCATAAAGTTAAAATTTTAATTAACTACTTCTGTACTATAAGACTCTTACAAAATCCAAAAAGATGTAGTTTATTAACTCAATTTCAGAGTAAAAAAGTAGTAAAAATTTTTTAAATAGCAATTTGAATTTGAATATCTAAAGCCAAAAAAAACTTAAGGAATTAGTAAAACAAATTGAAAATTTTAACTTATTTTAAGGAACTCAAAAATAAAAACTCATTAAATGTAATTGAATTCTACAAATAAGCAAAGCCCCTAACTACATTTCCAGAATAGTAACTTAAAGCCTAAAACTAATGCTAGCAGACCACATAATCAAACTACATAGGACTGTAATCCAAGAAATAAATAAAAATCAAAATCCGACCCCAGCAGTAGCCACGGGGTAGGTGTTCCTCTTGAGGAAGGCAGGGATTCCTCTTCTGCCACCTGCTGGCCAACGATCATCTGTGATCCATTCTGGTTCTTGCCAGGACTGCCACCATGTTCACACCCTGCAGCCTTGGAGCACTGCCCCTGGCCAAATTGCAGAAGAGCAAAGGCGGCGGGGGGGGGGGGGGGGGGGGCGGGGGGGGGGGGGGGGGGAGGGGGGGGGGGGGGGGGAGGAGGGGGAGGGGGGAGGAGGGGGAGGAGGGGGGAGGGGGAGGAGGGGGGAGGGGGGGGGGGGGGGAGAGTAAACTAGCCCTGGGCCATGGCACCAATGCAGAAAAATGGAGGTAAGGTTCAGCCAACAGAGCCAAATATCCAACACTGCAGGAGGCAATGCTGGAGGGGAGGGAGCAAGTGAGAGGGGAGGGAAGTGTAAAAAGGACGTGTCCTTGGAAAGACCTTGAGTACCACCCACTGGGAGAAGACGTACAAACATGGCTCCTCTGCTTCCTCCTGACTGGATGAATAAAGACCGCGATGAAGTGCTATGCTAACTCGCACAATCTAACTCCCTCCTCCAGTAATTGGCTGTGCCCAATCCTTCCACCCTTTCTGATTGGGTGGGTCATGCGGCAATCCAACATTGTCCATCCCACCTTTCTCTCACTTTTCGCGGCAAACACGACAAAGCCCGCCATCTTTAACAATGCGGCAGGCCCATCTGGTGCAAAGCCCGCCAAGAATGTACCGGTAAAAATCCCCGCCAAGACGTCCACGTGACAAATTGCCATGACATCCAAATGACAAGGTCTGCCATATTGTCCCTGCGGCAAAACCTGTTAGGAAATGCACACGGCAAAGACAAAAGCCCGCCATGTTTTACACTGCGGCAAGTACTCCAGCCGCCATCTTTTACTATGTAACAGAATATTTGCACCGCCATGCTGTGCACTAGAACAAAGACACCACCATGATGTGGCCTTCCCGCCACATGAACACTGCGGCAAAACTGGGTCCGCCATTTTGGACACTCTAACAAAGCAGAGAGCCATGCTGAGCAATACCGCAAACCCAAAATCGCCATTTTGAACCCTATGCCTTAACCTTCTCCCTCTCGTTTTTGACCATCCTCTTGTAACGTGACAGAAGACCATCCTGTTTTTCTACCTCATGATACCACAGTTCATGCAAAGCTCCTAACAAGCCCCAAATCAGCTCATTCAAAACATGTAGCTAATGCAATGCATGTAACTGCCTCTGCCTGTCCCGCTAGCCATCTTAGCTCCCTAATTTATACTTGGCACAACTAACCCTCAGCCAAGCGGCTGAAGTGGCCGCCATCTTTCCTCCCCAGCCTAACTCCTTGGCCTAACTGCTAAGTCATCTCCCAGCTAAAGCCGTAGGTCCACTCACACAACACCAAACGATTGATTAGCAGCATAAATTTGTAGACATTCCAGACAGTACAACGAACCACAAAAGCCAACATTTCCATCCATAAAAGGCCCCGATGGGCCATGAGAAAAAAAAAAATCTAAGCAGGTATCCACAGCCCCGATGGGCAAAGGAAAAAAAAATAAATAAATAAAGCAGGTATCCAAGGCCCCGATGGGCAAGGGAAAAAAAATAATAAAAGCAGGTATCCGAGGCCCCGATGGGCCAAAAAGGAACTTTTTTTAAAGCTGGTATCCATTGCCCCGATGGGCCAGAGGGTTAAGGGGAGGGAAGGAGACACAGCAGGTATCCGAGGCCCCGATGGGCTAAGGGTGAAAAAAAAAAAAAATTAAAAGCAGGTATCCGCTGCCCCGATGGGCAAATTAAAAAAAATAAATAAAAGAAAAGAATTAAAACGCAGGTATCCACAGCCCCGTTGGGCGAAAAAAATGATAAGAAAACCTGGTATCCACAGCCCCGATGGGCAAAATGTAGAAAAGAGAAGGGGGGGAAAAAAACTAAACCACGACAAAGCAGAGGCATCAACCAAAAACCATTCCAGTGAAAAATTCCTTTAAAATGGAAAATTACCTAAAAATATTCCAAATACCTGAAAAAATAGGGAGGAGATGTCAAGAGAACACTCGGAGAAAGTTTATAATTCTTAAAATATTTTATGGAATTTTCGTGAATTTTTTAAAAGAAATACGCCATAAGGAGTGGTCAGGGCTGGAAAATGTTCCAGAAAGAACCACACGGGCAAAGATATCCACTGTTAGCAAGCTTCCACCCCGGGAAAGGAAGAAATATGGCGGCCGCAGCAAATTGCAGTGCTTTAAGAAGTGAGGGGGAGGGGACCTGAGGGCGGGAAGGAGTAGAAGAGGAGTGGCCTAGAAGATTGAAAGCCAGACATCTTTGTGGTTTAACTGGTTCAAAATTTAACCAGTAACAAGAAAAAAGGGGAGATTTAGAGAAAACAGCAACATATTAGAAAGACAACACTAGGCTAGAAGGAGGCTTCATTTATTGACCACAACTTCAATGGGTTTTCAATGGGTTCTTATCTATACATAGGGACGTTAGGTAAATCAAATTAGGTAAAGGATGCTAAAATTCTCCACAAACAGCATAACAAATGAAAGGGTTTTAGTTCAGCTTGGTTTTGAAATGGGAAGAAGGGGGAAGTAAAGCTTTGATATGCTGATAAAGAATCCCAATACCTCTTTCAGCCAGAATGTATAACTACCCCACCAAACTCTTGAACCAAGGAAGTTAGGAAGAGCACTACATTAAGGTTAGAACCCTCTCTGAGGGACTTTCCCTTCCATTATCTAATGAGATAATACCGGTTTATTCCTGTTTTATAGATAATGAAGCTGTTACGTAATATGCGTATGGTCACACAGCAGTATTTTGAGCCAGTGTCTTTTCTACTCCAGAACTCAGCCTTTGTATGGCCCCTGATCGTAGAGATTAGAAGTACTTTTAAGTCAATTGGTGAGCAAGACAAAGGAAAGAACAGAAGGTAATTCACAGAAAGTAATTTTGACCCCTAATTAATCAAGACGCTATACTATTTGTGACCTGTTTGTAATTTTTTAACTGTGAGTCCTTAATCTTTAGTATTTCCCTACTTCCTCCATGAATCTGATGGCCCCCAACGTTGAACCAATTATGAGGGCACAGAAGTGAAGTTCACCCACTGGCAGTATCTGATAGGCAAAAGCTGGTATAAAAGCCAAAGCTGACCCCACAAACCTGGCTATTTCAGTGAGAAGCATTTAATCTCATAAACTCTCCTATATTGTTTATCAAAGAAACAATGGAGAACCAGAGGGAGACAATGTAAACTAAATATCACACAACAACTCCTAGAAAGTCAAAGGATACATTTTCCTCCTACTGGCTAAACTGGAAAATGTAACTATTAAGGCAAATACTACCAGGTAAGCATGTCCTCCAGTCTCCAGATAAATGATAAAGTATGTAAAATTGTCTTCCTTTAGGATACACTCCATCCTCTAAGTGCTCTTGGTTCACACACAAAAAAGTATCTGACTTGTTATTCAAAATGAGGGAAATTGTGTTGTACATGTGGTACCCCTGAGAAGACAATGCTTAACACAAAGAGAATCTAGTAACAGAATTTCAGTCTGGAAGATAATTTTCCACAGGAGACTTCCTGAATACCCAAAAATTAACTATGGAGCAAACCCCTACAAGCAAGACCTGCTGTGCTTTCCAGATTTGATGCAGGAAGTGGGATTATAATTCTGAATGTCTTTAAGATTTCATTCTAATTTAAGCTTTCACAAGTTTCTAGTGAAAGGAACAGGGGTAAAGGAGTCTTATTTTATAGGTTAGTAAATTGAGATTGAGGAATGTTGATTTCTTTGCATTTGGTTTAAAAGCTAGTGACAGCATGAGGATCCCAGAGTAGAGGTCCTTGGACCCATAGCTTTGGTGGTGCTTTAGTAAAACAATTCTGTTAACAAGACTGCCTTGTGTATTAGATCTCTCTAGTGAGAATTGTGTAATTTGTGTGGAGTTCTAAATCACTTTAATGATCATGGTATATTTGAAAAATAACAATCATACCTATAAAATTTAGTAGCTACAACCACTTTGATATCACTCAGTCATTAGAGAAAAAAGGTGATTATATGATTAGTATTCCCTTAACACCTGGGCTCTCAGCATAGCCTAACCAGTAGGACTTAAAAAGCAAGCCAATTACCATCAGCAGCAATGCTATCAGGTCACCTGGACAAATCTTAAACTCTTTCTCTATAGGCCATGAACTAATAGTATCACCAGGAATCTGACTCCACTCTAGAACTTACCTGTTTCAGCTTATTGTGTCTTTAGCCTAGGCTACCAATCATTAGGATAACTAGACCTGCCTAATACGGCTCTGTCTGATAGAATTTTCTACAACTGTGGTAATGTTCTATACTTTTTAGACCTTGGGTTAAAGAAATTTTTCTTAAACAAGACTCAGATCATCAACTGCAAAAGACTGATAAATTTTACTTTCTGAAATTAAAATGTTTTATTTCACATAAACACCTTAAAAGGTAAAAAGACAAGATATAAACTGGTTATCCTGGAGTTCTGCAGCCAGGCCCTGGTTCCTGGAGAGCAGCCAGACTAGCAGATTACTCCCATTGGCTCTCATAGTAATTTCTTTCAGGGGATTGGATGAGATTAGGCTGCCAAAATGGTGACAATATGATGATTCTGGATGACTGTCACTCACATCAGACACAGGACATTTTCAGGCTCTAGGCTACTAAGAACAGTTGATACAGATAAAAGAACTGCAGAGGCAAGAAACTATACTATTTTGATACAAACAGGTCATTGCATTGGATGTTGTCACAGTGTTGCTACTTTTTCTTTTAAAGGGAGGTATAAAATTAGCCAGGTATAGCCCATTTGACAATAAAGAACTTGAACAAGTGGTTTCTGGACCTGGAAAGGAAGAGATGGTACAAGGACATTAGGAAGAATTTTCACATGAACTGTTGAATAAACAAATATGTAACTACCTCTTTCTACCCATTATTCTATCTATCTATCTATCTATCTATCTATCTATCTATTTATTTATTTATTTTTGAGAGAGAGAGAGCACACACACACAGGAGAAAGGGGCAGAGGGGAATGACAGAGAGAGAATCTTTTTTTTTTAATATGAAATTTATTGTCAAATTGGTTTCCATACAACACCCAGTGCTCATCCCAAAATGTGCCCTCCTCAATACCCATCACCCACCCTCCCCTCCCTCGAGACAGAGAGAATCCTAAGCAGGCTCCACGCTCAGCACAGAGCCTGACGCTGGGCTCGATCTCACGATCCAATCTGTAAGATCATGAACTGAGCTGAAATCAAGAGTCAGACACTTAACCAACTGAGCCACCCAGGCACTCCACTACCCAATATTCTAAATCTTCATTGCTACACCCCACTACCCAATATTCTAAATCTTCATTGCTACAGTAACTACTATACCTCATATAGGCTCATGAATATTATAATTTATATTATTTTTAAAGGTTTATTTATTTTGATGGGGGAGGGGCAGAGAGAAAGAGAGAGAGAATCCCAAGCAGGCTCCATGCTGTCAGTGCAGAGCCCAATGTGGGGCTCAATATCATGAACCATGAGATCATGACCTAAGCCAAAATCAAGAGTCTATGCTTTGACTGAGTCACCCAGGTGGCCCTTTTATAATATATTTAATCAAATTACTTAAATAGGAAGAGACTCTCTGAATTTTTTGCCTAAAGTCCCATGTGCTTTGAAGAAACCCTGCTCTCTCCTGTCATTTATCACCTTTGGGCTTTACTTATTCCTCCCCCACCCCACCCCCTCTCCCTGAGACTTCAGTCCTTCACTTCACGTTCTTCCGTTGCCTTTACTGCTACTTGGCTTTGTCATATAAACTTGTTGGGATAACAGCTTGTGGAAAATAACACACACAAAATAGGTGACTTGCTCAAATTCAATTAGCTAGTCAGAGTTGGACCGAATGGGAATGTTCCAGTCACATTTTCTGCAGCTATACCTGCACTGTGTCCACATTACTTCTACTTTGGGCTCCCAAATACATGGCATACAATAGGAATTATATGGAGTGAAGGAATCAAGATCTCTTCCTAATAGATCTCAAATATACCACTTCTAGCCTTGTATTTTGTTGACCTATACTTCCTCTCCTCTGCTCATTTAGTTCAAAAAACAAAAAACAAAACAAAACAAAAAGGCAGGAACTACCTGATTTAGCCAGTAGATGGCAGCATGAAATTATCAAAGAAATACTGAGCCAGACTGCAGGAAAGGAGCCAAGTTCTTAATACCAACCTCAACTAAGGTCTGAATTGAAGGGGGAAATATCTTATTCATACAAGTTCAGTAACAGAAGAAAGAGTGAAAGAAAAATAGTCAAATCCCTTTAATTTGAACAGTCCCCTGAGTGGGAGTTTGTCCTTGACTTTAATGCCATGCCCCTTAAAGAGGATTTTCATAAAGCATTCAAAGTCAAATTAACAGACTGGTGGGGACCCTGAAAGTCATCATTAGTGAAAAGCAATTAAAGGAACTAGGACATATTATGGACATGAGAATACTTGGGGAAGGACTCTTTACAATTCATAAGGACTGTCTACAGTGGGAGAAAATGATTAGATTTGTTTTGTGTAACTTTATATAAAAAGGATGTCTGAATACTCTGAGCTATCCAAAGATGGAACAAACTACACCCAGAACTGGTGAGATGCCAGTTCTTGAAGGTAGGAAAGCCAATGATGTATTTCGTGGGTATGCTATGAGGAGAATCATTAGATAGAAAAGTTAGGCCCCATGCCCTGTAAGGATCTTCTTCCTTTTTTTTTTTTAATACGAAATGTATTGTCAAATTGGTTTCCATACAACACCCAGTGCTCATCCCAACAGGTGCCCTCCTCAATGCCCATCACCCACTTTCCCCTCCCTCCAACCCCCATCAACCCTCAGTTTATTCTGTTTTTAAGAGTCTCCTATGGTTTGGCTCCCTCCTTCTCTATTTTTTTCCTTCCCCTTCCCCATGGTCTTCTGTTAAGTTTCTCAGGATCCACATAAGAGTGAAAACATATGGTATCTGTCTTTCTCTGTATGACTTATTTCACTTAGCATAACACTCTCCAATTCCATCCACATTGCTAAAAAAGGCCATATTGCAGTCTTTCTCATTGCCAAGTAGTATTCCATTGTGTATATAAACCACAATTTATTTATCCATTCATCAGTTGATGGACATTTAGGCTCTTTCCATAATTTGGCTATTGTTGAAAGTGCTGCTATAAATATTGGGGTACAAGTACCCCTACCTGTACGGTTCTTCTAACTAGCTCAAGATCCTATGCATGGGACCTTACCTTTTTTTACTTTAGTAAGGTTGTAATAAGTGATTACCATTATCACATAATAAGTGACCACTATGATTACATAGTAATAAGTGATTCTTATGATCAATTGAAGATCAAAGATTTATTTATTTATTAATTTTTTAAGTGTGTATATTTATTTAGAGAGAGACAGAGACAGCATGAGCCGGGGAGGGGCAGAGAGAGAGGGAGAATCCCAAGCAAGCTCTGCACCATCAGGACAGAGCCCAACATGGGGCCCAAACTCATGAAACCACGAGATCATGACGCGGGCCAAAACCAAGAGTCCAACACTTAGCCGAGTGAGCCACCCAGGTGCCCCTGAAGGCCAAAAATTTAGATACCCTAGATGAAAGAGACAAATTCCAAGAAACACACAAACTACCAAACTTGCCTCAAGAAGAAATGGTAAATCTAAACAAACCTATACCAAGTAAGGAAATTGAATCAGTGACAAAAAACCTCCCAACATAGAAAAATCCAGGACCAGAGGGCTTTACTGGGAAATCTACCAAAAGTTTGAGGAAGAATTAACACCAGTTATTCTCAAACTCTTCCAAAAAATAAAGGAGTAAGAAACATCTTCTAACACCAAATTCATTCTATAACACCAAATTCAGACGAAGACACCACAAAAAAAGGAAAGCTACAGACCCACATTCTTTATGTACATAGATGCAGAAATTCTCAGCAGAATAGTGACAAATCAAATCCATCACCATATATAAAACATTTATACACCATGACCAATCAGAATTTATCCTGGTAATGCAAAAGTATTTCAACATATGCATATCAAACAATGTAATATATCACATTGATAAAATGAAGGAAACATGATCATCTTAATTGATATAGAAAAAGCATTTGATAAAATCCAACATTTTATCATCATAAAAACAGTCAACAAGCTAGAAATAGAAGGGGACTTCCTAAACATGATAAAGGGCATTTAGTTAAAAAAAAAAAAACCCACAGTTAATATTACACTTGATGGTGGAACTCTGAAAGCTTTCCCCCTAAGACCAAGAGCAAGACAAGAATGTCCACTTTTACCATTGCTTTCAATATTGTCCTGGAAGATCTAACCCAAGTAATTAGGCAAGAAACGGATATAAAAGACATCTAAATTGGAAAAGTAGAAGTAAAACTCTTTCTATTTATAGATGACATGATAGTATATATATGTATAATCTTAAAGCAATAAAAATACTATTAGTGCTAATAAATGAATTCAGCAAGTGGTACAGGATACCAAATCAGTTGTATTTCTATACACTAACAATGAACAACTTGAAAAAGAAATTAAGAATATTATGTGCAACAGCCAAAATATGGAAATAACTCAAATGTCCATCACCTGATGAATGGGTAAACAAAATGTGGTATGGCCATACAATGGAATATTATTGAACAATAAAAAGAATAAAGTACTGAGATATGCTACAAGGTAAATGAACCTCAAAAACATGCTAGGGGCACCTGGGTAGCTCAGTTGGTTAAGCATCCAACTTCAGCTCAGTTCATCATCTCATGGTTCATGAGTTCAAGCCCCACATTGGGCTCTCTGCTATCAGTGCAGACCTTGCTTCAGATCCTTTGTCTCCATCTTCCTCTCTGCTCCTCTGCCCCCTCAAAAATAAATAAACATTAAAAATTTTTTTAAACATTATGCTAAGTCAAAGAAGCCACACACAAAAAGGCCACATATTGCATGATTCTATTTATATGGAATATCCAGACAATGCAAATCCATAAAGTCAGAAAGGAGATTTGTGGTTGCCAGGGGTTGGAGGGAGTGGGAGGGATGGAAAGCTGCTTAATGGAAGAGGTTTCCTTTTAAGGTCATGAAAATGTTCTGGAACTAGATAGTGGACATGGTTGCACAACATTCAAATGTACTATATGTCACTGACTTGTACACTTTAAAATGATTTAAATGGTAAATTTTACATTATGTGTTTTATAACCAAAAAAAACAAAGAAAATGTTGGCAAGAAATGGGAGAGGTCATGGAGGTATTGGGGCCCTGACCCACCACTTAAATAGTTTGATTACCCTGGCAGAGAGAAGTCCAGCAGCTTCCAGCCATTCCAGCTACCCTAGCTAAGGTACCAAACCAGTGACCAAAGCTATCTTGGGTTTCCAGTCATAGTCAAGCTCCCAGTTGAAAGAAGCTGCATGAGTGACTCCAGACAATGGCACATAAATCAGAACTGCCCAGTTGAGCCTAGCCAACCCACAGAATCATGAGAAATAATAAATTGTTGATGTTTTAAGCCAAAAAAATAGAAACATAGTGTAGCACCAGGTGATTCAATAGCACATCAAAGTTTACTCTTTCAGAAAGAATGAGATGAGAAGAGATTGTAGCTCACCTCATAGAAAGGAATTCAACAATTAAGCATAACTTTGAATAAAATAATCCACCAGAAACTGATTCTGAGTAGTACAGGCAATCAGTAGTAAAAGAAGAATGGTTATATATGCTGCTCAGAGCCACATACAGTTTCTTTTTCATCACCTCTCAGATTAATTCTCTTCAAATTGGGATATTCTACATAGTTGTGGGGTTTTTTTGTTTGTTTTTTGGTTGATATCTACCAGTCTAGTAGGCTAATAGACTAGGTCAGTGGTTCTCAAAGAGTGGTAGGTCCTGCAAACCAGCAGCATCAGAATTACTCCAAGTTGTTTGATTGTGTTGTCTTCCTTTCTCTGCAATGATAATAATTACCACCATATATTGAACACATATTCCATGAAATAGTTTTAAATATATTATTCTACTTGATGCTTACAAAAGGCATCATAAGTAGTCTTCATCATACCGATGTAGAAATCAATCTCAGGGATGTGAGGTGATCTGCCCAGGATCAATCACACAAATTAGAAATGGAAAGAACTGACATTTGAACCTGGTTTGTCTTAATGCCAGAGTCCATGATATGAGAACTATTTTTACATTGTCTCTAAAAACCTATCCTATCTCAAAAAAAAAAAAAAAAAAAGCTATCCTATCTCATGCATGCCAACCACACCAAGTTGCCACATGAGACCCTAATGTGGATTCTTAAAGTCAGGAAGGGGAAAAATAACTCAAAGTAAAACCTTAAATTCAGTAAAATCTTAAAACCTTAAGATGCCAATTCCACCTTTTTAAAACCTAATTCTATCTTACCTTGTCTAAGAATGCTTCCTTGGAGGCACAGACCAGAACTAACTTCTGATTTTCCCATATTTCTATAAAATTTGTAACATGTGACACAATTATCCTAGCTTAACCCCTTGACCTTTTGAGATTAAAAGTGTTGTGTGCTCTGGAGGCACCTGGATGGCTCAGTCAGTCATGATCTCCTGGTCTGTGGGATGGAGCCCAGCATTGGACTCTGTGCTGTCAGCACAGAGCCTGCTTGGATTCTCTCTCTCCTCTCTCTCTGACTCCCCCTTCAAGAAAATAAACATTGAAAATAAAACTAAAATAAAGTGTTGTATGCTCTGTACACCAGCTTAGTGTAATAGAAAACAAGTGTTACATACAGTTGCTTCAAAAATTGCTCCTGTTTTCAACAAATGGTGCTGGGAAAACTGGACAGCTACATGCAAAAGAATGAAACTGGACCATTTTCCTACACCATACACAAAAATAGACTCAAAATGGATTAAGTAAGACCTAAATGTGAGACCTGAAACCATAAAAATCCTAGATGACAGCACAGTCAGTAACCTCTTTGACATTGGCCATAGAAACATTTTTCTAGATATGTCTCCTGAGGTAAGGGAAATAAAAGCAAAATTAAACTGTTGGGACTACATCAAAATAAAAAGCTTCTGCACAGTGAAGGAATCAATCAACAAAACTAAAGTGCAACCTACTGAATGGGAGAAGATATTTGCATATAACATATCTGATAAAGGGTAATATCCAAAATATATAAAAACCTGATACAACTCAACACCCAGAAAAAAAGGGGACTTTTGTATGCTGTTGGTGGGAATGTAAATTGGTACAATCATATGGAAAGCAGTATGGAGGGTACTTTAAAAATTAAAAATAGAATTACCATAAAACCCTTCAATCACACTTCTGGGTATATATACAAAGAAAGTCAAATCTGTTTCTCAAAGAGATATCTGCACTCCCATGTTCACTGCAGCATTATTACACAATATCCAAGATATAGAAACAACCTAAGTATCCATCAATAGATGAATGGATAGAAAAAAATGTTATTGTACATATCTGTGAACACACGCACACATACACACACACACACATTATTCAGCCATAAAAAAGAAGGAAATCCTAACATTTGCAATAGCATGGATGAACCTGTAGGGCATTATGCTGTGTAGAATAAGTCAGCCAGAGAATATTGTATGATATCACTTATATGTAGAATCAAAAAAAAAGTCAAACTTTAAAACAGAGAGTAGAATGGCTGTTGCCAGGGGCCGGGGTGGGGAAAATGGGGAGACGTTGGTCTTAGGTTACAAACTTTCAGCTATTAGATGAATATGTTCTAAGGATCTAAAGTACAGCATGGTGACTATGTCACTATAGTGGCCCGGGACTCCTCTCTCCTACCTCCTAGGGCTCCAGATTTCAGAGTTTACCATCCATTTAAAATCCTGTCTTTAGATAACCATATTTCTAGCACTGGCCTCCTAATCACAGGATACTCCAAGTCCCTGAATGCTAGCTCAGGTCTAAACCTAGTAGGCAAAACACTTCCGATGCAGTTCCACTTAAATTTTGTTGTACCCCAAAAGGGTATTTTCTAATTAATCAAGTGGCTTTAAGCATAAATTCCCTGGAAACATGACAAATTTATACTCTCTCACACAGAAATCTTTTTCCACTTTCAAAATAAGAAAAACGAAAACCATTTGCAAGCCTTAAAAACAGGTACACATTGTTCAAGCCTTGTGCACCTTTCCTTGGCAACTTACTTCCTGCTCCATCTTTTCACTGCTCTTTAGTATCATTCATTAAACATATCCTTACTTGCAAGAGTAAGGATACTCTGAGTCCCTGAATGCCAGCTGAGGTCTAAACCTAGTAGGCAAAACCAGAATTCAGTGTAAGTAAGAGTTAAATGAGTTTTTCATGTCAATTTTTTATTTTGAGATTATGATAGATTGATTGACACGCAATTGTGAGACATACAGAGAGAACATGTGCCATTTACCCCGTTTCACCCAATGGTAATATCTTGCAAGACTTGGTAAAATATTACAACCAGAAAATGATGCTGACATAGTCAAAATACAAAACATTTCCGTCCCTTGAAGAATGGCTTCTGTTGTCCTTTTCTATCCTTAGCCACTTCCCTGTCTCACCCCCTCCACACACATCCTGAGCTCTGACAACCACTAATCTACAATTTTGCCATTTCAAGAATGTTATATAAATGGAATCATACAGTATGTAACTTTTGGGGATTGGGCCTTTCAATATAATTCAGTGGAAATTCATCCAAGTTGTCATATGTATCAATATTTCATTCTTTTTTATTGCATAATAGCATTCTATGTTATGGATGTATCACAGTTTGTTTAGCCATTCACCTACTGAAATACATCTGAATTGTTTATACTTTGGGGCTATTGTGAATAAAGATGTTATGAATATTCATTTACAGGATTTTATGTAACCATGGGTTTTCATTTCTCTGGAATAAATGCCCAAGAATGGATTTGCTAGGTGATATTTGCATGTGTAGTCTATAAGCTGCCAAAGGGTTTTCCAGAGTGGATTACTATTTTACATTCCAATTGCAATATATAAGTGATCAAATTTCCCTGGCCCTTCACAAGCAACTGCTGCTGTCACTATTTTTCATTTTAAGCAAGCTGGAAGGTGTATAGTGATATTTTGTTGTAGTTTAATTTGTTTTTCAGAATTGGCTAATAATGTTGAACATCTTTACATGGACTTATTTGCCATCTATATAGCCACCATAGCGAAATGTCTTTTCATATTTTTTCCCATTATCTATTTAATGTTTGGTGTGTTTATTTACTAGATACTAGTTCTTTGTGAGATATGTGGTTTGCATATATTTTCTCCTGATCTGTAGCTTGTCTTCTCTATAGAGTCTTTTGCTAAGCAAAATTTTAAATTTTGATGTGGCATTGGTATTTCCTTTTCTGGGTCATACTTTTGGTGTCAAATATATGAACCCTTTGCCTCACCCTAAAACCCAAAGATTTTCCCCCATGTTTTTCTAAAAGTCATATAGTTTTGCATTTTACAATTAATTCTGTGATCCATTTGAGTTAATTTTTATAAAAGATATGAGACTCAGGCAAAGGTTCATTTTTGCCTATTTATGTCCAATTGTTCCACCACCATGTGTGTAAAAGGTTATCCTCACTCCAGTGAATAGCCTTTACAACTTCAACAAAAACCAGTTGGACATATTTGTGTGTGTTTATTTCTGGGTTCTCTATTCTCTTCCACTAATCTATGTGGCTCTCCCTCTGCCAATACCATGCTGTTCTGATTACTCTAAATAGATAGTAGGCCTGTATCAGGTAGAACTAACTTGTAATCTCTTCTTTCTCAAGATTATTTTAGCAACTCTAGTCCTCTGTGAGACATATGGTTTGCTTGTCTTCCCATATAAATTTTAGAATGATCTTGTCTATGTCTACAAAACGTGCTATAATATTGACAGGATTGTTATTAAACTCATAGATTGGTTGGAGAAAATTGACATACTTGCTGTGTTTAATTTTCCAATTCAAAGACATAAATGTGAGACAGGAAACCATCAAAATTCTAGAGGAGAACACAGGCAGAAACCTCTTTGACCTCGGCTGGAGCAACTTCTTACTAGACACATTACAGAAGGCAAGGGAAATGAAAGCAAACATGAACTATTGGGACTTCATTAAGTTAAAAATTTTCTGCACAGCAAAGGAAACAATCAACAAAACTAGAAGGCAGCCTACGGAATAGAAGATATTTGCAAATGACGTATCTTATAAAGGGTAAGCATCCAAAAATCTAAAAAGAACTTAACAAACTCAACACCCAAAAACAAACAGCCCAGTTAAGAAATAGGCAGAAGAACTGTTATTCAACATAGTGTTGGAAGCCTTAGCCTCAGCAATCAGACAACACAAAGAAATAAAAGGCATCCAAATTGGCCAGGAGGAGGTCAAACTTTCACTCTTCACAGATGACATGATACTCTATATGGAAAACCCAAAAGATCCCACCAAAAAACTGCTAGAACTAATTCATGAATTCAGCAAAGTTGCAGGATATAAAATCAACGCACAGAAATCGGTTGCATTCCTATACACCAATAATGAAGCAACAGAAAGAGAAATCAAGGAATCGATCACATTTACAATTGCACCGAAAACCATAAAATACCTAGGAATAAATCTAACCAAAAGAGTGAAAAATCTATACACTGAAAAGTATAAAAAGCTTATAAAAGAAATTGAAGAAGAAACCAAAAAAAATGAAAAATACTCCATGTTCCTGGATAGGAAGAATAAATATTGTTAAAATGTCAATACTATCCAAAGCAATCTACATATTCAATGCAATCCCTATCAAAATAACACCAGCATTCTTGACAGGACTAGAACAATCCTAAAATTTGTATGGTACCAGAACAGACCCCGAATAGCCAAAGCAATCTTGAAAAAGAAAACGAAAGTGGGAGGCATCACTATCCCGGACTTCGAGATGTATTACAGAGCTGTAATCATCAAGACAGTATGGTACTGGCACAAGAACAGACACTCAGATCAGTGCAACACAATAGAGAACCCAGAAATGGACCCACAAATGTATGGCCAACTAATCTTTGACAAAGCAGGAAAGAATATCCAATGGAATAAAGACAGTCTCTTCAGCAAGTGGTGCTGGGAAAACTGGACAGCGACATGCAGAAAAATGAACCTGGAACACTTTCTTACACCATACACAAAAATAAACTCAAAATGGATGAAAGACCTAAATGTAAGACAGGAAGCCATCAAAATCCTCGAAGAGAAAGCAGGCAAAAACCTCTTTGATCTTGGTCACAGCAACTTCTTACTCAACACGTTTCCGGAGGTAAGGGAAACAAAAGCAAAAATGAATGACTGGGACCTCATCAAGATAAAAAGCTTCTGCACAGCAAAGGAAACAATCAGCAAAACTAAAAGGCAACCGACAGAATGGGAGAAGATATTTCCACATGACATATCAGATAAAGGGTTAGTATCCAAAATCTATAAAGAACTTACCAAACTCAACACCCAAAAAACAAATAATCCAGTGAAGAAATGGGCAAAAGACATGAATAGACACTTCTCCAAAGAAGACATCCAGATGGCCAACCGACACATGAAAAAATGACCAACATCACTCATCATCAGGGAAATACAAATCAAAACCACGATGAGATACCACCTCACACCTGTCAGAATGGCTAACATTAACAACTCAGGCAACAATAGATGTTGGCGAGGATGCGAAGAAAGAGGATCTCTTTTGCACTGCTGGTAGGAATGCAAGCTGGTGCAGCCACTCTGGAAAACAGTATGCAGGTTCCTCATAAAACTAAAAATAGAACTACCCTATGACTGAACAATTGCACTACTAGGCATTTATCCATGGGATAAAGGTGTGCTGTTTCGAAGACACATGCACCCCTATGTTTATAGCAGCAGTATCAATAATAGCCAAAGTATGGAAAGAGCCTAAATGTCCACCGATGGATGAGTGGATAAAGAAGATGTGATACACACACATACACAATGGAGTATTACTCGGCAATCAAAAAGAATGAAATCTTTCCATTTGTAACTATGTGGATGGAACTAGAGGGTATTATGCTAAGCGAAATTAGTCACTCAGAGAAAGACAAAAATCATATGACTTCACTCATATGAGGACTTTAAGACACAGAACAGATGAACACAAGGGAAAGGAAGCAAAAATAATATAAAAACAGGGAGGGGAACAAAACATAAGAGACTCTTTTTTTTAATGTTTATTTTTGAGAGAGAGACAGAGACAGACTATGAGCAGAGGAGGGAAAGAGAGAGAGAGGGAGTCACAGATTCTGAAGCAGGCTCCAGGTTCTGAGCTGTCAGCACAGAGCCCAATGCGGGGTTTGAACTCACAGACTGTGAGATCATGACCTGAGCTGAAGTCAGACATTCAACTGACTGAACCACCCAGGTGCCCGAAACATAAGAGACTCTTAAATATGGAGAACAAACAGAGGGTTACTGGAGGGGTTGTGGGAGGGGGGATGGGCTGAATGGGTGGGGGACATTGGGGGGTCTACTCCTGAAATCATTGTTGCACTGTATGCTGGCTAACTTGGATGTAGAATGGGGGGGGGTGGGAAACAGCAAAAAAAAAAAAAAAAAGTTGAAATAAAAGAAAAAAAAAAGAAATGGGCAGAAGACATGAATAGATACTTTTCCAAAGAAGACATCCAGATGGCTAACAGAGACATGAAAAAATGCTCAACATCACTCATCATTAGGGAAATACAAATCAAAACCACAATGGGATACCACCTCACATCTGTCAGAATGGCTCAAATTATGAACACAAGAAACAACAGGTGTTGTTGGTGAGGATGTAGAGAAAGGGGAATCCTTTTGCTCTGTTGGTGGGAATGCAAACTGGTGCAGCCACTCTAGAGAACAGTATGGAGGTTCCTCAAAAAACTAAAAATAGAAGTACTCTACGATCCAGCAATTGCACTATTAGGTATTTACCCAAAGTATACAAAAATACAGATTGGAAGGGGTAATGCACCCTCATGTTTATTGCAGCATTATCAACAATAGCCAAACCATGGAGAGAGCCCAAATATCCATCATCTGATGAATGGATGAAGATATGGTATATATATACAATGGAATATTACTCAGCCATCAAAAAAATGAAATGTTGCCATTTGCAATGATGTGGATGGAGCTAGAATGTATTATGCTAAGTGAAATAAGTCAATCAGAGAAAGACAAATATATAATTTCACTCATACGTGGAATTTAAGAAGGGGGAAGAGAAGAAAGGGACACAAACCACAAGAGACTCTTAATGATAGAAAACAAACTGAGGGTTGATGGAGAGAGGTGGGTAGGAGATGGGCTAGATGGGTGATGGGTATTAAGAAGGACACTAGTTATGAGCACTGAGTGTTGTATGTAAGTGATGAATCACTGAATTCTACTTCTTAAACCAATATTGCCATGTATATTAACTAACTAAATTATAAGTAACTTAAAAAAAAAACCAGACTCTTAAATATAGAGAACAAACTAGTGGTTGCCAGAGGAAAGGGGTGGGTGGATGAAACAGGTGAAGGAGATTGAGAGTATACTTATCGTGATGAGCACTGAGTAATGTCTGGAATTATTGAATCACTATATTGTACACTTGAAACTAATATAACACTATACATTAATTTATACTGGAATTTTAAAAATAAGTAAATATTTAAATAAAATGATGGACTACAAGTAGAGAGACCAGGTAAGAAGTTGCTAACTTTTCTTCTGGTCATCCTTTCCTTTCTAGTCCTACTCTTAATATCTTAATTCAGATCATAGATGAATGAGGAGTCGTCAGGAAGTTAAAATCTGACAGAGAGGAGAAGGTAAAAAGCACCCCCTAGTAAGTGAAGTAGCCATTTCTAAGCCTGCTTAGAAGATAAAATACAAGCTTCTTTGTCCATGAAAGGCATTCAGATCTGGATCTTAGAAACTTACCTCCTAATTCAGTAGCAGAAATTTGAGATAACAGATTAGACACTTGGTGGAAATAGCCATGAGCATACTAGAACCTCAAGTCACTCACAGCTCAGCTGGGAAGACAGCCCATAAAATTAACTATAATGTTACACAAAAAATAAATAAGTACATCCTTTTTTTCAGGAGGAGAGGGAACCCTCCCCTCCCTCATGCCATTTTGCACTCTGGCATACTATCGAACACAGCCAATGTCCCATGTTCCAGAACCTTTCAGACATTTCTTCAGCCCCAACTCCTCTATCAAATTGTACCCACCCTTTCTGCACCATTTCATCCAGCCAAGTCAGATAACTTGAATAGAGCTAAGATTTTGATGACTAATCAATCATAAGTTAATAAGTTTGTCCACAACTCTCAGATAAAATATTTGTATTTTGTAACTTTTTTAAAAGTAAGTTCTATTGCTGGGTCATAGTGTAGATCTATTTTTAATTTTTTGAAGCATAGGTCACTTGTACCCCAATGTTTATAGCAGCACTTTCAACAATAGCCAAATTATGGAAAGAGCCTAAATGTCCAACAACTGATGAATGGATAAAGAAATTGTGGTTTATATACACAACGGAATACTACTTAGCAATGAGAAAGAATGAAATATGGCCTTTTGTAGCAACGTGGATGGAACTGGAGAGTGTTATGCTAAGTGAAATAAGTCACACAGAGAAAGACAGATACCACATGTTTTCACTCTTATGTGGAACCTGAGAAACTTAACAGAAGACCATGGAAGAGGGGAAGGAAAAAGAAGTTAGAGAAGGAGAGAGCCAAACCATAAGAGACTCTTAAAAACTGAGAATAAACTGAGGGTTAATGGGGGGTGGGAGGGAGGGGAGGGTGGGTGATGGGCATTGAGGAGGGCACCTGTTGGGATGAGCACTGGATGTTGTATGGAAACCAATTTGACAATAAATTTCATATTTAAAAAAAAGTAAGCTCTATACCCAATGTGGGGCTCAAACTCATGACCATGAGATCAAGAGTCACATGCTCTACATGACCGAGTCAGCCAGGAAGCCCCAAAATATTTGCATTTTGGCAAATCCTGATGAAGGTGAAATTCCAAATATAGGTGTTGTATATGTGGCTACCTATTCCTTCTATATGTAGGGCTGACCCTGTGATACTAGATGGTATACCAGGTCCACCTGCCTCTGGGAATCATGTTGAAGTCAGATAACTCTCCACTGACTTGCTATAATGAGTAGAGGGATTGATTGGATCACAGAAAGGACAAAAGCTAGACTGTTAACTTGATGTTTGACTTAAGTGCACAAACACTTTCATTTTGGGCCTCTCTGTGCTGCTCCCTGCCCATTGAGTTACACAGGCCCCCATGTTATGGACTTATCCCACCCTTCAGAGTTTCAGGAAAGATTTTTCTGACATTAGCTTTATATGACAATGGAATGGAAGGCTTTGTCCTCTACAAAATGGATTTCAGGCAGGCACCGGGGCTTTCTGGGCTGCTCTGGCCCACTCCTTTACTCCCATTGTAGACAAGCTCAGCCTTCATCACAACTCTGGTCTCCAAGTACCCAACATACAATGTCAAAACTGGAAGGTATTTTAATGATTACTGAATGAACTTTTTCCTTTTGGGAATGCAACCAGGTGCAGCCACTCTGGAAAACAGTATGGAGGCTCCTCAAAAAACTAAAAATAGAACTACCCTACGACTCAGCAATTGCACTACTAGGCATTTATCCAAGGGATACAGGTGTGCTGTTTCCAAAGGACACATGCACCCGCATGTTTATAGCGGCACTATCAACAATAGCCAAAGTATGGAAAGAGCCCAAATGTCCATCGATGGATGAATGGATATAGAATATGTGGTGTATATATATACAGTAGAGTATTACTTGGCAATCAAAAAGAATGAAATCTTGCCATTTGCAACTATGTGGATGGGACTGGAGGGTATTATGCTAAGTGAAATTAGTCAGAGAAAGACAAATATCATATGACTTCACTCATATGAGGACTTTAAGAGACAAAATAGATGAACATAAGGGAAGGGAAACAAAAATAATATAAAAACAGGGAGGGGGACAAAACATAATAGACTCTTAAATATGGAGAACAAACAGAGGGTTACTGGAGGGATTGTGGGAGGGGGGATGGGCTAAATGGGTAAGGGGCATTAAGCAATCTACTCCTGAAATCATTGTTTCACTATATGCTAACTAATTTGGATGTAAATTTTAAAAAATAAAAAATAAAATTAAAAAAAAGATACCTAACAAAGGTTCAACATTTAGCACATTAAAGAGCCAAGCTTGAACAGTTCTAAGATCATAAAACCTGCACTGCTAACTACCATGTGAGGAGTGCATTTCCCTGCTTAATTAAGAACAGGATATTTTCTATAGGCTTTTAGGTTATTTTTAAAGACCTCCAGGAAACAGCAATCTCAAAGATAAACAAAATCTATATTTTAGAACCTACATGATTTTTAGATGGCCATGATTCATTAACTCCCCTTTCCTACTATTCTTCTCAGCATATTTGAGATAATCTGTTATGCTGAACAGGCAACTTTTGCACTTCCCCATTTTATCTCACCCCTGGCAGGCACTATTAATCAAGTTCGCAGAGAGAACTTTGATTTAAAACGCGTCCTAACTGCTGATCGTGAACTCTATAGATTGCATGTTAAGAATCTCTGCTGGCAAACCAAAAACTTTAAAGGACTTCCCATCATCAGGTATGAAAGAGGTGCAGCTCTCTTCTTGGAGCTTCTGTCATAAACTCTGTTTCCTGCTTTCTATTAGAGAGGGTATCTTTGGGACTGCATGGATTTTCCAGTGACTCCCTCAGTTGAGGTAGTTGGCTTCTAGGAGCCATGCTAAACTCTACCACAGTGGCATTCACTTTCAAGCTTAACTAATCAGACTCTGGCTCCCCTGAATTTAGAATTTATGAGAGAGTCACAGAGACTAGGAGGTCTTAGCAGTTGAGCCACTGTAATTGAAACAATCTAGGAAGAAGGCCCACAGATTCATACTACCAAGGTCAGAGACCCCACCTGGTTGCAGTGCTTTCTCAGGCTTTGAGTCAGTTTTCCCCCACACTTATTTAATCAAAGTGAAACAATCGCTACTCCTTCTTTTCTATCCCTCACCTGTCTTCAAAAATACCAGACAACTATTAAAAACATTTTCATATACATTAAAAAAAAACCTTTTTCCTTTCACATATGGGGAAACTAAAGCCAAGACAGGAGCAATGGCCTTCCCAGAGTCATGCAGGAAATTCCAGCAAAGCCAGAACCGTGGACCATGGTTTTTCCATTTCCTCTTACACTATCTTCTTTGCTGCTTGCATTTATGAGTGGTACTGTGAAAGTTTGTGTTTCTTTTGCCTCTAATCTCATGCCCCATTTCTAGTTTTCAGGACTCTAGGCTCCAATATGTTTATTAACTAGCCCCAGATCAGGTGCCCTCTTCCATGCAGATACTCTTCTTACTTACCCTCTTCTTACCTTTATATATTCCACTCACTCAGCTCGTGCCAAAGACCACAGGTTCTGTCACCTGTCTGAGCTGGACAAAATTTTATGGCGATGACCCTGGGAGCTTTAGAGCCTGTCCAATCAAGGAAAAACTGCATGAGTAAGAGAGGCCTTGAGGCTCTGAGTTTCCAGCTTATGCTACTTCTGACTTTTTAATTTATCACCCACTTTTCACACATATATGCTTTCTACTTCAGCCAAACCTTACATCTTCCTATTACTGTGTTTTTACATTAAATGTGCCCATTTCAATATAAAGTCCAATTCAAGTCTTACTTCTTCCTTGTTGCATTCCCTGATGATCACATCATGAGTGATTGTTTCCTTCTCTTGACTCTTTTAGCATTTTTAAAATTATTTCTAAGATGCTTACAAGCGAGGGCCATGGCTTATTCATATTTGAATGTATCCCAGTGGCTGGCACAGGGCAGGAACTTTTAAATAAAGAAATGGTTCCTGATCTTGGGCTCCTGCTAGCCACTGTCTACAGTCATTCTGTGCGGTCATGTCCATGCTGACACCGCTGCTGCTGAGGGGCCTGACAGGCCTATCCTGGCAGCTTCTGGTGCTCTGTGCCCAGATCCATTCCAAGCTGCCACGGAAGCAGCTCGGGAACATGGATATCACCATTGGGCTCACCTCCTGCTTCTTGTGTTTCCTTCTGCCATGGGTCTGCGTCCTGTCACATCTGGAGAGCTATAAGAAGCAAGAGTGAAGGAAGCTGTCCTGATCACCTGTTCTGATCATGTATGTTGCATTCCTGGTTGGCCTTCCTTGGATCATGTCCTTCAATTACAGTGACCTCTTCTGTGACCCCCTTCAGGGGTCTTCAGTGATCCCTTCATGACTTCTCGATTTCTCCATGGTGACATCCTGGGACCACATATATTGGTTTATAAGGTCCTGCTCAGTAGAGCCGTCCTTGTAACAATAAAGTCTATTTAAATCTTGCAAAAAGGAGAAGGAAAGGAAAAGGAAGGAAGGAAGGAAGGAAGGAAGGAAGGAAGGAAGGAAGGAAGGAAGGAAGGAAGAGACTCTATTCAGTATGTTTCCCTTCTTATTTCTTACCAGGAATGAAAATTGTTTGAATTTCCATAAAAATAGCATTTCAGGGGCACCTGGGTGGCTCGGTCAGTTGAGCATCTGACTCTTGATTTCCGTTCAGGTCCCGATCCCAGGGTCATGGGATCAAGCCCCACCTCGGGCTCCATGCTGAGTGTGAAGCCTGTTTGGGATTCTCTCTCTCTCTCTCTCTCTCTCTCTCTCTGCCCCTCTCCCCCACTCGCATGCTCTCTCTCCCTCTCTAAAAATAATAATAATAAAAATATCATTCCACCCAAACTGACAGTCTCATTAAGATAGTGGTAAAGCTTTAATGTATTTTATTGAAAAACAAGATATATTTGCCATTTAATGACTCCTCTCCTGGCATCCACTTATTTGGGAAAATATCAAAATCTAAGAACCAAATACTACCCTTAATAAATGCACACATATACACACATTTACAGAAATTTAGCTGCTACCAGGCTAAAGAATGATATCAATATGCTGCCTTGTATCTAGCGTTCCTCTTCATTTTATTATGTATATCCCAGAGAACCTAAACAGGGAGGAGTGGTAGCAGGAGAAAAACAGCTAAGAAACAGCAAGAGAACACACAATAGGGGTTTGGGGGAATGGGGAAAATATGACTTCAGAACCATTAGACCATGATGCTGAGTTGTTTACCAGTTTTGGAAAGGAGTCCCTGGGATCATCTTGAAGAAAGGAAGAGCACTCAGATGAAATCTCAGAATTAAGATCTTATCTTTGACTTTAGAAATAAATGAATAATTTGTAGAAGAGAAAAAAAGACATAAAGAGCAACCACAAGTGGGATATTCCTTAAAGTACTGAACTATAGTGATGACTTTGGGGGACCCAATTCTACCTTTTCCAAGCTAAGGGCAGATGTGGTCTGATGGGAAGCCTTCAAGAGGTATGAAAGGATGAATTTTCTCAGGGGGGTTCTGCTTCCATAAGAAATAACCAATAAGAGTAGAAAACCACAAACTTAGAAATGAGGAAGTTTAGTAACACAGTAAGAGAAAGAAACATGCTCCAATTCTCAGCTCACCATTTCTGACTCTTCAGGTATGGATAGTAGATGCCTTGCTCTTAGAGGTGAGGGCCTGCATGTATGTTGAGGGATTTGGGGTGAGAAAGGAGACTCCTCCTGTGCTTTTCTCCATTGCCTCCATTGTTATTCACGCTGTTAGTGGTGCCACCTCCCACTGCCCCAAGCATTGTTGTTGGCCCTGTCCACTAGGTTGAATATGCCTGTGGTGCTCCTTCTAACACAGTTTCTGGAAAGTATCAAACATACTCCCTGCCAGTGAGCTTAGAGTAAATACTATCCAGGTCACTGGGAAGCTATACAATCCCTTCTTTTTTATTTTAATTTCCTGTGTTTGTTTTTATTTTTTCAATATAATTTATTGTCAAACTAGCTTACATACAACACCCAGTGCTCATCACAACAAGTGCCCTCCTTAATGCCCATCACCCATTTTCTCTTTCCCCCAAGCCCCATCCACCCTCGGTTTGTTCTCTGTATTTAAGTCTCTTGTGGTTTACCTCTCTCCCTCTCTGTTTGTAACTATTTTTTCCCCTTCCCTTCCCCCATGGTCTTCTGTTACATTTCTCAAGTTCCACATATGAATGAAAACATGATATTTGTCTCTCTCTGACTTATTTCACTTAGCATAATACCCTCCAGTTCCATCCATGTCACTGCAAATGGCATGATTTCATTCTTTCTCATTGCCAACTAGTATTCCATTGAATATATAAACCACATTGTCTTTATCCATTCATCAATTGATGGACATTTAGGCTCTTTCTATAATTTGGCTATTGTTGAAAGTGCTGCTATAAACATTGGGGTACATGTGCCCCTATGCATTAGCACTCCTGTATCCCTTGGGTAAATTCCTAGTAGTGCTATTGCTGGGTTGTAAGGTAGTTCTATTTTTAATTTTTTGAGGAACCTCCACACTGTTTTACAGAGTGGCTGCACAAGTTTGCATTCCCACGAACAGTGCAAGAGGGTTCCCATTTCTCCACATCTGTAGTTTCCTGATTTATTCATTTTAGCCACTCTGACCAGTGTGAGGTGGTATCTCAGTGTGGCTTTGATTTACACAATCCCTTCTGATGACATCTGGTGGTTCCACAGCATGTCACCATTGTTGACTACCAGCACCATAAGGATGTTGGGGCTCAGGTTGATCAAGTGACTATTCTGCAACAGGGGGTGCATGAGGTCATAGCTGACATAATCAGTGACAGAACAGATATAGGCAAAGCCATAAGATATATAAAAAGAAGATGAAGGAGAGAAGTAGAATGAAATATGGTTGGGCTCCAGAGAGTTTGGTTTGTAGCGGGGAGCCCATGGGACAACATGATTCTGGCCTGGAGCTCTTATAGGCAAAGTTGTCCAGATACCTGAGTTGGAATTGTAGAGCTGAAGGTAGGGACATCCTGGGTAGGAATAGTGGGGAGAAGAAAATCTGTTGGTAAGACAAAGCTGAGTTTATCCTTACTACATTAAGGAAGAAAAATACCTAACTGGTCCACATTGCATGTTCTTGCTTACTCTCCACCTCTAAATTCCTTGGCTGAGGGGATCAGAGGTAGTTGTTGGTCTGAACAAACACTAAACAATTTCCTCTATGGAATGTTATGGCTACATTTACAAATGGAATATTATCCACCACTTATTTTCTGATCAGGTTTATATCATTTTGGAAGTTCTTAAGACAAATCCCGAGTGGAAATCTCTAGTCAAAAACTGCAGATTCATCTAATTCATTTTCTCTTGTTCTGCTTCTTGGGAAAACTGAATAGAGATTCATTTCTGAGTGTGCCAGTGAGCACCTCTGAATTCTTGGATGCCAGCCGTTAAACTGTCTCTCTCTGTCTCTGTCTCTCTCTGTCTCTCTTTCTCTCTGTCTCTGTCTCTCTGTCTCTCTGTCTCTCTCTCACACACATACACACACGCACACACATACACACACATACATGAACACACATACTTCTGAGCTACAGTGGCTCAAATGTATAGCACTTGCTCTGGAACTAAAACTTTAGAGCTTCTTCCTCAACACTTCTCTCTCCTTGCTCCCCACCTCCTGCTCTTGGACACTTACTTCAGCATTTACTTCTATCATTCTACCCCGATAACTTCCCACACCTGCACCCACACTCACCTACTCCTTATCTTCACTCACTCCTCTTTTCTTCCTTATCTTTTTTCATCCCTTACTTTCCCCCATTGCAAAATCCCAGATCTCTAGCCCTATGGGAGAGCTTACTTGAATAGCATTTTTTCTCTTCATCAGAAAAAGATCAATCTAGGAATAAAGATAAACATTTTCCAAACTCAGTCTCCTTTTCTTCCATTTTCTCTCCTCCCCGTTCCTTCTCTGGGTTTCATTTAGAAGTGGTTTTGTTTGCTAAAATCAGGGTTGTAACATTGATCACTAATGAATAGTTATGTCTATTGATGAAAAATATGACCTACCCACTCAAGCCAAATGAAGAAATAGCTGGAGAAACAGAAATCAAGGATAGTTGAACAAACACTCACACATGCATCTCGACCTTTTTTGGTTAATGTGTAATGAGTAAAACTTTTTTTTAAGTTTATTAATTTATTTTGAGAGAGAGAGAGAGAGAGAGAGAGAGAGAGAGAGAGAGAACGAGCATGGGAGGGGCAGAGAGAAAAGGAGAGAGAGAGAATCTCAAGCAGGTTCCACAGTGTCAGTGCAAAGCCTAATGTAGGGCTCAAACTCATGGACCATGAGATTATGACCTGAGCTGAAACCAAGAATCAGACACTTAACTGATTGAGCCACCCAGGCACCCCTAAAACTTTTAGTGAGTAAATTAGGAGGTAAGCCTGGAGAGAAAGGTGAAGTGAATTGGGATTCAATAAGAATTGTAATTTCATTGTGTGTCTGTGAACAATATACTGAAACTCTTGGAACTTATTTTGTCTTTTGTAAAATGAAGTGTACCATTTCTTTTTTTTTAAAGATTTTATTTATTTTTTAATGTTTATTTTTGAGATAGAGTGCAAGTGGGGGAGGGGCAGAGAGAGAAGGAGACACAGAATCCGAAGCAGGCTCCAGGCTCTGAGCTGTCAGCACAGAGCCTGACATGGGGCTCCAGCTCACAAACCTGCGAGATCATGACCTGAACCAAAGTCGGACACTTAACCGACTGAGCCACCCAGGCACCCCGAAGTGCACCATTTCTATACTTTGTGGGACAGGCATAAGGGATAAGCAATGCCAAGGAGGTTTCAAATAGGAAATATCTCCTGCTCCCCATCTAGAATCTCTGGCCTTCCTACTCAGTTCTCAGCCTTAATATTGAGGTATCTTGGCCTCCACAGATGGCTTTCAACTCATTATCATACCTATTTTAGTTTTAGAACCAACTGTTCTTCCAGGAGCATGTCTATCAAATCCCTTGGGAAATAAGCCATAGGAAGAGTTATATAGGGCAGAGTCCCCCTCTCAGGTTACAACTGGAAAGCACCTCTCCTTGCTCATACTGGGAACTTGGAACCTTGACAGGCAAATGAGTTCTGCTGGAGCCAGTGTAACATACATACAGGTAAACAAATGAGGAGACTGGTAAAAATAACATAAATAGGGTATCCTGAACCTGGAGATAGATCTATTCTCCCATCCATGGAAAGCCAATGGAAATATAAGGCACCTAATCAATGGAACACAGGTCAAGACTCACTGTGTTGTAGTAGAAAACATAGATCAAGGAATCAGGAGACATTTGCAGTTATACAAGTTGCTGTATAACTTTGGACAAATCATTTCCATGTTATGGAACTCAGTTTCCTAGATAAAAATTGAGGGACCTGGACACATAATCTCTAAGAGTTTTCAGCTAAGTGGGAAAATGGTCCACATTCTATTCATTAATAGCCAGGAAACGGATCAGGTTTTAGATATCAGGTAAAGAAAATGGGGTGGGGTAGACAGAGTGCCTGAGAGAGAGAGACATCTCTCAGGAAAAGACAGATGCAAGGATTCAGTTTCACCTGCTTTCTCATTTTTTCTGAAGGCTTACTTCTCCCTTCCTACCCAGTGCAACTAGCACCCTGCTTTTGGTCTGGTCTTAGGAATGGACACCTGCCTATCTCTTGGAGATGTAGCCTAGGCTGATACTTCTCAAAATGGCCTCCAGATAATTGGGATACCCATGGATCTGTCACAGAAAATTCAGTGGATCTTTGTGCTGTAATCAGCCCAGAGTCAAGGTCCAAGGGAGGAAAGCTTCATAAGGGAGACTGTTGGCTGAGCTTGGCTACAGTGAGCCTACCACTCACTGTCTTTGGGGATTTGAGTACAGCACCTCTATTGTCTCTTGGCAATTCTTCCTCTGCCAGTTTCTGCCAGCTTGCTATGGTACCAACCTAGAAAATATGAGAAAAATAATTCTTGGAGCCATTTAATAACTTCCTATAAAAATGATTGACATAACTTCATAGAGTGTCAGGAAAGCAATGCTATGTATAACTTAACTTAAGATTCTTCTCTCATAACCACATACACTGTACTTTTAATACACATACATATATACATTAGACACATATTTGCACACAGCAGATAAAGACACATACAGAGGGGAAAATGTGTGTGTGCGCATGTGTGTGTGTGTCTGTATTCTGTGTCTTTCCTAGATAGCCCATTCTGACTAAAAAAGTGTACTTTTCACTTACCTCATTCTTACTTTCTTAGTGGATTTTCTCCTCTAAGTTCATATCATTGGATGGAATTTCTGGGGATAGGGTCCCATGGAGATTTGGAGAGATTTTCCCTCCCTTGGTAGGTATAGACTTGAATGGCTCACCTCTTTTGATGCTTTTGCTTCATGTGAAGTACAAAGGCTGGAGAGAAAGAAAGGGAATAAATTGGAGGAATTTCAGGATGGGGAGAAGAGGGTAGAAGAGAAACTAAAGGAAGTTTTCATTTCTCCGCAAGGCATCTGCTTCCTGTTTTTTGAGGATGGTAGTGGTAAGAAGAGCCTCATGAGCTACATTCATGGGTATTGGCCTATAGTCTCCAACAAAATAATCAGTGAGAGAGCTGAGCACCAGAGCTGTACAACAAGGTAAAGATAATACTTTATGCTACCCTACCCTCCTCTTCTTTAAATATGAAATTTATTATGATACTTAAACATCATAAAAGCCATTTATGAAAAGCCCACAGCTAACATCATCCACAATGGGGAAAAACTGAGAGCTTTCCCCCTGAGATTAGGAACACGACAGGGATGTCCACTCTCACCACTGTTGTTTAACATAGTGTTGGAAGTTCTAGCATCAGCAATCAGACAACAAAAGGAAATCAAAGGCATCAAAATTGGCAAAGATAAAGTCAAGCTTTCACCTTTTGCAGATGACATGATACTATACATGGAAAACCCGACAGACTCCACAAAAAGTTCACTAGAACTGATACATGAAGTCAGCAAAGTTGCAGGATACAAAATTAATGTACAGAAATCAGTTGCATTTTTATGCACTAATAATGAAGCAACAGAAAGACAAATAAAGAAACTGATCCCATTCACAATTGCACCAAGAAGCATAAAATACCTAGAAATAAACCTAACTAAAGATGTAAAAGATCTGTATGCTGAAAACTATAGAAAGCTTATGAAGGAAATTGAAGAAGATACAAAGAAATGGAAAGACATTCTGTGCTCATGGATTGGAAGAATAAATATTGTTAAAATGTCAATACTTCCCAAAGCAATCTACACATTCAGTGCAATCCCAATCAAAATTGTACCCTACCCTCCTCTTGACTTCCCTCTGTAGGAGCCCTTGGAGAGGGATAAGTTTCTTGGGTTGAATGATTGACTTGTTTGATGTTGAATAAACCTTTGTTCCATCCTAAAACAGACAAATCTTAGAGAATGGTAATTTTCCTAAACAGTTATTAGCCAACCCCCAAGAGAGAACAGGAGAGGTAAGCAAGTGAAAGAAACAGTAAAGAAAGTCACAGATCTCCTCTCCATGATGAGTGGGTGCCTGGAGGTGGAGAGCATTACTGAGTTGCAGTTTTGTTTTCCCCAGGCAGCTGAACTACCTGTAGAGTTTGGAGGGGAGGTGCTTCTATTTCATCTCTCAGAGCTACTGCCCCCTGGATCAGGCTCAACTACTTACATCCACTTTTAGCCCCAATCCTCTATCTCCGAGTTTCCTGCACAAATAACCTACTGACAGGCTCTGGGTTTTCACCACCCACTTCAACCTGATTGGTGGCATCCTTCTCAATAAAATTCCTTTGCTTTCCCCCCACAGGCTCCTCTCATCAGCCAGTCCTCTTAGTTGTTCACTGTGTGGTGAGGAGAGGTGACCACTGAATTCCATTGCCCTTTGTCCCCCTACCCTAAACACATATACTCAGGAGGCAATCCCTACCTGGCTTCCCCCTGGCACCACAATCTTGATGCTTTTAATGGGTGGGGTAACCAGGATGGGATACTCTGCAACAGGTACCAGGTGAAAGTTGGTAGAAAATTAAGAAACGACTGAGGTGGATATGGGCCACATGACTGCAGAGTGAAGGGGGCCAAAGGCCAAAGATCTCTTAGACAGTTTCCTTGCTGCTACTGGCACTTCTTTCCTCAAGTGTCACTTCTTCACTTTCACCTTTTATATCCAATCCCTCTCCCCTGCTTTCAGTAGCAGGGGATCAAGGATCTTGGTCTTCTGCAAGAATCTCTCTCTTCTCTGTCTGATGGCAAAGTTGCAAGGAAAAAATACTGTTACAGTGAAAGCTAACTCCTCTGAGTCTAAATTAATCCAAAGCTAAGTTGGGCTTTTCCCAAGACCAGGGAAAGGAGGGAATGCTGGCATGGGCAACAAAAAATAAACTATCAGTACTCCATCTTCCTCACCCCAAGTTTAAATATAGAATGTCTCAGCTGATGAGGATTTAGGGATCAGAATCTACATTCTTTATTTTTATAGTTGAAGAAAATGAGGCTCAAAGACATACTCTCACTTGCTTGCTGGGTAGATATGGTATTTGGGAATAAGCATGTGGAAGTCAGGGTCAGAACGGGGGCCAGAATTCAGGTTTCCAGTTTTCCTATCCAGTATGGTCCTTATTGCCACTGCTGATCTCTGCTTTCTTTAAGGGAAAAATCTGCAGAGTTGGAAAGGGATTAGGCTGTATGGGTGCCAGTTGGCCAAGAAAGAGACAAAAGAGCAACCAAGTAAGTACCTTTCTAGGGGTGACACTTTGGGCAAGTGGACAGGTCTTTTGAGATTTGTTGTTCAAGTTTACTGTTGCCCCAATTTTTAAATAAAAATGTCATAATATGGAGCATGCATTCTCTAGTTGCCCATAGCCTCTACAACTCCCTACTGTCTTCTGTCTGGTGACTTAACCCATTTATGTTACATCTCTGACCCCTGGAAAATATTTGATTGGTCAAATAGAGTAACTTGAGGGAAGGGACTAGGCCAAATTCAGTATCTATCACAAATGGAAATGGTAGGGAGAAAGCATTGGAAATTCCCACCCACATACCTGAAGGTTTATCGTTTTGTGACTGCCTGTCACAACTTTTAAGGACTACACTTGACCTTCAGAAAAAAAATTTATATCATCTGGATATAAATATGTGTATTGTGGAGAGCAGCTGCCAAGAAGAGAATGGAAGAGACAAGGAGTGATTTATTAAGAAGTCTCCTTTCTCATGAACCTAGAGGACATTATGCTAAGTGAAAGAATCCAGATACAGAAGAACAAATACACTTTATGTAAGTGATATATAAATACACTTTATATAAATGATACCACTTATATGAGGAATCTAAAATAGACTCATAGAAACAGAGTTTCTATGAGAACAGACTGGCAGTTGCTAGGGGTTGAAGGGAGGGGGAAATGGGCACAAAGTTTCAGTTATGCAAGATGAATAAATCCTAGAGATCTACTGTGCAGCATAGTGCCCAGAGTTAACAATACTGTATTGTATTTGCTAAGAGGGTAAATCTTATATTCGCTTACCACAAAAACATAATAAGAGGATGGGAGGAAAGTTTTGGAGGTAATTGATATATGTTTATGGAATAGACTGTGGTGATGGCTTCATGGGTGTATACCTATCTCCAAACTCATCATGTTGCATGCATTAAATATGTACAGCTTTTTGTGTGTCAATAATACCTCAGTAAAATAGTTTTTAAAAAGTGGTAAATAAGGTGGGGCGGGGGAGGGAACTGACCTCGTTCCTCTTAAAATTCCTGCCTGGGTTTCTTATTGTGGTGATGGTACAGCCAAAGGGCATACCTACAATCTGAACTGCTTAGCACAATGACAATATGATATTATAACTCTGTGCCACTTTAGTTTGAAATGTTATCCTTTTCTTACATGTATAAATACTCTCATTTATCGTAACTAATATATAACCCTGTCAGTTAGATGGAGCAAAGAGGAGGAAACATGTTCAGAGAGGTTATTTGTCCAAGGTCATAAATATGTGAATAGCCAATAGGCTCCCAGCTTTACTCCTGACTTCTAGTCTGACCCTTTCTACTATACTAAGCTGATATTTTTCTGGAAGTGTTTCATTTGTGAGTATGTCTTGTCTTCACAACGAGTCTATGAATGTTTGGAAGGCAGGGATCACATATTACTCACCTCTGTATTCCTTGAAGCAGCAACCATAGAGACTTGCATGAAGCACTCAATTATTTCTGGTTAATTGGTTAGCCAATATATCCACTCTGTCTTGTTCCCAATACGGGATATCATTTATCTGTAACTTCTAAGTGTCCATTTTTAATCTTTAATTTTAATAAACTTTTGCTGGGTGTAAAAATACATTTGCAAGGCACTCTGCTAGGCCCTGCTCTGGAAATTAAAGCTGTAAGTAAGCTAGAGTCTCTGTACTCAATTAGCTTAAAGTTTTGTTAGAGGTGCCAAAAGGCAGGAGAAACAGAGGGATAAAAATAAGAGAAAGGCCCTAGGACCCTGTCCTCTCTCTTCATTCCAAGTATCAGGTCGGGCTCATTTGTGCAAGTTACTATGATCACAGGACAAGTTTAAGTTTCTATTAAAATTATTGTATTTCTAGAAATGAGCTATTTTAGATCTAGGCTTTGTCTTTCCTGGGGAATGGAAGTGAGGGGCTGAGAGAAGACATGGCCTCAAATCAATGGTAGAACGTTCTGAGGACAACCTGGCCAAATTTATTATGGAGATAGGCTTATTCTTCTGAAAGCAAAATTTGCCCCTGTTCTGGTTATTCTATCTAAAATGGCTACTTAGAGTGAGTACTTCATGAGCAGGGGATACGTTCTTCTCCAAGTGGCCTCAGTGCCCTTTACAAAACAATTTACCACCATTTTCCTTGCCTCTCCTGACCCTGATTAATGTATTCACAAAGTCTTAACTGAGCACTGAGCCAGGTAATATTATGGGAAATACAGAGATTTAAAACTGTAGACTCTTCAAACGTTCACTTTTTGCAAATAACATGATACTGTATATGGAAAACCCAAAATATTCCACCAAAAAACTGCTAGAACTGATCCATGAATTCATCAAAGTCGCAGGATATAAAATCAATGCACAGAATCAGTTGCATTTCTATACTCAAATAATGAAGCAACAGAAAGAGAAATCAAGGAATCGATCCCATTTACAATTGCACCAAAAACCATAAAATAAGTAGGAATAAATCTAATCAAAGAGGTGAAAAATCTATACACTGAAAACTATAGAAAGCTTATGAAAGAAATTGAAGAAGAAACCAAAAAAAAAAAAAAAAGGAAAAATACTCCATGCTCCTGGATAGGAAGAATAAATATTGTTAAAATGTCAATATTACCCAAAGCAATCTACATGTTCAATGCAATCCCTATCAAAATAACACCAGCATTCTTGACAGGACTAGAACAAACAATCCTAAAATTTGTATGGTACCAGAAAAGACCCCGAATAGCCAAAGCAATCTTGAAAAAGAAAACGAAAGTGGGAGGCATCACTATCCCGGACTTCGAGATGTATTACAGAGCTGTAATCATCAAGACAGTATGGTACTGGCACAAGAACAGACACTCAGATCAGTGCAACACAATAGAGAACCCAGAAATGGACCCACAAATGTATGGCCAACTAATCTTTGACAAAGCAGGAAAGAATATCCAATGGAATAAAGACAGTCTCTTCAGCAAATGGTGCTGGGAAAACTGGACAGCGACATGCAGAAAAATGAACCTGGAACACTTTCTTACACCATACACAAAAATAAACTCAAAATGGATGAAAGACCTAAATGTAAGACAGGAAGCCATCAAAATCCTTGAGGAGAAAGCAAGCAAAAACCTCTTTGATCTTGGCCACAGCAACTTCTTACTCAACACGTCTCCAGAGGCAAGGGAAACCAAAGCAAAATTGAACTATTGGGACCTCATCAAAATAAAAGGCTTCTGCACAGCGAAGGAAACAATCAGCAAAACTAAAAGGCAACCGACAGAATGGGAGAAGATATTTCCACATGACATATCAGATAAAGGGTTAGTATCCAAAAATCTATAAAGAACTTACCAAACTCAACACCCAAAAAACAAATAATCCAGTGAAGAAATGGGCAAAAGACATGAATAGACACTTCTCCAAAGAAGACATCCAGATGGCCAACCGACACATGAAAAAATGACCAACATCACTCATCATCAGGGAAATACAAATCAAAACCACGATGAGATACCACCTCACACCTGTCAGAATGGCTAACATTAACAACTCAGGCAACAATAGATGTTGGCGAGGATGCGAAGAAAGAGGATCTCTTTTGCACTGCTGGTAGGAATGCAAGCTGGTGCAGCCACTCTGGAAAACAGTATGGAAGTTCCTCAAAAAATTAAAACTAGAACTACCCTATGACCCAGAAATTGCACTACTAGGTATTTATCCAAGGGATACAGGTATGCTGTTTCGAAGGGACACATGCATCCCAATGTTTATAGCAGAACTATCAACAATAGCCAAAGTATGGAAAGAGCCCAAATGTCCATCAATGGATGAGTGGATAAAGAAGATGTGGTATATATATGTATATAATGGAGTATTACTTGGCAATCAAAAAAATGAAATCTTGGGGTGCCTAGGTTGCTCAGTTGGTTAAGCATCCAACTTTGGCTCAGATCGTGATGTCGCAGTTTGTGAGCTCGAGTCCTGCATCATCAGGCTCTGTGCTGACAGCTTGGAGCCTGGAGCCATCTTCGGATTCTGCGTCTCCCTCTCTCTCTGCCCTTCCCCCGCTTGCACTCTGTCTCTCTCCCTCAAAATAAACAAATGTTAATAAAAACATTAAAAAAGAAAGAATGAAATCTTGCCATTTGCAACTACGTGAATGGAACTAGAGGGTATGAAATGAAGTGATATTAGTCAGTCAGAGAAAGACAAATATCATATGACTTAACTTATATGAGGACTTTAAGATGCAAAACAGATGAACATAAGGGAAGGGAAGCCAAAATAATACAAAAACAAGGAGGGGAACAAAACATAAGAGACTCTTAAATATAGAGAACAGAGGGTTGCTGGAGGGGTTGTTGGAGGGGGGATGGGCTAAATGGATAAGGGGCTCAAGGTATCTACTCCTGAAATCATTGTTGCACCATGTGCTAACTAACTTGGATGGAAATTATAAAAAATAAATAAATTATAGATAATAAATAAATAAAACTAAAAAAATTTTAGACTCTTAAGCCCTTTCTGATCTAGAGGGAGAAAAGACTAAAGTGAATAAAAAACAGGTTCCACACAAAGCAGATGTATTCCAAGAACAAAATGAGTGGTACTGATAGTTCATATTATAGTTCCGAGACGGGAAAGATTCTGTGGTCACAAAAGTTTTCAAGACTAAAGTCTTAAAGGATGGGTAACATTTAGAGTGGTAGAAGAAGGGAGGCAGGCAAGGGCAGCCCAGGCAAAACTCAAGATATACAGTATGGCTATGATGATATACTATGTAAACTGCTTTTAGGTAAAGTAGAGGGAGGGTAGTGAGAAATGAAGTTGGACCAGACATAGGCACACAGGAATAGTTTGATCTAACTAAAGAGCTGGGACTTTAATCAGGAAGCAATGGCAGCTGTTTGGTATTTACAGCCTTGACTGCACTGTCACTTCTATACTTTCCTGCTCCTCTACTGGATTCTAAGCTACTTCAAGATGAGAATGGTATCCTATATCTTTATAACTCCAGAGTGCTTGGCAGTGTAAATGAAGGGCCCTGAGATAATTCGGTGGAGTTGGCAGTTGGTTTATGAACTGAATTCCTGATTTTGTTTATATGTTAAATCAGGTGTATGAGACGAAAAAGGTCACACTATCCACTTGAAAATTCAAGATAAGTAAAAAACAACTGAAAACTTGAGATGAACTTGAGTGAGAGAGAGAGAGGTCCTCTGCCTTTTATGAAATCAAGGCCTCTTTAGGGAATGGCAAGTGTCCTTGAGGAATTCAAGTTTTGCTCTCAAGGCCCTAACTAAAGGTAATAAGAGAGGTCTTATGACTTGTTCTCCTTAAGTGCTTGTAAACTGTTATGCAAAGTTATTGTAGGGCAAATAGCCTCCCCGCAACCTCTAAAATTATATTTTGTACAGTCTCTAACTTACAAATGTTTGATTCACAAATGGCACTTTCAGGCACCTGGGTGGCTCAGTCAGATGAGCATCCGATTCTTGATTTTGGCTCAGGTCATGATCTTGCTGTCATGGAATTGAGCCCCATGTTGGGCTCCATGCTGAGCGGAGCCTTCTTGGGATTCTCTCTCTACCTCTCTCTCTGCCCCTCCCCCACTAGCGCATATGTGCACACATGTACACGTGTGTGCTCTCACTATCAAAATAAATAAATAAACGTTAAAAAACAAAACAAAAAACAAATTGCACTTTCATGCAAACATCTACTGCCATCTCTGCCCTTCCCCACCCGTACTTACTTCTCTGTTCTCCAAGGCCTCTGATAGCACTGCAGTTGAGCCACTGAGAAGAAAATAAAATAATTGTTCAGAAAATCTGTAGGAGGAAGAAACAAAGCTGAAATAAATAGGAACAGCTTAGGGGACATAAAGAAGGTAGAAGTAAGCTCCCAAATAGGTCTTGCCCTTTTCCCCAAAATATCTTTCATCAATGGCCTGAATTATTCTCATGAATTTGTTATACTGCCTGAAAATAAACTATATGGAATCACATTTAGATTAATAAGCACCTTCTTTCTATGTATACAAATACCTCTAGGAGAGTTAGAGAAGCTACTAGACTTTTACTTATTAGTATTGCTGTGCCAAATAATGACCCATTACCTACAGGCTAATAATTAGCTTACTTTGCCTCATGGCACATGAATATTAGGATACCTGGAACTGGGAGTTTGGGTTATGGTAGAGAGGGTAGGTCACTCTGTGAGGCCTAGCAGACTTTAGTGGTATGGTAGGCAGAAATTTAAGATGGCCTCCTAAGATTCCTGGGTTCCTTGTGTACACACACCTTCTCCCAGTTATTTGATCAAACACTGATCTAGTACTGCTGTGAATGGATTTTGCAGATGAAACTAAAGTCCTAAATTGCTTGACCATAAAATAGAGAGATTACGTGAGTGGGCCTGATGTAGCCAGTGAGATCTTTCTTTAAGAGTAGAAAGTTTTCTCCAACTAGTGACAGAACAGGAAGCCAAAAACTTGAAGTACTAGTGGCATTTGATGCATAAGAAGTTTTTGTTGTTGGTTTGAAAATAGAGGAGGATAAATGAAAAGAAATGTGAGCAGCCTCTTGGAGTGGAGAGTGAGTAGCCCCTGATTGACAGCTTGAAGGAAAATAGGGACCTCAGTTATTTCTTTAACAACCTGACTGCACATGGAAGAAGACCCTGAGGCCCAGATGAGAACTGTAGCCCTGGGCAATAACCTTTATTTTAACCTTGTGATGCCTGAGCAGAGGATTCAGCTAAGCTATACCAGACCCCTAATCCATGGGAACTGTGAGATAATAAACGGCTGCTACCTTAAGCCACTAGGTTTATGTTATTTTGTTATGTTAGCAATAGAAACTGGTACAAATGTGATCTCCCTAGGATTAATCTGAGGAGTTTGGCACCCAAGAGTCTGGAAAGAGGAGCTCTATAAAGCAAGGGCTACAAAAAAACAAACTTACCTATTTGAATATTTTGCTGATGGACTGGCTTTCTGTTCAAGAAAGGGAAGCTAACTCACTTCCTTCCCTCCCTCTATACTCCATACCATAAGCAGGACCTTCTTCTTCTAAAGACCCAAGGCTCAGATCAGTCCTGTTATCGCTATGGTTCAGTTCTACAAAAGTTAAACAGATTTTTACGGTCTGGCCAGAGAACTTAATTACTATGTATATTGTTGTTTCTATGGGAAAATACACTCTTCTTTTTTTTTTTTTTAATTTTTTTTTCAACGTTTATTTATTTTTGGGACAGAGAGAGACAGAGCATGAACGGGGGAGGGGCAGAGAGAGAGGGAGACACAGAATCGGAAGCAGGCTCCAGGCTCCGAGCCATCAGCCCAGAGCCCGATGCGGGGCTCGAACTCCCGGACCGCGAGATCGTGACCTGGCCGAAGTCGGACGCTTAACCGACTGCGCCACCCAGGCGCCCCTACACTCTTCTTTTTAAAGTTTATTTATTTTTTGAGACAGAGAGAGAGCACATGCACATGCATGCACATGCAAGCAGGAGAGGGGCAGAGAGAAAGGGAGAGAAAGAGAATCCCAAGGGGACTCCACATTGTTAGCAGAGCTGAACACAGGGCTTGAACTCACAAACCGTGAGATCATGACCTGAGCTGAAATCAAGAATCAGACGCTTAACTGACTGAGCCACTCAGTCACCCTGGGAAAATGCATTCTCAGTTCCCAAGAACTTAAAATCAAGTTTTTGGAACAAAACCCATTCATTCTAAAAATGGACTGTACTCATTTTAATAGAATATAAAGCTGTAAGCCAAGGGGGTATATATATCTGTAGAGCACAAGGCACCTGAGAGCTGGTATTTGGGAGTGTGAAGGGGAGAGGAGGAATCAGTCTTTTAGCAAGGCCATATATAGTGTAGCGTATCATGGATCTAGACCCTAGTTGCCTGCGTTTAAATTCTAGCTCTGCCACTTGCCAGTTGTGTGACTTTAGTCAAGTTGCTTAATTTCTCAGTGCCTCCTGTTCTCCATGTAAATAATGGGATAAAAGTACCATCTCATAGGGTTTCTGAACAAATAAAAGAGCAGATATATGTAAAGCTCTTAGACTAATATCCAGCACACAACATAAGTGTTAGTTATTACTATTATAAATCCTCAGAAACTTTTTTATAGTCTCTTTTGCTTCAGCTTCTTTAGACATACCAGTTAATTTAAATCAGTTCAGGGCTGCCTGGCTGGCTTAGTTGGTGGAGCATGCAACTCTTGATCTCAGTGTTGTAAGTTTGAGCCCCACGTCGGGTGTAGAGATTACTTAAAAACAAAATCTTGGAATAAAAATATCTAAATCAGTTCATCTTTTAAGCTTTAGTTATTTTAGCATCCAGGAATTTACAGTCTTGGAATATTAGGACCATCTTTAAACCATTCCACCTAGAGATACTTTAGACTAATGCCAAGTTATGATGTTCCTTTTATGTAAACCAAATACTATCTACCTCAGTAGAGGCCTTATGTCTTTCTGTGTGGCCATCAATGAAGAGCAATTCTTGTTTGTTTGTTTACTCGTTTTTTGTTTGTTTTTTTTTTTAATTTTTTTTTCAACGTTTTTTATTTATTTTTGGGACAGAGCGAGACAGAGCATGAACGGGCGAGGGGCAGAGAGAGAGGGAGACACAGAATCGGAAACAGGCTCCAGGCTCTGGGCCATCAGCCCAGAGCCCGACGCGGGGCTCGAACCCACGGACCGTGAGATCGTGACCTGGCTGAAGTCGGATGCTTAACCGACTGCGCCACCCAGGCGCCCCTGTTTACTCGTTTTAAGTAGAAGAGTGTAAAAGTGAGGAGACCAAACCTGGAGATGACTTTTAAGACCTCAGTCTTTAGGGTATACCTAGAATCTAAGTTTAAAGTGTGACAGAGAGAGACAGAGCATGAGTGGGGAAGGGGCAAAGAGACAGAGGGAGACACAGCACCCAAAGCAGGCTCCAGTCTCCCAGCTGTCAGCACAGAGCCCCATGCAGGGCTCGAACCCACGAACCACGAGATCATGACCTGAGCCAAAGTCCAGCGCTTAAACGACTGAGCCACCCAAGCGCCCCTCCTTTGTCCCTTTCAAGTGTTGACTGTGGTTTTGGAAATATACAGGAAAGCAGATTTTGAGGGGTGTGAGGGAGGACAGAAAATTAAACCCATCCCGTTGTACCTGCCTCTTATTGCTCCAGCACTGTATGCCAAGGAGAATAGGCAAGCTCCTGTGTGTGAGAGGTTGCAGGATATAGTGAAAAGATTATGAAACCTGAATTCTAGTCCTAACCACCATTTAGTATAATCTCAGTTTCTCATTGGTAAAATGAGAATACCAATCTCTGCTCAAAGGTGAAATGATTGTTGCGAACATCCAATGAAATCATGGGTGTGAACATGCTTGTAAACTGTAAAGCACTGTGCAAACCTCAACACTTCCCCTCCTCTGTGCACTATCTCATGTGTTTATTACAGTACTTGGCACTATACAAAATCAAGTCTTTACTGGTCTATCTCACCTACCAGTTATGAAGTCAGTGAAGGTATGGAACTTGTCGGTCCTTTTCACTGCTATACCCCAGTATCTAGCCCAGAGCCTGACACAAAGTAGGTAGGTATTCAATAAATATTAAATTGATCATAAGAAATTCATATTTAAAAAGGCAGAGTTTGCTTTTATGGCCCTCAATATTTTTTCCCCCGGACTTCAGTTTCCTTCAGTGCTCCTTCAATTTCAGAGCCGTACTGTCTGGCACTTTCCTATTTAAAAATGCTCTGGGGAAAATAACCAACTTTACTTACAAGATGTCAATCATTGGGATATTTTCCTCTTCCTCTTGAGGAATTTCCTCTTCCTCTTGGACGCTTGACTGAGACACCCAGGCACCCCACATTCTTTCCAAAAAATATTTTATTTTGGGGGAGCTGGCTTAGTTGGTTTAGCATCCAACTCTTAACTTTGGCTCAGGTCATGATCTCATGGTTTGTGGGTTCAAGCCCCACATAGGTCTCTGCACTGTTAGTGTGGAGCCTGCTTGGGATTCTCTCTCTCCATTCTCTACCGCTCTCTCCATCTCTCTCTCTCTCTCTCTCTCAAAATAATTAAATAAATAAACTTTAAAAATAAAATGAAATAAATATTTTATTTTTAAGTAATCTCTACACCCAACATGGGGCTCAAAAACAACCCTGAGATCAAGAGTCGTATGCTCCACCAACTGAGCCAACCAGGTGCCCCAAGGAATTAGCATTCTAATAGGAGTGAAGAACTTAGGCTAATCTCTAATGGTTGGAACTTCAGGCAATTGTGGGCAATATATGAGTTTATGCAAGAAGCCTTTGGGAGTCACTGATTTCCAGAGCCAGGTAGGGTGAAATATGGCACTTACCTTGAATGCAAAATTTAAGAGAGCATCAAAATGCCAGTAATCAAGATCATAATATTTTAATATTTGTTTGCTTTTTTAGTTTTATTGAGATACAATTTACATATCATAAGTCTTACTCATTTAAAGTGCACAATACAGAGGTGCCTGGCTGGCTCAGTTGGTAGAGTATGTGACTCTTGATCTCAGGCAGGGTTATAAGTCCAAGCTCCAAGTTGGGTGTAGAGTTTACTTAAAATAAATAAATAAATAAATAAATAAATAAATAAATAAATAAATTCATTAAAAAATAAAGTGCACAATACAATAGTGTTTACTATATTTACAGAGCCATGTAGCCATCACCATAATTTATTTTTAGTACATTTTCATTGCCCCAAAAGGAAACCTTGTACCCACTGAGTCAGTTCCCATTCCCCTTAAGCCCTAACCTCTCTCCTCCCAGTCCTAGGTAACCACAAATATTTTGTGTCTCTATAGGTTGGTCTATTCTAGACATTTCATGTAAGTGAAATTATAAAATATGTGGTGTTTTGTGATTAGCTTCTTTAACAAATTAAAGTATGCTTTCAAAATTCATCTATTGTGTAGGTGTACATTGTGTTTATCCATTCATTAGTTGATGGACATTTGACTTATCTCCACTTTTTTTTAAGTTTATTTATTTATTTTGAGAGGGACAGAGACAGTGTGAGTGGGGCAGGGTCAGAGAGACAGGAAGAGAGACAGAATCCCAAGCAGGCTCCGTGCTGTCAGCATGGAACCCAATGTGGAGCTTGAACCCACAAAGCTGTTAGATCATGACCTGAGCTGAAACCAAGAGTTGGATACTTAACTGAACTCCCCAAGAGCTCCCCCCCACCCTTTTCGACTATTATGAATAATGCTGTTATGAACAAGTTGTTGTGTGGACATGTTTTGTGTGGACACGTGTGGGCATATGTAGGAGAACTGTTGGGTCATATGTTAACTCTAGGTTTAACTTTTTGAGGAACTGCCAAACTATCCCTCATTTTACATTCCCACCAGAAAAAATATATATGAGGGTTTCGATTTCTTCACATTTTTGCCAATGCTCATTTTCATTTTGGTTACAGTCGTTCTAGTAGGCATGAACACAGGAATGCAATATTTTTTTAATTAAAATTAATGCAAAAGTCGATGATGAACAAAATATTGAAATTTTTAATAAAGACAGAACCTGTAGTGCTGTGCTGAGCCATATTAGAGCCTGAGAGGTAAAAGGAAATATGTGTGTTCCCATACACTTGTTTCTATTTCTTTTGAATGGCCATGAAAAAAAACAACTTTGAAAGTACACTTTATGAATGTGAAAAGATATGAATATTTTTCCTGAATTTGAAAATAAATTAAACAGAAAAGTAAATAAATTGGAAATTTACAAATCAACAGATAAGAGCATCAATTATTATGGAGAAAGCACATATCAAATAGAAATTAAGGAAATTATACATGTCATTATACATAATGAATCATACATAATTTCACATTTGAAATGGAGATATAAAAAATTAAATGAAGTACCCTAACAATTTTAATTTCTTTTTTAAATTTTATTTTTTAATTTACATCCAAATTAGCATATAGCTCAACAATGATTTCAAGAGTAGATTCCTTAATGCCCCTTACCCATTTAGACCATTCCCCCTCCCACAACCCCTCCAGTAACCTTCTGTTTGTTCTCCATATTTAAGAGTCTCTTATGTTTTGTCCCCCTCCCTGTTTTTATATTATTGTTTCTCTTCCCTTATGTTCATCTGTTTTGTCTCTTAAAGTCCTCATATGAGTGAAGTCATATGTTATTTGTCTTTCTTTGACTAATTTTGCTTAGCATAATACTCTCCACTTCCATCCATGCAGTTGCAAATGGCAAGACTTCATTCTTTTTGATTGCCAAGTAATACTCCATTGTGTATATATATACCACTTCTTCTTTATCCATTCATCCATCAATGAACATGTCGGTTTTTTCCATACTTTGGCTATTGTTGATAGTACTGTTATAAACAACAGATGTTGGCAAGGATACGAAGAAAGAGGGTCTCTTTTGCATTGTTGGTAGGAATGCAAGCTGGTTCAGCCACTCTGGAAAACAGTATGGAGGTTCCTCAAAAAATTAAAACTAGAACTACCCTATGACCCAGAAATTGCACTACGAGGTATTTATCCAAGGGATACAGGTGTGTTGTTTCAAAGGGACATATGCACCTCAATGTTTATAGCAGCACTATCTGAAATAGTTTTAAGGTGCTTGCAAAATTAGAACAACATAAACTATCAACAATTGACTCAAGAAGAAATAAAACATTTGAATATAACTTTAAAAGTGAAAAGAAGAATTAGTAATCCAAGAAAAGCCCATAAAAAGAAGCTTAGGCCCAGATGGCTTCACTGGTTAATTCTACTAAATATTTAGAGAAGAATTAATAGTCCTTTACAAACTCTTCCAAAAAATAGAAGAGGAGGGAACAATTTCTGACTCATTCTCTAAGACCAGAATTACCCTGATACCAAAACCAGAGAAAGACATTAGAAATGAAAACTACAGACCAATATCTCTTATGAATATAAACACAAAAATCTCCAGCAAAATACTACTGAATAGAACCTGGAAACAGATAAAGGGGATCATATGTCATGAAAAAGTGGAATTTATTGTAGAAATACTAGATTGGTTCAACATATAAAAATCAATCACCCTATTAATAGAATAAAGTGCAAAAACCACATGATCATCTCAGTAGATGTATGAAAAAACCTTCAACAAAATCCAAATCTTTTCATGGAAAAAAAAAAACACAACAAAGTAGGAATAGAAGGGAACTTACACAAACTGAAAAAGAGCATCTTTGGTAGACTAAATAATGGCCCCTGTCCTAATCCCTTGAAAGCGTGAGCATGTTACACGGTAAAATAGACTCCACAAAATGTGATTAAGATGTTGAGATGCGGAAATTATGCTGGATTATTCGGGTGGGCCCAATGTAATCACAAGTTTCCTTATAAGAAGGAGGCAGGGGATCAGAGTCAAAGAGAGAAGGTGAGAGATTATAGATGATGCTACACTGCTGGATTTGGAGATGGAGGAAGGGTCCCATGAGCCCAGGGTCCTATACAGCCTCTAGAAGCAAGAAAATGCAAAGAAACAGATTCTTCCCTAGAGCCTCCAGAAAGAACAAAGACCTGCTGACATCTTAATTTTAACTAAGTGCAACTGATTTCATATTTCTGACCTCAGGGAATGTTGAGAATAACTTTGTGTTACTTTCAGTCACTAACTTTGCAGTAATTTATTATAGTGGCAACGGGAAGCTAATACAGCACCAAAAAAAATCCTTTCTTTTTTAGATTAGGAATAAACCAAGGATGTTTTCTCTCACCACTTCTGTTAAGCCTTGTAGTAGAGATTCTGTCCAGGGCAATTAGGCAAGTAAAAGAGATAAAATGCAGCCATATTAAGAAAGAAGTAAAACTATATCTACTTTCAAATGACATAATCTTGTACATAGACAATCCTAACAAATCCATAAAAAATACTAGAAGTAGAACTGATAAACCATTTTGATAAGGTTGTACAACAAAACCAATATACAATAATCAGTTGTATTTTCACACATTTGCATGAATAATCTGAAAATGAAATTAAGGAAACAATTTTATTTAAAATAGTATCAAAAACACTTAAGAATAGGCAATAGGTTTGCAGCCAAAACACAAGTGTCATGAAAACCACTGCTAAACCTAAACTAAAATGGGAAAGGAAAAGATTCATATCACCATCATCATCATTGGACATGTAGATTCGGGCAAGTCTACCACTACTGGTCATCTGATCTACAAATGTGGTGGGATCGACAAAAGATCTATTGAAAAATTTTAAGAAGGAGGCTGCTGAGATGGGAAAGGGCTCCTTCAAGTATGTCTGGGTGTTGGATAAAATGAAAGCTGAAAGTGAATGTGGTATCACCATTGATATCTCCCTGTTGAAATTCAAGACCAGCAAGTATTATGTGACCATCATTGATGCCCCAGGACACAGAAGCTTTATGAAAAACATGATTACAGGGGCACCTGAGTGGCTCAGTTGGTTAAGCATCTGACTTCAGCTTAGGTCATGATCTTGCGGTTCACGAGTTCAAGCCCCATGTAGGGCTCTGTGCTGACAGCTCAGAGCCTGGAGCCTGCTTCCGATTCTGTCTTCCTCTCTCTGTGCTCCTCCCCCGCTCATGCTCTGTCTCTGTCTCTCTCTCAAATATAAATTTAAAAAAACATTAAAAAAAAACATGATTACAGACACATCTCAAGCTGACTGTGCTGTCCTGATTGTTCCTGCTGGTGTTGGTAAATTTGAAGCAGGTATCTCCAAGAATGGGCAGCCTGTGAGTATTACCTTCTGGCTTACAACTTGGTGGTGGTAACAAAGTGGATTCCACTGAGCCACCCTACGGCCAGGAGAGATATGAGGAAATCATTAAGTCAGCACCTATATTAAGAAAATTGGCTACAACTCCGACACAGTAGCATTTGTGCCAATTTCTGGCTGGAATGGTGACAACATGCTGTAGCCAAGTGCTAACGTGCTTTGGTTCAAGGGATGGAAAGTCACCCATAAAATGGCAATGCCAGTGGAACCACACTGTTTGAAGCTCAGGATTGCATTCTGCTACCAACTCGTCCAACTAACAAGCCCTTGCATCTACCCCTTTAGGATACCTACAAAATTGGTTGTATTGGTACTGTCCCTGTGGGCCAAGTGGAGACTGGCATTGTTAAGCCTGGCATGGTGGTCACCTTTGCTTTAGTCAATGTTACAACTGAAGTAAAGTCTGTTGAAATGCACCACAAAGCTTTGAGTGAGGCTCTACCTGGGGACAACGTGGGCTTCAATGTCTAGAATGTATCTGTCAGGGCACCTGGGTGGTTCAGTTGGTTAAGCATCTGACTCTTGGTTTCAGCTTAGGTCATGATCTTGCAGTTTCATGGGTTCGAGCCCCACAGCACAGAGCCTGCTTGGGATTCTCTCTTTACCTCTCTCTCTGACCCGCCCCGACTCGTGCTGTCTGTGTCTCTCTCAAAATAAATAAGTCAACTTTTAAAAAAAAGAAAAAGAATGTATCTGTCAAAGATGTCTGTCATGGCAATGTGGCTGCTGACAGCAAAAATGACCCATCAATGGAAGCAGCTGGCTTCACAACTCAGGTGATTATCCTGAACCATCCAGGCCAAATCAGTGCTAGATATGCACCTGTGCTGGATTGTCACACAGGTCACATTGCTTGTAAGTTTGCTAAGCTGAAGGAGAAGATTGATTATCGTTCTGGAAAAAAAGCTGGAAGATGGTCTTGAAATCTGGTGATGCTGCCATCATTGATATGGTTCCTGGCAAGCCTATGTGTGTTGAGAGCTTCTTTGAGTATCCTCCTCCGGGTCGTTTTGCTGTTCGTGACATGAGACAGATGGTTGCTATGGCTGTCACCAAAGCAGTGGACAAGAAGGCAGCTGGAGCTGGCAAGGTCACCAAGTCTTCCCAGAAAGTTCAGAAGGCTAAATGAATATTATCCCCCAAACCTGCCATTCCAGTCTTTATCAGTGGTGAAAGAATGGTCTCAGAATTGCTTGTGTCAATTGGCCATTTAAGTTTAATAGTAAAAGACTGGGTAATTATAACAATGCATTGTAAAACCTTCAGAAGGAAAGGAGAATATTTTGTGGACCATTTGTGTGTGTGTGTGTGTGTGTGTGTGTGTGTGTGTGTGTGGCAGTTTTAAGTTATTAGTTTTTAAAATCAGTACTTTTTAATGGAAACAACTTGACCAAAAATCTGTCACAAAATTTTGAAACCCATTAAAACAAAAGTTTAATGAGAAAAAAAAAAAAAACACTTGGGAATAAATTTAACAAAAAGGTACAAAACTTGTACATAGAAAAAAATACAAAATGTCATTGACAGAAATTTAAGAGGACCTAAATATGTGGGAAAACATTCAATGCTCATGGATTAGAAGACTTAATATTGTTTAGATATCAATACTCCCCCAAATTTTGAACACATTTAACACAATCCCTATAAAAATCCCAGCTTGATTATTTCAAAAATTGCCAAGCTGATCCTAAAATTAATATGAAACTACAGGGGCACCTGAGTGGCTCAGTTGGTTAAGCGTCTGAGTCCAGCTCAGGTCATGATCTCATGGTCTGTGGGTTTGAGCCCCACGTCGGGCTCTGTGCTGACAGCTTGGAGCCTGGAGCCTGCTTTGGATTCTGTGTCTCCCTCTCTCTCTGCCCCTCCCCTGCTCATGCTCTGTCTCTGTCCCTCCCTCTCAAAAAATAAACATTAAAAAAAAAAAAGAAACTACAAAGGACCAGAATAGCTAAAAATGATCTAGAAAAAGGAACAAAGTTGTAGCATTCGCACCTCTTGATTCTAAAACTCACTTCAAAGCTCCAGTAATCAAGATTTGTGGTAGAGACATAACATTAGAAATATAAGTAAATAAAATAGAATTGAGAGTTCAGAAATAAAATCTTCACATTTTATGCTCAATTTTCTACAAAGAAAGACTAGTCTTTTAAACATATGGTGCTGGAACAACTGAATATTTACATGCAAAAGAAAGAAGTTGGATCTCTATCTTCCACAATATACAAAAACTAATTCAATTAAAGATCTAAATCTAAATGTGAAAACTATAAAAGTCTTAGAAGAAAACTTAGGTGTATATCTTCATGCTCCTAGATTAGACAATAGTTTCTTAGATATGACATCAAAAGTCCAAGGAACAAAGAAAAAGCAGACAAATTATACTTAATCAAAATTAAAAACTTTTGTCCTTCAGATGACACACCAAGAAATTGAAAAATCCATAGAATAAGAGAAAATATTTGCAAACAATATGTCTGATAATGAACACATATCCAAAAAATATATATTCTATTATATATATCATCATTTTATATGTATATCTTACTACTCAACAGTAAAAGTTCAATAACAGTAAAAGATCAATAACATATCTAAAAATATATATTCCATTATATATCATCATCAAAAGTAAAAGATCAATAACCCAATCAAAAAATGGGCAAAGGATTTGAATAGACATTTCTTCAAAGAAGATACATAAATGGCCAATAAGCACATACAAAGATGCTCAACCTTATTGGCCATCAGGGAAATCCAAATCAAAAACACAATGGGATGCTACTTCACACCTCCTAGGCTGGCTATAATTAAAATGACAAATGTTACTGAGGATATGGAGAGACTGGCACCCTGATATATTGCCGGTGGTAATGTAAAATGGTACAGTGCCTTGGAAAACAGTTTGCAACTCTTCAAAGGGTTCAACGTTGGGCTACCATATTATCTAGCAGTTCTGGTATATTCCCAAGGAATTAAAAACATGTCCATACAAAAACTTGTTCACAAATGTCCATAGCAACATTATTCATAAGAGCCAAGAAGTGGAAACAATCCAAACATACATATTGGATGAAAAAATATGTTGTATATCCATACAATGGGATATTATTTAATCCTAAAAGGAATGGAAAAGGAATAAAGTACTGATATATGCTATAACATGCATAAACCTTGAAAATGTTATGCTAAGCAAAAAAAAAAAAAAAGGCCAGAAACAGAAGGTCACCTACTGTATGATTTAATTTATATGAAATTTTCAGAAGGGATAAATCCATAAATACAGAAAATAAATTAGAATTTGCCAGGGACTTGTTTGGGGGCTTGAAGAGGGGATGAGTGATAAGGGGTACAGGGTTTCTTTTTGGGGTGATTAAAATGTTCTGAAATTAGTGGTGAGAGTTACACCAGTCTGTGAGTTTACTAACAACTACTGAATCATACTCTTTGAAATGGTATTTTTATGGTATCCGAATTACATCTCAAAAAAAAAAAAAAAAAGAGCTTCGAGGCAGGTCAACTTTACACAGAGAAAGTTGTGTGATTTTACATGTCTCATGATACATCCTTCATTCTAATATAAATGCCCTCAATGGTTCAAAGTACATTTATAGATTTCTCATTGTTCTTCCCATATCCTACATCATTTAGTACAGTGCCTTGCAAAATGTATGACCTTATTAATCATTTTAGGTGTGAAATGTATGTATTCATCTCCTTAAGTCTCCTACTAAAAAACATTACACAACCTTCATATTTTATTTTTTTCCACTCACCCATAAATTTCCTGAGGCTAAGCATCATGGTAGATTCATTCCAATATTCTCTTTCCACACTCAAACATCACTTTTATTCCCACCTTGTACCTAGTATAGTGTCTGATACACAAATACTGCTTATAATTCTTTTAAAACTCCTTTTATTTTTTGCTTCCCAACTTGAACCTAATCTTCTTGAGGACCAATACTGGGTTTAATTCACATTTGTATTCTCTACCATCCTCTCTTGAATAGCCCTATTCTTTACATGCAAGTTCTGTTTTTTTTCCTCTCTTCCAAGTTTTTATTTAAATTCAAGTTAGTGTAGTATTCACTACACTACACATACAGTGTAGTATTGGTTTCAGGAGTAGAACCCAGTGATTCATCACTTCCATATAACACCCAGTGCTCATCCCAGCAAGTGCCCTCCTTAACGCTCATCACCCATTTAGCCCACCCCTCCCACTTCCCCTCCAGCAGCCCTCAGTTCATTCTCTACAGTTAAGATTCTGTTATGGTTTGCTGCCTCCTCTGTTTTTATCTTGTTTTATTTTTTCTTCCCTTCCCCTATGTTCATCTGTTTTGTTTCTTAAAATCCATGAGTCAAATCATATGGTTATTTGTCTTCCTCTGACTTATTTTGCTTAGCATAATACACTCTAGTTCCATCTATTTCATTACAAATGGCAAGATTTCATTCTTTCTGATGGCTGAGTAATATTCCAATACATGTGTGTATACATATACATATATATCATATATCATATTTAAATCACCTTTTCTTTATCCATTCATAATTCAATGGATATTTGGGTTCTTTCCATAATTTGGCTATTGTTGATAGTGCTGCCATTAACATTGGGGTGCATGTACCCCTTTAAATCAGTTTTTTTGTATTCTTTGGATAAATACCTCATCAGGCAATTGCTGGGTCATAGGGTAGTTCTATTTTTCACTTTTTAAGGAATCTATATACCGTATTCCAGAGTGGCTGCACCAGTTTGCATTCCCACCAACAGTGCAAGAGGGTTCCCCATTTCTCTGCATCCTCACCAACATCTCATGTTTCCTGAGTTGTTAATTTTAGCCATTCTGACAGGTGTGAGGTGGTATCTCATTGTCACTTTGATTTGTATTTCCCTGATGATGAATGATGTTGAGCATTTTTTCATGTGTCTGTTAGCCATTTGTATGTCTTCTTTGGTGAAATGCCCATTCATGTCTTCTGTCCATTTTTTAACTGGATTATTTATTTTTTGGGTATTGCGTGTGATATGTTCTTTACAGATTTACATGTAAGTTCTTGATGAATGAATAAATTATGTTATATCTGCTCTCCCGTTTGCCACATCAAATTGTACTTTTTCCCAACTCATGTTTTAAATGAATGTATTCTAGTCTAATTATGCATGCATCTATCATTTGGACTGTCATTATAGGTTCATGACTCCTTTATTTGTCTTAAAAATAAATGCAAAGGTAAGAGAAAGTCTTGTCCCAGGGATCATTGCCTGTGCAATTATCTTTGTAAATTCTCTGAGAGTTTGCCAAATGTGGCTGAATGATGGTGAAATCCCAACTCTTCTTTTGTCTCTTTGGATTTTATATTGCAGGAGACAATTTTCTTACTTTTGAAACATTTACAATGAGAGAGGAAAACTGGGCTCTCACAGAGAATGGAATAGGAACTGACTGGACCAGGAGTCCAGGAAACCAACAGGATCAGCCTCGAAGAGCAGATATTGTAGCTTGGCCATCAAACTCTGTCTCTGGTGTTTTCTGGAGGCATTTTTCTTGGGATCAAGGAAGTTAGACTAGGAGAAATGTGAATGGTAGAGGCAGGGATATGAGGTTTCTACCTTTGCTATCAATAGAGCTTTTCTCCGCTTAGGTCTCTGAACACCACTAAACGCCACTAAATAAAACAGTGTATCAGGTTTTCCCCCACTAAAATTGACTAGCAGTGTCACAAGCCTATTCTTCTAGTAGTTCTTCCTCCTGATTATTTATTTATATGTATTTCTTTAAAATCCAAATGGTCCTGGGGCACCTGGGTGGCTCAGTAGGTTAAGCGTCCAGCTTCGGCTCAGGTCATGTTCTCGTGGTTCATGAGTTCAAGCCCCACGTTGGGCTCTGTGTTGACAGCTCAGAACCTGAAGTCTGTCCTGGATTCTGTGTCTACCTCTCTGCCTCTCCCATGCTTGCTCTCTCTTTCTCTCTCAAAAAGAAACATTAAAAAAATTAAAATCCAAATGGTCCTTTGTTCCAGGCATAAAAAGTCCTGAGAGTCATCAGAGCAAAACTGCAGTAGATTTCACTCAATTTTCTCTACTTTTCTATTTACAATTAAATCACTGCAGAGAGATGTTGTGTACCTAGCTTAAAATAAATACACTTTGTTGTACAACCAAATCCCCTGCAATACTCAGAATTGATTCTCTATTTACCCTAGGTTGTCTGCCTGACTCCCTCCTCTCTTAGGATAAGTAATTTCTTAAGAGGTCAGCAGTTCCTTCTGCAATTGACTTCTGGTGTCTGCCCTACCAGTTTCCAAGATGTGCTCAAACTTGTCTAAACTCCAGGCAATGACACACTTTAAGCTTAAGATAAGACCTCTTCATTTCACTACACAGGTTACTGACAAGACAGATCGGCTGTATGTAGTGTTTTACACAAGAATGGCCATAAATCAAGGCCCAGAAGTTTACACATTCTCTACCATTAACCTCTATTTGAAGGTAACAATTTTGAAAATAAAGAAAGGAAAAGTAATGATGCAAATAAATAGAATAAGAGGTGTTCTGTGCTGGGTTCTTGTAGAAAGCTAGAGATGACATTAGAATGTAGACAGAAATTATGCCTTTGGAAAGGGATTAGGACCTCTAAATTGTCTTTTCCTTACTTATACAGCACAAACCTTCCCCTACTAATCTTTCACACCATTCATACACGATGCTTCACAAAGAAGTTTCAGCCTCCTTTTTAAAAAATGTTTTGGGAGCTGGCATCCAGCTAGTGTATTTTCCCTCATGGAGAGGGATAGAAAAAAAGATAAAGGTTCTGATAGACATAAAGGCTTCTTAAAGGAGTCACCACTTGAGCTGAGTCAAAAAAGTGGAAGGAGTTTTAGGATGGAGAAAAGCATCCCAACACCTTTATGGAGATGTTTTCTGTTACAGAATTAAACAAGGAAGCAGATTGTTTTGATTCCAGTTTTGTCACTGACTCAATGTGTGAATTTAGGCCCAAACTCTTCCTATTTCTGTCTTCAGTTTTCCCATCTTTTCAATTAGTTGAAGTACACCGTTATCTCTAGCAGCACGAGGCTCACTGGAGCAAAAAGAAATATGTTCTGTCCACTTTAACACTAGCTGTTGCAGCTTTTGGAATACTGGTTCACTATATATGGGCTTTGGTTTCCTCATTTATAAAATTGGGATATTCAGTCCCCCAGCTTACCTTACAAAGTTGTAATAATTAGGTAAAATAACAGAAATACAGTTTTGTCTATTATAAAATTCTGTACACTCGTGAGGTAACTGACAGTCGAGGAGAACGAGACATCCAGAAATGTAGAAGGAAGAAAGGAGTGGAGGCAAAGGTAAAAGAAATCTGGGGGGGGGGGGGGGGAGAAAGAAAAGGACGCAGAAAGTAGCAATTCCGTTGAAGATAAAGGCAGAGAGAGAGGAAGCGCAAGCTCTCTGGAAGCCTGGGGGACGGGCCACAGTGAGGCTGGGTCACGTTGCCGGCGGAGCCATTTGAGCAGTGCACGGCGGTTGGGCGCAGGACCTATTTGGCTGTGACGCTCACTCCAGGTTTTTAGCGCCCTATCCCCTAGGGCTCATCTAAGACCTAAGATGGCGGCGTTTGTAACGAGGGAAAGTCCCGACCAAGTACTGGGTGTGGAAAGCAGCCAATGGACAAATCTATTAAGGAAGGTACAGAAACCCGCTAATTTTTTGTTTTGTGGTGAGTACTGAGTTTCACGTCAGCTAGAAAAATGTCCGTTAATAAGGCTGCATACTTGGGAATCGCGTGGCCTGCCTGAGTGGGGGAGGAGCTGGCCTGCTGTTCATTTTACTCTCTTGCCTCTGTAAAATATCGAAGAATAATTTCTCTATATCTTTAGTCACTTACCACCACGGATGAAGTTAGACGGTTGCGGATACTAGCTCGTAGGGATTCTGAGCCGTTTTCCTCTCTTTTTAACTTGTTTAAATGGGTTTTTATTGACACCACGCCGACGCCAGAACGCTTCCAGGAACAGCCTAACCCGTTGGACCTACCTTTCCTTATTTCCTTTGTGTTGCATTTCGCGTGCAAAGGTTGTTTTGATAAACTAATCAGTTTGTAGCATACTTATTATGGGCTAGATTTAATTTTTTTTTTTTTTTTTTTGTATCCTTTGTATAGGTCTCAGATGAGGACTTCTGGGCATACATTTATTCTGGAAGCACATTGTTCTGTTCAGAAGTAGGTGTGTGTGTGTGTGTGTGTGTGTGTGTGTGTGTGTGTGTACAGGTAATCTCTTGAGGAATTGTTACATTTTTTTGTGGATTATTACCTTGATGATTCAGTAAGAAAAGAGCTAGATTTTTCATGTTCAAATCTTTTGGTGAAAATATGTTTATGTTAAGCGTAGCATATTTGGGGAAGACTAAAACGTTTGCAGCTTTATTTTTATGAGGAGTAACTGAAAACAACCTGTATATCCATCTATAGTATGTTTGAATAAATTGTAGGACATTCATGTTATGAAATATTTTGCAGCTGTGGAAACAGATTTACCTCTTCACACACTTTTGATCCAGAGAATGATATAATGGATTGTTATGTGAGAAAAGCAAGTTACAGAATATCTAGTATGCTGTTTTTGGTGGGAGGAATGATGAGGGAATGTAAGATTAACTTTCTTTGTCTTTTTTGGGGGGGTTTTCCACATATGTTATGAAATACTTAAGATATACAAACATATAAAGAATAATACAATGAGAGATGCAAAAAAAAAAATACAGTGAACCTCTGTTTTCACCATCCAAACATAAAAATATTACCATCATAGTTGAAGTTCTGTGTACTCATCCCTGAATGTGTCCCTTTCTTCCTTCATCCCCAGAGGTAACTATTATTTTAAACAGTGATTATATTTCCCATGCATTTCTTAAAATTTGTGACACGTGAACTTCTAGCATGGATTAGTTTTTTAAATAAGTTTTGAAGAGAAATTTTAAAAAGAAAAGTCAATAAAAAAGAGGAGTTTTAAAGTGCCTGCTATCTGGATTATAGTTAACAGGGGCCATTTGAAATTTCTTTTAAGTTCAGGGCAGAATCTAATTTAAAAAAAAAACAAAAACAGGAAATAAATGTTGGTAAGGAAGTAGAGAAATTGGAAAATTGGAACTGGTGTACATTGTTTTGGGGATATAAAATGGTGCAGCCACTGTGGAAAATAAAAATAGATTGCCAGTTTCTCTATAGGTTAAACACGGAATTACCATGCTTCCTTGCCAGCGCTTGTTATTTCCTGTTTTTGTTTTGTTTTGTTTTTTAATTCAACCATATTAGTGTGTTTGAAGTGGTGAGTCCTTATGGATTAGATCTGTGTTTTCCTAAAGACTGATTTGGGGTATGTTTTCATGTCCTTGTTGAACATTTGTATGTTTCTTTGCAGAAATGTCTATTCAAATCCTTTGCCCATTTTTTAATTTAGGTATTTTTTTTTGTTGCTGTTGTTGAGTTGTAAGAATTCTTTATATATTTTGAACTGTTATATATTTGATTTGAAATGTCCCATTCTGTAGGTATTTTTCACGCTTTATTGATAATGTCGTTTGGTGTACAATTTTTTAAAAGTTTGAAGTCCAATTTGTTTTTTTCTCCTTTGTGCTTTTGGTGTCAAATCTAAGAATTCTTTGTCAAATCCAAAGTCATGAAGTCATACATCTCTATGTATTCTTTTTTTTTAAATTTTTTTTTTCAACGTTTTTTATTTATTTTTGGGACAGAGAGAGACAGACCATGAACGGGGGAGGGGCAGAGAGAGAGGGAGACACAGAATCGGAAACAGGCTCCAGGCTCCGAGCCATCAGCCCAGAGCCTGACGCGGGGCTCGAACTCACGGACCGCGAGATCGTGACCTGGCTGAAGTCGGACGCTTAACCGACTGCGCCACCCAGGCGCCCCTCTATGTATTCTTTTAAATGTTTTATGGTTTTAACTCTTGTATTTATGTCATTGATCCATTTTGAGTTCATTTTTGTATATGATGTGAGGTCCAACTTCATTCTTTTATACGCACATAGCCAATTGACCCAGCACCATATGTTGAAGAGACTGTTTATTCCCTATTGAATGGTCTTGGCACCCTTGTTGATATCAATTAGCCATAGATGTGTAAGTTTATTTCAGGTCTTTCATATTCATTCCATTTGTCTCTATCTGTCCTTATGCTAGTACCACACTGTTTTGCTTACTATAGATTATAGTAAGTTTTAAAATTGCAAAGTGTCACTCTGCCAACTTTGTTCTTCTTTTTCAAAATTGTTTTGGCTATTCAGGGATCCTTGCAATTCCATATGAATTTTAGGATCAGCTTGTCCATTTCTTTTTAAGTCATACAGAAAAAAAATAAGAGGAGCTACAAACCAAAAATACAATAATACTGGCATTTATGTTTACCTATGTAGTTATCTTTACCAATGTCTTTTATTTATTCATACACTTTTGAGTTAGTCTTTTATCCTTCCATTTTAGCCTGAAGAACTCCCTTTGACAGTACGTGTAAGGGAAATCTATTAGCAACGAACTTCCTCAGATTTTCTTTATCTGGCAATGTCTTAATTTCTCTTTTCAGTTCTTTTGATGTATATATTGAAATATAGTTCACACATCAATTACCCGCTTAAGGTGTATCGTTCATTGGTTTTCAGTATATGTGCAACTATCACTACAAACATTTTAGAATGTTTCATCACCCCAAGAAGTCCATGCACTTTAGCCATAACCCCATACCCCTTGAGCCCTACCTGCTCAGCCCTAGGCAACCACTAATCTACTTTTTGTCTCTACAGATTTCCCAGTTTTGAACATTCTGTATGGATGGAATCAGAATATGTAGTCTGTTGTGTTTGGCTTCTTTCACTTAGCATAATGCTTCAAGGTTTATCCATGTTGTAGCATGTATCAATACTTCATTCCATTTATGACTGAATAATGTTCCACATTATGGATATACCACATTTTGTTTATGCATTCATTTATTAATGTATATTTAAGTTGTTACTGCCTTTGGCTATTAAGAATAATTCTGCTGAAATATTCATGTACAAATTTCTTTCTAGAAATGTTTTCATTTCTCTAGGTATATATTTAAGAGTGTTTTTGCTGGGTCATATGGTATCTATGTTTAATTGGGAAACTGTAGACTTTTTTTCCAAAGTGGCGGCACCATTTTACATTCACAGCAGCGCGGTATATGAGGGCTTCAACTTGGCTACATTCTCACCAACCATGTCATCATCTGACTTCATCCAATTCTAGCCATCCTAGTGGGTGTGAAATGGTGTCTCATTGTAGTCTTCTTTCCCACAAGGTTAGTCCTCTGACGTTGGTCCTTAGGGAGGGGCAATTTGAATATGCCCCCAATCACCCTGGGATGGCTGGTTTTGTTAGGGCTGTCTTTCCCTGACCACACCCAGCAGCCAAGATCCACTTACTGGGAACTAATTAATTGTTTTCCACAATGCCCTGGGGCATAAACTACTTTGAAAGCAAATGCAGTCAAAAAGTGTGTCCTTTGAAGAAATAGTTTCTAAGCTTATTGTTTGATATTTGTTCTGACCCCAGGAGGGCCCCTCCCAGTTGTTTTAGTCTCTAGTTCTCTCCTGCAAAGTAGTTTACCTACAGTTTAGTCTCTGTATTTTGAATGGGCTATTTGGCTTTTGTTACAACCTCACTTTTCTCACTACTCCTGTAGGCTTGACTTTCTCCAAGCTCTTACAAATGAAGTCAGTCCCTTTGGGAAGAAATTAAGAGCTATCTTTTAATATCTGCTTCTTCCCTCAAACAGAAGCTCTGAGCCTGGTCTCTGGAGGTGGGGTGGGAACAGTGGCAAGTTTCTGAGTGACAGTAGTACTTCTTGGAGGGGAGGGTGCAGCCACAGGTCATCTGGTTTTGCTCCTCTCCTCACAATCCAGGGCAAGGATGATTAAGGTCCCAGGCTTTTCCATGCACCACACCCAATAAAGTATACATTCTACCAGTGGGGGCCGGAAGGCCTGGAACCCCTGCCTCTCAAGCACACTTGTCTAGGACTCAGCCCTAGCAACAGGCAGCTGGGGGTTGGATGAGAAACTCTGTTCCTCCTGGGAAGAAAGCCCTCTGAATGAGACCTGTGGGGGTAGGGTGGGGACAGAACCCCGTGTTCTTTGTTGCAGGAGTCTTGAGTGGAGGTTCCCCTTCCTTGAGCTGGGATGGGAGAGGGAGGGAGTGGTCTTGGTTCAAATAAACTCATCTTTCTTAGTGAATTTTTAAAGTTGTTCTTGAATGTAGGTTTCTTCATTTGCCTTTCGTCTTTAGGTCAGTTTCCAGAGGCCTTAAATGGCTTAAAAAAGTAGTTTTCATCAGTTTCAGTGCAGAGCAACAGGTCACTTGAGCTCATGCTGTCATGCCATAAATTGTTCTCTTTCCTTTATTTTTGAAAGACATTTTTGTTAGAGATTTGTTGGTTGACAGCTTTTTTCTTTCAGCACTGTAAATATGTCATTGCACTGCTTTCTGGCCTCTGATGGTGGGTTACTTTTCTTGCTTTTAGAATTCTGTCTTTTTTGGGGAGTTTCAACAGTTTGATTATACTACATCTCACTGCATCATTTTGGGTTTATTCTCTTTTGGGTTCATTGAATTTTTTTAAGATATGTAGATTGGCCACTGTTCAAATATTCTTTTTTTTTTTTTTCTTTTTTAAGTAGGCTTTATGCCCAGTGTGGAACCCAGCACAGAGCCCAATGCAGGGATTGAACTCATGACCCTGAGATCAAGACCTGAGCTGAGATCAAGACTTGGATGCTTAACCGACTGAGCCACCCAGGTGCTCCTGTTCACATATTTTCTATGCCTCTTTCATTTTGTTCTGGACCTTTCATTTTGTATATGTTGGTATACTTGATGTTGTCACTTAGGCTCTTTCCATTTTTCCTCATTTTTTTTTTCTTTTTCCACTCCTCAGACTGGATAATCTTTTTTTTTTTTTCTTTTTAGTGTTTATTTTTGAGAGAGAGCAAACGCGGGAGTCAGTGGGGGGAGGGGCAGAGAGAAGGGGAGACACAGAATCCAATGCAAGCTCTAGGCTCTGAGTGGTCAGCACAGAGTCTGATGTGGGGCTTGAACTCAGGAACTGTGAGATCATAACCTGAGCTGAAGTCAGACGCTCAACTGACTGAGCCACCCAGGTGCCCCAGACTGGATAATCTTAACGTTTTAATTTATTTTTGAGACAGAGAGAGACAGACCATGAACGGGGGAGGGTCAGAGAGAGAGGGAGACACAGAATCTGAAACAGGCTCCAGGCTCTGAGCCATCAGCACAGAGCCCGACGCAGGGCTTGAACTCACGGACCGTGAGATCATGACCTGAGCTGAAGTCGGACGCTTAACCGACTGAGCCACCCAGGCGCCTCCAGACTGGATAATCTTAATTTACATATCTTCATGGTCATTTTTTCTTTTTTTGGCCTATTGAAATCTTATGTTGAACCCCTCTAAAATTCAGTGAATTTTGAATTTCAGTTATTGTGCTTGTCAGCAACAGGATTTGTATTTGGTTCCTTTTTGTAATTTTTGTCTCTTTTTTTAATTAAAAAATTTTTTTTTCTATTATTTATTTTTGAGAGAGAGACAGAGTGTGAGCACGGGAGGGGCAAAGAGAGAGGGAGACACAGAATCCAAAGCAGGTACCAGGCTCTGAGCTGTCAGCACAGCCTGACACGAGGCTCGCTTGAATTTACAAGCTGTGAGATCATGACCTGAGCTCAAGTTGGACGCTTAGCCGACTGAGCCACCCAGGTGCCCCAGACTGGATAATCCTAATTTACTTACCTTCGTGGTCATTTATTCATTTTTTTTGGCCTATTGAAATCTTACGTTGAACCCCTCTAAAATTCAGTGAATTTTGAATTTCGGTTCTTTTGCTTTTCAGCAACAGGATTTGTATTTGTTCCTTTTTGTAATTTTTGTCTCTTTTTTTAAAAAAGCTTTTAAATTTTTTTTTATTATTTAGTTTTGGGGGAGAGAGAGAGAGAGAGAGAGAGTGAGTGAGTGAGGAAGGGTCAGAGAGAGAGGGAGACACAGAATCTGAAGCAGGCTCCAGGCTCTGAACTGTCAGCACAGAGCCTGACATGGGGCTCGAACTCAAGTTGTGAGATCATGACCTGAGCCGAAGCTGGATGCTTAACCGACTGAGCCACTCAGGCGTCCCAGTAATTTTTGTCTCTTTATTGTTATTTTCTATTTATTGATATGCTGTTTCCTGGTTTTCTTTAGTTTTTGTCCATGGTTTCTGTTAGCTCTTTATCATATTTATGATAGTTGATTTTTCTAGTAAGTAATGTCTGGGCTTCCTCGGGGACTCTTTCTGTTAACTTTTTTTCTTTCTGTGAATGGGCCATACGTGTTTCTTTACATGCCTAATAATTTTTTAATGAAAGATTTTCTTGAAAAGTAGGTACTTTGCATCTTGAAGTATGGTGGCTCTGGAAATCAGAGTATTTCCCCCCTCCCCAGGGTTTGTGTTGTTCCATATTGTGGGGTGCAGCCATCTACTTGTTTAATGACTTTTCTAAATGATTTTTGCAGACTATATTCCTCGTTATATGTGAGGAGTAAAGTGTCCATTCCATTATCTTAGATGTCAGGCAGAAGCCTGATAAGATTTCTTTAAATGACAGAATGGCAGCCCTTTTCTTCATTAAGCACTGTCCTGATTAGAGTAAGTTTCTGATTAGGTTCTGGAGTTCTATAAAAGATTCTTACGTTTTTTGCCAGCTTAATAATTTCAGAATGGATCCTAGGAGTTCCATATTCTCCCATTTTTGGTGTTGTCCTCAAATATCATACATTTTGGTTTGTGATTTCATTATAATTCAGTTCACAGTAATTTCTATTAATTTTGCTTCTGATTTCTTCTTAGTTTCATGGGTAATTTAGAAATGTAGTGTTTAATTTCCAAGTATTTGTGGAATCCTGAATTTTTGTTTTGATTTTGGATTTTAAAAATTCCATTGTGATGGGGCGCCTGGGTGGCGCAGTCGGTTAAGCGTCCGACTTCAGCCAGGTCACGATCTCGCGGTCCGTGAGTTCGAGCCCCGCATCAGGCTCTGGGCTGATGGCTCAGAGCCTGGAGCCTGTTTCCGGTTCTGTGTCTCCCTCTCTCTCTGCCCCTCCCCCGTTCATGCTCTGTCTCTCTCTGTCCCAAAAATAAATAAAAACGTGGAAAAAAAAAATTCCATTGTGTTAAGGGTATCTGGGTGGCTCAGTTGGTTGAGTGTCAGACTTCAGCTCAGGTCGTGATCTTGTGGTTTGTGGGTTTGAGCCCTGCATCGGGCCCTGTGCCCTCAGCTCGGAGCCTGGAGCCTGCTTTGGATTCTATGGCTCCCTCTCTCTGTGTGCCCCTTCCCTGCTCGCTCTCTCTTTCTGTCTCTCAAAAAATAAATAACAGTAAAAAAAATTAAGGATAAAAATCTATCATGTTGGAGAACACACTCTGTATGATTTCAGTCCTAAAGTTCTTCAAGGTATGGTTTGTGGGTGAAATTGGGCCTGTTGCCTGACTTTGTATGGCTGGTAAACTATGAGTAATTTTACATTTTTAAGTGGTTTAAAAAATTTACAAGCAGAATCATATTTCTTAACTCGTGAAAATCATGTGAAGTTCAAATTTCAGTGTCCATAAGTAGTTTTACTGGTATACAATTATACTTACCTGCATACATATTGTCTATGGATACTTTCATTCTACAAAAACAGAATTGAGTAATTAAGACAGTGTCCATGTGGCCTGCAAAGACTAAAATATTTACTGGCTCTTTAAAAAATAATTTTTTATGTTTATTTATTTTTGAGAGAGAGAGAGAGAGAGATAGAATGTGAGCAGGGGAGGGTCAGAGAGAGAGAGGGAGACACAAATCTGAAGCAGGCTCCAGGCTCTTAGCTGTCAGTTCAGAGCCTGACATGGGGCTTGAACTCAGGAATGGTGAGATCATGACCTGAGCTGAAGTTGGATGCTTAACCCACTGAGACACCCAGGTGCCCCTGACTCTTTTTTTAATGTTTATTTTTGAAAGAGGGAGAGAAGGGGGGGGTGGACAGAGAGGGGAGGGACAGGAGACAGAGGATCCAAAGGAGGCTCTGTGCTATCTGCAGAGGGCCCTACTGTGAGATCATGACCTGAGCCAAAATCAAGAGTTGGACACTTAACCAACTGAGCTACCCAGGCACCCCTTACTGACTTGTAATGAAAGGGTTTGCTTACCCTTAGTTTATTTTTTTTAATGTTTATTTATTTTGAGAAAGAGAGACATAGCGAGCAGGGGTGGGGCAGAGAGAGAGGGAGACAGAGAATCCCAAGCAGGCTCCTCACTGCCAGCATGGAGCCTGATGTGGGGCTCAAACCCATGAATCTCGAGATCATGACCTGAGCCAAAATCAAGAGTCTGATGCTTAACCAACTGAGCCACCCAGGTTCTCCTACCCTTAGTTTAAACAAACATCCCTTGTACCTGTTACTCTATATTATGCTATCACCACAATAGCACTCAACAATAATTGAGAAAAGATTTTATGCTATAGCATTTCTCTTAAACATGAGTAAATATATTCTTTCTGCATCTTACCATTTTGCCCATTTGAAAGGCAGAGATAAAAGCACACTGAACAAAAATATTGGTGACTGATATATGAGGAAAACTACAAGTATCTTATGCAAATAATTTTTTTTGTATTAGAACTTTCTGTACATTTCTTCCATTCTGATTTCTTTCCAAACTTAAATATACCAAAGGTAATAAATATTAAACCATTTTTATTCAAACTAATCTGTCTTTACTAATGTACACATAAGCATTGTGTGTAGTTATAATCAATCTGTCTTAAAAATACCATTTTATATTTCACTTTTTAATGTTCTTTCTTATAGTGTTATTTTATATCTATCAATATGGGCCCCAGAGCTGTAGTTTGAAATAGGTTTTTAGTATTGAATTTCTTTTTTCTCTTTTTTACTCTTTGACCCCTTCACCCATTTGTCCTCCCACTCCATTCCTCTGGCAACCACTAGTCTGTTCTCTGTATCTGTGAGCTTGGTTTTGTTGTTTTAGATTTTACATATAAGGGAACTCAATACAGAACTTGTCTTTCTCTGATTTATTTCATTTAGCATAATGCACTTGAGATCCATTCATGTTGCAAATGGCAATATTCCATTCTTTTTTATGGCTGAATAATATTTTATTGTATAATATACACTACACTTTCTTTATTCATTCATCCATCAATGGACACTTACATTGTTTCCATGTCTTGGCTGTTGTAAATAATGCTTCAGTGAACAGGGAAATTCATATGTCTCTTGGAGATCCTGATTTTAATTCTTTTGTATATATACCCATAAGGGGAATTGCTGGATCATATGGTAGTTCTATTTTTAATTTTTTGAGGAACCTCCATACTGTTTTCAATAGTGGCTCTGCCAGTTTACATTCCCACCAACAGTGCACAAGAGTTCCTTTGTCTCTACACCCTCACAGACACTTGCCATTCCTTTTCTTTTTGATAAAAATCATTCTAATAGGTATGAGGTGATAATCTCATTGTGGTTAACATTGTTATTTGCATTTTCCTGATGATTAGTGATGTTGAGCATCTTTTCATGTACATGTTGGCCATCTGGATGTCTTTGGAAAAAAAGTCTATTCAGATCTTCTACCCAATTTTTTTTTTTTTTTTTTTATGAAATTTATTGACAAATTGGTTTCCATACAACACCCAGTGCTCATCCCAAAAGGTGCCCTCCTCAATACCCATCACCCACCCTCCCCTCCCTCCCACCCCCCATCAACCCTCAGTTTGTTCTCTTCTACCCAATTTTTAAGTTGGATTTTTATCTATCTTATGACAGTAATTTTTGACTACCAATATGGTGGAAAAGAGTGGCAAGGTAACAAACGTTTTTACTTTGAAAAGTGAATAAAGTAGATTAAAAAAATAATATTACGCTGGCATAGATCTGGAAAATATGAGGAGAGAAATCTATCAATTGAAGCTGACTCCAGAATGATATAGATGATAGAGTTAATGGTTTAAATACTTTACAGTTATTATGAATATAGAGGAAAGACTGAAAATGTTAACTTGTATGAAAGATATAAAAAAGATTTCAACTTCTGAGAATTAAAAGTGTAATTTTTTAAATGTTTATTTAGAGAGAGAGAGACAGAGCACAAGTAGTGGAGTGGCAGAGAGAGAGGGAGACACAGAATCTGAAGCAGGCTCCAGGCTCTGAGCTGTCAGCACAGAGCCCGATGTGGGGCTCACACCCACAAACCACAGTCGGATGCCCAACTGACTGAGCCACCCAGGCACCCCGGGTTTTTAAATTTTAAGATGTCGAGAGAGTTTCTCATCATCTTCCTGTTATTAATTTCTAGATTAGTTATATTGCAGTTTGAGGTAATACTTTGTATACTTTCAATTTTTCTATCTGTTAAGCTTTGCTTTATGTGAGTATTCTGTATGTACTTAAAAAGAATGTGAATCTTGCTGTTGTTGGATTGTTTATAACTACTGAAAACATTTCCTTGGTTGATAATCTTGTTCAGTCTCCTATACCCTTGCTGATTTTATGCCTGTTAATTCTACTACTCACAGGAAAGTGTTGAAGTCTTTATACTTGTTGATTTGTATTTCTTTTGTCAGTTTTTTTTTCATGTATTATGAAGCTTTATTAGGTGCATATACGTTTAGCATTGCTGTGGCTTCTGGTTGAATTGACCCTTTTATCATATGTAACTCCCCTCATTTTCCCTGGTAATTTTCTTTGCTCTGAAATCTGTTTTTGCATTTAATGTATAAAATAGCCAGTCCTGTTGTTTGGTTGGTGTTTGCATGGTGTGTATTTTCATATTCCTTTTAGTCTTCCTGTATAAATATATCTGAAGTCTTTCTTGTAGATAGGATATTGTGTCATGGTTTAGGCTCTTTCTTTCTTTCTTTCTTTCTTTCTTTCTTTCTGTCATTCTCACAATTTCTGTGTTTGAGTTTTAGTGCTTAGGTAATTTATATTTAATGTAATATTGATATGTTATATTTGGATTTAGGTTTACTACTTTATTCTTTGTTTTTTCTTTGTTCCTTTTTTGTTTCTCTTTCTCCCCCCCCCCACCCCCTTTGTGCCTTCTTTTGGGTTATTTGAATACTTTTTAGTTTTCCTTTTTAAGTATTTGTTTTAGGAATTATACAATACTTATTTAAGTTTTCACTGTCTTTTACCCTATAATTTGGAATGTAGAAACCTTAACATCTTTTAGGTTCCTTAACTCTCTTTCATGCTATAATGTCATATATCGCATCAGCATACATTGAAAACTATCAGATGTTCGTATTTTTTGTTTTCAACCCTAAAACGATTTTAAAGAATTCAAGAGAGATAAATAATCTATTGCATTATCCAGATAAATGTTTGTTGCTCTTTATTCTTGATGATTCAGAATTCCTTCTGGTGTTTCCCTTCTACATGAAGAACTTTTAGCAATTCTTTTAGATAAGATCTCAGGGGCTATATATGCTTAGTTTTCTATCATCTGAGAATGTCTTTTATTTTCATTCTTACAAGTAATTTTTCTGGATAGATTATTTTAGGCTAACATTCCCTTTCTTTCAGCCATTTAAACATGTGCACCACTTCCTTTGGCTTCCCTAGTTTCTGATGGGAAATCAGTTAATTGAATCATTTCTCTATGTGGTAACGTTTTATTTTTTTTTCTTACTGCTTGTATAATATTTTATTTGGCTTCACTTTTTGGCAATTTTATTATGATATATCTGGCTGTGGATTTCTTTGTGCTTATCCCTTTGAAGTTTTCTTAGTTACTTGAATCTGTAGGTCTATGTGTATTGAAAACTTTAGAAAGTTTTCATGCATTAATTTTTTCAAATATATTCAGTCCTACACTCTTTCTCTTACCTTTTGTTATTGTCTCATAGTTCCCTGAGCCTTTGTACATTTATGCTCATTTATGCTGTTAGCATTGGATGGTTTCTATTTATCTCTTTAAGTTCCTTTGTCATCTCCATTGTGCTTTTGAGTGTGTCCATTTATTTATTTTTTAATTTTAGTTATTATATTTTTAACTTTAAAATTTTCACTTTTTTTGATATCCTATTTATTGACAAGATTGTCAGTTTCAATATTTGTTGCAAAATGTTTGTGGTTACTTTTCTCAGCATTTTTATAATAGTTATTTTAAGGTCTTTATCAGATAGTTTCAAGAACTGTTGTCTTGTTGGCATTTTTCATGATTTAATTCATGTTATGCAGCCTTGGCAATAATGCAGTAGAAGCAGTGCTGTGCCATTCTCTGTGCATCATGTTGTACATGTTGTCAGTATGTCTTAATACATGTGATGGTAACTTTCATCTCTTGGTTAAAGTGTACCAAAGTTATAAAGAAGATGTGATATATGTATACAATGGAATATTACTCAGCCATAAAAAAGAATGGAATCATTCCATTTGTAACAACATGGGTGTATCTAGCAAGTATTATGCTAAGAGAAATAGTCAGAGAAAGACAAATACTGTATGATTTCACTCGCATGTGGAATTTAAGAAATAAAAGAAATGAACAACAGAAAAACAAACTGGGACGCCGGGTGGCTCAGTCTGGTAAGTGTCTGCTTTGGCTCAGGTCATGATCTTGTGGTTCGTGGGTTCGAGCCCTGCATCGGGCTCTGCTGACAGCTTAGAGCTTGGAACCTGCTTCAGTTTCTGTGTCTCCCTTTCTCTGCCCCTCCCCGACTTGTGCTTGCATGCTCTCTCTCTCTCAAAAATAAATAAATATTTTTAAAATATGTAAAAAAGGAGACAAACCAAAAAACAGACTCTTAGCTATAGAAAACAAACTGATGGTTACCAGAGTGGAGATGGAATGGGGGGATGGGTGAAATAGGTGATGGGGATTAAGTGTACACTTATTTTGATGAGTACTGAATGATACATAGAATTGTTGAATCATTATATTATATACCTAACAGTAATATAACACTGTGTGTTAAGTATAATGGAATTAAAATTTTTAAAAAAGAACAGCAAAAAAAGTGTTACCAACGTTTTCCACTGTAAAGTTGCTGCTTTTCCCTTTCAGTTTGATATGTTTCTTGTGGGGATCTACTTTGAGATTTTGCATATGTCGTGTTTTTCATCTTACTTTCACCCACTGAAATGATCTATCCATGCCTCTTAACCTGCCACAATGATTATATTAGTGTTTATTTCAAGGTTATTCCTTCTATGTTTAGTAATTAGAAGTCTGTAAGGAATAGCTGTGCCTTCTCTCCACTTTATTTAATTAAATATTTATTAATTAGTATAGACTCATTGATACTTCATTATTTGGTTGTAATCTAATACTATCATTTTGTTGTAATGGCTCTGAGGTTTTGCCATTGGGCTTTTCTTTGGGTTAGCTCCTGTGTCCTTTTGATATGCCCCCATGGATTTTGAGTATTGCTGTACTTTCTCACATCACAATATGTATTAGGCATAACTTGTTTTTTTCCCACCCAACTCTGGAATCAACCATTTTGCTAAGGGATCTTGGTTCCTGTGCCCATTGTTATTGGGGTATCATTGTTTTTAGGTCCTCTCAGTCAACAGAATTAGGAAGTGTAAGTTTATAGTCACAAACATAGACATCCTTATTTCTGTAAGTATTCTTCTATACATATGTGTTTGTGTGGTTGTGTGTATGTAAAACCATGAATTCATATTTATATGTGTGATTCTAAATAAAAGCACAGGGTTCATTCTCTTCTAATCTTCCAATTTTTCTTTTCTTTTTTTTTAAGTTACTAAATTTGTTTTGAGAGAGTCAGAGACAGTATGAGCAGGGGATGAGCAGAGAGAGAGGAAGAGAGAACACTAAGCAGGCTCTACACTGCCAGCACAGAGCCCAGCACAGGGCTTGAACTCACAGAACCGTGAGATCATGACCTGAGCCAAAACCAAGAGTTGGACACTTAAGCAACTGAGTCACCCGGGCACCCCTAATCTTCCCACTTAAAAAAAAAATTTTTTTTAATGTTTATTTATTTTTGAGAGAGCATAAGTGGGGAAAGGGCAGAGAGAGGGAGATACAGAACCGAAGCAGGCTCCAGGCTCTGAGCCGTTCGCGCAAAACCTGATGCGGTACTTGAACCCATGAACTGTGAGATCATGACCTAAGCTTGGTTTTAGCTCAGGTCATGATCTTGTGGTTTGTGGGATTGAGCCCCACATTGGGCTCCACACTGACAGCATATAGCTGGCTTGGGATTTTCTCCCTCTCTCTCTGCCACTTCCCTGCTCATGCATGTGCATTCTCTCAAAATAAATAAACATTTTAAAAAAGTAAAATGGGGCACCTGGATGGCTCAGTTGGTTAAGCATCCTCACGTTTATGGGTTCAAGCCCTGCATTAGGGCTCTACACTGACAGCTTGGGGCCTGGAGCCTGCTTTGATTCTCTGCCTCCCTCTCTCTCAGCTCCTTCCCCACTTGTGCTCTCACGCTCTCTCTATCAAAAATAAACTTTAAAAATATTAAATAAAAAATAAAATCAGATCTTAATCTGTATAAATACGGTCTGTGTATTTTTTAAAAATTAAACTTTTATATTGAAATAATTGTAGATACACATTTAGTTGTAAGAAATAATACAGAGATAACCCATGTATTGTTTACTGAATTTTCCCCAATGGTAACATCTTGCAAAACTGTGCAAATGTAACAAGGAAATTGCTTTGATACGGTTCTCTAATCTTTTTTAGATTTCTGAATTTTCACATATTTTTTATTTTAATTTTTTCATTTTCAAGTTTTTATTAAATTCCAGTTAGTTAACATAGTGTAATATTAGTTTCAAATGTAGGATTAGTGTCAGATGTAGAATTTAGTGATACATCACTTACATAAAACACTCAGTGCTCATCACAAGTACCCTCCTTAATACCCATCATCTACTTAACACACCCCATACCCACCAACTCTCCAGTAACTCTCATTTTGTTCTGTATATTTAAGAGTCTGTTTCCGGGGCATCTGGGTGGCTCAGTCGGTTAAGCATCTGAGTCTTGATTTTATTTTGACTCAGGTCATAATCTCAAGATTTGTGAGATCAAGCCCCACCTCTGTCTCTGGGCTGACAGTGCAGAGCTTGCTTGGGATTCTCTTTCTCCTTCTTTCTCTTCCCCTCCCCTGCTCACTCACTCTCAAATTTAAAAAAATTAGAAAGATGGGGCACATCTGGTCCCCAGCCCCCAAAAAGAGTCTGTTTGCAGGTTTGCCTTTCTCTTTTTTTCACTTATGTTTATCTGTTTTGTTTCTTAATTTCCACATATGAGTGAAATCATACGGTATTTGTCTTTCTCTGACTTATTTTGCTTAGCGTAATACCCTCTAGTTCCATCCATGTTGTTGCAAATGGCAAGACTTCATTCTTTTTTATGGGTAATATTCCATCTCTTTTTTATCCACTTATCAGTTGATGGACATTTGGGCTTTTTCCATAATTTGGCTCTTGTTGATAATGCTGTTATAAACATCAGCGTGCATGTATCCTTTTGAATCACTGTTTTTGTATCCTTTGGATAAATACCTAATAGTGCAATTGGCTGGATCATAGGATGGTTCTATTTATATATATATTTTTTGTTTTAAGTTTATTTATTTATTTTGAGAGAGACAGAGACAGCATGAGTGGAGGTGGGGTAGAGAGAGAGGGAGTGAGAGAATCCCAGGCAGGCTCCACACTGACAGCACAGAGCCCAATGCAAGGCTCAAACTCACAGAACCTGAGAGTTCATGACCTGAGCTGAAACCGAGAGTTGGACGCTCAACCGACTGAGCTACCCAGGCACCCCAAGATAGTTTTATTTTTAACTTTCTGAGGAACCTTCACACTGTTTTCCCAAGTGGCTGTACCATTTTTCATTCCACAGTGTAAGAGGTTTCCCCTTTCTCTCCATCCTTGCCAACACCAGTTGTTACCTGTGTTGTTAATTTTAGCCTTTCTGACTGGCATGAGGTGATATCTCATCATAGTTTTGATTTCTGTTTCCCTGATGATGCGTGATTTTGAGCATCTTTTCATGTGTCTGTTAGCCATTTGTATGTCTTCTTTGGAAAGAATTTCTATTCAGGCCTTCTGCCCATTTTTTTACAGGATTATTTGTTTTCTTGGGTGTTGGGTTTTATAAGTTCTTTATATATTTTATTTTATTTTTAAAAAATATTTATTTTGGGGAAGAGCACAAGTCAGGAGGGGCAGAGAGAGGGGTACAGTGGATCCGGAGCGGGCTTTGCACTGACAGGCTGGCAGCAGCAAACCTGATGTGGGGCTCAAACTCATGAATCGTGAGATCATGACCTGAGCTGAAGTCGGACACTCAAGTGACTGAGCCACCCAGGTACCACAGTTCTAACCCTTTATCAGGTATGTCATTTGCAAATACTGTATCTTCTCTCATTGCAGAGGTTTGTTTTGTTATGCAGAAGGTTTTTATCTTGATGAAGTCCCAACACTTTATTTTTGCTTTTGTTTTCCTTGCCTCAAGAGATGTATCTAGTAAGAAGTTGCTACAGCCTGGCCCCTGTCAAAGAGGTTACTGTTTGTATACTCCTCTAGGACTTTGATGGTTTCCTCTCCCACACAAAGGTAGGTCTTTCATCCATTTTGAATTTATTTTTTTGTATGGTATAAGAAAGTGGCCATTGTCATTCTGCATGTTGCTGTCCAGTTTTCCTAACCCCATTTGTTGAAGAGAGTGTCTTATTCCCATGGGATATTCTTTCCAGCTTTGTGGAAGATCAGTTGACCATATAGTTGTGGGTTCATTTCTGGGTTTTCTGTTGTTCCATTGATGTATGTGTCTATTTTTGTGCCAGTTCCATACTGTCTTGATCACTACAGGTTTCTAATATAGCTTGAAGTCCAGAATTGTGATGCCTCGAGCTTAGCTTTTCTTTTTCAAGATTTCTTTGGCTATCTGGGGTCTTTTGTGGCTCTATATAAATTTAAGGATTGTTCTAGCTATGTGAAAAATGCTGGTGGTGTTTTGATAGGTGTTCTATGAAATGTGTAGATTGCTTTGGGTAGTATAGACATTTTAACAATATTTGTTGTAATCCATGAGTGTGGAATGTTTTTTCATTTCTTTTTTTTATTTTAAAAGGTTTCTTTCTTTTTTAATTTTTTTTTTAAATTTATTTTGAGAGAAACAGAGAGTGTGCCAGCAGGGGAGAGGGGCAGAGAGAGAGGGAGAGAGAGAATCTTAAGCAGGCTCAATGCTCAGCACCAAACCCAATGTGGGGCTCAATCCTACAACTGTGAGATCATGACCTGAGCAAAAATCAAGAGTTGGGTGCCCAGCTGACAGCCACCCAGGTGCTCCTGTTTTTTCATTTCTTTGTGTCATCTTCAGTTTCTTTCATGAGTGTTTTATAGTTTTCAGAGTACAGGTCTTTCACCTCTTTGGTTAGGTTGATTTCTGGGTATCTTATTATTTTTCGTGCAATTCTAAATGGGATTGGTTCCTTGATTTCTCTTTCTGCTGCTTTATTATTGATGAATAGAAGTGCAACAGATATCCGTATGTTGATTTTGTATCCTGTGACTTTACTGAATTCGTGTTATCAGTTCTAGTAATTTTTTGGAGTTTTTTGGGTTTTCCACATAGAGTATCATGTCATCTGCAAATGGTGAAAGTTTGACTTCTTTTCTTGCTGATTTGGATGATTTTTATTTCTTTTCTCTGATTGTTGTGTTTAGAACTTCCGGCACTATGTTAAATAACAGTGGTTAGATTGGACATCCTTGTCTTGCTTGTGACCATAGAGGAAAACCTCTTAGTTTTCGCACATTGAAGATGATATTAGCTGTGGGTACTTTGTAAATGACCTTTATTATGTTGAGGTGTGTTCCTTCTATCCCTACTTTCTTGAGGGTTTTTAAAAAGAAACGATGCTGTATTTTGTCAAATGCTAGGTTGACTAATTTGTTGGCATATAATTTTTCTTTTTTTTTTTTTAAGTTTGTTTATTTATTTTTTTTTTATATATGAAATTTATTGACAAATTGGTTTCCATACAACACCCAGTGCTCATCCCAAAAGGTGCCCTCCTCAATACCCATCACCCACCCTCCCCTCCCTCCCACCCCCCATCAACCCTCAGTTTGTTCTCAGTTTTTAACAGTCTCTTATGCTTTGGCTCTCTCCCACGGCATATAATTTTTCATAATATTTTCTTGTAGTTGTTTTTCTGTGGTTTTGGTTGTTCTTTTGCCTCTCTCATTTGTGATTTATTTATTTGGGTCCTCTTTTTGATAAATCTGGCTAGGGGTTTATTGATTTTATTAATGTTTTGAAGGAACCAGCTCCTGGTTTCATTAATCTGTTCTACTGTTTTTGTTAGTTTGTTTTTTAGTTTTTGTATCATTTATTTCTGCTCTACTTTTTATTTCTCTTCTGCTGTCTATATGCTTTGTTTTTTGTTCTTTTTCTTGCTCCTTCAGGTGTAAGGTTAGGTTGTGTATTCAGATTTTTCTTACTTCTTGAGGTAGGCCTGAATTGCTAAATACTTCCCTCTTATGACTGTTTTTGCTGTATCCGAAAGATTTTGGACCAGTGTGATTTTATTTTCATTTGTTTCCACAATTTTTTTATTTCATTTTCCTGGTTGACCTATTGTCTACTCACATGTCGTTTAACCTCCATGTATTTGTGCTCTTTTCAAATTTTTTCCTTGTGCTTGACTTCAAGTTTCATAGTGTTGTGGTCAGGAAAGATGAATGGTATGATCTCAGTCTTTTTGTACTTTTTGAGGCCTGATTTGTGACCTAGTATGTGATCTATTCTGGAAAATATCTCATATGTACTTGAAAAGAATGTGTATTTTGCTGCTTTAGGATGGAATGTTCTGAATATATCCATTAAGTCCATCTGGTCCAGTTTGTCATTCAGAGTCATTGTTTCCTTGTTGATTTTCTGCGTAGATGATTTGTCCATTGATGTAAGTGGGATGTTAAAGTCCACTGCTCTTATTATTATGAATGATGTTCCTTTATGCTTGTTAATTGTTTTATATGTTTGGGTGGTTCCAAGTTAGTGGCATAAATATTTACAATTGTTAGATGTTCTGTTGGATAGACCCCTTTATTACAATATAGTGCCCTTTTTCATCTTATGTTACGATCTTTGGTTTAAAATCTAGTTTGTCTAGTAGAAGTATTGCTACTCTGGCTTTCTTTTGGCATCATCTGCATGGCAAATGTTTCTCCATTTCTTCACTTTCAATCTGTAAGTGTCCTTAGGTCTAAAATGAGTCTCTTGTAGGCAGCATATAGGTGGGTCTTGCTCTTATTTTATCCATTCTTACACCCTGTGTCTTTTGTTTGGAGCATTTAGTTCATTTACATTCAAAGTAATTATTGATAGATATGAATGTAGTGCCATTTTATTACTTGTTTTTACATTGGTTTTGGAGATTTTATCTTTCTTTCTAATTTTTGTTGCTTTTGGTCTTCCTTTGTACATAAGAGTCCTCTTTAATATTTTTTTGCAGGGCTGGTTTAGTGGTCACAGTGTTCTTTAGTTTTTGGTTGTCTAGGAAACTTTCTTTCTCCTTCTATTCTGAATGGTACCCTTGCTGGATAGAGTGTTCCTGGTTGCAGATTTTTCCCATTCAGCACGTTGAAAAATCATGTCACTCCTTTCTGGCTCACAAAGTTTCTTTGGAAAGATCTGCAGTTAACCTTATGGGTTTTCTTTTGTAAGTTAGGGACTTTTGTCTGGCTGCTTTTAGGATTTTTCCTTTATCACCATATTTTGCAAATTTAACTACAATATGTCTTGGTGTTGGCCTGCTTTTTTAAATTTTGTTGGGAGTTCTTTGTGTCTCCTGGATTTGGATGTCTGTTTCCTTCCCCAGATTGGGGACATTTTTAACTATTTCCTCAAATAAACTTTCTACCCTTTTTTTGTCTTCTTCTGGGGCTCCTATGATATGAATGTTACTATGTTTGATGGAGTCACTGAGTTCCCTGAGTCTACTCTCATGATCTGTCATCCATCTTTCTTTCGTTCAGCTTCATTATTTTTCATAATTCTGTCTTCTATATCACTTATTTGCTCCTCCGCTTCTTGCATCCTTGTGGTCATTACAACAGCTGCTTTCGAATGTCAGTTATATTTTTCATTTCTGCCTGATTTTTTAAATTCTTTTATCTCTGTTGTAAGGATCTCCCCAATGTCCCCTATGCTTTTCTCAAGCTCAGCAAGTATCTTTATGATATTTGTTTTAAATTTTCTATTAGACATATTACTTATATCTGTTTTGATTAGATTTCTGTGACCTTTTCTGGTCTTTCTTTTGGGATGGATTTCTCCATCTTGGCATTTTGTCTAGGCCACTGTCTTCTGTGTGTTAGAAAAGCCTGTTATGTCTCCTGGTCCTGAAAATAATGGCTTTATGAAGAAAATGCCATGTAGTGTCCAGGGCCTGGCACTTTAGGGAATGTCTCTAGTAAATGCTGCATGCACTCTGGTGCTGTGTTTTGGCTGCTCTGTCCCTCAGGTCATTCTTCTGTAGTGGTTCTCCTTGCCTTCAGTGGGCAGTGTTTGGACCTTGGGCAGAGTGTGGTGGGTTTTAATTAGGTATGCTCTGGTCTTGTTAAATGAGCCCTGATGCTACTTCCACTAGAACTGAAGCCTTGCAGAACTCTGTGGTTGGTAGACTTGGTGTGTTGGGAGTTTCTGTTGGACTTTTGGGATAGGAGCCTGCTGTGCTGGTCATTAGGCACACTTGTTGGAGTAAAACAGTACCAGCAGAGTGTGGGGGAGGGCAGGGGGATGGGTGGGACTTGGTATAAGCAGTTTAGGCAGCCAGTGTTGGTGCTGTGCTATTTACTGAAGTTGGTTCATGCTGATGGATGGGGGAGAGAAATGGCTCCAGCCAGCATTTTGTCCTCAGAGGGAGAGTTCGTGCTCGCTGCTCTAGGGAAGCACTCCAAAAAGAGCAAATAATTTTCCCTCCTGTGTTCCAAGTGTTTTTCAGATCACTGTTTTCACACTGTCTATCTTTAGGTTTGCCTGCCTGGAGCAGTGCAGTGCACTTTGGGCTCTATTACATGCAAGTCTGCTGACTTTTAAAACTCCAAACTTTAGGAACTTGGTGTGGCAGGGACATGTGCTAATCTTCTGGGGAAGGGTCTCTCCACACTGGGACTGATGAAGGTTTGACAGAGAAAGGCAGTCACACCAGAGTCCAAGGGTGTGGGATTTGGAGCAAAGCAGGCAGGCTCAGAGGTGTCTCTGCATCTATGCTGAAGGGCGGGGGAGGGAAATAGCGCCTGTTGGCTCTTTTGTCCCCTGAGAGGTAATGCCACCTCTCACAGATGTGCTCTAAGAACAGCGAGACTGTGCACCATAGGTGATCCTCAGATAACACCGTGTGCCTCAGGGTTGCCTATCTGCCTTTTCTTCAGGAGTAGGGCAGTAAGATACCCTCAGGTCTCTGTCCCAGCCAAGTCCATGGACCTCTGAAACTCCATCCTTTAACCCCCACTGATTTCAAAAACTCATGAAAATCAGCCCCTTGGGTTTAGCAGCCAATAGCTTTGGAGAAGTGTTCTCCTTGTGCATATACCTGTGTACTCCACTCTTCTCTCACCTTCCTCCACAATCAGCACTCCCTCCCCTCTGTTGCACCCATGATCCGTTTCTCCCTAAAACTGGGTGTTGGCACTTCCTACTTTCCCCAGCATGGGCTCTTCTCTTTCTCTGGTTGTGCAATTTTTTCTGTCAGTTCTCAGGTCGATTTCTTGGGTATTCAGGATGATTTGATAATGATCTAGCTGAGTTCAAGGGATGAGGCAAGCCTAGGGTCCTCCTACAATGCTGCCATTTTAGCTTTTTCTTTTTCTTTTTTCCCAGTTTTCATATTTTAAAAATATTGCCAATCTGGTTGGTGAGGAATGGCATTACAGTGTTTTTTAAATTTGTATTTTTAAAAATTTTGAGTTTAAAGTTTTTCTTATATTTAAGTATCATTTTTATAGGCTTTTCTTTTTCAAGTAATTGCTTCTTTTCCCATTTACCTGTTAGATTTTTGATACTTTTTCCTGCAATTTTAAAGATTTCTTTATATATTTAATAGGATATAACCCTTTGTGGAGATAAATTGCAAATATTTTCCCTGAGTTTGTTAGTTACCTTTCTTCCTTTTTCTTTCAATTTAGATATAATTTACAAATAAATTAAAATTTATTGTAGACTCTAAGTCTAAAGTTCTCTTTTGGCCAGCAAAAGAGCAGGATGCAGGATTAAAGCGAGAGATGGCTAATGTCTGGAAAGAGACAAGAGCCCTGAATGAGGGTCCTTGCCCCGTATTTATTCAGATCAGAAGGCTTACAAACGTGATGGACATGCATAAAGAGACAAACTGGGAGCATTAACTTGGGGACGTGAGGGGAAAGGGGGGTTTTGAAGGTACACAGTGTTTGGAGTTTGGGTCAATATAAAGCAAAATCCTGGTGCTGGGCAGATGGGCGGGTCGTTGTTAACGGCAGACAGGAGGCGCGTGTCTGTTTGACTTAGCTACCCTAGGGGATGAGACAGATAGGGGAAATAACCTCAGGGTTAACAAGGCACCTTGTCTTTTTTTAACCATCTCCATGCTGGGCTGCTTCACCTGCAGCACAGCCATCTTTCGCCCAATTTGCCTGTTTACCTAACTTGGTCCTTTCTTCCTATAAAACAGCTTTCTGCTATAGTACTAAATTTGGGGTGCTTCCACCCTGAATGTATAATCTTATTTATTTCATATACCTATGTATTGGACACCTTTGTGCCCCTATATTTGGGCCTTTGCCCCTCCCTCTCTATTCTGGGGGCTCTGCACCCCTTTCTATTTTGGGGTGTCTTTGCATCCCCTCTCTATTCTGGGGTGCCTTTGCTCCTCCACGTTCTTGGGGTGCCAATCTGGTTTACCCAAACTTGGGTGTGAGCATTCTATGGCTTTGTATTTCTTTATGCCTTGTTAACCCGTTGGTGTAAGCCTGGGGGATTCCTAAGCCTATCTCCCACATCTTGTCATTTTAATTTGCATTTCCCTAATAACTATGATGTTGAGTATTTTTTCATGTGTTTTTGACATTTATATCTTTGGTGAAATGCCTGGTCAGAATTTTTGTCCTTTTTATTTATTTATTTTTTATTTTATTTTTTTTTTTTTTTAATTTTTTTTTTCAACGTTTATTTATTTTTGGGACAGAGAGAGACAGAGCATGAACGGGGGAGGGGCAGAGAGAGAGGGAGACACAGAATTGGAAACAGGCTCCAGGCTCTGAGCCATCAGCCCAGAGCCCGACGCGGGGCTCGAACTCACGGACCGCGAGATCGTGACCTGGCTGAAGTCGGACGCTTAACCGACTGCGCCACCCAGGCTCCCCTTTTGTCCTTTTTAAATTGTGGTGCTTCTCTTAATATTGAGATAGAATTTTTTTTGTATTTTCTAGATATAAATCCTTTGTCAGATATATGTATTGTGAATATTTCCTCCCATTCCCTGGTGTGCCTTTTGGTTTACTTAAGTATGTTATTAAGAGATCAGAATTTTTCTGGTGAAATCTATTTCATAAATTTTTTTTCTTTTTGGTATGTACTTTATGTTTTTTATCTAAGGAGTATTTACTTATGCCAAAGTATGAAAAATACTGTATATTTTTTTTCTAGTTTTATCATTTTATTTCTTACATTTAGGTCTTTAAATCTATTAAAGGTAATTTAACTTTAATTTTACTCATAAAACAGTTTCCAACTTACAGAAAAATTGAGCAAATAGTACAGAGAGTTCCCATAATACTACTCCTCGCCCCACCCCCCCCATCATACACAGTTTGCCCATCTTCATTAGTGTGGTACATATGTTACAATAAATGAACTAATAGTCATATTATCATTAACTGTAGTCTGTAGTTTATATTAAGGTTCACTTTTTGTGTCCTACAGTTCTAAGGGTCTTGACAAATGTGTGATGTCATGTATCTAACATTGTAATATTACACGGAATAGTTTCCCCTCTGCACCATCTATTTATCCCTTCGTTTCCTCTGCCCTCACCCAAGTCTCTAGCAACCACTGATCCTTTTGTCTCTATAGTTTTTCCTTTTCCATATCATATTGTCTGAATTACATAGTATGTAGCCTTTTCAGATTGGTTTCTTTCACTTAGCAATGTGCTTTTATAGTCCCTCCATGTCTATTCATGGTTTGATTGCTCATTTCTTTTTAGTGCAGAATAATAATCCATTGTCTGGATATACCATAGTTTCTACTGAAAAACATCTTAGTTCCTTCTAATTTTTGGCAATTGATGTATTATTAACTAAACCCGTACCTTTATGAATAAAACTGCTATAAACATCCTTGTGCAGGTTGGTGTGTAGACATAAATTTTCAGTTCTTTGGGGTAAATACCAAGAAGTGTGATTGCTTAATTGTATGTTTAGTTTTGTAATAACTGCCAAACTATCTTCTATAGTGGCTGTGGTAATTTTGCATCTCACTAGCAATGAATGAGTTTCTGTTGCTCTTTGTCCTTGCTAGCATTTGGTATTACCAAGTTTTGTTTGTTTGTTTTGGGGGTTTTTTGATTTTTGTTTTTTGTTTTTGTATTTTAGCCATTTTGATAGGTGTGTAGTGGGGTTTCATTGTTTTAGTTTGCAGTTCTCTTATCACATATGTTGCACATCTTTTCATCTCCTTATTTTCTTTGGGTGACTATTCAGATATTTTTTTTTTTTTTACTAGGTTTCTTATTTCCTAATTGTTGAATTTTATGAGTGTTTGCATATTTTGGATACAAGTCCTTTATCTGATATGTGTTTTGCACAATTTTCTCTTAGTCTGTGGATTGTCTTTTCAGTTTCTTTTACAAAGCAGTATAACCTATCAGTTATTTCTTTCATGGATCATGCTTTTGGTGTATCTAAATTGTACTTAAAGTAAATATTTAAGACAATTATGGTATATATGGGGGAGGGTGAAGGGTCATAAAGGAAGGGTGGTTTCTACACTTGATTCGAACTAGTAAAATGTTGACAGTAATAGTGATATATAGAGAGAGTAGTCCCTAAAAAGCCATATAAACAACATACTCAGAAACAGAAGAGATAAACCAGAATTCCAAAAGAAATGTTAAAGTAACCCACAGAGAGGCAGGTTAAAAGAAAAAAAGAAAAAAGAATACCAAGAGAACAAAGGAAAAATAAAATGCCAGATGTAAGCACTAATACATTAGATTTAAATGGTCTGACTGCACCACTTAGAAGAGACTGTCAAAATATTGTAATAGCTGTGACCCAATTATACGTGTTAATAAACTCACTTCAAATATGATTATATAGGCCGATTGAGGGTACAAATGTAGGCAGAGATATGCCATGCAAACCTTAATCAAAGGAAAGCAGTAGTGACTATTTCTTAAAAAAATTTTATTGTTAAGTGATCTCTACATCCAACATGCTGCTTTGAACTTATAACCCTGAGATCAAGAGTCACATGCTCTACTGACTGAGCCAGCCAGGTGCCCCAGTAGTAACTATTTTAATATTGATTAAGTAGGCTTTAGACCAAAAAAAAAAAAAAAAAATTGCTGAAGGGGAGGATACTTTGTAAAGATAAAATTCACTTAGATTATATGACAGTCCTAAAGTATGTGTACCAAGCAATAGAACTGTAAGACTTAAGCAGTCTTTTCACAATTGGCAGAACAGTAAGGCAGAATATCAGTAAGTATATAGGAGAACTCAATAGTGTTGTTAACCAATAAGATTTAAGTGGCATTTATAGAATATTTTACCTAATAAATGAAGAATATACATTATTATTTTTTAATTAATAAGGGTTCATTTTTTTAAAGTTTTAAGTTTACAGAAAAATTGAGAAAATGCAGATGGTTCCTATATATCCTTCACAACCCCTCCCCCATAAAACCAGTTTTCTCTATTATTATCGTGTATTGGTATGATACATTTATCACAATTGAACCAATATTGATGTATTATTAACTAAGATCTATAGGTTGCATTAGGGTTCACTCTACATTATACATTGTATTTGTTTTTGTCAAATGTTAAATTATAATATCATATTACAGTATCACAGAGTAGTCACACTACTGTAAAAATCCCCTGTACTCCCAACTTTTCATCCATCCCTCCCTTCATACTCTAAACAACTACTGATATTATACTCTCCTTATTTTTGTGACTTTTCCAGAATGTCATACAGTTGGCATCATATATTACGTAGCCTTTTCACTTTATTTCTTCACTTAGCAACATGCGTTTAAGGTTCCTCTATGTCTTCCTGGCTTGTTAGTTCATTTCTTTTTATTGCTGAATAGTAAATACATACTGTTTTGTAGTATTTTCTGTACTCTTTGGACCAAATATTAGCCATGAAACAAACCTCAACAAATTTGAAATAATTTAAATCATACTTAGTGTGTTCTGACTTTAATAGACTCAAACTGAAAATTCAAAGTAGAAAAACAACAAGGAACTTTCTAACTACTTGGATATTAAATGTCTCTTTTAAATAATCCATGGGTCAAAGATAAAGTCTCAAGGAGGAAAATTTTATATATATGCATCTGAAAGAAAATGTAAGCACAGCTACCAAAATATGTGAGACAAAGTATTAAAGCATGGTATGGAGAAGAATTTATATCACTAAATACTTTTGTTAGAAATGAGGAAAGTTCTCAATTCCATAATTTACTTCCCACTTCAAGAAAGTAAAAACGGGGGGTGGAGGGGAAGGAGTATAATTAATCCCAAACCAGCAAAACGAAGGAAATTAATGAATTTGAGAGTAGAAAACAATAGAGAAATCAGTGAAACAAAAAATAACGTTGGTAAACTTCTAGGAAGTATAACAAAGATAAAGAAGACAAGTCACAGTATCAGGAAAGATCTTATAGCCCTTGAAAAGATAAGGGCATAATATGAATGAGTTTATACTCATAAATTAATCAACTTAGAACTTAAAGACCAGTTCTTCAAAATCAACAAACTACTTAATCTAAACCACAATTTAAAAAAATGTTTTTGTTTTTTTTGAGAGAGTGAGAGAGAGACAGAGTGAGAGCAGGGGAGGAACAGAGAGAGAGGGAGACGCAGAATCTGAAGCAGGCTCCAGGCTCTGAGCTGTCAGCACAGAGCCTGACGTGGGGCTCGAAACCACAAACCGTGAGATCATGACCTGAGCCGAAGTCGGACACCTAACCGACTGAGCCACCCAGGCACCCCTTTTAAAAAATTTTTTTAAATCTTTATTAGTTTTGAGAGAATCTAAACCACAATTAAATGCACAACTTGAATAGTCCCATAGCCATTAAGGAAATTGAATGTGTAATTTGAAAGATTCTAAATAGAAATCTTAAGACCCAGGTGATTTCAATGTTATATACTGCAAATTATTTAAGAATAATTAAAATCAACTTTACATAATCTCACTGAAAAAAATAGAACTCATTTTGACCCTAATATTACCCTAATATGAAAACCATTCAAAGTTAGTACAAAATCCCCACAAAAGTCCAGACCAATGTCTTTCCCTACCTTAGACCCAAAATAGTTTTGACATGTTAGCAAATTGAATCTAGTCCTGTATGAGTAGAATTATACACCATGACCAGTGGAATTTTCCCAGGTATGCAAGGCTGGTTTAGCATTTGAAAATCAATCAGTATAATGCACCTTAATAACAAATCATGTGATTATATTAATTGATGCCAAAAAGGCATATGACAAAATCAAATGCCCATTTGTGATAACTTTCAGAAAATCAGGAATATAGCGTAACTCTGTTGACTTGATAAAGAGCATCTATAAAAAAAAAACCCACAGGTAACATCGTATATAATGATGAAAGATTGAATACATAACCCTTGGGTCAGGAAAACGGAAAGAATGTTACTCTTACCTCTCTTACTCAGCATAGTACCAAAAGTTCAAACTATAGGAAGGCAAGAAAATGAAATAAAAGGTATCCTAATTAAAAAGAAAGAAATTTGTCCCAGGGTGCCTGGGTGGCTCAATTGGTTGAGCGTCCGACTTCGGCTCAGGTCATGATCTCGCGGTTCATGAATTCGAGCCCCACGTCGGGCTCTGTGCTGACAGCTCAGAGCCTGGAGCCTGCTTCAGATTCTGTGTCTCCCTCTCTCTCTGCCCCTTCCCTGCTCATGCTCTCTCAAAAATGAATAAATGTCAAAAAAAATTTAAAAAAAAAAAAGGAAATTTGTCCCTATTTGCAGATAATATGTATATGTAAAAATTTTCAGAGTCTACAAAAAAGCCCCCCAAACTCCTTAGAATTAGTGATTTTAGCAATGTCACAGGCTTTAAGATCAATACACAGAATCAGTCATATTTCTGTATGTTATTGATTTATATATGAAAATCAAAATTTATAAATACAATTTATAGCTACTCTAAGGAAATATAATACTTAGATATAAACTTAATAAAACATGTATAGGATCTGTATTCCAGAAATTATATTTAAATCCTAGGGTGTTTTTGTAGATATAGACAAGCTTATTCTAAAATTTGTATGAAAAAGTAAAGACCCTAGAATAGTTAAAACAATCTTGAAAAAGACTAAATTGTTGGAATCATTCTACTCGTTATTAATGCCTACTGCATATCTAGAATAATCAAGGTATTATACTGTATATCTAGAATAATCAAGGTAGTATTGTACTGGTAAAGGGATGGACACACATATCAATGTAACAAAATTGAGAAATGAGAAATAGACACAATTATGCTCAACTGATTTTGACAAAAACAGAAAAAGTTCAGTAGGGAAAGAGAGCCTTTCAACAATGGTACTTGAGCAACTGGACATCCATAGGGGAGAAAAAAGACTCTTGACCTGAATTTCATACCTTATACAAAAATGAACTGAAAACAAATTATAGACTTCAATATAAAATGTAAAACTTAAAACTGTAAAACTTCTAGAAGAAAACAGGAGAAATTCTTCAGAATCTTGGCGTAGACAAGGAGTTCATATACTTCAAAAGCATGACCCATAAAAGGAAAAATTGATGAATGAAACCTTGTGAAAATTAAAAACTCTTATTCTGCTGAAGACGCTGGCTAAGAGGTTATAAAGAGAAGCTACAGAGTGGCAGAATTTATTTGTAAACCATGTTATCTTGCATGTAAATACTAGCATTTACAATACATAAAAAAACTAGAGAATAGTAAAAAAAAAAACCAGACCACCAATCCAATTAGAACATGGACAAAAGATATGAAGGGATATTTCAAGGAAGAAGATATGCAGATGGCACATTAGAAAAGGAAGAGCTGTTTAACATCATTAGCCATGTTTGAAATACAAATTAAAACCACTGGGAAATATATTTACCTATTAATAAAATTAAAAATAGTGGTAACACCCAAGTATTGGTTAGGATGCAGAGAATCTGGATTACCCCTGCGTTTTTGATTGGAATGTAAAATGGTATAGCCGTTCTAGAAAAGTTTGGTGGTTTCTTATAAAAAAACCTGCAACTGCCCTATAATCCAGCAGTTATACTCTTGAGTGTAAAAAATAAATCCCAGAGAGATGAAAACTTATGCTCACAGAAAAACTTGTGTATGAGTGTTCATAGCATCTTATTCATAATAGTAAGAATGGAGAAATGCCCAGATGTCTTTTAATAGTTAGATGCCTTAAACAAATTGTGGTACATTCATTGCAAGTTGTTGTTACATTAACATTTGATTGTGAGCCCAGGTTCTATAAGAGACCACAAGGGAAACTGAAATAAGAGTTTATTACTCACTGGTCCTTGGAAGGAAGTACACAGCACATCTTCAGGGGCCACATGAAGTCAAGGCAGGGTGCAGGCAGACAGCAGGTCAGGATTTGGGGTACATGCCTTTGTTAGGGTCTGTAGGTAGTGCTTTGGGGTTTTGGGGCTGAGACTGGATTGATCAAACCAGAGAAAGTAAGGTTTTGGTAAGCTTTTCAGGGGTCTAATATAAGGAGTACACAAGGGAAAAGCCCTGGGAGGCAAGGGAAACTGTCACAAGGGCCATTGGGGAAGTTATATCAGGACTTAACATACAGTTGTGACTCTGCAGGCTATTAACTAGGGCATGTGCTTGCATGAAGAGCTAATGTCAGTTTAGGGCCCCTTCAGGCCTATTGGCCAAACAAAATGGATGCTGAGGTAGCAACACTATGGGGGAGCTTAGCTAAACTCTTGACACATGTAATACCACTTAGGAATAAAAAAGAATGAAGTTGATGAAACAACCTGGGCAAATCCTCAGAGAATTCTGCCAAGTGAAAAAATCCAATTGTGAAAGATTACATATGATTTATATAATATTCTTAAAATGACAGAATTATGGCAATGACAAATAGAATAGTGGTTGTTAAGTTCAGGGATGGGGTTGGGTGCAGGAGGGTGATGGGTTATGAAATATTACATGAAATATCTTTGTGTTAATAGAAATGTTCTGTATCTTGACTACCAATAAAGTATCTTGGTGGTGACGTTGTAATATGGTTTTGTAAGCTGTTGTTGGAGTAATGTGGTAAATAGTAAAAGGGTTATCTTTGTGTTATTTATTACAACTGCATATGAATGTGTACATTTATCTTAAAATTGAAAATTTAATTAAGAATACTCTGGTCTTAAGTAATTGATTTATCAGATCTCTTTTTGTGTAGATTTCACGTTATCTGGGTAAGCCTTCATTGTCTTTTCTGTTTTTAGTTTTTGTTTACTTATTTTTTAAAGTAGGTTCAGGCTACATGCCCAGCGTGGAGTCCAACATGGGGCTTGAACTCACGACCCTGACATCAAGAACTGAGATGAAATCAAGAGTTGGATGCCTAACCACCTGAACCACCCAGGTGCCCCTAAGCCTTCATATTAAATGCAAGTACGATATCATCTTAATGTCTGGAACTCAACTGTTTAGCCAGTGAACATGTTTTGAACACAGCTCAGAAGTAGAATGAAAAGTATTTTGAATATCTAAAAGAGGTACAGCAGTGTCTGTACTAGAACTTACGTTGAATTCATTTCAGTGTATCTCTCACTTGAAGCCTTTAAGTACATAATTCTAATAAGTCTGGTTTCCAAGTCTATGACAGATTTAGAAGGTAGAAGAGGAGTGATAGCATGATATATTGATTGTTACTACAAATGCAGCTCATAACCTGACTGCAGGTAAGGAGACAAACATATAAAATAGAGTAGTCCGGGACAATTAGTAGAGGGCATCCAGAAAAGGTGAAGTTATATTCTCTGTTTGTCAGGCAGAAATGTATGTTATACATTTTAGGATTCTCTTCTAAAGTTAAAAAAAAAGTTTGCATGTGGTGTAAACCCTCAGCTCATTGAGGAAACTCAGCTATTTAGAAGACAACAGCTTTTGTAGTTCCTGGGAGGGGTGGAAAATCCTTATTGATTTGGAAATGAAGTGTGGGTGTGTTGTTTTTTGTTTTTTTTTTTTTTTGGATCCCTTGTTTTCTACAAAACAGTAGGTTAAATGATAGTGAAGTTTTCATTGTTTAGATTGGTATCAATATCAGTAGGGAAATATCAATATCTGTTGGGAAAGGGCAATAAGCTGAAATACAGTGGGAGCAGATCTAGGGGGACATATTTTCCTGAGGTGATGGCCAACAGTATAAAACAGTTTTCAGTGTGTGGGCTTCTCAGGGGAATTGCAAAGTGGAAAAATATTTTCAGAATAGTACTAAGTTGTTACTTTCACTTTTACTGTGTTGGCATCTGTACTGATGGTGTCAAAGCAGCAGAAAATAAATCTGCTTCTGCCTGAGTACAGAGGTAGTGGTACCAAACTGTAGCAGTAGTCATTGTCTTCTTCACCATGAACTTGTACTAAAAAAAAAAAAAACCACAATTTTTCTTAAAAAATGTTTTTGAGCAATAAATGTTACTAATTATATTAAATATAGACCCTTGAATACATGTCTTAATATAGTGTGATAAAAAGGGAAGTAAGCCCAAATCACTTCTGTAAACTGAGTTCTGGTATTTGCCTTGAGAAACGTGACCTATAATACAAAAAACAGTGTTACTCGCTTTTTTCACTTACAACAGTTACTTAGCAGAATAACTGATAGACAAACAATGGTTTTTTATAATTGGATATTAGGCATATTTTTTTCCTAAATAAATAAGTGAGCTTATCCCTTCAAGGAAAACAACTGATAGTATTTGTTGCTCATTTAAAATTTTAGCTTACAAACAAATTTTAGAACGTTTGTAAACTTAAATCCACCTGTGTGAGCTTTATAGCTTTCACTGATACTTAAAAGACTTTTATGATGACAACTTAATGAACATGATTTTTAAAATATTGTCCAATGAAATATGCCAATATTTTGAAGATCTGCATTACTCAGTGAACCAATATTTTCTTTTTTTATATGAAATTTATTGTCAAATTGGTTTCCATACAACACCCAGTGCTCATCCCAAAAGGTGCCCTCCTCAGTACCCATCACCCTCCCTCCCCTCCCTCCCACCCCCCATCTACCCTCAGTTTGTTCTCAGTTTTTAAGAGTCCCTTATGCTTTGGCTCTCTCCCTCTCTAACCTCTTCTTTTTTTTTTTCTTCCCCTCCCCCATGAACTTCTGTTAAGTTTCTCAGGATCCACATAAGAGTGAAAACATACGGTGTCTGTCTTTCTTTGTATGACTTATTCACTTAGCATCACACTCTCCAGTTCCATCCACGTTGCTACAAAAGGCCATATTTCATTCTTTCTCATTGCCACGTAGTATTCCATTGTGTATATAAACCACAATTTCTTTATCCATCCATCAGTTGATGGACATTTAGGCTCTTTCCACAATTTGGCTATTGTTGAGAGTGCTGCTATAACCATTGGGGTACAAGTGCCCCTATGCATCAGCACTCCTGTATCCCTTGGGTAAATTCCTAGCAGTGCTACTGCTGGGTCATAGGGTAGGTCTATTTTTAATTTTTTGAGGAACCTCCACACTGTTTTGCAGAGTGGCTGCACCAGTTTGCATTCCCACCAACAGTGCAGGAGGGTTCCCATTTCTGCACATCCTCTCCAGCATCTATAGTCTCCTGATTTGTTCATTTTAGCCACTCTGACTGGCGTGAGGTGATATCTGAGTGTGGTTTTGTTTTGTATTTCCCTGATGAGGAGCGACGTTGAACATCTTTTCATGTGCCTGTTGGCCATCTGGATGTCTTCTTTAGAGAAGTGTCTCTTCATGTTTTCTGCCCATTTCTTCACTGGGTTGTTTTTCGGGTGTGGAGTTTGGTGAGTTCTTTATAGATTTTGGATACTAGCCCTTTGTCTGATATGTAATTTGCAAATATCTTTTCCCATTCCGTTGGTTGCCTTTTAGTTTTGTGGATCGTTTCCTTTGCTGTGCAGAAGCTTTTTATCTTCATGAGGTCCCAATAGTTCATTTTTGCTTTTAATTCCCTTGCATTTGGGGATGTGTCAAGTAAGAAATTGCTGCGGCTGAGGTCAGAGAGATTTTTTCCTGCTTTCTCCTCTAGGGTTTGGATGGTTTTCTGTCTCACATTCAGGTCCTTTTTCCATTTTGAGTTTGTTCTTGTGAACGGTGTAAGAAAGTTGTCTAGTTTCATCCTTCTGCATGTTGCTGTCCAGTTCTTGCAGCACCATTTGTTAAAGATACTGTCTTTTTTCCATTGGATATTCTTTCCTGCTTTGTCAAAGATTAGTTGCCCATTCTTTTGTGGGTCTAGTTCTGGGGTTTCTATTCTAATCCATTGGTCTATGTGTCTGTTTTTGTGCCAATACCATGCTGTCTTGATGATTACAGCTTTGTAGTAGAAGCTGAAGTCTGGGATTGTGATGCCTCCTGCTTTGGTCTTCTTCAAAATTACTTTGGCTATTCGGGGCCTTTTGAGGTTCCATACACATTTTAGGATTGCTTGTTCTACCTTTGAGAAGAATGCTGGTGCAATTCTGATTGGGATTGCATTGAATGTGTAGGTAGCTTTGGGTAGTATTGACATTTTAACAATATTTATTCTCCCAAATCATGAGCACGGAATGTTTTTCCATTTCTGTATATCTTCTTCAATTTCCTTCATAAGCTTTCTATAGTTTTCAGCATACAGATTTTTGCATCTTTGCTTAGGTTTATTCCTAGGTATTTTATGCTTCTTGCGGAAGTTGTGAATGGGATCAGTTTCTTTATTTGTCTTTCTGTTGCTTCATTATTAGTGGATAAGAATGCAACTGATTTCTGTACGTTGATTTTGTATCCTGCGACTTTGCTGAATTCATGTATCAGTTCTAGCAGACTTTTGGTGGAGTCGGGTTTTCCATGTATAATATCATGTCATCTGCAAAAAGTGAAAGCTTAACCTCATCTTGGCCAATTTTGATGTCTTTGATTTCCTTTTGTTGTCTGATTGCTGATGCTAGCACTTCCAACACTATGTGAAACAACAGCGGTGAGAGTGGACATCCCTGTCGTGTTCCTGATCTCAGGGAGAAAGCTCTCAGTTTTTCCCCATTGAGGATGATATTAGCAGTGGGCTTTTCATAAATGGCTTTTATGATCTTTAAGTATGTTCCTTCTATCCCGACTTTCTTGAAGGTTTTTATTAAGAAATGATGCTGAATTTTCTCAAATTCTCTTTCTGCATTGATTGACAGGATCATATGGTTCTTTTCTTTTATTAATAGGATGTATCACGTTGATTGATTTGCGAATGTTGAACCAGCGCTGCAGCCCAGGAATGAATCCCACTTGATCATGGTGAATAATTCTTTTTATAAGCTGTTGAATTCGATTTGCTAGTATCTTATTGAGAATTTTTGCATCCATATTCATCAGGGATATTGGCCTGTAGTTCTCTTTTTTCCTGGGTCTCTGTCTGGTTTAGGAATCAAAGGAATGCTGGCTTCATAGAATGAGTCTGGAAGTTTTCCTTCCCTTTCTATTTTTTGGAATAGCTTGAGAAGGATAGGTATTATTTCTGCTTTAAAAGTCTGGTAGAATTCCCCTGGGAAGCCATCTGGTCCTGGACTCTTATTTGTTGGGAGATTTTTGATAACTGATTCAATTTTTTTCACTGTTATGGGTCTGTTCACGCTTTATATTTCTTCCTGTTAGAGTTTTGGAAGTGTGTGGGTGTTTATGAATTTGTCCATTTCTTCCAGGTTGTCCCGTTTGTTGGCATATAATTTTTCATAGTATTCCCTGATAATTGCTTGTTTTTCTGAGGGAGGGGTGTAATAATTCCATTTTCATTCATGCTTTTATCTATTTGGGTCATCTCCCTTTTCTTTTTGAGAATCCTGGCTAGAGGTTTATCAATTCTGTTTATTTTTGCAAAAAACCAACTCTTGGTTTCATTGATCTGCTGTACAGTTTTTTTTTAGATTCTATATTGTTTATTTCTGCTCTGATCTTTATTATTTCTCTTCTTCTGCTGGGTTTGGGGTGTCTTTGCTGTTCTGCTTCTATTTCCTTTAGGTGTGCTGTTAGATTTTGTATTTAGGATTTTTCTTGTTTCTTGAGATAGCCTGGATTGCAATGTATTTTCCTCTCAGGACTGCCTTCACTGCATCCCAAAGAGTTTGGGTTGTTGTATTTTCCTTTTGATTTGTTTCCATATATTTTTTTAATTTCTTCTCTAATTGCCTGGTTGACCCATAAATTCTTGAGTAGAGTGTTCTTTAGCCTCCATGTTTTTGGAGGTTTTCCAGACTTTTTTCTGTGGTTGATTTCAAGCTTCATAGCATTGTGGTCTGAAAGTGTGCATGGTTTGATCTCAATTCTTGTATACTTATGAAGGGCTGTTTTGTGACTCAATATGTGATCTATCTTGGAGAATGTTCCATGTGCACTCGAGAGGAAAGCATATTCTGTTGCCTTGGGATGCAGAGTTCTAAATATATCTGTCAAGTCCATCTGATCCAATGTCTCATTCAGGGCCCTTGCTTCTTTATTGATCCTGTGTCTAGATGATCTATCCATTGTTGTAAGTGGAGTGTTAAAGTCCCCTGCGGTTACCACATTCTTACCAATAAGGTTGCTTATGTTTGTGAGTAATTGTTTTATATATTTGGGGGCTCCGGTATTCGGCGCATAGACATTTATAATTGTTATCTCTTCCTGATGGATAGACCCTGTAATTTTTATATAATGCCCTTCTTCATCTCTTGTTATAGCCTTAATTTAAAGTCTAGTTTGACTGACATAAGTATGGCTACTCCAGCTTTCTTTCGACTTCCAGTGGCATGATAAATAGTTCTCCATCCCCTCACTTTCAATCTGAAGGTGTCCTCAGGTCTAAAATGAGTCTCTTGTAGACAGCAAATAGATGGGTCTTGTTTTTTTATCCATTCTGATAGCCTATGTCTTTTGGTTGGAGCATTTATTCCATTTACATTCAGTGTTATTATAGAAAGATATGGGTTTAGGGTCCTTGTGATGTCTGTAGATTTCATGCTCCAGTGATGTCTCTGGTACTGTGTCTCACAGGATCCCCCTTAGGATCTCTTGTAGGGCTGGTTTAGTGGTGATGAATTCCGTCAGTTTTTGTTTGTTTGGGAAGACCTTTATGTCTCCTTCTATTCTAAATGACAGACTTGCTGGATAAAGGATTCTCGGCTGCATATTTTTTCTGTTCATCACATTGAAGATTTCCTGCCATTCCTTTCTGGCCTGCCAAGTTTCAGTAGATAGATCCATCACAAGTCTTATCGGTCTCCCTGTATATGTTAGAGCATGTTTATCCCTAGCTGCTTTCAGAATTTTCTTTATCCTTGTATTTTGCCAGTTTTACTATGATATGTTGTGCAGAAGATCGATTCAAGTTACGTCTGAAGGGAGTTCTCTGTGCCTTGGATATCAATGCCTTTTTCCTTTCCCAGGTCAGTGAAGTTCTCAGGTATGATTTCTTCAAGTACACCTTCAGTACCTTTCCCTCTCTCTTCCTCCTCTGAAATCCCAATTATGTGTATATTATTGTGTTTCATTGTGTCAGTTAGTTCTCTAATTTTCCCCTCATACTCCTGGATTTTTTTGTCTCTCTTGTCTCAGCTTCTTCTTTTTCCATAATTTTATCTTCCAATTCACGTATTCTCTCCTCTGCCTCTTCAATCTGAGCTGTGGTCTCCTCCATTATATTTTGCAGCTCATTTATAACATTTTTTAGCTCCTCCTGACTGTTCCTTAGTCCCTTGATCTCTGTAGTAATAGATTCTCTGCTGTCCTCTATACTGTTTTCAAGCCCAGCGATTAATTTTATGACTATTATTTTAAATTCATTTTCTGTTACATTGTTTAAATCGTTTTTGATCAGTTCGTTAGCTGTCGCTACTTCCTGGAGTTTCTTTTGAGGAGAATTCTTCCTTTTCGTCATTTTGGATAGTCCCTGGAGTGGCACGGAACTGCAGGGCTCTTCCTCTGTGCTGTCTGGAGTAACTTGTGTTGGTGGGCGGGCCACAGTTAGACCTGATGTCTACCCCAGCCCACTGCTGGGGCCACCGTCAGCCTGGTGTGTACCTTCTCTTCCCCTCTCCCAGAGGCAGGACTCCCTGTGGAGTGGTGTGTCCCCTGTCTGGGCTACTTGCACACTGCCAGGCTTGTGGTGCTGCTTTGATGGGATCTGGCGTATTAGCCGGGGTGGATCCGCAAGGTGCACAGGGGCAGGAGGGGCGGACTCAGCTTGGTTTGCCTTCGGTGGTCCGCTTCGGGAGGGGCCCCGTGGCACCAGGAGGGAGGCAGACCCGTCGGAGGGATGGATCCACAGAAGCACTGTCTTAGGTGGTTGCGCGGTGCAAGCAAGTTCCATGACGGGAACTGGTTCCCTTTGGTATTTTGGCTGGGGGATGGGCGAGGGTGATGGCGCTTCCCAGTGCCTTTGTTCCCTGCCAAGCTGGGCTCTGTCCTCCAGGGCTCAACAACTCTCCCTGCCATTGTCCTCTAGCCCTCCCGCTCTTGGAGCAGAGCTGTTGACCTATAACATTCCAGATGTTAAGTCCCGCTGGCTGTCAGAACACACTCCGTCCGGCCCCTCCGCTTTTGCAAGCCAGACTAGGGGCCTCTGCCTGGCCGGGTGGGCTGCCCCTCCACTGTCCCGGCTCCCTCCCACCAGTCCATGGAGTGCGCACCGCCTCTCCACCCTTCCTACCCTCTGCCGTGGGCCTCTCATCTACGCTTGGCTCTGGAGAGTCCATTCTGCTATTCTTCTGGTGGTTTTCTGGGTTATTTACACAGATGTGGGTGGAATCTAAGTGGTCAGCAGGATGCAGTGAGCCCACCGTCCTCTTACACCGCCATCTTCCTGAGCCAATATTTTCCAAATGATCCTTGTAGGATGTTCCATAATCATGTATGGATCAAATATTCATTGAAAGAGCAAGACAGACCAGTGGGTTTTAATATAACAGAGTATGAAAAGTTACGTTTTTAGATTCAACGTTACAACTAATCTTTGGGAAACTACCACTTGTTGGGTTTTGGTATAGTACCATTGAAGAATATTCATAATTATTTGAAAGGATATTAATGTATTTTTTTTCAACTACATATCAGGCGGGATTTTATACATTTCCACCCAAGCAAAACATTTCATAATAGTTTGAATGCAGAAGCTTACATGAGGTCTAGTTCTGTTCTATTAAACTAAGGATTAAGGAGAATTGCAAGAATGTATAAATATATATAAAACAATGTCATTCATCACTAAGGTTATTTGGTTTTGAAAATATGATCATTTTCCACAACAATTTGTTATGTATGTAACATATTAGGGTTAGGGTTATAAATAAATCATTAACCATCTTAATCAAAGTTAACTAATCAAATCATTAAATTGATTATATTATTAATAGGTATTTTAAACACGTATTTAAATTATTAAATTATTTTAGTAAGTAAATCAACTAAAGCTCTTTAGGTTCTCAATAGTTCTAAGAGTATAAACTCTTGAAAAGCTTTAAAACCACTGGTCTAAAGTGCATGTTTGGGATTGGGGACAACGTATAAGTCGGATCTAGCCTGGCATTCAGAGGGATGGGATCCAAATTGGTAGGTAGAGCATTTCAGCAGAAAACTTCTAGGTAGGTATGTTACTCAGGCAGATAGATACTAGCACATTATCCTCCCTTGGTGGTTGGTTTAGATGGTGTAGGACCCAAACCAAAGGATTGAGGTACAAGGCAAGATTCCTAACAGTCGTATCAGATTGAGAATAGGAGGTTAGAGGAAAGCTCCATTTTTGTGAAAGCATAGGTTGTCAGGGCTCACCTTTGTCATACTACATATCAGGTTTTTGTGGTGAAGTAGTTTCAGTCTTAGCCATTGGTAAGAGGTAGAACTCCAGAATTCATCCTTTTGCAGTCAGTGCCCAGCCTCAGAGACTCCAGCTGATTAAGTTGCAATTTTATACTAGATGGTTACCTAAGCTGTTTATTTATAGTAATGTTTGGACTTAGGGAATGCACTATTCCTTTGTATTTAGAAGTCTCCCCATCCCCATCTTATTGTGCATCTTTTAAATGATTCTTAATTTTACGTAAAATGTAATTTATAAGTTAACTAAACAATAGTTTAATGTACCAGTGAACTAATGGCACATATTCCAGATGCAGATGTACTTCTTATGATTTAAATTTAAAAATAAAATCTGGGGTGCCTGAGTGGCTCAGTCGGTTAAGCATCTGACTTCAGCTCAGGTCGTGATCTCGTGGTTTGTGAGTTCAAGCCCTGCATCGGGCTCTGTGCTGACAGCTGAGAGCCTGGAGCCTGCTTCAGATTTAGTGTCTACCTCACTCTCTGCCCCTCCCCTGCTCATGTGCTCTCTTGCTCTCTGTCTCTCTCAAAAATAACATTTAAAAAATTATTGAAAATAAAAGTTCTGCCATAGAGTTGTACAGTTTTATAAGGTTGTTTAAACAAAAAATACAGTTGTCTGATTTCCCTCACTCCTGAATTTTCCATTTTCAAAGATAACCAGATGATGTTGAAATTTCAGTTGATTCTTCTGTTAGATCTGCTTATCTAAATAATATGCTAGTAGAGTTTATTTTTAAGTTTTAGCCATTATCTATTGACTGACCACCCTGGATGATAAAGATTTAACTTCTTTCATACACATACCCTTCAATCCCCCACCCTGAATTCAGTTATATTAATACATACTCAACTGCTGGTCCTTTCCATTATCTTAATATATTTATATCATGATTTTTATTTTCCCACTATGCAGTGTCTGGTTTTTAAAATTTTATTTAGGTTTACTGAAGTGTAATTTATTTTATTTTATTTTTTTTTAATTTTTTTTTTTCAACGTTTATTTTATTTTTGGGACAGAGAGAGACAGAGCATGAACGGGGGAGGGGCAGAGAGAGAGGGAGACACAGAATCGGAAACAGGCTCCAGGCTCCGAGCCATCAGCCCAGAGCCTGACGCGGGGCTCGAACTCACGGACCGCGAGATCGTGACCTGGCTGAAGTCGGACGCTTAACCGACTGCGCCACCCAGGCGCCCCTACTGAAGTGTAATTTAAATAATGAATGTAAAATTCACCCTCTTTAGTTTTATACTTCTATGAGTTTTCACAAAGGGATTTCACAGTATAACTATCACTATAATCAAGGTATAGAATTGTTTCACAGCCTAAAAAATTTCTCTCCTGATCCTTTGTAGTTAGCCGTTTCCTCTCATTCTCTAATAATCCAGTAGTGTTTGTGAAAAGCCTGTTTTTTTCTTTGAACTCTTTTACATCAGTGCCACAAATTAATTGACTATATATGGGTGGGTCTATTTCTAGGTATGGTATTTTGTTCCACTGATCTATGTGTCTGTCATTTTGCTAATATCGCATATGTTTTGAAATCAGTCTTGAAAACAGGTAGTGTGAGTGCTCCAACTTTAGTGTTTTTAGGGTTTTTTTTGGTGTGTGTGTGTGTGTGTGTGTTTGTGTGTTTCTCCCCCTTAGCCCCTGGCAACCACTGATCTTTTTATAGTCTCCATGGTTTTGTCTTTTCTAGAATGTCAGATAGATGGAATCATACAGTATGTAGTTTTTCAGATTGACTTCTTTCACTTAGTAATATGAATTTAAGGTTCCTATTTGTCTTTTCATGGCTTGATAACTCATCTCTTTTTAGTGCTGAATATTCCATTATTTCGTTTACCAGTTCACTCACTTACAGAGGGACGTCTTGATTGCTTCCAAGTTTTGGCAACTAATGAATAAAGCTGCTATAAATATCTATGTACAGGTTATTGTGTGGATACAAGTTTTCAGCTCCTTTAGGTAAATACCAAGAAGTATGATAATTGGATCATGTTATAAGAGTATGTTTAGTTTTGTAACAAACTGCCAAACTGTCTTATAAAGTGGCTGTACCATTTTGCATCCCCACTAGCAATGAATGAGAGTTCCTGTTGTTCCATACCCTCTCTAGCATTTGGTATTGTCAGAATTCCAGATTTTGATCATTGTAATAGGTATATAGTGGTATCTCATTGTTACTTTAATTTGTTTCCTGATGATATGTTGTGGAGCATCTTATACGATTATTTGCCATCTGTATATCTTTGGTTAGGTGTGTCTGTTCAGGTGTTTTGCACATTTTTTAATTGGGTTTCCTTGTTGTGTTTTAAGTGTGTTTGTATATTTTGGATAACAGTCTTTTATCAGTTAATGTCTTTACGGATATTTTTCCTTCACTTTTTTTTTTTGATAGTGTCTTTTGCAGAGCAGAAGTTTTGAATTTTAATGAAGTCCAACATATCAATTTTTTTTCACGGATCTTACCTTTGGTGTTATATCTAGAAAGTCCTCACCATACAAAAGTTCATCTAGATTTTCCTGTGTTGTAGGAATTTCATAGTTTCGCATTTTATATTTAGGTTTGTGATCCATTTTGAGTTAATTTTTGTGAATGCTGTGTCTAGATTAATTTTACTGCATGTGGATGTCCACTTATTCAGTCACCATTTATGGATAAGACTCTTTTTTTCTTTATTACCTTTGCTTCTTTGTCAGAGTTCAATTGAATATATACATGAGTCTATTTCTGGGCTTAGGCTCTCTATTCTGTTTTGTTGATCAATTTGTCTATTCCTTCACCAATAGCACAGTGTCTTTATTACGGTAGCTTTATAGCAAATCTTGAAGTCAGTGTCAGTCCTATATTTTTCTTTTTCAGTATTGCATTGGCTATCTTGAACCTTTTACTTCTCCATATAAAAAATGTAATCAGTTTGTTGATATCCACAGAATAATTTTCTGGGATTCTGATTGGAATTACATTGAGTACGTTGAAACAAATTGGGAAGAAATGACATCTTGGCAATCCAGATGATGCCCAAGTTATGATACCTCAACTTAGATTTTTCAACTTCATGGTGGTGGAAAAGTGCAATTGTACTCCAGATTTTGAATTTTGATCTTTTCCCCGGCTAGCAGTATCCAGTATGATACTCTCTTGTGATGCTGGGCAGTGGCAGTGAGCTGTAGTGCCCAGTCAGCCATGAGATCATAAGCGTAAACAACCAACACACTTAAAACCATTCTGTACCCATACAGCTATTTTGTTTTTCATTTTCAGTACATTATTCAGTAAATTACATGAGATATTCAGCACTTCATTTTTTTTAAGTTTATTTATTCTGAGAGAGAGAGAGAGAGAGAGAGAGAGAATCCCAAGCAGGCTCCATGTGCACCATCAGCGTGGCGCCCAGTGTGGGGCTCTAACTCTTGAATGCATGAGATCATGACCTGAGCTGAAATCAAAAGTCTGACACTTAACTGACTGAGCCACCAGCACCCCAATATTCAGCACTTTAGTTATAAAATGGGCTTTGTGTTAGATGATTTTTGCCCAACTGTAGGCTAGTATAAGTGTTCTGAGCATGTTTAAGGTAGACTAGGCTAAGGAATAATGTTCAGTAGGCTAGATGTATTAAATGTATTTTCAACTTACATTTTCAATTTACGATGGGGTTTTTTGGGACATAACCTCGTCATGAGCTGAGAAAGATTTGCATTTAGACTTCCTGTCTATGAACATGGAATGTGTTTCCATTTTTTAGTCCTTCGATTTCTGTCATCAGGGTTTTGTAGTTTTCCTCATATAAATCTTGTATATATTTTATTAGATTTATACCTAAGTATTTAATTTTGGGGGGTGTAAATGTAAACAGTATTGTGTTTTTAACTTCAGATTCCACTATTTATTGCCGGTATGTAGGAAAACCATTGATTTTTGTATATTAATCCTATTTCCTGCAACTTGGTATAATTGCTTATTAGTTCCACTTTGGGTTTTTGTTTTTGTTTTTTATTTTAATTCAAGTTAGTTAACATACAGTGTAGTCTGGCTTTAGGAGTAGAAACCAGTGATTCATCTCTTACGTATGACACCCAGTGCTAATCCTGAAAGGTGACCTCCTTAATGTCCATCACCCATTTAACTCATTCCCCCACCCACCACCCCTCCAGCAACTCTCAGTTTGTTTTCTGCAATTAAGAGTCTCTTATGGTTTGCCTCCCTCTTTGTTATCTTATTTTTCCTTCCCTTCCTCTATGTTCTTCCATTGAATTTCTCAAATTCCACATATGAGTGAAATCATATAATTCTGTTTTTCTCTGACTTATTTTGCTTAACATAATACCCTCTAGTTTCATCCATGTTGTTGCAAATGGCAAGATTTCATTATTTTTCATCTCCAAGTAGTATTCCATTGTACATATATACCACATCTTTTATCCATTCATCATCCGATTAACACTTGGGCTCTTTCTGTAATTAGGTTATTGTTGATAGCGCTGCTACAAACATTGGTGTGTGTGCCACTTTGAATCAGCATTTTTGTATCCTTTGGATATATTCCTAGTAGTGCAATTGCTAGCTCGTAAGGTAGCTCTATTTTTAATTATTTGAGGAACCTCTATACTGTTTTCCAGAGTGGCTGAACCAGTTTGCATTTGCATCAGAGGTGCAAAAGGGTTCCCTTTCTCTGCATCCTCACCAACATCTCATGTTTCCTGAGTTTTAATTTTAGCCATTCTGACAGGTGTGAAGTGGTATCTCATTATGGTTTTGATTTGTATTTCTCTAATGATGAGTGATATTGAGCATCTTTCCTTGTGTCTGATAGCTATCTGGATTTTTTCCTTAGAAAACGGTCTATTCATGTCTTCTCTCCATTTCTTCACTGGATTATTTGTGTTTTGGAGTATTGAGTTTGGTAAGTTAATAGATTTTGGATACTAACCCTTTATCTGATAGGTCATTTGCAGATATCTTTTCCCATTCCGGAGGTTGCCTTTTAGTTTTGTTGATTGTTTCCTTCAGTGTGCAGAAGCTTTTTATCTTGATGAGGTCCCAATAGTTCATTTTTGCTATTATTTCCCTTGCCTCCAAAGACACGTTAAGTAAGAAGTTGCTGCAGCTGAGGTCAGAGAGGTTGCTGCGTGATTTCTTCTGTAGGATTTTGATGGTTTCCTGTCTCACATTTAGGTCTTTAATCCATTTTGCATTTATTTTTGTGTATGGTGTAAGAAAGTGGTCCAGTTTCATTCTTCTGCATGTTGCTGTCCAGTTCTCCTGACACCATTTGCTGAAGAGACTTTTTTCCATTGGATACTCTTTCCTGCTTTGTTGAAGGTTAGTTGGGTTCTCTATTCTGTTAGTCTGTGTGTCTGTTTTTGTGCCAATAACATACTGTCTTGATGATTACAGCTTTGTAATACAGGCTAAAGTCTGGGATTGTGATGCCTCCTCCAGCTTTGGTTCTCTCCTTCAACATTACTTTGATTATTCAGGGTCTTTTTGGTTCTATACAAATTTTAGGATTCTTTGTTCTAGCTCTGTGAAGAATGCTGGTGATATTTCGATAAAGATTGCATGGCATGTTGGAGGTTGCTTTGGTAGCATTGACATTTTAACAATATTTGTTCTTCCAGTCCATGAGCATGGAATGTTTTTCCATTTCTTTGTGTCGTCTTCAATTTCTTTCATAAGCTTTCTGTAGTTTTCAGCGTACAGATCTTCTACCTCTTTGGTTAGGCTTATTCCTGGGTATCTTCTGGTTTTTGGTTGTAAGGGATTATATGGGATTGTTTCCTTGATTTCTCTTTCTGCTGCTTCATTATTGGTATATAGAAATGCAGCCAATTTCAGTACATTGATTTTATATCCAGTGACTTTCCTGAATTCATGTATCAACTCTCACAGATTTTTGGTGGAGTCTTTTGGGTTTTCCATGTAGAGTATCATGTCATCTGTGAAGAGTGAAAGTTTGACTTCTTCCTTGCCTATTTGGATGCCTTTTAATTCTTTTTGTTGTCTGATGCTGAAGCTGCGACTTCTACCACTAGGTTGCCCCTGTCTTGTTCCTAATCTTAGGGGGAAAGCTCTCAGTTTTCCCCATTGAGGATGATATTAGCTGTGTGCCTTTCACATATGGCTTATATGATATTGAGGTACATTCCTTCTATCCCTACTTTCTTGAGGGTTTTTATTAAGAAAGGATGCTGTATTTTGTCAAATGCATTTTCTGCATCTATTGACAGAATCCTATGGTTCTTACACTTTTTTCTATTGTGATGTATCATGTTGATTGATTTGCAAATATGGAACCAGCCCTGCAGCCCAGGAATGAATCCTACTTGATCATGGTGAATAATTCTTTTAATATACTGTTGAATTCGATTTGCTAGTATCTTGCTGAGACATTTTGCATCCATGTTTATCAGGGATATTGGCCTATAATTCTTTTTAGTGGGGTCTTTGTCTGGTTTGGGAATCAAGGTAATGCTGTCTTCATAGAATGAGTCTAGAAGCTTTCTTTCTGTTTATATTTTTTGAAACAGAATGAGAAGAATAGGAGTTAACTCTTCTTTAAATGTCTGATAGAATTCCCCTAGGAAGCCATCTGGCCCAGAACTCTTACTTGTTGGGAGTTTTTTGATAACTGATTCAATTTCTTCACTGGGTCTGTTCAAATTTTCTACTTCTTCCTGTTTGAGTTTTGGTAGTGTGTGTCTAGGAATTTGTCCATTTCTTCCAGATTGTCCAGTTTGTTGGCATATAATTTTTCATAGTATTCTCTAATAATTGTTTGCATTTCTTTGGTGTTGGTTGTGGCCTCTCCTCTTTTATTCTTGTTTTTTATCTATTTGGGTCCTCTCTTCTTTTTGAGAAGTCTGGCTAGGGGTGTATCAATTTTGTTCTTTCAAAAAACCAGCTCTTAGTTTCATTGATCTGGATTACATATTGATTTGGATTATATATCGTTTATTTCTGCTCTAATCATTATTTCCCTTATTTTGCTGGCTTTGGGCTTTATTTGCTGCTTTCTAACTCCTTTTGGTATAAGGTTAGGTTGAGTATTTGGGATCTTTCTTGCTTCTTGAGATAGGCCTGAATTGCAATATGCTTCCCTCTTAGGACTGTGTTTGCTGCATCCCAGAGAGTTTGAACTGTCTTGTTTTCATTTTCATTTGCTTCCATGTATTTTTTAAATTCTTTAATTTCCTGGTTAACCCATTCATTCTTTAGTAGGATGTTCTTTAACTTCCATGTGTTTGAGGACTTTCCAAATTTTTTCTTGTGGTTAGTTTCAAGTTTCATAGAATTGTGATCTAAAAATATGTATGGTATGACCTCAGTCTTTTTGCACCTGTTGAGGACTGCTTTATGATCCAATATGTGATCTAATCTAGGGAATGTTTCATCTGCACTTGAAGAGAATGTGTATTCTGCTGCTTTAGGATGGAATGTTCTGAGTAAATCTGTTAAGTCCGTATGGTCGAATGTGTCATTCAGATCCATTGTTTCCTTGTTGATTTACTGCTTAGATGATCTGTCCATTGTTGTAAGTGGAGTATTAATGTTTCCTACAATTATGGTATTATTATCAATGAGTTTGCTTACATTTGTGATTAATTGATTTATATATTGGGGGTCCCAAGTGGGGGCATAAATATTTATAATTGTTAGCTCTTCTTGATGGATAGACCCCTTAGTTATGATATAATGCCCTTCTTTATCTCTTTATAGTTTTGTTTTAAAATGTACTTTGATATAAGTATGGCTACTCCAGCTTTTTTTGACGTCTAGTAGCATATTAGGTGGTTTTCCATCCCCTCACTTTCAATGTGCAGGTGTCCTCAGGTCTAAAATGAGTCTCTTGTAGACAGTATATAGATGGATCTTGTGTGTGTGTGTGTGTGTGTGTGTGTGTGTGTGTGTGTGTGTGAGTTTTAATCCATTCTGATACCCTGTGTCTTTTGATTGGGGCATTTAGTCCATTTACATTCAGAGTGATTATTGAAAGATATGGACTTCATGCCAATGTGTTGTCTGTAGGTTTCATGTTTGTGGTGTTTTCTGGTTCTTTGTAGTCTTTGCTGCTTTTCACTTACAGAGTCCCTCTTAGAAAAAAAAAAAATAGTTGTCTGTTGGTACTTGGGGCTGGTGGCTGTGCTGGTCTGGAGGAGAGCAGTCTTACTCCAGAAAGTAAGCAGTTGCCAGGCATGGAGGGGCACGGTTTGGTGTAAGCAGGTCCCACCGCTACTGGGGCTGCTGTGCTCCTCTCTGAAGTCCCACTGTTTGATGTTGGGGGGAAAATGGTGTCACCACATTCTTTCCTCTCTGGACTGGGAATCTCAATCCACCCTGTTCAGGCAGCCCTAACAGAATAGCAAGGGTGGTCAGCTTGCCCTGTGCCACAGTTCTCCTGAGCCGCCTTCTTGATGCTTGCCTGGGATTCAAAACCCCATTTCTTAAGGGCCCTGGCACCACCTGGATCTACTCCCCTGCTCCGGAGTAGAGCCTCTCCACCCTACTGATGAATGGTCTGTGGCTGACCTGCAGAGTCTTTTGTCCTTGGGGAGGCAATAAACCCTCTTCCCAAAGTACACCAGGAAGTGTACTGTTCTCTCCCATTGCGACCTGGAGATCACTACACTACACTGTGCACTCCGGAACCAACTTCCTCCTCAACAAGGAGTGAATGCCAAGTCTCTCCTCTGGGTTTTGTTTTAGCTAGCCTCTAGTTTCCCTAGAGGAATGGTCTAGGAAAGACCTTAAAAAGAGCTTGCTGGGATTTTGATTCGAATGGCATTGAATTTATAGATGAAATTGGGGAGATTTGATATCTTATTGAGTCTTCTAATTCATAGGCATAGTATTTCTCCCTGTTTATTTAGATCTATTTTTGATTTATTTCTTTAATATTTTGTTTCCACATACAGTTATTGCATACATTTTGTTAGATTTATACATAAGAACTTTATTTTTGGAGGTGCTATTATAAATTTTATTGTTTTTTTCATTTCAAATTCCATTTATAGCCACATATAGGAATATGATTGACTTGTCTATTGACCTTATATTCTGCTACCTTGCTGAACTCACTTTTTCATTCTAAGAGGGTTTTTTTTTTTTTTTTTTTGAGAGAGGGCACAAGTGAGTGAAGGGCAGAGAGAGAGAGAGAGAATCCCAGGAGGGGCAGAGAGAGAGAGGGAAGCAGGGCTCACCTGAAGCAGATCTCGTGTTTTACCTGAAGCGGGGCTCAAGCTCACCCGAAGTGAGGTTCGAGCTTACCCGAAGTAGGGCTCAAACTCATGAACCATGAGATCATGACCTGAGCCGAAGTCAGATGCTTAACAACTGAGCCACCCAGTCACCCTAAGAGGGCCTTTTATTTTGATAGATTATTTTAGATTTTTCAGATAGACAGTAATCTTTCTTGCAACTTAAATAAATTTTTTCTCTTCCAACACATGTGCCTTATAGTAGGTTTTCTTGCTTTATTGAACTGGTATGCCTTCCAGTACAATATGCCATAGGATAGAGAGGGCATATTTTCCTTTCTTTCCAGACTTTGGTAACTGTAGGTCTTTTGTAGGTACCCTTTATTAAGTTAAGCACCACTCTATTTTTAGTGTTCTGGGAGTTTTTATCATGAAAGTACGTTGAATTTCTTAAGAGTCTTTTTCTGAATGTAATGAGATGATTTTATGGTCTTCTTCAAGTCGTTGATATAGAAATTCATTGATTTTTGAATGTTGAACTAACTTTATATTTCTTGAATGAAACCCACGATTGTGATATATATTTTTCATATTACACCATTTTATTTGCTAACATTCTGTGAAAAATTTTTAAATCTACATTTATTAGAGATACTGATTTGTAATTTTCTTTTCTGGTAGTATTTCTCTCTGGATTTGTAAACAGGGTAATACTGGCTTCATAACTGAGACATGTTCTCTCTTTTTTCTTTTTAATGGAGTTGGTTGTATAGAATTGGTATGACTTCTTACTTGTTTGGTAGAATTTAGGCATGAAGTTTTCTTCTTTATGAAACCTTTGCAACCTTTGCAAGTTTGTAACTTGCAATCCAATATTATTTACTGGGTATAGGGCTATTTGTTTTCTTGAGCGAGTTTTGGTGGTCTTTCAAATAATTGTTCATTTCATGTAATTTATCAAATTCATGAGCAGATTTTTTTGTAGTATTTCTGCATTTTACTGTTAATGTCTTTGGCATTATTTGTGATACTAATGATTTATACCCCCCCCCCCACCTTTGGTCATCTGGCTATAGGTTTATCAATTATATTAATGTTTACAAATAACTAGCTTTTTGTTTTAGTGATTTTTTTTGGTATTGTTTTTGTTTTCAATACCTGCTGTTAATCTTTATTTCTTTTTTTTTGCTTGCTTTAGATTTGATTTCCTCTTTCTCTAGTTTTTTTAATACACGCTTTAGTTATACTGATTTTAGTTGTTATTATCTAATATATTGATTTAATGCTATAGATTTTCCTGTTAGTACTGCTTTACTTGCATCCCACAGATTTTGATATATTGTATTTTCATTGTCTTTTTGTGTAATCCATGTTTGTATTTCCCTTAAGACTTTCTCTTTGATCTGTGTACTATTTAGAGGTTAGTTGTTTAATTTCCAATTATTTGGGAATTTTTCAGATACCTCTCTTTGCTGATTTCTAGTTTAATTTTATGTTCTGTGGATGCTCTTTGCATTATTATTATTTTTCTAATTCACTGAAATTTGTTTTATAGACCAGAACATGATCTTTTTTGTTGAATGTTACACATCTGTATTCTAGAAGAATACGTATTCTGTTGTTTGGAGTATTCTGTAAGCATATCCAGTTGGTTGATAGTATTATACAGGACTTCCATATCTTTTAGGATTCTTCCAACTCTGTGTTACTCATTTTTGAGAGAGCAGTGTTGATATCTCAAACTCATTATGGATTTACCTGTTTATCTTTTCACATCTATAATATATTTTCTTATACATTATGAAAATCTTGCTAGGTACATGTGCACATGGAATTATTATGGCCTTGCCAGATGTTACCCCTTTATTTTTTCAAAATATTCCTCTTTATCCTCTGATATTATTTTTGGTTTTGATGTTGATGTTGTTTCAAATTAATACAGGTTCTCAACCTTTTTCTTTGGTTAATGTTACCATGTTATATCTTTCTTCATCTTTCTAGTTTTTTAAAAAAATGTTTATTTTTGTGAGAGAGACAGAAAGAGGGAGTGCATTAGTGGAGGTGGGGTGGGGGAGGGGGGCGAACAAAGGATCTGAAGTAGGCTCTGTGCTGACAGCAGAGAGCCCGATGTGAGGCTTGAACTCATGAACTGTGAAATGATGACTTGAGCCGAAGTGGGACACTTAACTGACTGAACTACCCACGTGCCCCATTCATCTTTCTACTTTTAATCTTTGTGTGTTTGTATAGCTTGTGTGTGTGTGTGTGTGTGTGTGTGTTTGTATTTCTCAGTAAGTAGGTTGGTAGTTGGATTTTTAGGTCAAATAAAATAGGTAGATGGTTTGGCTTGTGTTTCACTTCATATGACAATGTTTGTCTTTTTACTGGTGATGGTTAGAAGATTCTAATTTTTAAAAACGTTTTACAGATAAAACTTTAACATACTATGTAATTTACTCATTTAAAGTATACAATTAAACAGTTTTTTGTAAGTTTAATAAGTTCTGCAATCATCACCATAATACAGTTTTATAATATTTTCACCACCCTTGTAACATTTTCATACTGGTTTATATTTCATCTGCATTCCCACCCTCAACCCCAGGCAGACACTAATGTACCTTTGTTTCTGTAGATTTGTCTTTTCTAGACCTTTCATGCAATTGGGATTATATGATATATAGTCTTTTATGTTTGAGTTCTTTTACATAGGTTAATTAATTTGAGGTTTATCCATATTATTATATGTATCACTATTTCATTTTTATTTGTGAATAATGTTCAATTATATGAATATATACCACTCTTTGTTTCCCCATTAAACAGTTGATGGGAATTTGTTTTCTGTTTTATTGGCTATTAAAAATTATGCTTCTAAGGACATTGACTTGGAAATGTTTGTGGGTTTTTTCCATTTGTATATGAATTGTTAGTCATTTGTATATTTTCTTTGGTAAAATGTCTGTTTAAATATTTTACCCAATTTTTAAGTGGATTGTTTGCCTTCTTACTGAGTTGTAACACTTTGTGGTATATTCTAGATAGTAGTCTCTTACCAGATGTGATTTGCAAGTATTCTCTTTTAGTATAGTATATACCTTGTATTTTTCATTATCTTATTAGTGTCTTATGAAACAAAAGGTTTTGGTTTTTGATGAGTCTAATTTTCAGCTGGTTTTTTTTAGGGTTAATCTTTTGGTACCATATCTAGCAAACCTTTGCCTACCCCACTGACTCAAAGATTTACTTATGTGTTTATAGTCTATTCTTTTAGTTAGATTTCTGTATATACTTTGAGATAATGTTTACGTATGTTGTGAAATAAGGGCCTAAGTTCATCTTATTGTTTGTGGATATACAATATTTCCATCACCATAATTTGAAAAGACTGTTATTTCCCCATTGAATTTGCTTGGTACCTTTGTTGAAAACAAATTGTCCATAATGATAAAGGTTTACTTCTGTAATCAGTTCTGTAAACAGAACTGATTGCTTTGAACAATATCTGTGTCCTTATTCCAGTAGCACATTGTCTAGATAATTGTAATAATTTCTGAAATAAACTTTTTTTTTTTCCCTCTGGAAAAGGCCTGATGTAATTTTGATAGCAATTGTAATTGAATCTATAGATCAGTTTTGGGAGAATTGTTATTTTAATCATAATGCACCTTAAACATGAAGTATCCATCCATTTATTCAGATCTTTTAATTTTCTTCAGTAGCATTGTGTAATTTTCATTGTACAAGTCTTGCAAGGTTTTTGTTGAATTGTTTTTATTTTTTTATTTTTGAGAGATAGAAAGAGAGTGATCAGGGGAGGGGCAACTAGAGAGGGAGAGAGGGAATGTTAAACAGGTTCCATGCCCAGGGCAGTGCCTGACTCAAGGCCAGTCTAACAATTGTGAAATCATGAGCTGAGCCGAAATCAAGTCAGATTCTTAACCAACTGAACCACCTAGGTATCCCTATTGAATTATTTTTGAATACTTAATCTTTTTGATCCTGTTGTGTATGGGATTGATTTCTTAATTTCATTTTTGGTCTGTTCATTGCTAGTATGTAGGAGAAACAGTTTATTACTGTATATGGATTTTGTATCATATAGGCAGCTCTCTCAGCTGACAGGGAAAGAAATATACATATGCGTACTAACAAATATGTATACACATTATCTAAAAATATTTTCTTAAGTTTATTTATTTATTTTGAGAGAGACAGAGAGAGAGCATGAGCAGGGTAGTGGCAGAGAGAAAGAGGGAGAGAGAGAATCCCAAGCAGGCTCCATGCTCATTGTGGATCCTGACATGGGGCTCAATCTTGCTACCGTGAGATCATGACCTGAGCCGAAATTAAGAGTTGGTCACTTAATCAACTGAGCCACCCTGGCGCCCATCTATAAATATTTTTTATTTATTCATCTGTATTTATCTTAAGCTAAACATGCATTCATATTGATGTCTTCAACTCTAATCTGTTAGCACATGAGTAATCATAGTCTTCTCCCCTTTGTCTATTAATCTCCCACTCCTGCAGGGAGTAATCTGGCTCCTAGTATTTGCTGTCCATTAAACTTAATTGTTTGATTCAGTTATGTATATATAGCAGTTTAAAAACTTCGAAAAGATTTTTACCCCTGTGGGAAATAGTCTTATCCACTGGAGTATAGTATTTATGGATAGTTCCTTTTGCCTTTAGTCTTACAGACTAGACCCAACTCATTAATGGTGAGAGTCTGGTTACTTTCCCCCTTGGATCAGTAACATGGTAAGCATGTCCTTTTTTGCCATCCTACTCAAAATCATACTGGAAGTCTTAGCTAGTTCATAGTTCAATAAGATAAGAAAAAGAAATTAAAATGTTTATTGGAAAAGAAATAAAACTATTTTTCTTTGTTGATTATAAGATTATGTAGAAAATTTCAGAGTATCTCCAAAAACCTAGAACTAATAAGCAAGGATAAGAAGGATGCATGACACCTGTTGCATATGCAGAAGTGGATGGTTTTCTTATAAGCCAACAGTAAACAATTAGAGTGTATAATTTTAAAAATACCATTTCCAGTTGCACCAAGTGAAGTTGAAATACTTGTATATAAATCTAACAATATATGTACAGGATCTATTGTTGGAAAATTAGAAAGCACTGATAAAAGATGTCAAAGAAGATCTAAATGTATTTTGTGTTCAGGGATTGGAAGACTGAATATTATTAAAATGTCTGTTTTTCCCATCTTGATCTACAAATTGAATGCAGTTTCCATCAAAATTCCACCAAAAAGGGGTGCCTTGGTGGCTCAGTCGCTTAAGCATCTGTCTTTGGCTTAGGTCATGATCTCACAGCTTGTGAGTTCGAGCCCCATATCAGGCTCTGTGCTGACAGCTCAGAGCCTAGAGTCTGCTTCAGATTCTGGTCTCCCTTTCTGTCTAAGCCCTTCCCCAACTTGTGCTCTCTTTCCCCCTCAAAAATAAATAAACATTAAAAAAATTAAAAAACAATTCCACCAAAAAAAAAATTCCACCAAAATATGTTGTAGCTACTGATAAGCTGATTCTGAGCTTTATATGGAAAGGTGGATACTCTGTAACAAGTAATGTAGTGGGAAAGAAGCACAAAGTTGAAGGACTCAAAAGTCGAAGGACTCAGACCACTTGGTTTTCAAGACTTAGTGTGGAACTACAGTTATGAAGGTAGCATGCTACTGGTAAAGGGGCAGATCTGTAGATCAATAGAACAGATTAAAGAGCTCAGAAATAGGCTCACGCAAATATAACAAACTGATCTTTGTCAAAGGCAGAAAGACTGCTCGGTGGTGAAAGGATAGTCTTTCCAAATAGTGTTGGAACAATGTATGTTCACAGGTTTAAAAAAAAAAAAAGTGAACTTACTTAGAGACCTTACACTTTAACAAAAATTCACTCAAAATGGATCACAGACCTTAAATATAAAATGGAAAACTGTAAGACTTCTAAAATTAATACAAAATAATATGTGACCTTGGGTTTGGGTAGTGAGTTTCAGATACAACATCAAAAGCCATTAATTCATCGAGCACCTGGGTGGCTATGTCATTTAAGCATCTGACTCCTGATTTTGGCTCTGGTCGTAATATCATGGTCATGAGATCGAGCCCCACATTGGGCTCCATCCTGGGCATGGAGACTGCTTAAGATTCTCTCCCTCTTCCTCTGCTCCTCCTCCATGTCTCTCTCAAAAAGCATAATTCATGAAAGAAGAAATTGATAAGTAGGACTTCATTAAAATTACAAATGTTTGCTCTGAAAAAAGTGTCAATAGAATGAAAAGACAAACCACAGACTAGAAGAAAATTTACAAAACCCATATCCAGTAAAAGACTTTAATATACAAAGAACTCTTAAAATACAGTAATAAGAATACAACCCAAATAGAAATAGTGCAAAAGGTCTGAACATACACCTCACCAAAGAATATACAGAGATGGCAAATGAGCAAATGGAAAGAAGGTCATTTGCAATTAGAGAAAGTAAATTTAAAAAAAATGAAAAATCCCCGTACCCAAATTAGAATGATTAAAATTTTTAAAAAACTCAAAATACCAAAAGACAGTAATATTAATAGATTATTTTTGCTTTTGTTTTCCTTGCCTCAGGAGACATATCTAGTAAGAAGTTGGTACAGCCCATATCAAAGAAGTTACTGACTGTGTTTTCTTCTAGGACTTTTATGGTTTCAGGTCTCACATTTAGGTCTTTACTCCATTTTGAATTTATTTTTGTATGTAGTCTACAAAAGTGGCCAGTTTCATTCTTTTGCATGTAGCTGTCCAATTTTCCCAATACCATTTGTTGAAAAAGCTTTTTTGCATTGGGTGTTCTTTCTTGCTTTGTCAAAGATTAATTGACCATAAAATTGTGGGTTTCTCACTGGATTTTCAATTCTGTTCTCTTGATCTGTGTCTGTTTTTGTGCCACTTCCATACTGTTTTGATCACTACAGCTTTGTAATATTACTTGGAAGTCTGGAATTGTGATGCCTCCAGCTTTGCTTTTCTTTTTCACAATTATTTTGGCTATTAGGGGTCTTTTGTGGTTCCATACAAATTTTAGGATTGTTTGCTATTGGTATTTTGATAGTGATTGCATTAAATGTGTAGATTGTTTTGGGTAGTATAGACATTTTAACAGTTTGTTCCTCCAATCCATGAGCATGGAATGTCTTTCCATTTTTTTATGTTGTCTTCAATTTCTATCATCAATGTTTTATAGTTTTCAGAGTACAGACCTTTCACCTCTTTGGTTCAGTCTATTCCTGGGTATCTTATTATTTTTAGTACAGTTGTAAATGGAATTGATTCTTTAATTTCTCTTTCTGCTGTTTCATTATTGCTGTATAGAAATGCAACAGATTTCTGTATGCTGATTTTGTATCTTTCCACTTTACTGAATCCGTTTATCAGGTCTAGCAGGTTTTAGCAGTTCTAGGAGTCTTGGGTTTTCCATATAGAGTATCATGTCATCTGCAAATAGTGAAAGTTTGGCTTCTTCCTTGCTGATTTGGATGCTTTTTATTTCTTTCTGTTGTGTCTATTTTTCTGGCTAGGACTTTCAGTACTACGTTGAATAAAAGTGGTCAGAGTGGGCATCCATGTCTTCTTCATAAACTTAGGGGAAAAGCTGTCAGTTTTTCTCCATTAAGGATGATGTTAACTGTGGGTTTTTCTTTTTTCTTTTTTAACTTTAAAATTTTTATTTATTTATTTATTTTTTTTTTTTTTGAGAGACAGAGGTACAAGTAAACAAGGGACAGAAGAGAGGGATAGAGAGAGAGAAGCAGGACTCACCCGAAGTAGGGCTCGTGTTCACCTGAAACGGGGCTCATGCTCACCTAAAATGGGGCTTGAGCTCACCTGATGCGGGGCTCGAACTTGGGGACCATGAGGTCATGACCTGAGCCAGAGTTGGATGCTTAACCAACTGAGCCACCCAGGAGCACCTGGAGAGTATTATTTTAAAGGTATCAACTTAAACTGCAAGGATGTCCATTAAATATCACTATTAAACATGGCGATAGGGAAGCCTTGTTGTCAAAATGCCCACTTAACCCAGCGAAGCATCTCAAACCCACCCTTTGCTGACCTTCTGTAATCCCATTTTTTAAAGTTTTCCTTTAAAAAAACTTTTTTAAAAAACTAAAAAAAAAAAACTTTTTAATGTTTATTTTTGAGAGAGATAGAGCATGAGTGAGGAAGGGGCAGAGAGAGAGACACAAATACGAAGCAGGCTCCAGGCTCTGAACTATCAGCACAGAGTCTGACGTGGGGCCTGAACCCATGAACCACGAGATCATGACCTGAGCCAAAGTCGGACACTTAACCGACTGAGCCATCCAGGCGCCCCTCTTATTTTTTTAAATATTTTTTTTAAATAATTGAAAGTAGAGGGATACATGTTGGTAAATGCTAACTGTCCATATTCACATAGAGATACTGTGTGATCTCTGAGCCCAAAATATAGAAAAAGGAGAAAAAAAGCTAAAATTCTATGCACTGCTGTACAGGGGCACTGCACCCTCCAGCTTCTAGCAAGTGAGGGAGCAGAGCTCTTTTTCCCACAGAGCACAGTGGTGTTGATTCTATACTGTTTTTGTTGAGACAGGAATCAATAAAAATGAATTTAGAACAGAAAGGGATATTCTTTTCCCACTGTGTTCTCAAGGTATTCTCCTCCCCCAGATAAGTTGAGGACCATGTTATAAAGGGAGAAAAAAGAGACTTCAAAAAACAGGGCAAGGGGTGCCTGGGTGGCTGAGTTGGTTAAGTGTCTGACTTTTGCTCAGGTCATGATCTTATGGTTCGTGAGTTCAAGACCCACGTTGGCCTCTGCGCTGCTGGTGCAGAGCCTGCTTGGGATTCTTGCTTTCTTCTTGCTCTCTGCCCCTCCCCCACTCGTGCTTTCTCTCCCTCTCAAATAAACAAATTAAAAAAAAAAAAACTGTAAATGAGCACAAGAGGAGGGAAAAAAAAAAGTGTACAGCTTGCTCTTAGGGACCAGAGAAAATTTTAAAAAGGAAGGTTGGAATCCATCAGTGTTCCATTAGGTATCTTCTCCTTCATCCTCCTGTCCTTCCTCCTTCTCCTCTTCACCTTCATCTTCGTCACCTCTTCTTCACCTTCATCCTTATGTCCTTTTTCATCTTCCAGTCCTTCATTGTCATCTTCTTCCCCTTCCTCTTCATCGTCCATATCAGGAGCCAAGTAGGACTGTAATAGATTTGGCCAAATATCATCCTTGCTGACCTCTCCTAACTCATCTGCACCAGTCCCTCTGGTTTTTAAAGCTGACATTATGGGGTTAATCTTCCCTGTGTGAGTTCCTGATGTAAGGGCCCATTTCTCTCCCTCCTCTGGGCAGCCTTTCTTTGCCTTTCTGACCTTCCTAACCTTTCAGATGCAGCTTCTTCTCTATATTTCCTTGGTGGAGTTTGTTATGTCAATCTTCAAACTGTTCTCCAGTTTATTGACTCGGATGTGGATGATGTCTAGTTGTAAACATGGGTTGGGGTGAGCTCAGGGTCCTCCTTATCTGCCATCTTCCTGCAACCTCCTGAGGTAAATATTTTTTATTCTTTGAGGAAAGTACACCTTTCCTTTCTCTAGGCTCTTCATGTAGAATTTTGTGTCAAACTAGAATTGGGCTGGCTTTAGAGTTTTGTTACTATGGTTTCTCTCTACACCAGAGACTTAGAACCATGTAAAGATGCTTTGTTGTGTCCCTGCTTGGTTTTGGGTTTCCTCCTTTGTACTGCTCGCAGGACAGGATCTTTCTTACTCAGCTTTCCCTGTGTGTGATTCTAATTTCACTCTGCTTGTGAGGGTAGAATAGGGGAGAGTATTCTCCAATGTTTGGATTAAGACTTAGTCTTTTTTTTTTTTTTAATGTTTATTTTGAGAAAGACACACACACACACACACACACACACACACACACACACACACACACCGCAAGATGGGGGAGGGGTAGAAGAGCATCCCAAGCAGGCTCTATGCTCTCAGTGCAGAGCCTGATGTGGGGCTCCATCTCACAGACTATGAGATTATGACCTGAGCCAAAATCAAGAGTTGGACATTTAACCAATTGAGCCACCAAGGTGCCCCCCGCAACACTTTTTTCTTTCTGAATGATAGGCAGAAATATGCAAAAGATGTTCACTAAATTTCAAGCCTGTTTTTGAAGATAGTGTTGGTAGTAATTTATTGCTTTTTTATTTCTACTTTCCTGTCTTTCTCTCTTGTTCAGCAATAGAGCAGATGCAGAAATGTAAACAAGAGGGGCACCTGGGTGGCTCAGTTGGTTAAGTTAAGTGTCTGACTTCGGCTCAGGTCACGATCTTGTGGTCCATGAGTTTGAGCCCCGCGGACAGCTCAGGGCCTGGAGCCTGCTTCTGATACTATGTCTCCCTCTCTCTCTGCCCCTTCCCTACTCATGCTCTGTCTCTCTCTCAAAAATGAATAAATGTTAAAAAAAAATTAAAAAAAAAGTAAACAAGAGAGGCTAATGTCCAGGAAGTGACAAGAGCCCAGAGTAAGGGGCCTTTCTCTGTATTTATTAGAATCAGAAGGCCTGCATACATGATGGACATGTAGAAACAATAAAACAGTAATCATTAATCCATGTGTGTGAGAAAAGGGGTTTCGAAGGTAGGCAGTGTTAGGGGTTAGGGTCAAGACAAATCTGCATAGCATCTCAGTGCTTTTACTTCAGGCACTTTACTTAAAGCAGGCACCATATCTGTTTATTTTATCTTAACTTTTCTAGGGATTAAGGTAAGTGGGGCATGCCACCTTAAGGTTAAGGAGGCATTTTTCTTGCTAGCTAGCCTTGGGCTTTTTCACCCTGCAGCCACTTTCAGCTCTATCCTTTTTTCTTTTTTTTTTTTACTTAACGACTAGCCTTGGGCACTTTCTACCTGTGGCAGCTTTCCTCCCCTACCTGTTACTGTGGAAGCAGAAGCGGCTTTCTGCTCTAAGCCTTGTTAACCCATTGGTGTAAGCCTAGAGAATTCTTAAACTTATTCCCCACAGTTCCCTCTTGTTTTTCTTGGTTCTTCTGGTCTTGTGTGAGAGGACTGTCCATGACGAGCTCTTGGTCCTTGTTTTGCTGTCGGGTGGCTTGGAGGGTGATTCTGCAAAGATATAAAAAGAGACACAGAGTTATCCAGAATTTGAGATGGATGCTGGCTATAAATGAGAAAGGATTTAGGTTATGCTACATTGCCCAGGAATCAGCCCATTCATTTCTGAGTTGGTCTTCTGCATATTGTACTTGTTGGTGCAAGGTCACATCTAAGTTTTCTATATTGTTACAAAGGTTGGAAGAAAAAACACTGCGAAGGTGTGTCTAGACAGCATCCCAAGATTGAGAGTGATTATAAGGAACGCCAGTCACGCAAATATGTTGGTAGTTAGGGTCGCAGGTTAGTTTAGAGTGGAGGATCAAGGCGTCCTGTCTTTTCTCAATAAATTCCACTGCAGTCTCAAGAGCTTCGAGGTGGGCCAGAACTTGTCTATCAATAGAAGTTTGGCTTATTAATTCTTCAATAGCGTTAACTGTAAATTTATTAAGGACATGGCTGTTTGGATAGTATAATGTAGACTGATTCCAGTGACAGTGGCAGAGGCGATAATGCCTACTGCTGCTAAGATACCCATGATCAACAGGCCAACAAATCATTTTTGTCTTATAGTTGAGTGCCAGTGTTGAACAAGCTTGGAAAGAGCACCTAGTCCCAATGGATGCATGTAGGGCTCAGAGCTGTTAACAGGAACCCAGGCTGAGACACGCCAAGTACTAATACTTGTACTAAGTACTATTGTTTGTATCTGTAACAGGGTTATACGAGGTGGAGAGTGAGTGGTAGGTGATAAGATAGACATAGTTTGGGGCTAGAGTGTACAGAACCCACAAGGTTTTCCTTGGTAATTTGCACTTCATTGTGGTGAAAACAACAAGCCATCTGAAGATTTTAAATACAGTTTTTTATTTCTCTTCTTCTGCTGGGTTTAGGCTGCCTTTGCTGTTCTGCTTCTGTTTCCTTTAGGTGTGCTGTTAGATTTTGTATTTGGGATTTTTCTTGTTTCTTGAGATAGGCCTGGATTGCAATGTATTTTCCTCTCAGGACTGCCTTCGCTGCGTCCCAAAGCGTTTGGATTGTTGTATTTTCATTTTCGTTTGTTTCCATATATTTTTTAATTTCTTCTCTAATTGCCTGGTTGACCCACTCATTCGTTAGTAGGGTGTTCTTTAACCTCCACGCTTTTGGAGGTTTTCCAGACTTTTTCCTGTGGTTGATTTCAAGCTTCATAGCATTGCGGTATGAAAGTATGCATGGTATGATTTCAATTCTTGTAAACTTATGAAGGGTTGTTTTGTGACCCAGTATATGATCTATCTTGGAGAATGTTCCATGTGCACTCGAGAAGAAAGTATATTCTGTTGCTTTGGGATGCAGAGTTCTAAATATATCTGTCAAGTCCATCTGATCCAATGTCTCATTCAGGGCCCTTGTTTCTTTATTGACCGTGTGTCTAGATGATCTATCCATTTCTGTAAGTGGGGTGTTAAAGTCCCCAGCAATTACCACATTCTTATCAATAAGGTTGCTTCTGTTTATGAGTAATTGTTTTATATATTTGGGGGCTCCGGTATTCGGCGCATAGACATTTATAATTGTTAGCTCTTCCTGATGGATAGACCCTGTAACTATTATATAATGTCCTTCTTCATCTCTTGTTACAGCCTTTAATTTAAAGTCTAGTTTGTCTGATATAAGTATGGCTACTCCAGCTTTCTTTTGGCTTCCAGTAGCATGATAAATCTCCATCCCCTCACTCTGAATCTAAAGGTGTCCTCAGGTCTAAAATGAGTCTCTTGTAGACAGCAAATAGATGGGTCTTGTTTTTTTATCCATTCTGATACCCTATGTCTTTTGGTTGGCGCATTTAATCCATTTACATTCAGTGTTATTATAGAAAGATACGGGTTTAGAGTCATTGTGATGTCTGTATGTTTTATGCTTGTAGTGATGTCTCTGGTACTTTGTCTCACAGGGTCCCCCTTAGGATCTCTTGTAGGGCTGGTTTAGTGGTGACAAATTCCCTCAGTTTTTGTTTGTTTGGGAAGACCTTTATCTCTCCTTCCATTCTAAATGACAGACTTGCTGGATAAAGGATTCTCGGCTGCATATTTTTTCTGTCTAGCACCCTGAAAATCTCGTGCCAATTCTTTCTGGCCTGCCAAGTTTCAAAAGAGAGATCAGTCACGAGTCTTATAGGTCTCCCTTTATATGTGAGGGCACGTTTACCCCTTGCTGCTTTCAGAATTTTCTCTTTATCCTTGTATTTTGCCAGTTTCACTATGATATGTCGTGCAGAAGATCGATTCAAGTTATGTCTGAAGGGAGTTCTCTGTGCCTCTTGGATTTCAATGCCTTTTTCCTTCCCCAGTTCAGGGAAGTTCTCAGCTATAATTTCTTCAAGTACCCCTTCAGCACCTTTCCCTCTCTCTTCCTCCTCTGGGATACCAATTATGCGTATATTATTTCTTTTTAGTGTATCACTTAGTTCTCTAATTTTCCCCTCATACTCCTGGATTTTTTTATCTCTCTTTTTCTCAGCTTCCTCTTTTTCCATAACTTTATCTTCTAGTTCACCTATTCTCTCCTCTGCCTCTTCCATCCGAGCCGTGGTGGTTTGCATTTTGTTTTGCATTTCATTTAAAGCGGTTTTCAGCTCCTCGTGACTGTTCCTTAGTCCCTTGATCTCTGTAGCAAGAGATTCTCTGCTGTCCTGTATGCTGTTTTCCAGCCCAGCGATTAATTTTATGACTATTATTCTAAATTCACTTTCTGTTATATTATTTAAATCCTTTTTGATCAGCTCATTAGCTGTTGTTATTTCCTGGAGATTCTTCTGAGGGGAATTCTTCCGCTTGGTCATTTTGGATAGTCCCTGGAGTGGTGAGGACCTGCAGGGCACTTCCCCTGTGCTGTGGTGTATAACTGGAGTTGGTGGGTGGGGCCGCAGTCAGTCCTGATGTCTGCCCCCAGCCCACCGCTGGGGCCACAGTCAGACTGGTGTGTGCCTTCTCTTCCCCTCTCCTAGGGGCGGGATTCACTGTGGGGTGGCGTGGCCCGTCTGGGCTACTTGCACACTGCCAGGCTTGTGATGCTGGGGATCTGGCGTATTAGCTGGGGTGGGAAGGCAAGGTGCACGGCGGCAGGGGGGGGGGCAGGCTTAGCTCGCTTCTCCTTAGGTGATCCACTTCAGGAGGGGCCCTGTGGCAGCCGGAGGGAGTCAGATCCGCTGCCGGAGGTTTGGCTCCGCAGAAGCACAGAGTTGGGTGTTTGCGCGGAGCGAGCAATTTCCCTGGCCGGAACCGTTTCCCTTTGGGATTTTGGCTGGGGGATGGGCGGGGGAGATGGCGCTGGCGAGCGCCTTTGTTCCCGCCAAACTGAGCTCTGTCGTCCGGGGGCTCCGCAGCTCACCCTTCTTTTGTCCTCCAGCCTTCCCGCTTTCCGAGCAGAGCTGTTAACTTATGACCTCCCAGACGCTAAGTCGCGCTTGCTGTCGGAACACAGTCCGTCAGGCCCCTCCGCTTTTGCAAGCCGGACTCGGGGGCTCTGCTTGGCTGGCGAGCCGCCCCTCCGCCCCAGCTCCTTCCCGCCAGTCCGTGGAGCGCGCACCGCCTCGCCGCCCTTCCTACCCTCTTCCGTGGGCCTCTCGTCTGCACTTGGGTCCGGTGACTCCGTTCTGCTAATCCTCTGGCGGTTTTCTGGGTTATTTAGGCAGGTGTAGGTGGAATCTAAGTGATCAGCAGGACGCGCGGTGAGCCCAGCGTCCTCCTACGCCGCCATCTTCCCCTCCTCTCTAAATACAGTTTTTTAGATGAAATATTTCAGACAGAAAATACTGGAAATGACATATTGAACACTTCTTACCACTATTCTGCTTTAACAAATCTTACACTTTACCATGTTTGTTTTAGATTTTTAAAAAATTTAAATAACATAGGTACAGTTGAAGTCCCTTTTGTACTTCTCCATTCCACATAAGTAAGTCGTGTTCTGAAGGTGTGTATCCTTACTATGCATTTTTATACTTTGTGCAGTTATAGATTAATGGTATTTTGATGTACTTAAACTGTAAAATTTATATCATTTTATTTATCCCACCATTTGATTTTTTTCACTCATGTGTTTCAGGACATATAGGGTAATGAGCAAGTATGGACTTCTGTATCCATAGTAGTTATTTACAGCCCATGTCCTTTCTGATTAATACCTATACTAGTTTTTAAATTTTTTAGTATTTCACCATTGGATTTATCTGATTTGATAAATGTATTGATCTAGTCAATTTATTTCAATTACTGTGTCATATTCCAGTTGGTGAAAATACAGTAGATCTATTATTCTATCGATGGACTTTTAGGTTGTTTCTAGTTATTGACTTAAAATGCAGTGAAATGTATGAGTTCTTATGAACATCTATGAGAATTTCTTTAGTTTTTAAACTTAAAGTTAAAATTGCATTGTATTTAACGTGAAATGTGTGTTACTCTCCAGATTGATTGTCCTAATTTATACTTTCACCAAAGGGTCTGAGAATATTGGTTTCTCTATATCATTTTCTTTCCTGTCTATATCCCTTCCCCCCCACCCCCACTTGTTCTTTTCAGCAGTTTGTTATTATTTGTTTTTAAAAATTTGCCAGTATAATGGATATAAAATGGTATCTTGTGCTTATGCGAAGATCTTTTCATAGCCTTATTACTGATTGCTTTTTTATTTTCTGAAGTTTCTGTTCATGTCATTTACTGTTATCTGTTGGCTTGTTTTATTTTTAATTTTGTTAATTGATTTGTGACTTTTAATATTCTGGATTCTGTTTTACGTTAGGTTTTTTTTTTAATGTTGTAGATATCATTCTTCCTAAAAATTTGTTTGAAAACAATTTCATACTTCAACAATTTACCAAAAAATAATACAATGAACACATTCATTCCCTTATCAAGATTTGTCTTTTGTTCACATTTTACGTCACTTGTTTTATCTTTTGTGCTCCTCCTCTTCCACTGTGAATAGTTTTTTTCTAGACTGTTTGGTCCTTTACTTATAAATACTTAAGTGGATACTTCCTAAGAATTGGATTTGTTTTTATAACCATAGTAAATTTGTCAACCTCATTTTTCTAAACTACCCTTCATATTACATAGCCATGTTTTCTTAATAGCATTTTTACCCCTTCTAAGTTTGCATTCAGTCTAGGTACAAGTATTGCATTTACTTGTCATGTCTTTTTAGCCTTCTTTAATCTGCAGCATTTCTACAGCCTTGAAAAACTGTAGTACAGTATGGCAACCTGAATATTCATGTTGTTGCAGTCTAGAATACACAACGATTCCATCAAAATGTAGTGAGACATTTATGATCAGGAAAATATTCTCCCTATCAAACATGTCTCCTTGTATTTAGCCTTTTACCTTGCCCATTATTTACCATGATTGTTTTGTAACTCTGGTACTCTCTCTAGATTTATCAGTCAGGCCTCAGCATAATACCATAAGCACAAAACCTACTTTCTCTCTGATTTATTTATTAATTATCATGAGGGATTCGAATTCTTAGCTGTTTTTCAATGGCTTATAATTTATCATATTTATTTTTGTGATCAAAATGATCTAGATTTTTTGGACAGTGTGAGCCCCTTCAAACTGTCTTTTTATGTTTTTGTGATATATCCCCAACACATATTTGAGTACGTCCTTACTTTTGTCGTTGTAAGACTCATCTTGTACGTATCCTGCCTCATCTTACAATTATACATTTTTTTAGGAGCCTTTTAGTGGAGGAATAGTATTTAGAAACCGAGATCTAGGCAGTAGGTTGCTCATTGCTCCTGGGGTTTTTGCCCTTTCAGCTAGGAAGTACATGTGTACATATACACAGATACACAAATACATATAAACAAAAACACATATATTTAAGAAGTCTGGACAGCTTCTATACAACAAAGGATAGAGAGGGATAACCTAGAGAATGGTAGGAGAGACACACTAATGATGGGAAACCCATTCCTGATGCTTAAAACTGCAGTAGGGAAGGACAGTACTGAGGGACCAGAAGCAGATTCATCTGCCCTGGGGCACAGAAAAATTGTTGTTGGAAAAGGCAACTAAAATATAAAGGAACTACTCTTCTGCCAAATGGTAGGTGGCCTGCTGGAATTCTCTCCAGGGTGGGGTGGGGGGGGGCGCTGATAGACACTAATGTTTACATTTCCTTCCACTTTGGTAGTGCAGACAATAGCAGGGTCTGGACACCCTAACAGGCCTGCTGTCTCGGTAAGCCCTAGCCCCCAGGTCAGTTTCATTCTTTTAAATGTAACTGTCCTGAAACTGGGCCACTTTCTTACACCATACACCAAAATAAACTCACAAGGGATTAAAGACCTAAATGTGAGCCCTGAAACCATAAAACTTCTAGAAGAGAACACAGGAAGTAATCTCCTAGATATTAGCCTTAGCAACATTTTTGTAGCTATGTCTTCTAAGGCAAGAGAAACAAAAGCAAAAATAAACTATTGAAACTACACCAAAATAAAAAACCTTGCACAGCAAAGCAAACCATCAACATAATAAAAAGGCAACCTACTTGATGGGAGAATATTTGCAAATGATATATCTGAGAAAGGGTTAATATCCAAAATATATAAAGAACTATACAACTCAACACCAACAAAACAATCCAGTAAAAAAATGGGTAGAGGACCTGAATAGATATTTTTCAAAAGACATACAGATAGCAAGTGACACATGAGGGTGTGCTCAGCATTGCTAATCATTAGGGGAATGCAAATAAAAACCACAATGAGATACTACCTCACATCAGTCACAATGGCTAGTATCAATAAGCCAATAAATAACAAATGTTTATGAGGATTTGGGAAGTAGGGAAACCTCATGCACTGGTGGTTAGGAATGTAAACTGGTATAGCCAGTGTGGAAAACAGTATAGAGCCTCCTCAAAAAATTAAAAATAGAAATATCATATGATCCCATAATCCCATCACTGGGTATTTACTCAAAGAAAACAAAAAACACTAACTTAAACAGTTAACATGCACCCCTGTGTTTAGTGTAGTGTTATTTATAATAGCAAAGTTACGGAAACAACCCAAATGTCTATCAGTAGGTAAATGGATAAAGATGTGGTGTGTGGGTGTGTATAAGTAATATAATGGAATATTACTCGGTTATTAAAAATAATGAGATCTTGCCATTTGTGACAACATGGATGGACATAGAGGGTATTATGTTAAGTGAAATAAGTCAGCCAAAGAAAAATAATTACCACATGATTTTACTTGCAGGAAAAGCATTTCACAAAATCCAACACCCATTTGTGATAAAAAGTTACAGTAAACTAGGAATAGAGGGGAATTCCCTCATCTCATAAAGATGATCTATCCATAGGCAAACTACAGCTAACATTATGCTTAATGGTGAGAAACTAGAAGCTTTCTCATTAAAATCAGGTAAAAGCAAGGATGTCACCTCTTACCACTTCTTTTCAACATTGTACTGGAAATTCTAGCTAATGCAATAGGGCAAAAAATAGAAATTAAAGGAATACGGATTGGGAAGGAAAAAGTATAACTGTCTTTGCAGATGATGTGATTGTGTAGAAAATCCAAATTGACACACACACAAACTGGAACTAAAATGATTGTGGCAAGGTTGTGAGATACAAGGTTTTTGTCAATTGCTTTTTTGTATACCACCACTAAAAAGTGGAATTTAAAGTTAAAATGCAATACCATTTACATTGACACCTCCCAAAATGAAATACTTAAGTAGAAATTTAATAAAATATATACCAGATCTATTTGAGGAAAATTATAAAATTCTGATGGTAGAAATCAAGATTTAAATAAATGGAGAGATACTCATGTTTGTGGATAAGGAAGACTCAGTATCTTTAAGATGTATGTTCTTTCCTACTTGATTGATAGATTCAATGTAATCCTAATCAAAATCTCAGGAACTTATTTTGTGGATATCAACAAACTGCTTCTAAAGTTTATATGGAGGGACAAAAAGACCCCACATTTCCAACCACATTATTCTAGGAGAAGGACAAACTTAGAGGACTGATACTATTGTACATCAAGACTTACTTTAAAGATATAGTAATCAAAATACTGTGGTATTATCCAACAAATAAATATATCAATGAAATAGGGTAGCCAGAAATAGACCCAAATAAATATTGCCAACTGACCTATGACAAAGGAACAATGTCAATACAATGAAAGCAAAAGTAATCTTTCTAACAGTGTTGGAACTACTAGATATGCATATGGGAAAAATGAATCTAGACACAAACCTTACACTCTTTGTAAAAATTAACTCCAAATGAATCCCAGGCATTTTACAGTAAATTTAAAATGCAAATTTAAAGTCCTACAAGATAATAGAAAACCTAAGTGACCTTGGGTATGCCAATAACTCTTTAGATACACCAAAGGCACAGTCTATGAAAGAAATAGTTGACAAGCTAGACTTCATTAAATTAAAAATCTCTGCTTCGTGAAAGACAATGTCCCGAGATTGTCAGGACAAGCTACACATTGGGAGAAAATATTTGCTTAAGACATATCTGATAAAGAGCTGTTAATCTAGTATATACAATGAATTTTTAAAATTTTTTTTAATTTTTATTTTTTTCGAGATATTTTATTTTAATTTACATCCAAATTAGCATATAGTGCAACAATGATTTTAGGAGTACATTCCTTAATGCCCCTTACCCATTTAGGCCATTCCCCCTCCCACAGCCCCTAAGAATTTTTAAAGTGGGTCAAAGTCCTTAACAGACACCTCACCAAAGAAAATATACAGATATGTTGTAAACATAAGGGAAATGTAAATTTAAAAACATCAATGAGATACCTCTACATACCTATGAGATGGCCAAATTCTGAAACGTTGACAATACCATGTGCTGACAAGAATGTGGAACATCAGTAACTCTCCTTCATTGCTGGTAGAGATTCAAAATGGCTCTTACAAGAGTAAACAGACTCTTACCATACAATCCAGCAATCATGCTCTTTGATATTTACCCAAAAAAGTTGAAAACTTATGTCTACACAGTCTGCACATGAATGTTTATAGCAGTTGTATTCATAATTGCCCAGGTGGAAGTAAAAAAGACGTCCTTTAGTAGGTGAATGGATGAATAACCTGTGGTACATCCAGAAAATGGATGCATTTTAAAATGCACATAAGCACAATAGATGATATAAAGCACTTGACAAAATCCAACACGTGTTCATGTTAAGGAATGGAAGATCACTTTCTCAACTGGATAATGGGTATTTAGGAATAATCTCCAGCTAAGAAACTTAATGTGTGTTTTTAAAAAAAAAATTTTTTTTAATGTTTATTTTTGAGAGAGGGAGAGACAGAGTGCAAGCTGGGAAGGGACAGAGAGAGAGAGAGAGGGAGACACAGAATCCAAAGCAGGCTCCAGGCTCCGAGCTGTCTGCACAGAGCCCAACGTGGGGCTTGAACTTACGAACTGTGAGATCATGACCTGAGCCGAAGTCAGACGCTTAACTGACTGAACCACCCAGGCTCCCCAAGAAACTTAATGTTTAATGACTCAATACTTTCCCCTTGAGATCAGGAGCAAGACATGAATGTCTGCTTTTACTACTTCTTTTTGACATTATACTAGAAATTTCATTCAGGTCGTTCAAGGCAAGAAAAACAAATTGCATCTAGATTGGAAAGGAAGAAGAAAAATTGTATTCACAGATGAAAAGATCTTGTATGTAGAAGATCCTAGGTAACCCACATAACATGATTAGATCTAATAAATGATCTCAGGAAGATTGCCAGATAGAAGAAAAAATAGAAAATAAGTTGTATTTCTGTATAGTAGCAATGAACAGTTTGAAAATGAAACTATGAAAATTCCATTTACAATAGTGCTGAAGTTTTGGGGTGATGGTGGGAGTTCGTGGGGTCCGGAGTCTACGACAGCCAAGGAAGAATTCTTGAAGATGTCTTTGGTACAAAAAGGTGATTTTATTAAAGCATGGGGACTGGACCCTTGGGCAGAAAGAAGTGCACTGGGGTTGTGAAGAGTGGTTCAGTATATACTTTGAGGTTGGGGGAGGTAAAGTCAAAAGGGAGGCCTCCAGAGGGACTTTGATATGCTAAAGAGGACTCTGAGATACCTGAGGCCTTGCTATTGTCAAGCTAAGGTTGTTTTTCCCTCTAGCAAAGCATTAACATTAAGACAGTAGGGAGTTCCTGGAGAAATGTTTTCCTCTGCCAGCCTCAATTATCTGTCAATGGGCTGCAGGTTGTAAGGAAATTTAATTTTACCTGCCATTTCCTTTTGCCTTTGTTTCCCCATATCACTATTGAGGGGTGATGTTGGGGCTCCAGAAAACTGAGCCTATAGGTTTCTGGAGATTAGGCTACTGATAAGATTGCCTTTTTCTTGTAATTTACTAAGATATTTGCAAACTGATGGAGACCCATGGACAGTCAGGAGTGCCTGAGGAATATCACACCTATCCCACCTAGGGTTGGGGGAAGTGTTTGCAGCCTGTCAGCTTACCTTATGTTTCCCCATCAATAGTATCCAAAAGAATAAAATACTTAGGCATAAATTGAACAAAAGAAGTGTGTAAGAGTTTTACACTGACAACTAGGAAAACCACATTGCAAGAAATTTAAGAACTAAACACCTTGTTCATGAATTGGAAAAATTTGTAATGTTAAGATGGTGTCCTGGGTTGAACTATGTACCCCTAAAAGATATTATTAAATTCTAATCTCTGTTTCCTATGAATTTGATCTTATTTGGAAATAGGGGCTTTGCAAATGTCATCAAGTTAATATGAGGTTATTTTGGAGGAGGTTGGGGCTTTTATCCAATGGGACTGGTGTTCCTGTAAGGAGAGGACACAAAAGAAAGAGATATACAGGGAAAATGGCATATGATTACAAAGGCAGAGATTGGTGTTTCTACATGATCAGGAACACTAAGGATTGCTAGCTACACTAAAAGCTTAGAGAAATATGGAAGAGCCTTCAGAAGAAGCACGGCTGTGAATATTTTGATTTCAGATTTCTGTCCTCCAGAATTGTGAGAGAATTAATTTCACTTGCTTTAAGCTGACAATTTCATTTCTGTCTTCTAGTCTCCAGAACTGTGGAAGAACCAGTTTTTCTTGTTTTAAGCTTTCCAGTGGTAGTTTGTTAGGCAGCTCTAGGAAATGAATACGATTGGCAGTACTCCCCAAATTGATCCAGAGATTTAGTACAGTCTCATCAATGTTCTAACTGGCTTTTTTTGTAGAAATTGGCAAGCTGATTCTAAAATTCATGTGGAAATACAGCTACAGAATAGACAAAGCAATCTGAAAAAGGACTGCAGTGCAGAACTTACATTTTACTTTTGTAAAAGTTAGTACAAAAATCCAGTACATAAGAATAGTAATATTGTAAGGATAGACCTATAGGTTAGGTTACAAAGGCATATGGAAGGATAGAATTGAAAGTCCACAAATATATCTATATGATTGATTTCCTGAAAAGGGTGTCAAGACAGTGCAGTGGAGAACAATAATCTTTTCAACAAATAATATTGGGATACGTGGATATCCCCATTCTAAACACAAGAAGTTTGTCCAAGGATTTAACACTGAAAAAATGATGACAACATGAATCAAAGACCTAAATTTAAGAGCTGAAATAACCAAAGCAGTTGTACATCTTTGTGACCTTGGATTTGATATGATATGTAAAGTACAAGCAGCCAAAGACAACCTGTACATAAAATTCATCAAAATTAATAACTTTCATGCTTAAAGAGACACTGCCAAAAAAGTGAAATAAATTACAATAAAAAGAATAAAGTACTATGACTTCACTCATATGAGGACTTAAGAGACAAAACAGATGAACATAAGGGAAGGGAAACAAAAATAATATAAAAATAGGCAAGGGGACAAAACAAGAGACTCATAAATATGGAGAACAAACTGAAGGTTACTGGAGGGATTGTGGGAGGGGGGATGGGTTAAGTGGGTAAGGGGCACTAAAAAATCTCCTGAAATCTTTGTTGCACTATATACTAATTTGGATGTAAATTAAAAAAAATAGAAAATAAAAAAAAATAATGAAAGTGATCCCCTATTGATAAAAAAAAAAAAATTCTACAATGAAAAAAAATAGAGTACTGATGCTTGGTACAATATGGATGAATTTGAAAATATTATGCAAATGACAGAAGTCAGACACAAAATGCCATTTATTATGTGATAGAGCAGAAGTAAAGAGTAGTTTTCAGAGACTAGAAGGAATGATAAGTGGGTAGTGAAAAGGGTTAATTTTGTAGTATATGAATTATATCACAATTAAATGTACAAAAGATGGAAATATATTTTTTATTAATACACAAGTAAATAGAAAAATAGCATCCATTTGTCATTAAGGAAATGGTGATTAAAATCACCATGACGTCACTAAACATCTTGAATGGCTGAATAAGAAAAACCAACATTTTAAAGTGCTGCTAAAGATACAGAATAAATGGAATTCCTATGCATTGCCTATCAAATGAGACAGGTACTTTGTAAAAGCAGTTTGTCAGTTTCTCATAAAATTAAATGTACATCTATTATATGGCCAAGCAGTTACTCTTAAAGGTATTTATCCAAGTTGAAATAATAATCTGTGTTCTAACATAGAACTGTGCATTAATGTTGCGCACCATCAAAACATAGTAGCTTTTTTTTTTTTTTTTTGTCAGCCCAAACTGGAAAAAAACCTGAATGACCCTCAAATAGAGTATTGGATGAATAAAATGTGCTACATCCATATAATGTAAAACTAAACAATAATGCAGAATGAACTATTGATACATGAGCAATATAGATGAATTTCAAATGGGTTTTGGTAGGTGAAAGAATCCATATTCAAAATTCCTATATACAGATGATGTTTTGGTAAAAGCCAAGTATAGTAACACAGAATAAGTTGTTTTCCTGAGGTTAAGTATGAGAGTAGACAAGTTATTTTGTTGGTTATAGAAGTTTTTGCTTCGTGTTGTTTAGATGAATCTATGCATTTTAAAATAACAGTATGCAGTAAGGAAAGGGTTTATTTGAGAGGCAGCCAAACGAGACAGGAGGGCAAGCCTCAAATCCAACTCCGCAAAGGTGGAGAGAACAAGTTTTTTATAACCATAGGAGTTGAGATTACATACATATTGAAGAAAAGAGTGGGGAAACTTGTGACTATTCATGAGGAAAGGTGGAACATGCTCATTGAGCAAACATATATGTAACATACATTCCTTGTTCACTTTGGGGTGGAAAGTTAACATCAAAATGAGGCAAAATTCAGTCCCTGATGTCAGGAGGTTATCTTAGGACAAGAAGAAGGAGCTACTTGCATGCTCTCAGAACTGGCATAAACTGAATGTAACTTTGCTTCTTCATAGGCTGGAACCATATTAGTTGGCCTTGAGTCCAGGCTTCTGCAGAGACAGCTAGTGGATTTATTGGTGGGTTCTGAAAAGATACAATGGCTGATTAGGGGGAAACAGTTCTCTGAAACACAAGTTTTAAATTTTCTGCTAGTTTGAACCTCATTAACGCTATGGGCACAGTTTCAGACATAATAACAGAATCAGGAAAGTTAAAGGGTTAAAAATCACATAAAATTAATTGCATTTCTATAGCTAATTACAGTGTGAAAAATTAACATAATTCCATGCATACAAAAGAAAATACCTAGGGATAAATTTAACCTGAGAGGTAAAATACATGTTCAGTGAAAACTGCAAAACTTTGCTGGAATACATTAGAGAACATGTAAATAAATGGCAAAACATCCTGTGTTCATGTAATGTAATACAATGTTCTTAAGATGTTGGTGCAACCCATAGTGATCTACACATTCAATGCAATCTCTTTCAAAATCTGAACAGCATTTTATGCAGAAGTGAAAAAGCTAATCCAGAAATTCATATAAAATTGCTAGGGTTTCTGAATACCCAAATCAGTCTTGAAAAAGAATAAAGTCGAAGGACTCAAGTTTTTATTTCAAAGCTTAATAGAATCTGGAATAGAATTGAGGTTCCAGAAATAAATGCATACATCTGTACCCAGTTGATTATTGATGAGGGTCCCAAGATGATTTACAGGAATGAACAGTCCCTTCAACAAATAGTGCTTGGACAGCTGGATTTCCACATGCAAAGAAATGAAGATGGACTCCTACCTTCCACCTTCTACGGAATTAACTCAAAATGTATCAGCATCCCAAATACAAGAGTTAAATCTCTATAACTTTCAGTAGAAAATAGGAATAAATCTTCATGACCTTGGATTTGATGATAGAATCTTAAATGTGATTCCTAAAGCAGAAACAAAAACAAATAATATATTCAATTTATCAAAAATTAATACTTCTATGCATCCAGAGACATTACCAAGAAAATAAAATGACAATATGCAGACGATGAGAAAATATTTACAAAGCATATATTAAATAAAGGTCTGGTATCAAGAATATGTTATGTATTTTTTAAAAACCTGGTCACATCTCCATAACAAATTGACAATTAAAATGCAAAATCTTGAAAAGACATTTTTTCAAAAATGTACAAATGGACAAAAAACACATGAAACATTCTTCACATTAGATATAAGTGAAGTGCAGATCAGAACCACAGTGAGATCATTTCACATCCACTAGTTTGCTTGTAATTTAAAAAGCGTGAAAGGGGCGCCAGGGTGGCTTGAAGTCGGTTAAGTGTCTGACTTCGGCTCAGGTCATGATCTCACGGTTCATGGGTGCAAGCCCCACGTGGGGTTCTGTGCTGACAGTTCAGAGCCTGGAGCCTGCTTTGGATTCTGTGTCTCCCTCTCTCTCTGCCCCTTCCCCGCTCATGCTCTGCCTGTCTCACTCAAAAATGACTAAGTGTGAAAAATATTTTTAAGCATGAAGAATAGGGGCACGTGGGTGGCTCAGTCAGTTAAGCATCCGACTCTTACTTTTGGCTCAGGTCATGATCTCACAGTTCATGGGATAGAGCCCCATGTTGGGGCTCTGTGCTGATAGCGTGGAGTCTGCTTGGGATTCTTTCTCTCCTCTCTCTGCCCTTCCCCTGCTTGTGTGCTCTCTTTCAAAATAAACATGGTTTTTAAAAAGCATGACAAATAATGTCTTGGCAAGAATGTGCATAAATTGAAATGTCAACATAACTGCTATTTAAAATGGTTTAGGAGATTCTGGGAAGATGGCGGCGTAGGAGGACGCTGGGCTCACCGCGCGTCCTGCTGATCACTTAGATTCCACCTACACCTGCCTAAATAACCCAGAAAACAGCCAGAGGATTAGCAGAACAGAGTCACCGGACCCAAGTGCAGACGAGAGGCCCACGGAAGAGGGTAGGAAGGGCGGCGAGGCGGTGCGCGCTCCACGGACTGGCGGGAGGGAGCCGGGGCGGAGGGGTGGCTCGCCGGCCAAGCAGAGCCCCCGAGTCCGGCTTGCAAAAGCGGAGGGGCCTGATGGACTGTGTTCCGACAGCAAGCGCGACTTAGCAAGCGCGACTTAGCGTCTGGGAGGTCATAAGTTAACAGCTCTGCTCGGAAAGCGGGAAGGCTGGAGGACAAAGGGAGGGTGAGCTGCGGAGCCCCCGGACGACAGAGCTCAGTTTGGCGGGGAACAAAGGCGCTAGCCAGCGCCATCTCCCCCGCCCATCCCCCAGCCAAAATCCCAAAGGGAACCGGCTCCGGCCAGGGAAATTGCTCGCTCCGCGCGAACACCCAACTCTGTGCTTCTGCGGAGCCAAACCTCCGGCAGCGATTTGACTCCCTCCGGCTGCCACAGGGCCCCTCCTGAAGTGGATCACCTAAGGAGAAGCGAGCTAAGCCTGCCCCCCCTGCCGCCGGGCACCTTGCCTTCCCACCCCAGCTAATACGCCAGATCCCCAGCATCACAAGCCTGGCAGTGTGCAAGTAGCCCAGACGGGCCACGCCACCCCACAGTGAATCCCGCCCCTAGGAGAGGGGAAGAGAAGGCACACACCAGTCTGACTGTGGCCCCAGCGGTGGGCTGGGGGCAGACATCAGGTCGGACTGCGGCCCCGCCCACCAACTCCAGTTATACACCACAGCACAGGGGAAGTGCCCTGCAGGCCCTCACCACACCAGGGACTATCCAAAATGACCAAGCGGAAGAATTCCCCTCAGAAGAATCTCCAGGAAATAACAACAGCTAATGAGCTGATCAAAAAGGATTTAAATAATATAACAGAAAGTGAATTTAGAATAATAGTCATAAAATTAATCGCTGGGCTGGAAAACAGCATACAGGACAGCAGAGAATCTCTTGCTACAGACATCAGGGGACTAAGGAACAGTCACGAGGAGCTGAAAAACGCTTTAAAGGAAATGGAAAACAAAATGCAAACCACCACGGCTCGGATGGAAGAGGCAGAGAAGAGAATAGGTGAACTAGAAGATAAAGTTATGGAAAAAGAGGAAGCTGAGAAAAAGAGAGATAAAAAAATCCAGGAGTATGAGGGGAAAATTAGAGAACTAAGTGATACACTAAAAAGAAATAATATACGCATAATTGGTATCCCAGAGGAGGAAGAGAGAGGGAAAGGTGCTGAAGGGGTACTTGAAGAAATTATAGCTGAGAACTTCCCTGAACTGGGGAAGGAAAAAGGCATTGAAATCCAAGAGGCACAGAGAACTCCCTTCAGACGTAACTTGAATCGATCTTCTGCACGACATATCATAGTGAAACTGGCAAAATACAAGGATAAAGAGAAAATTCTGAAAGCAGCAAGGGGTAAACGTGCCCTCACATATAAAGGGAGACCTATAAGACTCGTGCTGATCTCTCTTTTGAAACTTGGCAGGCCAGAAAGAATTGGCACGAGATTTTCAGGGTGCTAGATAGCAAAAATATGCAGCCGAGAATCCTTTATCCAGCAAGTCTGTCATTTAGAATAGAAGGAGAGATAAAGGTCTTCCCAAACAAACAAAAACTGAAGGAATTTGTCACCACTAAACCAGCCCTACAAGAGATCCTAAGGGGGACCCTGTGAGACAAAGTACCAGAGACATCACTACAAGCATAAAACATACAGACATCACAATGACTCTAAACCCGTATCTTTCTATAATAACACTGAATGTAAATGGATTAAATGCGCCAACCAAAAGACATAGGGTATCAGAATGGATAAAAAAACAAGACCCATCTATTTGCTGTCTACAAGAGACTCATTTTAGACCTGAGGACACCTTTAGATTCAGAGTGAGGGGATGGAGAACTATTTATCATGCTACTGGAAGCCAGAAGAAAGCTGGAGTAGCCATACTTATATCAGACAAACTAGACTTTAAATTAAAGGCTGTAACAAGAGATGAAGAAGGACATTATATAATAGTTACAGGGTCTATCCATCAGGAAGAGCTAACAATTATAAATGTCTATGCGCCGAATACCGGAGCCCCCAAATATATAAAACAATTACTCATAAACAGAAGCAACCTTATTGATAAGAATGTGGTAATTGCTGGGGACTTTAACACCCCACTTACAGAAATGGATAGATCATCTAGACACACGGTCAATAAAGAAACAAGGGCCCTGAATGAGACACTGGATCAGATGGACTTGACAGATATATTTAGAACTCTGCATCCCAAAGCAACAGAATATACTTTCTTCTCGAGTGCACATGGAACATTCTCCAAGATAGATCATATACTGGGTCACAAAACAGCCCTTCATAAGTTTACAAGAATTGAAATTATACCATGCATACTTTCAGACCACAATGCTATGAAGCTTGAAATCAACCACAGGAAAAAGTCTGGAAAACCTCCAAAAGCATGGAGGTTAAAGAACACCCTACTAACGAATGAGTGGGTCAACCAGGCAATTAGAGAAGAAATCAAAAAATATATGGAAACAAACGAAAATGAAAATACAACAATCCAAACGCTTTGGGACGCAGCGAAGGCAGTCCTGAGAGGAAAATACATTGCAATCCAGGCCTATCTCAAGAAACAAGAAAAATCCCAAATACAAAATCTAACAGCACACCTAAAGGAAATAGAAGCAGAACAGCAAAGGCAGCCTAAACCCAGCAGAAGAAGAGAAATAATAAAGATCAGAGCAGAAATAAACAATATAGAATCTAAAAAAACTGTAGAGCAGATCAACGAAACCAAGAGTTGGTTTTTTGAAAAAATAAACAAAATTGACAAACCTCTAGCCAGGCTTCTCAAAAAGAAAAGGGAGATGACCCAAATAGATAAAATCATGAATGAAAATGGAATTATTACAACCAATCCCTCAGAGATACAAACAATTATCAGGGAATACTATGAAAAATTATATGCCAACAAATTGGACAACCTGGAAGAAATGGACAAATTCCTGAACACCCACACTCTTCCAAAACTCAATCAGGAGGAAATAGAAAGCTTGAACAGACCCATAACCAGCGAAGAAATTGAATCGGTTATCAAAAATCTCCCAACAAATAAGAGTCCAGGACCAGATGGCTTCCCAGGGGAGTTCTACCAGACGTTTAAAGCAGAGATAATACCTATCCTTCTCAAGCTATTCCAAGAAATAGAAAGGGAAGGAAAACTTCCAGACTCATTCTATGAAGCCAGTATTCCTTTGATTCCTAAACCAGACAGAGACCCAGTAAAAAAAGAGAACTACAGGCCAATATCCCTGATGAATATGGATGCAAAAATTCTCAATAAGATACTAGCAAATCGAATTCAACAGCATATAAAAAGAATTATTCACCATGATCAAGTGGGATTCATTCCTGGGATGCAGGGCTGGTTCAACATTCGCAAATCAATCAACGTGATACATCACATTAACAAAAAAAAAGAAGAACCATATGATCCTGTCAATCGATGCAGAAAAGGCCTTTGACAAAATCCAGCACCCTTTCTTAATAAAAACCCTTGAGAAAGTCGGGATAGAAGGAACATACTTAAAGATCATAAAAGCCATTTATGAAAAGCCCACAGCTAACATCATCCTCAATGGGGAAAAACTGAGAGCTTTTTCCCTGAGATCAGGAACACGACAGGGATGCCCACTCTCACCGTTGTTGTTTAACATAGTGCTGGAAGTTCTAGCATCAGCAATCAGACAACAAAAGGAAATCAAAGGCATCAAAATTGGCAAAGATGAAGTCAAGCTTTCGCTTTTTGCAGATGACATGATATTATACATGGGAAATCCGATAGACTCCACCAAAAGTCTGCTAGAACTGATACATGAATTCAGCAAAGTTGCAGGATACAAAATCAATGTCCAGAAATCAGTTGCATTCTTATACACTAACAATGAAGCAACAGAAAGACAAATAAAGAAACTGATCCCATTTACAATTGCACCAAGAAGCATAAAATACCTAGGAATAAATCTAACCAAAGATGTAAAGGATCTGTATGCTGAAAACTATAGAAAGCTTATGAAGGCAATTGAAGAAGATTTAAAGAAATGGAAAGACATTCCCTGCTCATGGATTGGAAAAATAAATATTGTCAAAATGTCAATACTACCCAAAGCTATCTACACATTCAATGCAATCCCAATCAAAATTGCACCAGCATTCTTCTCGAAACTAGAACAAGCAATCCTAAAATTCATATGGAACCACAAAAGGCCCCGAATAGCCAAAGGAATTTTGAAGAAGAAGACCAAAGCAGGAGGCATCACAATCCCAGACTTGAGCCTCTACTACAAAGCTGTCATCATCAAGACAGCATGGTATTGGCACAAAAACAGACACACAGACCAATGGAATAGAATAGAAACCCCACAACTAGACCCACAAACGTATGGCCAACTCATCTTTGACAAAGCAGGAAAGAACATCCAATGGAAAAAAGACAGCCTCTTTAACAAATGGTGCTGGGAGAACTGGACAGCAACATGCAGAAGGTTGAAACTAGACCACTTTCTCACACCATTTACAAAAATAAACTCAAAATGGATAAAGGACCTAAATGTGAGACAGGAAACCATCAGAACCTTAGAGGAGAAAGCAGGAAAAGACCTCTCTGACCTCAGCCGTAGCAATCTCTTACTCGACACATCCCCAAAGGCAAGGGAATTAAAAGCAAAAGTGAATTATTGGGACCTTATGAAGATAAAAAGCTTCTGCACAGCAAAGGAAACAACCAACAAAACTAAAAGGCAACCAACGGAATGGGAAAAGATATTTGCAAATGACATATCGGACAAAGGGCTAGTATCTAAAATCTATAAAGAGCTCACCAAACTCCACACCCGAAAAACAAATAACCCAGTGAAGAAATGGGCAGAAAACATGAATAGACACTTCTCTAAAGAAGACATCCAGATGGCCAACAGGCACATGAAAAGATGTTCAGCGTCGCTCCTTATCAGGGAAATACAAATCAAAACCACACTCAGGTATCACCTCACGCCAGTCAGAGTGGCCAAAATGAACAAATCAGGAGACTATAGATGCTGGAGAGGATGTGGAGAAACGGGAACCCTCTTGCACTGTTGGTGGGAATGCAAATTGGTGCAGCCGCTCTGGAAAGCAGTGTGGAGGTTCCTCAGAAAATTAAAAATAGACCTACCCTATGACCCAGCAATAGCACTGCTAGGAATCTACCCAAGGGATACAGGAGTACTGATGCATAGGGGCACTTGTACCCCAATGTTCATAGCAGCACTCTCAACAATAGCCAAATTATGGAAAGAGCCTAAATGTCCATCAACTGATGGATGGATAAAGAAATTGTGGTTTATATACACAATGGAATACTACGTGGCAATGAGAAAAAATGAAATATGGCCTTTTGTAGCAACGTGGATGGAACTGGAGAGTGTGATGCTAAGTGAAATAAGCCATACAGAGAAAGACAGATACCATATGGTTTCACTCTTATGTGGATCCTGAGAAACTTAACAGGAACCCATGGGGGAGGGGAAGGAAAAAAAAAAAAAAAAAAAAAAAGGACGTTAGAGTGGGAGAGAGCCAAAGCATAAGAGACTGTTAAAAACTGAGAACAAAGTGAGGGTTGATGGGGGGTGGGAGGGAGGGGCGGGTGGGTGATGGGTATTGAGGAGGGCACCTTTTGGGATGAGCACTGGGTGTTGTATGGAAACCAATTTGTCAAAAAACTTCATATAAAAAAAATAATAAAAAAATAAAATAAAATAAAATGGTTTAGCCGCAGTAGAATACAGTGCAAATGTCCAAAGTAATAAAATTTTGGTATATGCATAAAATGGAGTATTATTCAGGCATGAAAAGTCATGAATTACTGATACATGCTATAGTGTCGATGAACTTACAAAACATTATGCAAAGTGAATGAAAGTAGACACAAAGGTTGCATGTATGATTCCATACATATAGATAATTCCTTTGAAAAAGAATTTTGATTGGTAGCTGCCACAAGCTCGGAGAGGCAATGTGGAGAAACTGTTTAATGACTATAGTGTTTTGAGTGAGGTGAACATTTTGCAGGTAGATCATGTGAATGGGATTTAATGCTACTAAGCTGTTTACTTTAAAATTGTTACTTTGATGTTATATGGATTTCATATCAGGAAATTGTGTTTTAAAAAATGACCTGACAAAAGAATAGCCTAGTACCAAATTGTTCCACTGGTGAGTTCTTTCAGAAATTAAAGAATTAATACCACTCTTCAACCTCTTTCAGAAAATAGAATTGAGAAAACACTCCAACTCATTTTGAGACATTTCCCTTGTACCAGTGTCAAACACAACCTATATATACCTTATCTATAAATGCCAAAAACCTTAATAAAGTACTAGTAAATCAAATGTAGCAACATGTTAACAAACTCCACACCCTTTCACAGTGTACAAAGCTCTACAAACTAAGAATAGAATGGAATTTCCTCAAGAGGATGAAAAGCATTTGTGAAAAACAGCTAACATACTTACTGTGAAAAGTCTGTCTTCCCTTTGTTATCACAAATAAAACTATGATGCCACTTGTATTTAGCTTTGTGCTACAAGTTCTAGCCAGAGCAGTCAGGCAAGAAAAAGAATAAAATACACTGAAATTGGAATGGATGAAGTAAAGCTGTCTTAATCTCAGATGACGTGATCTTACATGTAGGAAGTCCTAAAGAATCTGCGTGAAAAACCAGTAGAGCTTGTAAGAAATTCAGCAAGGTTTCAGAACATTTGCAAAATACACAAAAGTCAGTTGTATTTTTATACAGTAGCTATGTACAATGCAAAAGGGAAAATAAGGAAACAATTCCATCTATAATATTAGCATAAAGAATAAAATAGGGTACATTTATTCAAGTAGGTGGGAGGCTTGTAAATTTAAGTCTATAAAACTTCACTGAGAGAAATGAAAGAAAACCTAAACAAATGGAAAGGCATCCTGTGTTCATTTACTGGAAAGCATAATTTAGCATGTTGTCAGCCCTTAAAGTGATATACAGATTGAATGCAATCCTTATCAAAATCTCAACTGTCATTTTTATAGAAATGGAAAAGCTGATCCTAAAATAGATACAGAATTACAAAGGGCCCTGGATAGCCTAAACAATCTTGAGAAACACAAATCTAGATGATGGACACTTCCTTTTTTCAAACCTTACAACAAAGTTATAGTAATCTAAACAATGTGGTATTTTTATAAGGATAGACATATCAGCCAATGGAATAGAAAAGAGTCCAGAAATACTCCCATACATCTATGGCTAATTGATTTTTAGAAGGTTGCCAAGATGATTCAATTATGAAAGAATAATCTCTTCAACAGATGGTCCTTCAACAACTGGAGAGCAACTTAGAAAGAATGTAGTTGGACCTTTACTTCATACCCTTTACAAAAATGAACTCAAAATCAATGAAAAGCTAAATGTATGAGCTAACACTATAAAAACTTTAATAGAAAATATAGTTAAATTTTCCTGACCTTTAATTTGGCAGTTGATTCTTAGGTATAACACTGAAATTAAAATCACAAAAAGAAAATAAATTGGACTTCCATCAAACATAAACTTTTATACCATAGGACATTGTCAGGAAAGTGAAAAGACAACCCACAAAACTGGAAATACTTGGAAAAAATATATTTAAGAAAGTACTAGCATGTGGGGTGACTGGATGGCTCAATTGGTTAAGCATCTGACTTCAGCTCAGGTCATGATCTTGCGGTTCAGGGGTTTGATCCCCGCGTCAGACTCTGTGCTGATGGCTCAGAGCCTGGAGCCTGCTTGGGATTCTGTGTCTCCCTCTCTATCTGCTCCTCCCCCCTGCTTGCATTCTGTCTCTCAAAAATCAAATAAAAACATTAATTTTTTTTTTAAAAAGAAAGTACTAGCATGCAGAATATATAAAGAACACTTCCAATTAAAAAACAGAAACAAAACCCAATTTATAATGCACCAAGAGGGGCACCTGGGTGGTTTAGTTGGTTAAGCATCAGACTTTTGATCAGGTCATGATCTCACAGTGTGAGTTCAAACCCTTCTTCCAGTCCCATGTCAAATCCCACATCAAGCCCTACATCAGACTCCATGCTGACAGTGCAAAACCTGCTTGGGATTCTCCTCTCCCTCTCTGCTCCTCCTCTGCTCTCTCTCTCTCTGTCTTCCTCTCTCTTTCACTCTCTCTCTCTCTCTCTCTCTCTCTCTCTCAAAATAAATAAACTCAAAACCAAATACACCAAGAGCTTAAATAAGACATTTCTCCAAAGTTGATACATCAGCAGCCATAAGTACATGAAAATATTTTGTACATTTTTATTTGAGAAATTCCATCCAATCTGTTGAGGGCCTCAATAGAACAAAAAGGCAAAGGAATTCTCTTTCCTGCTATCAGACATTGGAGTTCCTGGTTCTCAGGCTTCAGACTCCAGGACTTATAGCAGCACCTCTCTCCTCCCCTAGGCTTTCAATCTTGACTAAGTTACACCATTGGCTCCCCTAGTTCCCAGACTCAGACTGAATTATACCACCAGATTTTCTGATTGTCCAGTTTACAGTCAGCAGATCGTGGGACTTAGCCTTCATAATTACATGATTTAATTCCTATAATAAATTTCTATAATATATGTATATGTATGTGTATGTATGTGTGTATATATATATATACATCTCCCCTATTGGTTCTATTTCTATTTATCTGGAGAACCCTAACTAATACAACTACTTTATGTGTGTGAAGTGAAGTAATAAGAAACAACAGTTTCTTTTCTTTTTTTCTTTGTTTTTATTTATTTATTGTCAAGTTAGCTAACTTGGCTTCAAGAGTAGATTCCTGTGATTCATCACTTATATACAACACTCAATGCTCATCCCAACAAGTGCTCTCCTCAGTGCCCTTCACCCATCTTCCCCACTTCCTCAGCCCTCCACCCCCATCAACCCTCAGTCTGTTTTCTCTAATTAAGAGTCTCTTAGGGCTTGCCCCCGTCTCTGTTTCTTATTTTTCCTTCCCTTTCTCTATGGTCATCTGTTAGGTTTCTCAAATTCCACATATGAGTGAAATCATACGATGTTTGTCTTTCTCTTATTTAAGCTTACCATAATACTCTCCAGTTGTATCCATGTTGTTGCAAATGGCAGTATTTCTTTTTCATTGCTGAATAGTATTCCATTGTGTATATATACCACATCTTTATCCATTCATCAATTGATGGACATTTGGACTCTTTCCATAGTTTGGCTATTGTTGATAGTGCTGCTATAAACATTGGGGTGCATGTGCCCCTATGAATCAGCACTCCTGTATCCTTTGGACAAATTCTGAGTAGTGCTATTGCTGGGGTGTAGGGTAATTCTTTTTTAATTTTTTTGAGGAACCTCCACACTTTTCCAGAGTGGCTGCACCAGTTTGCATTCCCACCAACAGTTTAGGAGTGTTCCCTTTTTTCCACATCCTTGCCAACATCTGTTGTTTCCTGAGTTGTTAATTTTAGCCACTCTGAGCAGCTTGTTTTCATTTGTATTTCCCTGAAGATGACTGATGTTGAGCATCTTTTCATTGTGTCTGTTTGCCTTTGGATGTCTTCTTTGGAAAAGAGACTATTCATCTCTCCTGCCCATTTCTTCACTGGATTATTTGTTTTTTGGGTGTTGAGTTTAGTAAGTTCTTTATAGATTTTTGATTCTAACCCTTTATCCAATATGTTATTTGCAAATATCTTCTCCCATTTTGTTGGTTGCCTTTTAGTTTTGTTGATTGTTTCTTTTCTTGTGCAGAAGGTTTTTATTTTGATTACATCCCAATACTTCATTTGTGGTTTTACTTCCCTTACCTTCAGAGACATGTCAAGTAAATTGCTGTGGCAAAGGTCCAAGAGGTTGCTGCCTGTTATCTCCTCGAGGATTTTGATGGCTTCCTATCTCACATCTAGGTCTTTCATCCATTTTGAGTTTATTTTTGTGTATGGTGTAAAAAAAGTGGTCCAGTTTCATTCTTATACATGTTGTTGTCCAGTTCTCCCAGCACCATTTGCTAAAGAGACTGTCTTTTTTCCAATGGATACTCTTTCCTGGTTTGTTGAAGATTAGTTGGCCATATGTTTGTGGGTCCATTTCTGGGTTTTGTATTCTGTTGCATTGGCCTAGTGTCTGTTTTTGTGCCAATACCATACTGTCTCAATTACAGCTTTGTAATACAGGCTAAAGTCTGGGATTATGATGCCTCCAGCTTTGGTTTTCTTTGTAAACATTACTTTGGTTATTCAGGGTCTTTTCTGGTTCCATACAAATTTTAAGATTGTTTGTTCTATCTCTGTGAAGAATGCTGGTGCTATTTTGATTGGGATTGCATTGCATCTGTAGATTGCTTTGGGTAGTATCGACATTTTGACAATATTTGTTCTTCTGATCCATGAGTATGGAATGTTTTTCGATTTCTTTGTGTCTTCAATTTCTTTCATAAACTTTCTATAGTTTTCAGCATACAGATCTTTTACCTCTTTGGTTAGGTTTATTCCTAGGTATTTTTATAGTTCTTGGTGCAATTCTAAATGTGATCGATACCTTGATATCTTTCTGTTGCTTCATTATTGGTGTATAGAAATGCAACTGATTTCTATACATTAATTGTATATCCTGCGACTTTGCTGAATTCATGTATCAGCTCTACCAATTTTTTTGGTGGAATGTTTCGGGTTTCCCATGTAGAGTATCATGTCATCTGCGAAGAGTGAAAGTTTGACTTCTTCTTTGCTAATTTGGTTGCCTTGTGTTTCATTTTGTTGTCTGATTGCGAGGCTAGGACTTCCAACACTATGTTAGACAACAGTGGTGAGAGTAGACATCTCTGTCGTGTTCCTGATCTCAGGAGGAAAGCTCTCTGTTGTCCCTTATTGAGGATGATATTAGCTGTGGGCTTTTCATATATGGCTTTTATGATGTTTAGGTGTGTTCCTTCTATCCCCACTTTCTTGAGGGTTTTAATTAAGAAAGGATGCTGTATTTTGTCAAATGTGTTTTCTGCTTCTATTGACAGGATCCTATGGTTCTTATCCTTTCTTCTATTAATGTGATGTATCACATTGATTGATTTGCAATTATTGACCCAACCCTGCAGCCCAGGAATGAATCCCACTTGATCATGGTGAATAATTCCTTTTAATATACAGTTGAATTAGATTTGCTAGTATCTTGTTGAGAATATTTGCATGCATGTTCATCAGGGATATTGGCCTGTAATTCTCCTTATTAGTGGGGTCTTTGTCTGGATTGGGGATCAAGGTAATTCTGACTTCCTAGAATGAGTCTGGAAGCTTTTTTTCCATTTATATTTTTTGAAAAAACTTGAGGAGAATAGGAGTTAACTGCTTTAAATGTCTGGTAGAATTCCCCAGGGAAGCCATCTAGTCCAGGACTCTTACTTGGGAGTTTTTTGATAAGTGATTCAGTTTCTTCACTGGATATGGGTGTATTCAAATTTTCTATTTCTTCCCATTTGAGTTTTGGTAGTGTGTGAGTGTCTAGGAATTTGCACATTTCTTCCAGATTGTCCAGTTTGTTGACATATGATTTTTCATAGTGTTGTCTAATAATTGTATTTCTTTGGTGTTGTCATCTCTCCTCTTTCATTTGTGATTTTATCTATTTGGGTACTCTCTTCTTTTTAAGAAGTCTAGTTAGGGGTTTAACAATTTGGTTTATTCTTTCAAAAAGGCAGCTCTTAGATTCATTGATCTACTTTTTTTTTTTTAGATTCTATATTGTTTATTTCTGTTCTAATCATTATTATTTCTTTTCTGTTGGCTTTGTGCTTTCTTTGCTGCCGCCCTTCTGGTTCCTTTAGGTGTGAGGTTAGGTTGTACATTTGGGACCTTTCTTGCTTCTTGAGATAGGCCTGAATGGCAATGTATTTTCCTCTTAGGACTGCCTTTGCTGTATCCCACAGGGTTTGGACTGTTGTGTTTTCATTTTCATTTGCTTCCATATATTTTTAAATTTCTTCTTTAATTTCTTGGTTAACCCATTCATTCTTTAGTAGGATATTCCTTAACCTCCATGTATTTGGGACTTTCCAAATTTTTTCTCGTAGTTGATTTCAAGTTTCATAGTGCTGTGATCTGAAAATATGCATGGTATGATCTCAATTCTTATATTTATTGAGGGCTGTTTTCTAACCCAATGTGTGATCTATTTTAGAGAATGTTCCATGTACACTTGAGAAGAATGTGTATTCTGCTGCTTTTGGATGAAAAGTTCTTAATATATCTGTTAAGTCCATTTGGTCCAATGTGTCATTCAGAGCCATTGTTTTCTTATTGATTTTCTTCCCCCGATGATCTGTGCATTGCTATGAGTGGAGTATTAAGGTCCCCTACAATCATGGTATTATTATCTATACATTTATTTATGTCTGTGATTGATTTATATATTTGGTTATTCCATGTTGGGGGCATAAACATGTATAATTGTTAGCTCTTCTTGATGGATAGGCCACTTAATTATGATACAGTGCCCTTCATCTCTTGTTACAGTCTTTTTAAAGAATATAGTTTGTCTGATGTAAGTATGGCTACTCTACCTTTCTTTTGATGTCTGGTAGCATATTAGGTGGTTCACCATCCCCTCACTTTCAATCTGCAGGTGTCCTCAGGTCTAAAATGAATCTCTTGTAGGCAGCATATACATGGATCTTTTTTTTTTTTTTTTCTTTTTAACCCATTCTGATACCCTATGTCTTTTTATTGGGGCATTTAGTCCATTTACATTCAGAGTGCTTATTGAAAGATATGGATTTAGTGTCATTGTGATATCTGTAGGTTTCATGCTTGTGGTGGTGTTTCTGGTTCTTTGTTATCTTTGCTGCTTTCCAGTCACAGAGTCCCTCTTAGAATTTCCTGCGTGAACTCCTTTAGTTTTTGTCTTGGAAAACCTTTATCTCTCCTTCTATTCTGAATGATAGCCTTGCTGGATAAGGGATTCTTGGCTGCATATTTTTCCTGTTCAGCACATTGAATATTTCCTGACACTTCCTTCTGGCCTTCCAAGTTTCAATGGACAGGTCTGCTACTACCCTTATGTGTCCACCCTTGTGGTTTAATACCTGTTTGTCCCTAACTGCTTTCAGAATTCTGTCTTCATCTTTGTATTTTGCCAGTTTCACGATGATATGTCGTGGTGTTTACCTGTTCTTGTTGATTTTGAAGGGAGTTCTCTGTGCCTCTTGGACTTGGATGCCTGTTTCCTTCCCCAGATTAGAGACATTCTCAGCTATCATTTGTTCAAATAAACCTTCTCTCTTCTGGAATTCCTATGATATAGGTATTATTTCATTTCATTGAATCACTTAGGTCTTGAATTCTCTCCTTATGGTCTAGTCATTTATTTTCCCTCTTTTTTTCATCATTTTCCATAATTTTATCTTTGATTTCACCTATTCTCTCCTCCATCCTGTCACTGCATCTAGTTTATTATTTTGCATCTCATTTATAGCATTCCTTAATTCATTGTGACTATTTCTTAGGTCTCTGATCTCTGTAGTAATAGATTCTCTGCTGTCTTCTATGTTTTTTTTTTTTTTTTTAAAGCCAGGCTATTAGTCTTTTGACTGTTATTCTAAATTCTTGTTCAGATATATTGTTTGTCTCTGTTTTGAGCAATTCTCTGGCTGTCATTTCTTCCTGGAATTTCTTTTGAGGAGAATTCTTCTGAAGAAACAACACTTTCAAATTTACATCTCAGAGCTTAGAATGCTCAAATTAATTTTGGAAGACTGATTTTTAAGCATTAGATTAAAATTCTCATTTCTCTTTCATAATATTTTCAAATGTTAACCTTAAAAGGTTAGAGTAATTATAATTAGAAAACTTTACCTGTAGAGCAATTATAACTCACTCTGGCAAATTTATTTGAGAACCAGTTTATAACCGCTTATCGGTGTTCTTAAGTTGGGCTATATTTATGATACTTTATTCCAAAAATAAAATATTTTCTCATATATTCAGAAGTGTCTGTCATCAAGATTTTTTGTAGGCTAATGGAAACAAAATTAATGTTTGTTGTGTTTTTTACTATCACAATATTAGCTATGGCAATTGTAAAAGAGTAAATTGCAGCTAGTAGTAAAAACATGGGAAAGAAAGTAATCTATTTTATATATATACAGAATTCATAGTAATTTGTTATCTTCTTAAGTCTGAGAAATATCATGCCTAGGTAACATGATATTTCTCTTGGTCCCTGTCATTTTTTAAATTTTAACCTCTCTTGGTCCTGTCATTTTTTAAATTTTAATTTAAAAATTTTAAAATTATTTCAGCAACCTGAATGAACTTGGAAATATATTCTTCCCCATTTATTTTTCCAGATGAGAATGCAGCCCAGCTAACACCTTGGTTACAGTCTTGTGAGACCCTAAACAGAGGATGCAAGTAAACTGTCACAAATCCTTGGCCTGCAGAAAACACGATGTAATAAATGTATTTTATTTAAAGCTGTTAAGTTTGTGGCAATTTTTAGACAAATGTAGAAAACACATACAAAGCTTAATATGAATCTTAGTTGGTTCTCTGTAAGTAACCTGTCTTTCAAAAAAATATTTTCTCAAGGTAAATATTTTCTTTAAGTTTGTTTACTTAGAGAAGGGTGAGGGGCACAGAGAGAGGGAGAGAATCTCAAGCAGGCCCTGCACTGAGCCCAGTGCAGAGCTCAATCTCACAGCCATGAGAATCTGACTTGAGTCAAAATCAGGAGTCAGACGCTTAACCAACTGAGCCACCCAGGAGCCCCCACCCAAGGTAAATATTTAATTCTGATTTACCCTCTAGAGAACCAGTGAATTCCCATGGCATACAATGGGAAGAGGCTATTTTGTCTTGAATGAGATTTTAAAAATATTAACATACCTACAAAGACCTGTATATCATTGAAGACTGTCTTCATATTAAATGGCATGGGAAGTTGTTATATAAATAAGCCAAAAAATAAATAAGCCAAAGATGGCTCTTGTATATTGGCCCTATATTGTTTCCTTCTTCACAGCAGGCCCACCAGTGACAAACTCAATTTTTTACACATTTTACAAATTTGTACAATTTTTAACAAATGTAGACATTGTATGCATTTACTTTAAATGTAGCCCCTATAAGGATTTGCTTAGCCATTTTGGGTTTGCCTGGTTTGCATGCTTTATAAAACTGTACTTGTAAATCTGCTGGTGACAAGGTAAATTCTGGTGCTATAAATGACCTCAAGCCCCTGTTGCCTTGTGGAGCTCCCTGACCCAGAGTCCCCATCTTGCTGCTGAGTGATACCACCTAGACGGTAAGACCCTTTCTTATTTCCCTTCTTTCATTGAAGTTTCTTTGCCTCCTCGTCTTCTAAGTTGTGAGACTCTGTAAGGTCCCATGCTGTAAGGAATTCCCCCATCCCCTGTTCTTCACACAAATTTATTAAAGTACCATCTGAATAAAACTCATGGTATGCTACTGCCACCTGGTGGTCACATTTTTCCTAGGTCAGGTCAGAAATTTCCAAATTCACTACAAAAAACTGGCCCTCAGCTTATATATTTCTCTCGTTTTCTTTAGAGATCATTTCAGAGGTATAACAGACAACCTGTCAAGAACTATATCTAGAATCCATTTTAATAGGCTTTTACCTTTTCTAATATTTGATTAGCACTGGAAAAGATGATCATCTAATATATTTTTCAGGACTGCTCTTAAAAGTTTAATCTTTTTTTATGAGAGGGTTTATGAGCTATCTACTGTGGTGTAACAAATTGCCCCAAAATGTAGTGGATAAAAACAACAAACATTAATTGCACAGTTTTGTAGGGGTTAGAAATTTGGGTGTAGCTTAGTTAATAGTTCTGGCACAGAGGCTCTCAGGATACTGGAGATAAGGAGTCTGCTGTGACTACAATTATCTGAAGGTTTGACTGGGTTGTAGGATTAATTTTTAAGATTTCTCAATCACATTGCTTTGGGTAGAAATACTACATTCCTTCTGTGTGGGCCTCAGCATGTGCACTTGGCTTTCCCAATAGTGAATAATCCAAGAGAGCAGGCGGAAAAAAGATGCTTTTTGTGACATAGTCCTTTTGAGTCATGTACCATCCCTTCCACTTTTTTCTATTATGATTGAGTCACAAAATGCAACCCACATTTATAGAATGATAGACTTTACCATTTAAAGAATGAGGGGTGCCTGGGTGGCTCAGTTGGTTAAGTGTCCGACTTCAGCTCACGTCATGATTTCACGATTCGTGAGTTCGAACCTTGCATCAGGCTCTGTGCTGACAGCTCAGAGCCTGGACCCTGCTTCAAATTCTGTGTTTCCCTCTCTGTCTGCCCCTCTTCTGCTCACACTCTGTCTCTCTCTGTCTCTCAAAAATGAATAAACATTAACAATTTTTTTTTAATTTAAAGAATGAATACTAGAGAGTTTGTAGACATATTTTTAAACCATTATAGGAGAGATGTCAGCAATTGTGACAATAAAAGACTCATAATCTTACCTCTCCACAAAACCAATGAACAAATGGACAAAAATAGTCAAAATCAACTTTTTTTTTGATCTCTGGAAGTTAACCAAAGTCTTGAATCAACCTGGGCAATGCTTATTCCAAAAACTGTAATTGATTCTCAATGAGAACCGCAAATTGTGCCATTTTAATTTATCTCAGTATTATTCTCCAATCCTTGGCTAGTAGTGAAAATACCAGCCTAGATGCCTGGAACTGACATTATAAATAAATATAATTAATAATTATTTGTTTTTACCTGTCTTATGGCTACCTGGGAGACTGATTCAGAATTTTATCTTTATTAAGATATCTTTAACTCAGAACTGATCTAGTGATAAAGATGTTTCTCAGGAGGCATTTATGGAAAATATGTGTAAGATAATGTCTTAGGTGTCTGCTGCCTGAAGCAATAGGGAACAGGGCATATAATACATTAACAAAACAGTTTGAGAGGTAAGGCTGGGGAATGATATATCTGAAAGGGCTTTGAAAACCTCTGTGAAATTTCTGGAAATCTAAAAGGCCACATGCTTACTCATGGCTGTGTGTATATGTAGAAAAAATCTGAGTAGACCCTAAGTCTCTCACTTTCTACTTCTGTGAGTGAAATGATGGTATTTAGACTCTACCACGTAAAGGATGAATATTAGAGAACTGGTAGATGTATTTTGAACCATTATAGTAATGTTGTCAGCAATAATGACAGAGTAAAATACTCAAAATTTGATGTCCTCCCCATAAATTCAGTGAACAAATAGACAAAAACTGTCAGAATCAACATTTTTTAGAACTCTGGAAATTAACCAAAGGCTTGAATCAATTTGGGCACTACTTATTCCAAAAGGGGTAGCTATGGAGGCAAGAAATGAAGACAAAGGCAGAAGTGTAAACTGTCTGGACTCAGTTTTGGAGATGTGCCCCAACACAGAGCCCATGGTCAAAGATGAAGATTTTTTGTCTTCAAATGTTTAAGGAAATCTCTGTGCAATTATTAGGGGACAGAATAGAGACTTCAGAAGCCAAAATAACAAGGAGTACGGGATTAGTGTGAAAGTCTCTAAATAGGGTGGGAGGGGGGAATTGGATGACAGTGATCAAAAGATACAAATTTACAGTTATAAATACTGAAGATGTACAACACGGTGACTATAGTTAATACTGCTGTATAGTATATTTGAAAGTTGTTAAGAGTAGATCCTAATGTTACCGAGTCCAGGCTCATTCTGCTCACTGCATTGACAGGCCTGTAAGTCATGAGGCAGGATTTGGGATATGGAAAGTGACTATTCAGTAAGCCATCAAACCAAGGAGATTACAGACTGTTGTCCCAAAGAACCATCTCCCCTTGACATAAAATTCAAGTTTCTTTTATGTTAGCAAAAGGGGAAAGCAGGAGAGGCTAGGGGTCAAAAGGTTACTGATGTCTATAGACACCCCAGGAAGGTCATGTAACTTCTTTGTCCTTGGTCAGTTGAACTTTGTGTACAGAAATCTGGTCATGTCATTACTGTAAATTTTAAACATAGCATAGTCATTTTGTACATCTTTATCTCCTTCGATAAGGTAGATTTTAAGTAAAAAGCAGTTTTTGCAAATCTTATCTGAAACATGCATATGTTCAGGGCTAAGCTGAAGCTTCTAAGCTATAGGTAACAGCAGCAAGGGAAATAGAAGCTGCAAGGAGCCATACATGTTAAATTTCCTCCCTGTTACACTAAAAGTTCTTATCACAAGAAAAGAAACCATTTTTTTCTTTTTTTATTATCTATATGAAATAATGGATGTTAACTAAACTTATTGTAGTGACACAGTATGCGTAAGTCAAAACATTATGCTGTATACCTTAAACTTATACCATGCTGTATGGCAATTATAGCGCAATAAAACTGGGAAAAAAAATTTCCCTTTGAGAATAAAAAGGTCATTTAAGGGGAGTTCAGGGAAGATGGTGGAGTAGGAAGATCCTGAGCTGTCTCCCATGTGCACACTGAGATAACAGCTACATCCGTGAAACTGACTGGACTCTGAAAATAACCTGAAGACTGGTAAAACAGACCTTCCACGGTTAATTGTAGAAAGGAGGCCACATCAAAAAAGCTAGGAGGGGCAGAGATGTGGTTGGGAAACAAACCCCTAACAAGACTAGTCACAAACAGGAGGGACACCACAAGCACAAAGAAGCAAGAAGATCAAATCCCATACCAGTCACCCTAGGCACTGGGGACTTACACTCAGAAGATGAATCCCCATAACATCTGGCTTTGAAAACCAGTGGGGCAAACCCCATTGAGTTTGAGCCCCACATTAGACTGTGCTGACAGCTCAGAGCCTGGGGCCTGCTTCAGATTCTGTGCCTCCCTCTCTCTCTGCCCCTCCCCTGCTCAAGCTGTGTCTCTCTCTCAAAAATAAATAAAACATTAAAAAATTTTTAGAATGTATTCAGATTTAAGGAACCATCAACTTAATATAGACTGCTACACATATTTTGTTATATATGAGCCTAATGGTAACCACAAATCAAAAACCTATAATACATACACAAAAAAAGAATGGAATCCAAGTATAATAGAGCTGTCATCCACAAGAGAGCAAGAGAAGAAGAAAGGAAGAAAGAACAACTATAAAAATATCCAAAACAATTAACAAAATGCCAGTAAATACATGCTATGAGTTATTTTAATGCAAATGGTCTAAATACTCCAATCAAAAAACATAGAATAATGGAATGGATTAAAAAAAGAGCGTGTGAAGATGGTGGGGGAGTAGGAGGACACTAGGCTTATCTTGTCTCACAAATACAACTAGATAACTATCAAATCACCCTAATTATCCCAGAAATCAACCTGAGGACTGACAGAATGAACTGCATAACTAAAAGGACAGAAGAGGTCACATTGAAGAAAGTAGGAAGTGTGGAGACTTGGTTTAGGAGAGAAACCCATCATGGGTGCTGTGGAGGAGAGGGAGCCATGGTTGTGGAGAGAAGAGTAAGAAAGCACACATGGGAACACATAAGGAGAAGGTTTCCCCCAAAGACATTGGCTGGGAAAAAAAGAGGGGCTGATTTCCTGAGTTCTTGTAACTAGCAGGGTTTAAAGCCTTGAGTTTTAAAGGTCAGCAGGCTTGGCTGGGATAGAGCCCTGAGGGCAAGGCCCTGTCCTGGAAGGAAGGCAAGCAAACCACCTGGGGGTGGACTGCATGGAAACAGTGATCTGAAGAATGCCTGGGGCACACAGGGAGATTATTTGCTCTTCTCCCAGTGCATTCCTAAGAGGCAGTGTTTACAGAGACACCTCTCCAGGGACAAAGGAGCTGGGTGTTGCCATTTCTCTCCCCCCACCCTTCAACATTAACACAGAGCCCTCTGTGTGAAGCAGCACAGTGCCAATACTGGCTGCCTAACTTACTTACACCAAACCCATATCCCTGCACTCTGGTGGGACTGTCCTCAATCAAGCTTGCTTCAGACCCAGTGTGACAGGACCCTTCCCCAGAAGACCAGCACAAGCCCCTGACCACAACACATTTCCCTACTAAAGAGTTCTGCATGGCTTTAGTTCTAGTGGAAGTAGTATCAGGTCTCATTTCACAAGCAGACCAGAACACATCTAGGTAAAACTTGCCACAGTAAAACCAAGGACTGCCCACTACAGGCAAGGAGAGCCTATGCAGATGACTGGACTGAAGGATAGAGCAAACAAAACACAACACCAGAGTGCACATAGACACTAGAGACACTCTCTGAAGCACCAGGACCTGGACACTACAGGATCTCTAAAGAAAGCCATTATTTTCAGGAGCAGGAAACATAACTCGCTTTTCTAACACAAAATGCCATGATGGAAAAATTCACCCCAAATGAAAGAAGAAGATAAGGTCATGGCCAGAGATCTAAGCAAAACAGATACAAGTAACATGCCTGATGGGGAATTTAAAGCATAACGATACTCACTAGGCTTGAGAAAGAATGGAAGACATCAGGGAAACCCTTACCACAGAGATAAAAAAAAGTTAAAAAAAGAATCAGTCAGAAATGAGTGCAAAAAAAAAGAAAAAAAAAGGACTGGAAACATAATTCAATGAACAGCAGGCTGGAGAAGCAGAGGAATGAATTAGTGACCTAGTAAACAATATAATGGAAAATAATGAACCTGAACAAAAGAGAGAAAGAAGAATTATAGACCATGACAATTGACTTAGGGAACACAGGGATTTCATCAAACATAGTAACATTCATATTTTAGGAGTCCCAAAAGAAAAGAGAGAGAAGAGGGAGCAGAAAATTTATTTGAGGAAATTGTAACTGAAAATTTCCCCAATCTGGGGAAGGAAACACATATAGATCTAGGAGGCACAGAGAACTCCTCAGTATCAACAAAAGTGGGGTGCCTGGGTGGCTCAGTCGGTTAAGCATCTGACTTCAGCTCAGGTCATGATATAGTTCATGAGTTCAAGCCCCGCATCGGGCTCTGTGCTCTCAGCTCAGAGCCTGGAGCCTACTTTAGATTCTGTGCCTCCCTCTCTCTCTGCCCCTGTCCCACTCATGCTCTCTCTCTCCCTCCCTCTCAAAAATAAAAACAGTAAAAAAAATTTAAAAATATCAACACAGGTATGCCAACACCAAAAACTATTGGAATTAAATTGGCAAAATATAGTGATAAAGAAAAAAAAGTCTTAAAAGCAGCAAGAGAAAAGAAGTCCTTAACTTACAAGGGAAGACTTCTAAAACTAGCTAGGGATTTCTCAACATAAACAGGGATTTCTGTCAAAGCCAGAAGTCAGTGACATGATACATTCAAAGTGCTGAATTAGAAAAATCTACAGACAATATTCAGCAAGGCTATCATTCAGAATACAAAGAGAGATAAGGAGTTTCCCAGACAAAAACTACAAGAATTCATGACCACTAAACAAGCCCTGCAAGAAATATTAAAGGGAACTTCATTGAGTGGAACTCTATGACCAAAAATGACAAAGAAAGGATCAGAGAAAATCTCCTGAAGCAACATCAACAACAACAACAAAAACAAGTAGCAACATAGCACTAAATACATATCTATCAATAATTACCCTGAATGTAAATGGACTAAATGTGCCAATCAAAGGACATAGGGTGTCAGAATGGATAAAAAACAAGACCCATCTATATGCTGCCTACAAGAGACTCTTTTTAGACCTAAAGACACCTGCAGATTGAAAGGGGATGGAGAAAAATTTATCACGCAAAAGAATGTCAAAAGAAAGCCAGAGTAGCAATACTCACATTGGACAAATTAGAATTTAAAACAAAGACTGTAACAAGAGATTTAAAAAAAAGCCACTATAATATACTAAACTGGACAATCCAACAAAAAGGTCTAACAATTGTAAATATGTATGTACCCAACATGAAAGCACCTAAATATATAAAATGATTAATAACAAGCATAAAGGAACTCATTCATAATACAATAATAGTAGGTGACTTTAACATCCTATCATCAATAGACATCATCTGAATGGAAAATCTTTGAATTTTCCGGGAAACAGTATCTTTGAATGACACACAGGACCAGATGGACTTAACAGGTATATTCAGAACATGCCATCCTAGAACAGAAGAATACACATTCTTTTCAAGTGCACAGGGGACATTTTCCAGAATACATCACATATTAGGTCACAAATCAGACCTCAAAAAATACAAAAAGATTAAGATCATACCATGCATGTTTTCTGACTAGAGCACTATGAAACTTGAAGTCAACCAGAAGAAAAAATTTGGAAAGACCACAAATAGATGAAAGTTAAAGAACATGCTACTAAAGAATAAATGGGTCAACCAGGAAATCAAAGAAGAAAGTTCAAAAATACATGGAAACAAATTAAAGTAAAAACACAGTGGCCAAAACCTGTGGGATGTAGCAAAAGCAGTCTAAAGAGGGAAGTATATAGCAATACAGAAGTAACTCAAGAAACAAGAAAAAAATCTCAGAAAACAACCTAACCCTACACCTAAAGGAGCTAAAGAACAAAAAACTAAGTGTAAAGCCAGCAGAAGAAAGGAAACAATAAAGATTAGAGCAGAAATAAATGATATAGAAACTAAAAACAATAGAACAGATCAATGAAACCAGGAGCTGGTACATAGAAAAAATTAATAAAATTGATAAACATTTAGCTAGACTTATCAGCAAGAAAAGAGAAAGGACCCAAATAATAAAATCATAAATGAGAGAGGAGAAAGAACAACTAGCGCCACAGAAATACAAAAATATTAGAATATTATGGAAAACTATATGCCAACAAATTGGACAACCTGGAATAAATGGATAAATTCAAGACACATAAAATACCTAAAGTGAAATAGGAAGAAGTAGAAAATTTGAAGAGACTGATAATTGGCAAAGAACTTGAATCAGTAATACCAAATCTCCCTGTAAACAAAGTCTAGGGCCAGATGGCTTCACAGGTGAATTCTACCAAATATTTCAAGAACAGTAACTATTCTCAAACTATTCCCCAAAATAGGTAAGGAGGTAAAATTCTGAATCCATCTATATGGCCAGCATTACCCTGATACCAAAACCAGATAAAAACATGCCTAGCTGGCTGTGTTGGAAGAGCATGCAACTCTTGATCTCAGGGTCATGAGTTTGAGCCCATGTTGGGTGTAGAGATTACTAAAAACAACAACAACAGCAACAACAACAACAAACAGATAAAGTCTCCACTAAAAAAAAAGAACTACAACCAATATTCCTGAGCATGGATACAAAAACTCTCACTGAAATACTAGCAAACTGAATTCAATAATACATTAAAAGAGCCATTCACCAGTATTAAGTAGCCTTTACTCCTGTGTTGCAAGGGTGGTTCAGTATTTGCAAATCAATCAATGTGATATGCCACATTAATAAAAGGATAAGAACCATCTGATTCTTTGAATAGGTGCAAGAAAAAGCATTTGATAAAGTACAACATCTTCAACAAAGTAGGTTTAGAGGGAACATACCTCTATATAATGGCCATCTATGAAAAACCCACAGCTAAGAAAGGCCATCTATGAAAAACCCCATCATCTTCAATGAGGAAAAACTGAGAGCTTTTCCTTTATGATCAGGAATAAGACAGGGTTGTCCACTCTCAACACTGTTATTTAACATAGTACTGGAAGTACTAGCCACAACAATCAGGAAACAAAGAAATAAAAGGCATCTGATTCAGCAAGGAAGAAGCAAAACTCTATTTACAGATACATGACAGTCTACTATGCAAAACCTGGTGAAGGAGTTAACATGTCAGAGTAATAAGGGGGTCCTGGGCTTGTCTCATCCCTCAAAGACAGCTAGATCAACATCAAACCATTTTGAACACCTAGGAAATCAATCTGAGGATTAACAGAACAATTTGCATAATTTGAGGGAGAAAATGTGGCAGCTTCTCTTAAGAAGACCGAAACACATCTAGTATCTAGCTTCCTTTGTTTGATTTTTTAAACATTTTTGAATTTTTCATTCTATCGTTGTTGTTTCTTCCTCCAAATGACAAGATGGAGAAATTCAACTCAAAAGAAAGAACAGGAAGAAATGACAGCCAGGGATTTAGTCAATGCAAATATAAGTAAGATGTCTGAACTAGAATTGAAAACAATGATTATAATAAGTATAATAGTTGGGCTTGAAAAAAGCATAGAAACACCAGAGAATTCTTCTGCAGAGAAGAAAGAACTAAAATAAAATCAGGAGCAAATAAAAAATGCTAAAACCACATGCAAACTCAAACGATGGCCATAAAAACGAGGACGGATGAGGCAGAGGAGCAAATTAGCAATATAGAAGATAATATTATGGAAAATAATGAAGTTGAAAAGAAGAGGGAAAACAAAGGTCAGGGATCATGAAGGCAGACTTCGGGAACTCAGCAATTTATTAAAATGTAATAGCATTCCTATCACAGGAGTCCCAGAAGATGAAGGGAGAGAAAAAGTGACAGAAGGTTTATGTGAACAAATTATAGCTGAAAACCTCCCTAATCTGGGGAAGGACACTGACATCAAAATCCAAGAAGTAGAGAGAACCATTAAATTCAATACAAGCTGGCCATCACCAAAACATATCGTAGTTAAATGCACAAAATATACAGACAAGGGAAGAATACTGAAAACAGCAAGGGAAAAAAGTTCTTAACCTACAAGTCAAGACTGATCACGTTCACAGCAGATCTTTCCACAGAAAATTGACAGGCCAGAAAGGAATGGCAAGATCTATTCAATGTGCTGAATGGGAAAAAAATGCAGCCAAAATATTTTATCCAGCAAAGCTGTCATTAAAAATAGAAGGAAAGATAAAGAGTTTCCCAGACAAACAAAAGCTAAAGGAATTTGTGACCATTAAGACACCCCTGGAATGGGAATGCAAGCTGGTGCAGCCACTCTGGAAAACAGTATGGAGGTTCCTCAAAAAACTAAAAATAGAACTACCGTATGACCCAGCAATTGCACTACTAGGCATTTGTCCACGGGATACAGGTGTGCTGTTTTCGAAGGAACACATGCACCCCCATGTTTATAGCAGCACTATCAACAATAGCCAAAGTATGGAAAGCGCCCAAATGTCCATCGATGGATGAATGATAAAGAAAATGTGGTATATATATACAATAGAGTATTACTCGGCAATCAAAAAGAATGAAATCTTGCCATTTGCAACTACATGGATGGAACTGGAGGGTATTATGCTAAGTGAAATTAGAGAAAGACAAAAATCATATGACTTCACTCATATGAGGACTTTAAGAGACAAAACAGATGAACATAGGGAAGGGAAACAAAAATAATATAAAAACAGGGAGGGGGACAAAATAGAAGAGACTCATAAATATGGAGAACAAACTGAGGGTTACTGGAGGGACTGTGGGAGGGGGGATGGGCTAAATGGGTAAGGGGCACTAAGGAATCTACTCCTGAAATCATTGTTGCACTATATGCTAACTAATTTGTATGTAAATTTTAAAAAATAAAAAAAAATAAAGGTGAAAAAAAAGACACCCCTGGAAGAAATTTTAAGGGGGACTCTTTGAGTGGAGGGGGAACAAAGACCAAAAGCAAGAAAGACTAGAAAGGACCAGAGATCATCACCAGAAACACCAACTCTAAAGGTAACACAATGGCACTACATTCATATCTTTCAATAATCACTGTGAATGTAAATGGACTAAATGTTCCAATCAAAAGACAGGGTATCGAATGGATTAAAAACAAGGGGTGCCTGAGTGGCTCAGTCAGTTGAGTGTCTGACTTTGGCTCAGGTCGTCATCTCACAGTTCGTGGGTTCTAGCCCCATGTCAGGCTCTGCACTGACAGCTCAGTGCCTGGAGCCTGCTTTGGATTCTGTATCTCCCTCCCTCTCTGCCCCTCCCCCACTCACGCTCTTTCTCTCTCAAAAATAAATAAATGTTAAAAATTTTTTAGAAAATAAGATCCATCTATATGTTGCCTAAAAGAGACGCATTTTAGATCTAAAGACACCTGCAGATTGAAATGAGGGGATGGAGAAACACCTATCATGCTAATGGATGTCAAAAGAAACCTGAAATAGCCATATTTATATCATACAAACTAGACTTAAAACAAAAACTGTAACAAAAGATGTAGAAGGGCATTATATCATAATTAAAGGGTCTATCCATCAAGAAGGTCTAAGAATTGTAAATATTTATGCTCCCAACCTGGAGGCACTCAAATATATAAATCAATTTATCACAAACATAAAGTTATGGATAATAATACAACAATAGTAGGGAAATTTAACACCCCACTTACAACAATGGACAGATCACCTAAGCAGAAAATCAACAAGGAAAAAATGGCTTTGAATGATACACTGAACCAGATGGACTTAACAGGTATATTCAGAACATTTCATTCTAAAGCAGGAGAATACACATTCTTTTTGAGTGCACATGGAACATTCTCCAAAATACGTCACATACTGGGTCGCAAATCAGGCCTCAACAAGTACAAAATTGTTGAGATCATACCATGCATATCTTCAGATCACAATGGGAAGCCAATCACAAGAAAAAATTTGGAAAGCCCTCAAATACATAGAGGCTAAAGAACATCCTACTAAAGAATGAATGGGTTACCAGGAAATTAAAGAGGAATTAACAAAAAATAAATCTAAGCAAATGAAAATGAAAACATGACAGTCCAAACCTTTTGGGATGCATCAAAGACAGTCCTAACAAGGTAGCATATTGCAATTCAGGCCTATCTCAAGAAGCAAGAAAGGTCCCCAGTACACAACCTAACTTTACACCAAAAGGAGCTAGCAAAGGAACAGCAAATAAAGCCTAAAGACAGCAGAAGAAGGGAAATAATGAAGATTAGAGCAGAAATAAATGATAGAGAAACAAACAAACAAACCAGTAGTACAGATCAACAAAACTAAAAGCTGACTCTGTGAAAGAATTAACAAAATTGATAAACCCCTATCCAGACTTATCAAAAAGAAGAGAGATGACCCACATAGATAAAATCACAAATGAAAGAGGAGAGAACACAACCAACACCACTGAAATACAAACAATTATAAGAAATTCTTTGAAAAGAATTATGAAAAATCCTTTGCCAACAAACTTGTTTATCTGGAAGATATGGGCAAATTCTTAGAAACTCATGTACTACCAAAACTGAAACAGGAAGAACAGCAAAGAAACCGACTCAGTAATAAAAAATCTCCCACCAAACAAAAGTCCAGGGCCATGTGGTTTTCCAGAGGAATTTTACCAGACATTTAAAGAAGAATTAATACTGGGGCACCTGGGTTGCTCAATCTGTTAAACGTCCGACTTTGGCTTAGGTCATGGTCTCACGGTTCATGAGTTTGAGCCCCACATCAGGCTCTGTGTTGCCAGCTCAGAGCCTGGAGCCTGCTTCAGAGTCTTTGTCTCTTTCTCTCTCTGCCCCTTCCCAGCTCATGGTCTGTGTCTCCCTCTGTCTCAAAAATAAATAATAAAAACACTTAAAAAAAAAAAAAAAACTAAAGAAGAGTTAATACCTATTCTTCTCAAACTGTTCCAAAAAATAGAAATAGAAGGAAAACTTTCAAACTCATTCTATGAAGCCAAGCATTACCTTGATTCCAAAACCACACAAAGACACCACGAAAAAGGAGAACTACAGGCCAATAGCCCTGATGAACATGGATGCAAAAATTCTCAACAAGATATTAGCAAATCAAATTCAATAGTACATTTAAAGAATTGTTCTTCAGGGCACCTGGGTGATTCAGTCATGCATCTGATTCTTGACTTCAGCTCATGACTTCATGATCTCATGGTTCATGAATTTGAGCCCTGTGTCAGACTGCGCAGTGCATGGAGCTTGATTGGGATTCTCTGTCTCCCTCACTCTCTGCCCTTCCCCTGCTCTCTGTCTTTCAATAAATACATAAATGCAAAAAAAGAAGAATTATTCTTCATGATCAAGTGGGATTTATTCCTGGGCTGCCAGGTTGGTTCAATATCCACAAATCAATAAATGTGATATACCCCATTAATATAAGAAATAATAAGAACCATATGATCCTGTCAATAGATGCAGAGAAAGCATTTGACAATATACAGCATCCATTCTTCATAAAAAACCCTCAACAAGTAGGGATAGATGGAACATACCTCAACATCATAAAGGCCATATACAAAAGACCCACATCTAATATCATCCTCAATGGGAAAAATCTGAGAGCTTTCCCCTACAGTCAGGAAAAAGACAAGGATGTCCACTCTTACCATTACTATTTAACATAGTACTGGAAGTCTTAGCCTCAGGAATCAGACAGCAAAAAGAAATGAAAAGCATCCAAATTGGCAAGAAAAAAGTCAAACTTTTACTATTTGCAGACAACATGATATGCTATGTACAAAACCTGAAAAACTCCACCAAAAAGTGCTTGAACTAATACGTGAATTCAGCAAAGTTGTAGGATATAAAATCAACATGCAGAAATTTGTTGCATTTTTATAAATCAATAACAAAGCAGCATAAAGAGAAATCAAGGAATCGATCTCATTTGCAATTGCACCCAAAAACAATAAGATACCTAGGAATAAACCTAACTACAGAGTTAAAAGATATATACTCTGGAAACTATACAATACTTATAAAAGAAATTGAAGAGAACACAAATAAATAGAAAAACGTTCCATGCTCATGGATTAGAAGTACAAACATTGTTAAAATGTCTATACTACCCAAAGCAATCTACATATTTATTGCAATCTGCAATCCTTATCAAAAATATCATCAGTATTTTTCGCAGAGCTAAAACAATGCTAAAATTGTTATGGAACCACAAAAGACCCTGAATAGTCAAAGCAACCCTGAAAACGAAAACAAAAGTGGTGGCATCACGATTTAAGATTTCAAGCTATATTACAAAGCTATACTCATCAAGAAAGTATGGTTCTGTCACAAAAACAGACACATATATCAGTGAGACAGAAAAGAAAACCCAGAAATGGACCCACAGCTATATGGTCACCTCATAAAATGTGAGACAGGAAACCATCAAAATCCTTGAGAAGAACACCAGCAGCAACCTCTTTGTCCTTGGCGAGAGCAACCTCTTACTAGATACGTTGCCAAAGGTAATGGAAACAAAAGCAAACATGAACTATTGGAACCTCATCAAGATAAAAAGCTTCTGCACAGCAAAGGAAACAATCAACAAAACTAAAAGGCAGCCTATGGAACGTGAGAAGATATTTGCAAATGACATATCTGATAAAAGATTCGTATCCAAACTCAACACCCAAAAAACCAGCTAAGAAATGGGCAGAAGACATGAATAGACCCTTTTCCAAAGAAGTCATCCAGATGGCTAACAGACACATGAAAAGATGCTCAACGTCATTCATCATCAGGGAAATACAAATCAAAATGACAATGAGATACCACCTCACACCTATCAGAATGGCTAAAATTAAGAACACAAGAAACAACAGGTATTGGCAAGGATGCAGAGAAAGGGAAACCCTCTTGCACTGTTGGTGGGAATGCAAACTGGTACAGCCATTCTGGAGAACAGTATGGAGGTTCCTCAAGAAACTGAAAATAGAACTACCCAAGATCCAGCAATTTCACTATTAGGTAGTTACCCAAAGGATACAAAAATACAGATTTGAAGGGGTACATGCACCCTGATGTTTATAGCAGTAATATCAGCAATAGGCAAACTATGGAGAGAGCCCAAATGTCCATCGACTGATGAATGGATAAGGAAGATGTGACACACACACACACAACACAACACACACACACACAATGTAATATTAGCCATCAAAAAGAATGAAATCTTTTCATTTTCAAAGACATTGATGGAGCTAGAATGCATTATGCTAAGTGAAATAATTCAATCAGAGAAAGATAAATCTCATATGATTTCACTCATATGTGTAATTTAAGAAACAAGACAGATGAACATATGGAAAGTGGGGGAAAAGAGGAGAGAGGGGAAACAAACCACAAGAGACTCTTAATGATAGCAAACTGAGGGTTGAATGAAGAAGTTGGATTGGATGGACTAGATGGATGATGGGTGTTAAAGAGGGCACTTGTTATGATGAGCACTAGGTGTTGTATGTAAGTGATGAATCACTGAATTCTACTCCTGGAACCAATATTGCACAGTATGTTAACTAACTAAAATTTAAATAAAAAGTTAAAAAAATATATAAAAAATGAAAAAATGAAAGATGTGTTCTATATATAATGGACTATTACACAACCATAAAAATGGATGAGATTATTCCATTTTCTACATAGATGGATAAAGTTTATTATGCTAATTGAACTAAGTCAACCAGAGAACAACAAATACCATATGATTTCACTTATATGTGTATTCTAAAAACAAAAACAAGTGAATAAATAAATGAAAGGCAGAATCAGTTCTGTAAATACAGAGAACAAAGTGATGGTTGCTAGAGGGCAGCATAGTGGGGGGATGGGCAAAATAGGTGAAGGGAGGTGGAAGATATAGGCTTGTAGTTACAGAATCAATAAGACATTGAAATAGATGGAATGGCAGAAGGAAAATAGTCAATGATATTGCAATAGCCTTGTATGGTAAGAGATGGTAGCAATAATTATGGTGAGTATAGTATAATGTATAAACTCGTTGAAACACTATGTTGTACATCTGAAAGTAATGTAACATTGTGTGTCAGCTAGACTCAAGTTAAAAAAAATATGATAATCTCAAGAGGTGCAGAAAAAACATTTCACAAAATAAAACATCCATTTATGATAAAAACTCTCAACAAAGTGGGCTTAGAGGAAAAACACCTCAACATAATAAATGCCATATATGAAAAAACCACAGCTAACTTACTGAAGTACTGACAGTTTCTCTTCTAAGATCAAGGACAAGTCAAGAATGTCCTTTCTCATCACATTCATTCAACATAATACTGGAAGTTCTAGCCACAGAAATCAGAAAATAAAAAGAAATAAAACACATCCAAATTGCCAAGGAAAAATTAAACCATCATTCTTTGCAAATGACATGATACCATATATACAAAACCATAAAGACCACATAAAAAAACTATTAAAACTGATGGCACAGTAGGAGGACCCTAAGCTCACCTCATCCCATGTATACACCTCAATAACAGTCACATCAGTACAACTAACCAAAAAATTATGTGAAGACTGGAAGAACAGACTCTCCACAGTTAAACAGAGACAGGAGACCACATCAAAAACGGTAGGAGGGGTAGAGACCTGGTCTGAAATGAAACTCCCAGCAAGACTAATCACAAACAGGAGTGACACCACGAGCACAGATAAAGGAGAGGAACAGTCCTCACACCAGGCACCCCAGACATGGGGCACCTGCACTGGGAAGATGAGTACCCATAATATTTTGCTTTGAAAATCAATGGGGCTTAATTCTGTAATTTTTTGAATTGGTGGAGCGTAACTCCAGTTACTTTAAAAATTAGGAGGTTCAGCTCTGGAAGATACTGAGGGAGATAGGGAACTGTGTCCCCACCCTTAAAGAGATAACAAACAACCTCACCAAGATATAGCATAGAAGCATCAGTTTGAAAGGCACTTAAGGTATACAGGAAGGATATTTATTTAGAAAATTCAGAAAGTGTGCCAGAGAGACAGGAATACTTAGGAAAATTCTCCAAGAAAAAAGGCTGGCTGGCACCATTTCTCCAGACACCTGCTGAAGCCAGAATGAACACTCTCCACACAACATGTTAACACAGCATACCCAGGCTCATCTTGTCCTGTAGATATACCACATCCAACCTGACCTACTCAGCAGGAATCCCTCCAAAGTGGCACCTGACCTGTCTCATTCTGCAAGCAGCTGAGATAGTGACCAGCACCACTCCAAAGTGACTCTTCCCCTGTTGAGAGTGGAAGATAATTACACAACAGCTCAACTGCAGTCCCAGTAGTGGGCTGGAGGCAGACATATGATCAGACTTCTGGCTTTGCCAACCAACAAAAACCTCACAAAGGGCAGTACAAGGAGAAAGCCCTATAGTTCAGGGTCACTGCAAACCCAACAGATAGACTGTGGGCAATATCTGATACTGCAGGCCCCACTCACAAATTAGAGCCTCTCAGGGATATCACAGGGAGAGTGCCCTGCAGTTCAGGGCAATCACAACATTGGCAGTGAGCTGAGGGAAGGCATCTGATTAAATTCAATTAAAAGACAAAGGTGAGGTTTTCGGGTTAGGATGGCAGAGTAGTGGGGTGCCTGGGTGGCTCAGTTGGTTAAGCATCCGACTTGAGCTCAGGTTGTGATCTCACAATTTGTGAGTTTGAGCTCTGATTTGGGTGAGTGCCATTTCTCTCTCTCTCCTCTCTCTGCCTCTTGCTCACTTTCACCCTCTCTCTCTCAAAAAGAAAAAAAAATAATGAAACATAAAAAAGAAAAAAAAAGGATGACAGAGTAGTATGGAGTCCCTGAAATTATTTTGTCCCTGAAACGCAGCTAGGTCAGCATTAAACCATTTTGAACACTTAGGAAATTGATCTGAGGATTAAAGCAACAATCTGCATAATTTGAGCCACAGAACTTGGCAGGTACATGGTGTGGAGAGGGGAACTGGGGAAGAGCCATGGAGCCATGGAGTGTGGGAAGCTGTTCTCTTGGAGAAAGAGAGAAAAAGAGAAAGGGGGAGAGTGCAGTGCTTCATTATCGTCCAAGAAAAACGCTCTCCCTGCCAAAAGTAGCTGGAGAGGAAGAGTGAAAACATTCGCAGGGGACTGGACAAGAAATCTGTTCTCCAAAACCATTGACAGGGAGAAAGGAGAGGGTTTCAATACCACCAGGATTCTATACACAGTGGAACAGAGACTGAAGGTTCAGAGCTCAGTGTCTGGCAGTGCTCTGGTGAGGATGTAGGGCAAATCTCAGGAGCAGGGAGCATGGTCTGTGTGGTCTATGTGCCACATGGGGAGAAGTGGTTCCCCTGATTGGAGTTCATTTAGTAGAGGCCATATGGCCTCCCCATGGGCAAAGGTCCCAGTGGACCCTGGAGAAGGGCCATGTTTGCTGGTATTGGGGCAAAGCCGCCAGAGTGTGGCAAAACCTGGCACTGGCTGTGTTGTGATTTGCCATAAACTCTGAACTTCTGCCACTTCATGATCCCACAAACATTTTCTGAGACAAGCTAGCACCTGGCCGTTTCTGGGTGAGACTCTGCCCAAGAGACTCACCATAGGTTCAGGCCACAGGGGTCTCTGAAGTGTGGGGTTTTGAAATACAGCCCAATCTAAGATAAAACTCTGGAGGGAGGTGCCACCTGGCAGGCAGACAGCTTGGACACAGACAAGGTAGAGGCAGGGAGCTGATGGAGGCCTGAGACAAAGGAGGGGTGTTTGATCACAGCATGGTAAGAGTGAAAAGTTCCTGGGCCAGATACCAGGGAGCTGGGTGGTGAAGCCATTTTCACTTCGAGTCCATGCATGCAGACATGTGTGGGCACACACACAGATCCACCCCAGTACGCTAAGCAGTGCCACCAAGTGGAGAATGGAACTGTTACACCAAGCCTCACCCAAATGTACCCTCCAGGCACATCCCCCAGAAGACGACAAATCCCTCCACCTACTTAGTCTATGGATTATAGTGTGCTTCAGAGTTTCAGTCTAGGGAATACTGAATGTAACCTCATTTGGGTTTCATTTTGTTTGCTGGTTCATTTGTTTTCTTTGCTTCTGTTTTTGCTTAAATTGTTTTCCCTTTTTCTTTCATTCTTTTCTTTCTCTTTCTTGGATACAGAAACAGCAAATCTTTTTTTATTTTTTTTAACTTTTTACTCTTATTTTCTTTATTTTAAAAAATTCTTTTTTTTTGCTTTTTCTTTTTCCTCTATTCTATCAAGCTTGTTTTTTTTAAAGAGATGATTTTATTTTTCTAAATTTTTAATGTTTGAGAGAAAATTTGTGAGTTGGGGAGGGGCAGAGAGAGAGGGAGACACAGAATCCAAAGCAGGCTCCAGGTTCTGAGCTGTTAGCACAGCTCATGATGCCAGGCTCAAACCCATGATCTGTGAGATCATGACCTGAGCTGAAGTCAGAAGCTTAACCAACTAAGCAACCCAGGTGCCCCTCTATCAAGCTTCTTTCAACAAGCGGACCAAAACACACTTAGGATCTAGCTTCCTTTATTTGATTTTTTTGTTTTGTTTTAAATTTTCATTTTTTATTTTATTATTTTTTTCTTTCTTCAAAATGACAACACGGAAGAATTGTCAAAGGATAGAACAAGAAGAAATGATGGCCAGGGATTTAATCAACACAAATATAAATAAGATGTATGAAATATAATTTAAAACCACGATGATAATACTAGCTGGGGTAAAAAAAAAAACATAGAAGTCACCAAAGAATCCCTTTCTGCAGAGATAAAAGAAGTAAAATCTAGTCAGGCAAAAATTAAAAATGCTGTTAACTGAGATGCAATCTCGAATGAATGCCATGAGGGCAAGGATGGACAAAGTAGAGCACTGAATCAGTGATATAGAAGATAAAATTATGGAGAAGAAGGAAACAGAAAAAAAAGAGGGAAACAAAAGCAAAAGATAATGATGCAAGACTTAGAGAACTCAGTAACTTATTAAAAAGGAATAACATTTGAATCATAAGAGTCCCAGAAGATGAAGAGAGAGAAAAAGGGGAAGAAGGTTTATGTGAGCAAATTATAGCTGAAAACTTCCTTAATCTGGGGAAGGACATAGACATCAAAATCCAAAAAGTACAAAGAACTCCCATCAGATTCAATAAAAACCAACCATCACCAAGGCATTTCATAGTCAAATTCACAAAATACACAGAGAAGGAAAGAATTATTAAAGCAGCAGGAGAAAATATGTCCTTAATGTACAAGGGAAAACAGATCACTTTAGCAGCAGATCTGTCCAAAGAAACTTGGCAGGCCAGAAGGGAGTGGCAGGATATATTCAATGTGCTGAATCAGAAAAATATGCAGCCAAGAATTCTTTATCCAGCAAAGCTCTCATTCAAAAGAGAAGGAAGATAAAGAGTTTCCCAGATAAACAAAAACTAAAGGAGTTCGTGACCACTTAACCAGCCCTTCAAGAAATTTTAAGGGGGAATCTTTGGAGTAAAAACAAAACAAAACAAAAAAGAGCAAAAGCAACAAAGACTAGAAAAGACCAGAGAACATCACCAGAAACACCAACCCTAGAGGCAACAGAATGGCACTAAATTTATATCTTTAAATAATCACTCTAAATGTAATCAAAAGACATAAGGTATCAGAGTGGATAAAAAAAACCACCAAGACCCATCTCTATGCTACCCTCAAGAGACTCATTTTAGACCTAAAGATACCTGCAGATTGAAAATGAGGGGATGGATAACCACTTATCACTCTAATGGATATCAAAAGAAAGCCAGAGTAGCCATACTTATATCAAACTAGATTTTAAGTGTAAACTGTAACAAGAGATGAAAGAGGGCACTATATCATAATTAAGAGGTCTATCCACCAAGAAGATCTAACAATGGTAAATATAAATAAAATGGTAAATGGTAAATGCCCCCAACATGGAAAACCTGAATATGTAAATCAATTAATCACAAATATAAAGAAACTCATTGATAATGACACCAAAATAGTAGGACTTTAATACCCCCACGTGTAGCAATGGACAGATCATCTAAGCTGAAAATCAACAAGGAAACAATGGCTTTGAATGACACATTGGACCAGAATGACTTAACAGATATATACAGAACATATCATCCCAAAGCAGCAGAGTACACATTTTACTCAAGTGCACATGGAACATTCTCCAGAATAGATCATATACTGGGTCACAAATCAGTTTTCAACAAGTACAAAATAGTCAAGATCATACCATACATATTTTTGGACCACAATGCTATGAAACTTGAAATCAACTGCAAGAAAATTTTTGGAAAGAGCACAAGTACTTGGAGATTAAAGGACATCCTACTGGGACACCTGGGTGGATCAGTCAGTTGAGTGTCTAACTTCAGCTCAGGTCATGATCTTGCAGTATGTGACTTCAAGCCCCATGCTCTCAGTGCACAGCATTCTTTGTATCTTCTGTCCCCCATCTCTCTGTTCCTGCTCTGCTTGTGTTCTCTCTCTCAAAAATAAACAAAACATTTAAAAACTAAAAAAAAAAACCATCCTATTAGAGAATTAATGGTTTAATCAAGAAATTAAAGAGCAAATTAAAAAGTACATGGAAGCCAATGAAAATGAAAACACGACAACTCCAATCTCTGGGATGAAGCAAAGGTGGTCATGAGAGGGAAGTATATAGCAATCCATGCCTTCCTAAAGAAGGTACAAGGGTCTCAAATACACAACCTAACCTTACACCTAAAGGAGCTGGAAAAAGAACAGCAAATAAAGCCCAAGCCAGCAGAAGAAGGGAAATAAGATTGGAGCAGAGATCAGTGATATCAAAATTAAAAAAAAAAAAAAACACACAGTAGAAGATATCAACAGAAACAGGAGCTGGTTCTTTGAAAGAAAACAAAATTGATAACCCCCTGGCCAGATTTATCAAAAAGGAAAAGGAAAAGACCCACATAAATAAAATCAGGAATTAAAGAGGAGAGTCACAACAAACACCACAGAAATACAAACAATAATAAAAGAATATTATGAGCAGTTATATACCAACCAGTTGGGCAATCTGGAAGAAATGAAAAAATTCCTAGAAACATGTAAACTACCAAAACTGAAACAGGGAGAAATAGATTTGTACAGACTCATAACCAGAAAGGAAACTGAATCAATAATCAGAAATCTCCCAAGAATCAAGACTCCAAGGCCAGATGGCTTTCCAGGGGGAATTCTACCAAACATTTAAAGAAGAGTTAATACCTGTTCTTTTGAAGATATTCCAAAATATAGAAAGGAAAGGAAAACTTTCAAACTCATTCTATGAGGCCAGCATTACATTGATTCCACAACCAGACAACGACCTCACTAAAAAGGAGAACTACAGACCAATTTCCCTGATGGCACATGGATGCAAAAATTCTCAACAAGATACTAGCAAACTGAATCCGACAATACATTAAAGGAATTATTAACCATGATCAAGTGGGATTTATTCCTGGGCTATAGGGCTGGTTCAATATCTACAAACCAATCATCGTTACACATCACATTAACAAAAGAAAGGATAAGAACCACATGATCCTCTCAATAGATACAGAAAAAGCATTTGACAAAATACAGCATCCTTTCTTGATAAAAAGCCTTAAAGTAAGTAGGGACAGAAGGAACATACCTGAAGATCATAAAGGTCATATAGGAAAGACCCACAGCTAATATCATCCTCAATGGGGAAAAACTGAGAGTTTTCTCCCTAAGGTCAGGTATGTGACAGGGATGTCACTCTCACCAATGTTATTCAACATATGTTGGAAGTCTTAGCCCCAGCAATCAGACAAAAAACATAAATAAAAGACATCCAAATCCTCAAGAAAAAAGTCAAACATTCACTATTTGCAGATGACAGGATATTTTATGTGGAAAACCTGAAAGATTACACACACACACACACACACACACACACACACACACACACACACACAAACTGCTAGAACTGATGCATGAATTCAGCCAAGTCACAAGATATAAAACCAACGTGCAGAAATTGGTTACATTTCTATACACCTATAATGAAGCAGCAGAAAAAATAAAGCTACCCTATGACCCAACAATTAAGGAATCGATCCCATTTACAGTTGCACCAAAAACCATAAGATACCTAGGAATAAGCCTAACAAAAGAAGTAAAAGATCTACACACTGAAAACTAGAGAAAGTTTATGAAAGAATTTGAAGAAAGGCACAAAGAAATGGAAAAACATTAAATGTTCATGGATTGGAAGAACAAATATTGTTAAAATGTTGATACGACTCAAAGCAATGTACACATTCAATGCAATTGCTATCAAATAGCACAAGCATTCTTCACAGAGTTAGAACAAACAATCCTAAAATTTGTATGGAACCAGAAAAGATCCTGTTGGAAAATAAAACCAAAGCTGGAGGGATCACAATTCTAGACTTCAAGCTATATCACAAATCTGTAATCATCAAGACAGTATAGTACTGGCACAACAACAGACACATAGATCATGGAACAGAATAGAGAACCCAGAAATGGACCCAAAAATGTATGGCTAACTAATCTTTGACAAAGCAGGGAAGAGTATCCAACAGGAAAAAACAAAACAAAACAGTCTCTTCAGCAAATGATGTTTGGAAAACTAGACAACGATATGCAAAAGAATGAACCTTGACCACTTTCTTACACCATACACAAAAATAAACTTGAAATGGATAAAAGACCTAAATGTAGGACAGGAAACCATAAAAATCCTAGAGGAGAAAACAGGCATACAACCTCTTTAACATAGGCTGCAGTAACTTCTTACTAGACATGTCTCTGAGGTAAGGGAAACAAAAGCAAAAATGAACTATTGGGACCTCATCAAGATAAAAAGCTTCTGTACGGTGAAGGAAACAATCAACAAAACTAAAAAGCAACAGACAGAATGGGAGAAGATATTTGCAAATGACATATCAGATAAAGGCTTAGTATCCAAAAGCTATAAAGAACTTATCAAACTCAACACCCAAAAAATGAATAACCCAGTAAAAAAATGGGCAAAAGACATGAATAGACCCTTCTCCAAAGAAGACATCCAGATGGCTAACAGACACATGAAAAAATGCTCAACATCACTCATCATCCAGGAAATACAAATCAAAACAACAATGAGATACCACCTCACACCTGTCAGAACCTGCTAAAATTAACAACTCACTAAACATGAGATGTTGGTGAGGATGCAGAGAGAGGGGATCAATTTTACACTGTTGGTGGGAATGCAAACTGGTGCAGCCACTCTGGAAAACAGTGTGGAAGTTCCTCAAAAAATTAAAAATAGAGTTACCCTATGACCCAGCAATTGACAACTAGGTATTTATCCAAAGGATATAAAAATGCTGATTCCAAGGAACACATGCACTGCAATGTTTATATCAGTGCTATCAACAGTAGCGAAATTATGGAAAGAGCCCAAATGTCCATTGACTGACAAAGAAGATGTGGTATATATACACAATGAAATATTACTCGGGGATCAAAAAGAATGAAGTCTTGCCATTTGCAACAACATGGATGGAACTAGAGTGTATTATGCTAAGTGAAATTAGTTAATCAGAGAAAGATAAATATATGATTTCACTCATATGTGGAATTAAGGAAACAAATGAACGCAGGGAAGGGAAGGAAAAATAAGGTAAAAACAGGGAGGCAAACCATAAGAGATGCTTAAATACAGAGAGGAAACTGAGGGTTGCTGGAGGGGTGTTGGGTGGGGGATGGGGTAAATAAGTGATGGGCACTAAGGAGAGTACATGTTGAGATAAGCACTTGGTATTATATGTAAGTGATGAATCACAAAATCCTACTCCTGAAACCATTAAAAAAAGATTAAAATAAACATAAGTGGTTGGTATAAATAAGAGGTTCTAGATTGGTTAATAATCAACATCTGCCATGGATAGGTGAAGGTAAATTGACCAATAGCGCTGAATTTTATGCTAATTATCAGTTTTTATTCTTTTGTGTTTGACTTTTCAGCTCTCTCAATTTTTTTTTAACTTCTTCATATATTAATATGATAAATTTCTATTATCTGAATTAGGTTTTAGATGACCTGGCAACCCAATGGAACTTTAAAATGCATGCACAGGTCATATAAGGTGCAATTATCTGTTTTTTAAAGGCTAGAAAGATATCAATGTTATTTTATTCCATATCTTTATTTGGATGTAATTTTTGAATTTTTCAACATTTTTTATAGTTTTCGATTTATTCATAGTTTCTCTTTCTTCAGTCAATTTTGTCTTTTATATGTTTAGGAAAATCATTATCTTTTTGAGATTTCAAATTAATTAGGCTGTATGTAGACATAGTATTTCCTTAAGATATTACAAATCTCCTTTACATATGTTGGAAATGTTCATACGTGTACTTTTTTTTAAGTTAAAGCATTGTAAGATTTGGAGAAAAAAAAAGACCAAGGTGATGTCAGACTAGACTGTTAACAGCACAGGTATCAAAACCTCCCCAAAATAGGCCAAAGGGGTTATGGCAACTGACTGTACTGAAGCCATACGTGGTTCAATCACAACAATAGGGTGCACAAAACACAACACACACACCTGAAGGCCTAGTTCTGGTGAACATGGGACATTGCACCACAGGACCTCTTCTTCATAAGGCCACTAATTACAGGATCACGAGATGTAGCTCACTTTCCTAATATATACAAATAAAGAGGGTTATACAAAATGAGACCAATGTATATGTCCCAAATGAAGAATAGGACAAAATCACAGCAAGGAGTTAAATGAAATGAAGATAAGCAATATGCCTTATAGAGAATTCAAAATAAATAGTCACAAAAATGCTCAATGAACTTGAGAAAATAGTGGAAAATCTCAGTGAAAACTTCAATAAAGAGATAGAAAATATTACAAAATAACCAATCATAGATGAAAAACTCAATAACTGAAATTAAAAATACACTAGAGAAAATAAATATTTGACTAGAGAAAGCAGAAGAATGCATCAGTATCCTGGGAGACAAAGTAATGGAAACCAAGCTGAAAAAGCAAAAAGAATAATAAAAAAATGAGAATAGGTTAAGAGAACTCAAGAACATCATCATGCATAATAATTTTTTGTATCATAAGAATGCCAGAGGGAGAAGAAAGAGAAAGAGGGGCAGAAAAGTTATTTGAAGAAATAATAGCTACAACATCCTTAATCTGATATAGGAAACAACACCAGATCTAGGAGGCACAGAGAATCCCCAACAAAATCAACCCAAGGAAGTCAACAATGAGACACATAATATTTAAAATTTTAAAAGTACTGATAAAGAGAGAAATTTAAAAGTAGCAATAGAAAAGAAAACAGTTATGTATAAGGGAAATCACATAAGGCTCTCAGGGAATTTTTCAGCAGAAACTTTGCAGGCCAGAAGACAGTAGCATGAGATATTAGTCAAAGTGCTAAAAAGAAAAAATCTGCAGCCAAAAATACTTTATCCAGCAAGGCTATCATTCAGAATAGAAGGAGAGACAGAGTTTCTCAGATAAACAAAAGCTAAAGGAGTTCATGACTACTAAAAAAACCATACAAGAAATGGTAAAGGGTAATCTTAGAGTGGAAAAGAAAAACTATAAGTAAAAGAAAAGTAGGAAGCACAAAAGCAGTAAAATTAAGTATATCTGTAACAATAAATCAAGAAACTAGCAAAATCAAAGGTTGTGAAATATGACACCATATACTTAAAACATGGGGAGGAGAAAAGTAAAGAATGGGTTCAAACTTAAGTGACCATCAACTTAATATAGACTGCTATATGCTGAAGTTGTTATATAAAAACCATAGTAATGATGATCATAAGTCAAAACCAGTTATACAGATATAAAAAATAAAGAGAAAGGACTACAAGTATATCACTAAACAAAGCCAACCTATGATGAAAGAAGAGAGCAAAGGAAGAAAGGAACAGAGAAGAACTACAAAACCAACGAAAACCAAATCAAATAACGATAAATACACACCTATCAGTAATTACTTAGAATGTAAAAGGACTAAATGTTTCAATAAAAGACACAGGTTGACTGATTGGATAAAAAAAACCTAATTTATGTACTGTCTAAAGAGATTAATTTCTGACTTAAAGACACATGTAGATTGAAAGTGAGGGGATGCAGAAACATTTATAATGCAAATGGATGTGAAAAGAAAGCCAGATACCAATATTTATATCAAAAAAAATATAGTTTACAACAAACTATATTTTAAAACAAGAGTTTTAGGGGCACCTGGGTGGCTCAGTCAGTTAAGCATCTGATTTTGGCTTGGGTCATGATCTTGCAGTCTGTGGGTTGGGGCCTCACGTCAGGCTCTGTGCTGATGGCTCAGAACCTGGAACCTGTTTCAGATTCTGTGTCTCCCCTTCTCTCTCTTCCTTTCCCCCACTCATGCTCTGTCTCTCTTGCTCTCACAAATAAATAAAACATAAAAAAATTTTAAACAAGAGTTTTAAATCATATTTTAAATTAAGATTTTGTATCAAGAGACAAATAAGGAAACTAATAATAATAAAGGAAACAATCCAAGAAGAAGATATAACAATTGTAAATATTTATGCACACAACATGAAAGCACCCAAATACATAAAACAGTTAATAACAAACATAAAGGAACTAACAGTAATATAATAATAGTTGGGGACTTTAACATCCAACTTACATCGGTGGACAGATCATCTGAACAGAAAATCAGCAAGGAAACAGTGGCTTTGAATGACATACTGGACCAGATGGACATAACCAATATATTCAGAACATTCCATCCTAAATCAGCAGAATACACATTTTTTTACAAGTGCACATAGAACATTGTCCAGAATATGTCATATATTATCCCACAAAACAAGTCTCAACAAATTCAGAATATCACTAAACAATGAATGTTTCAACCAGAAAATCAAAGAAGAAGAAGAAAAAAAAACAAAACCAAGGAGACAAATGAAAATGAAAACAAAAATGTCCAAAATCTTTGGGATGCAGCAAAAGCTGTTCAAAGAAGGAAATTTACAGAAATACAGGCCTGCCTCAAGAACCATGAAAAATCTCAAATAAACATCATAATATTACACCTAAAGGATATAGAAAAATAAACAAAACCCCAACCAGCAGAAGGAAGGAAATAATAAAGATTAGAGTAGAAATAAATGATATAGAAACTAAAAAAATCAAGAGATCAATGAAACCAGAAGCTGGTTCTTTGAAAAGACAAACAAAACTGATAAACATCTAGAAAGATTCATAAAAAAATGAGAGAGGACTCGAATAAACAAAATCAGAAATTATGAGGAGAAATAACAACTGACAACACATAAAAACAAAAGATTTTAAGAGAATATTATGAAGAAGTATATGCCAAAAAATTAGACAACCTAGAAGAAATAGATAATTTACTAGAAACATACAACATACCAAAACTGAAGCAGGAAGAAAGAGAAAATTTTAAGGGACAGATTACCAGCAATGAAATTGAATTAGAAATTAAAAAAAAAAAAAAGAAAAACTCCCAACAAAAAAAGTCCAGGATCAAACAGCTTCACAGGTGAATTCTAAAAAACATTTAAGGGGTGCCTGGGTGGCTCAGTCGGTTAAGCGTCCTACTTCGGCTCAGGTCACGATCTCACGGTCCGTGAGTTCGAGCCCTGCATCAGGCTCTGGGCTGATGGCTCAGAGCCTGGAGCCTGCTTCCGATTCTGTGTCTCCCTCTCTCTCTGCCCCTCCCCCGTTCATGCTCTGTCTCTCTCTGTCTCAAAAATAAATAAACATTTAAAAAAATATTTAAAAAAAATAAATAAAAAACATTTAAGGAAGAGTTAATACCAAAAAAATAAAGAAAGAAGAGTTAATACGTATTCTTCTCAAACTTTTCCAAAAATTAGAAAAAGGAAAACCTGCAAATTCATTCTATCAGGCCAGCATTACCCTGATACCAAAACCAAATAAAGACACCACAATAAAAGAGAACTCCAGGCCAATATCACTGATGAACACACATGCACAAATCAACATAATATTAGGAAACTGAATCCAACAATACATTAAAAACATTACTCACCATAATCAAGTGGGATTTATTTTCAGGATGTGTGTGTGGTTCAATATTCACAAATCAATCAATGTGATACATCATATCAATAAAGGAGAGGATAAAAACCATATGATCATTTCAATAAATGCAGAAAAGGCTTTTGACAAATACAACATCCATTCATGATAAAAACCCACAATAAAGTAGATTTAGAGGAAACATACCTTGACATAATAAAGGCCATATATGAAAAGCCCACACCTAGCATAAAAATAAATGGTGAAAACTAAGAACATTCTAAGGTCAGGAACAAGACAAAGAACATCAATCTTGGCACTTCTACTTAACATCGTGCTGGAAGTCTTAGCCACACCAAACAGGCAAGAAAAAGAAATAAAAGACATCTAAATTGTTAAGAAAGAAGTAAAATTGTCACTATTTGCAAATGATATGATACTATATTCAGAAAAATCCTAAAGGCTCCACCTAAAAACTATTAGAATTAATAAATAACTTCAGTAAAGCCACAAGGTACAAAATCAATATACAGAAAATCACTGTATTTCTATACACTAATAATGAATCAACAGAAAGAGAATTAAGAAACTATCCCTTTTACAATTGCATGAAAAAAAAATATATACCTAGGAATAAGCTTAACCATGGAGGTTAAAGACCTGAACTCTGAAAACTATAAAATATTGATAAAATATATTGAAGATGACACCAACAAATGGAAAGACATTTCATGCTCATGGATTGGAAGAATAAATATTGTTAAAATATCTATACTGTCCAAAGCAATCTACACACTTAATGAAATCCCCATCAAAATACAAACAGCATTTTTCACAGAACTAGAAAAAACAATCCTAAAATTTGTATGGAATCACAAGTACCCCAAATAGCCAGAGCAATCTTGAAAAAGAAAAACACAACTGGAGGTATAATAATTTTAGATTTCAACTTATAAAACAAAGTTGTAATAATCAAAAGAATGTGGTACTGGCACAAAATAGATTGATAGATCAATGGAATAGAATAGAGATACCAGGAGTAAACCAGTGATTATATGGTTAATTCATCTTCAACAAAGGAGTAAAAAATATGCAATGGGAAAATGACAGTCTTTTCAACAAAAGGTGCTGGGAAAACTGGACAGCAACAAACAAAAGAATGAAACTGGACTACTTTCTTATAGCATACACAAAATTAAACTCAAAATGAATCCCACTATGATGGGAATGCAAACTTGTGTGCCACTATATATAGCAGTATGGAGTCTTCTCAATAAGTTAAAAATAGTATTACCATATGATCCAGTAATTGCATTACTAGATTTTCCACCATATACCTAAAACGTGGGGGAAGGGGGAAATAAAAATTAAATGCTTTCAGAATGGATTTAAAATTTAGCAACCATCAATTTAATATAGACTGCTGTATGCATAGGATATTAAAAATAAATCTAATGATAACCATAGATCAAAAACCTGTAATACATATGCAAAAAATAAACAGAAAGAGATCCAAGCATATCACTAAAAAAACTCATTCAAACCACAAGGGAAGAGATGTAGAGAAAAAAGGAACAGAGAAGAGCTACAAAAACAACCATTAAAAATGTAACAAAATGGCAATAAGTACATACTTACCAATAGTTACTTTGAATGTAGTTGAACAAAAAGCCCTAATCAAAAGACACAGCATCACTGAATGGATAAAATGCAGACCCATATTTATGCTGCCTACAAGAAACTCACTTCAGACATAAAGACACATTCTGAAAGTAAAGGAATGGAAAAATATTTATCATGCAAATGGATGTGAAGAGAAGGTAGGGTGACAATACTCATATCAGAGTAAGCTTTAAAACAAAGACTGCAACAAGAGACAAAGAAGGACACCACATAATGATAAAGGGGACAATCCAAAAAGAAAATGAAACAATTGTATTTATGCACCCAATATGGAACAACAAAATATATAAAGCAACCATTAACAGACATGAAGAAAAACATCAATAGTAATATAATGATAGTAAAGGGCTTTAATACTCCATTTATATAAATGGATAGATCATCCAGACAGAAAATCAACAAGAAAACAGTGACTTTGAATGACACATTGGAACAGATGGATCTAACATATATATTCAGAACACTCCAGCAAAAAACAATGGAATACATTCTTTTCAGGTACACATGGAATATGCTGTAGAATAGATCATGTTAGGACACAAAAGAAGCCTCAGTTTTTTTTTAATTTGAAATCATATCCTGTATCTTTCCCAAACACAATGGTATGAAACTAGAAGTCAATACCAAGAAAAAATCTGGAAAGGACACAAGTACATAGAGGTTAAATAACATGCTACTAAACAATTAATTAGTCAACCAAGAAATTAAAGAAGTTTGTAAACACATGGGAACAAATGAAAACGAAATACAGCAGTCCAAAATCTTTGGAAAGCAGCGAAGGCTGTTCTAAGAGAGAAGATTACAGCAATACAGGTCTATCTCAGGAAGCAAGAAAAATATCAAATAAACAACTTAACATTACACCTCAAGGAGCTAGAAAAAGAAGAATGAACAAAACCCAAAGCCAGTAGAAGGAAGGAAATAATAAAGACTAGAGGAGAAATAAATGAAATAGAGGCAAAATGAATTACAAAAATTCTATCTATTCAGTAGAACAGATCAATGAAACCAGGAGCTGGTCCTTTGAAAAGATCAACAAATTTGATAAACCTTCAGCCAAACTCAACAACAACAAAGCAACAACAACAACAACAAAGGAGATAGAAAAAGAGAGAGCGTACACTCAAATAAAATAAGATATAAGAGAAATAACAACTGACATGATGGAAATAAAAAGATTATAAGTGAATATTATACAAAATTATATACGAACAAATTGGACAACTTAGAAGGAATGGAGGAATTTGTAGAAACATATAACTTTACAAAACTGAATAAAGGAGAAATACAAAATTTGAACAGACCAATTACTAGCAATGAAGTTGGATCAGTAAAGAAAAACTCCCAATAAACAAAATTTCATGACCAAACATTTAAAAGAATTAATACCTATTGTTGTCACACTATTCCAAAAAATACAAGAGGAAAGAAAGCTCCCAAATTCATTCTATGGGTCCAGCATTGCCCTGATACCAAACCCTGATAAAGATACCACTAAGAAAGAAAACTACACTCCAATATTTCTGATGAACCAAATTCTCAACAAAATATTAACAAACAAAATCCAACAACACATTAAAAAAATCATTCACCATAATCAAGTGTGATTTATTTCCAGAATGCAAGGGTAGTTCAACATCTGCAAACCAATTAAAGTGATACATCACATTCACAAGAGAAAGGCTACAAACCATATGACCATTTCAATAGATGAAGAAAAAGCATTTGACAAAGTACAATATCCATTCATGATAAACACTCTCAACAATGTAGGTTTAGAGGGAACATATCTCAAAATAATAAAGGCCATAAATGAAAAACCCACAGCTGACATCATACTTAATGGTGAAAAACAGAGCTTTCCCCTAAGGTCAGGAACAAAACAAGGATGTCCTCTCTCACCACTTTTATTCAACATAGTACTCGAAGTCTTAACCATAGCAATTAGACAACCAAGAGAAATAAAAGATATCCAAATCGGTAAGGAAGAAGTAAAACTTCCACTGTTTGCAGATGACATGATACTCTGTAGAAATCCTAAAAGGCTCCACCAAAAATTGCTAGAACTGATACAGTTCTAAATACGAATTCAGTAAAATTGCAGGACACAAAATCAAAGTACAGAAATCTGTTGCATTTCTGTAACCTAATAATGAAGTAGCAGAAAATAAATTAAGAAAGCAATCCCATTTACAACTGCACCAAAGAGAATAAAATACCCAGGAATAAATTTAACAACAAGGAGGTGAAAGGAACTCTGAACACTATAAAACTTCGATTAAAGAAATTGAAGATGACACAAAGAAATAGAGGGATGTTTAATGTTTATGGGTTGGGGGAAACTATTTTTTAAATGTCCACACTATTCAAAACAATCTACAGATTTATCAAATCCCTGTCAAAATAACAACAGCATTATTCAAAGAAGTAGAATAAATAATCCTAAAATTTGTTTGGGACCACATAAGTCCCCAAATAGTCAAAGAAATATTGAAAAAGAACAAAACTGAAAGTAGCACAGTTCCAGATTTCAAGATATGCCACAAAGCTGTAGTAATCAAAACAGTACGGTACTGGAAGAAAATTAGACACATAGATCAATGGAACAGAATACAGAGTTCAGAAATAAACCGATGCTTGTATGGTCAATTAAAATCTAACAAAGAAGGCAAGAATATATAAAGGGAAAAAATACAGTCTCTTCTAGAAATAGTGTTGGGAAAACTGGATAGCTACATGCAAAAGAATGAAACTGGATCATTTTATTACACCGTACATAAAAATAAACTCAAAATGAATTAAATATCTAAATGTGAGGGGTGGCTGGGTGGCTCAGTTGGTTAAGCGTCCAATTCTTGATTTTGGCTCACATGATCTCATGGTTCATGAGTTTGAGCTCTGCACTGGGCTCTGCACTGACAGTGTGAAGCCTATTTGAGATTCTCTCCTTCCCTCTCTGCCTCTTCCTCTCTTTCTGTCTCTCTCCATCTCTCAAAAATAAGTAAATAAACTTAAAAAAATACCTAAATGTGAGACCTGAAACCATAAAATTCCAAGAAGAAAATACAGGCAGTAATTTTTTGACATCTGCCATAGAAACATTTTTCTATATATGTTTTATAGATATAAAGGAAACAACAGAATTAAAGTATTGGGACTACACCAAAGCAAAAAGCTTTTGCACAGTGAAGAAAACCATCAAGAAAGCAAAAAGGCAACCTACTGATAGGAGAAGATATTTGTAAATTACATATTTGATAATGGGTTAATATGCAAAATATATAAAAAGCTTATACAACTTAGAATCAAAAAACAAAGTCCCATCTTAGCTATAGACAACAGATGGTTACCAGAGCGGAAGGGGGTAAGGGGATGCATGAAATAGGTGAAGGGATTAAGAGTATACTTATCTTGATGAGCATTGAGTAATATATGAACCTGTTGAATCACTATATTGTACACCCAAAACTAATATCACAGTGTATGTTAACTACACTGGAATTTAAAAACAAACGAAAGAGCATCATGGCACTAAAAAAAATTGACTTGAATAATGCCATTAAAATGGTCAGAGGACATAAACATTTTCCCAAAGATGACATAGAGATAATGAACAGACACATGAAAAGATGCTCAACAACACTGATCAGGGAAATGTAAATCAAAACCAGAGTGAGAAATCACCTCACACCAGTCGCATGGCTAGTATTGAAAAGACAAGAAAAACAAGTCTGGAGAGGATATGGAGAAAAAGGAATCCTCCTGCACATTGGTGAGAATGCAAACTTGTGCGGCCATTGTGGAAAACAGTATAGAAGTTAATCTAAAAATTAAAAATAAAATTACAATATTATCCAGTAATTTCCCCACTGGATATTTACCCCACCCCCCCCAATAAAATCATTAATCAAAACAATATATGCATTCCAATGTTTACTGCATTGTTATTTACCACAGCTAAAATATGGAAGCAATCCAAGTGACCATCAGTAGATGAGCAGATTAAAAAATGGTATATATGTGTGTGTGTGTGTATATATATGTATATATATGTATAAATATATATGTATATATATGTGTATATATATATACATACACACACAATGGAATATCACTCAGCCATGAAAAAGAATAAAATCTACCCATTTACAATAACATGAATGGGCATAGAGAGTATAATGCTAAGTGAAATAAGTGAAATAACATATGAATTCACTCATGTGGAATTTAAAAACACAACATATGAACCAACAATGAAAAAAAAGAGACAAAGACAGACTCTTAAATAGGGAGAATACACTGGTGGTTGCCAGAGTGGGGGTCGGTAGGGAGATGGGTGAAATAGGTAAATGGGACTAAGAGTACACTTAACTTGATGAGCACTGAGAAATGTATAGAAGTGTTGAATCAGTGTGTCATACACCTGAAACTATATAGCACTGAGAATCAATTATACCTCAATAAAATAAAGAGAAATAAGAAAATGGTCCAATTGTACCAAACAGAATAAAATATCTAAGAATAAATTTAACCAAGGAGGTGAGAGAAATTGGGGATGACACAAATGTAAACATACACCATGCTCATAGTTTAGAATAATTAATATTGTTAAAATATTCATATGGTGTAAAGCAATCTACAAATTCAATGCAATCCCTTTCAAAATACCAGTACCATTTTTTTCCTTTGCAGAACTAGAACAGATAATTCTAAAATTTGTATGAAACCACAGAAGACTTTGAATAGTGAAAACAATCTTAAGAAAGAAGAATAAAGCTGGAGGTATCATAATCCTAGATTTCATGATATACTACAAATATGTAATAATCAAAACAGTATGGTACAGACACAAAAGTAGACACATAGGTCAACAGAACAGAATATAGAGCCCAGAAATAAACCCACATCTATATAGTCAAACCCACATCTTTGTGACAAAGGAGATGAAATTATACAATGAGGAAAAGACAGTTTTTCCATAAAAGAATAAAATTGGTTCACTCTCTTCGATCAAATGCAAAAATAAACCCAAATGGATTAAAGAATTAAATATGAGACCTAAGAGTATAAAACTTTTAAAAGAAAACATAGGCAGGAAACTTTTGGCTATCAACCTTAGCAATATATTTATGGATATATTTCCTCAGACCAAAGACAAAAGCAAACATAAACTATTGGGATGACACCATAATAAAAACCTTTCACACAGCAAAGGAATCCAATAGCAAAAGAAGTGTAAGAAAGTGATCTAGTTTCATTCTTTTGCATGTTGCTGTCCAGTTTTCCCAACACAATTTGTTGAAGAGACTGTCTTTTTTCCATTGGATATTCTTTCCTGCTTTGTAGAAAATTAACTGACCATATAGTTGTGGGTTCATTTCTGGGTTTCCTATTCTGTTCCATTGATCTATGTGTCTATTTTTGTGCCAGTACTATACTGTTTTGATTACTACAGCTTTGCAAAATAACTTGAAGTCTGGAATTGTAATGCCTCCAGCTTTGTTTTTTCTTTTTCAAGGTTGCTTTGACTCTTTGGGGGTCTTTTGTGGTTCCATAGAAATTTTACGATTCAAAATGGATTAAAGACTTAAATGTGAGAGGACTCTGGAAGATGGCGGCGTAGGAGGACGCTGGGCTCACCGCGCGTCCTGCTGATCACTTAGATTCCACCTACACCTGCCTAAATAACCCAGAAAACCACCAGAGGATTAGCAGAACGGAGTCACCGGACCCAAGTGCAATGAGAGGCCCACGGAAGAGGGTAGGAAGGGCGGCGAGGCGGTGCGCGCTCCACGGACTGGCGGGAGGGAGCCGGGGCGGAGGGGCGGCTCGCCAGCCAAGCAGAGCCCCCGAGTCCGGCTTGCAAAAGCGGAGGGGCCTGACGGACTGTGTTCCGACAGCAAGCGCGACTTAGCGTCTGGGAGGTCATAAGTTAACAGCTCTGCTCGGAAAGCGGGAAGGCTGGAGGACAAAGGGAGGGTGAGCTGCGGAGCCCCCGGACGACAGAGCTCAGTTTGGTGGGGAACAAAGGCGCTCGCCAGCGCCATCTCCCCCGCCCATCCCCCAGCCAAAATCCCAAAGGGAAACGGTTCCGGCCAGGGAAATTGCTCGCTCCGCGCAAACACCCAACTCTGTGCTTCTGCGGAGCCAAACCTCCGGCAGCGGATCTGACTCCCTCCGGCTGCCACAGGGCCCCTCCTGAAGTGGATCACCTAAGGAGAAGCGAGCTAAGCCTGCCCCCCCTGCCGCCGTGCACCTTGCCTTCCCACCCCAGCTAATACGCCAGATCCCCAGCATCACAAGCCTGGCAGTGTGCAAGTAGCCCAGACGGGCCACGCCACCCCACAGGGAATCCCGCCCCTAGGAGAGGGGAAGAGAAGGCACACACCAGTCTGACTGTGGCCCCAGCGGTGGGCTGGGGGCAGACATCAGGACTGACTGCGGCCCCGCCCACCAACTCCAGTTATACACCACAACACAGGGGAAGTGCCCTGCAGGTCCTCACCACACCAGGGACTATCCAAAATGACCAAGCGGAAGAATTCCCCTCAGAAGAATCTCCAGGAAATAACAACAGCTAATGAGCTGATCAAAAAGGATTTAAATAATATAACAGAAAGTGAATTTAGAATAATAGTCATAAAATTAATCGCTGGGCTGGAAAACAGTATACAGGACAGTAGAGAATCTCTTGCTACAGAGATCAAGGGACTAAGGAACAGTCACGAGGAGCTGAAAACCGCTTTAAATGAAATGCAAAACAAAATGCAAACCACCACAGCTCGGATGGAAGAGGCAGAGGAGAGAATAGGTGAACTAGAAGATAAAGTTATGGAAAAAGAGGAAGCTGAGAAAAAGAGAGATAAAAAAATCCAGGAGTATGAGGGGAAAATTAGAGAACTAAGTGATACACTAAAAAGAAATAATATACGCATAATTGGTATCCCAGAGGAGGAAGAGAGAGGGAAAGGTGCTGAAGGGGTACTTGAAGAAATAATAGCTGAGAACTTCCCTGAACTGGGGAAGGAAAAAGGCATTGAAATCCAAGAGGCACAGAGAACTCCCTTCAGACATAACTTGAATCGATCTTCTGCACGACATATCATAGTGAAACTGGCAAAATACAAGGATAAAGAGAAAATTCTAAAAGCAGCAAGGGGTAAACGTGCCCTCACATATAAAGGGAGACCTATAAGACTCGTGACTGATCTCTCTTTTGAAACTTGGCAGGCCAGAAAGAATTGGCACGAGATTTTCAGGGTGCTAGACAGAAAAAATATGCAGCCGAGAATCCTTTATCCAGCAAGTCTGTCATTTAGAATGGAAGGAGAGATAAAGGTCTTCCCAAACAAACAAAAACTGAGGGAATTTGTCACCACTAAACCAGCCCTACAAGAGATCCTAAGGGGGACCCTGTGAGACAAAGTACCAGAGACATCACTACAAGCATAAAACATACAGACATCACAATGACTCTAAACCCGTATCTTTCTATAATAACACTGAATGTAAATGGATTAAATGCGCCAACCAAAAGACATAGGGTATCAGAATGGATAAAAAAACAAGACCCATCTATTTGCTGTCTACAAGAGACTCATTTTAGACCTGAGGACACCTTTAGATTCAGAGTGAGGGGATGGAGAACTATTTATCATGCTACTGGAAGCCAAAAGAAAGCTGGAGTAGCCATACTTATATCAGACAAACTAGACTTTAAATTAAAGGCTGTAACAAGAGATGAAGAAGGACATTATATAATAGTTACAGGGTCTATCCATCAGGAAGAGCTAACAATTATAAATGTCTATGCGCCAAATACCGGAGCCCCCAAATATATAAAACAATTACTCATAAACAGAAGCAACCTTATTGATAAGAATGTGGTAATTGCTGGGGACTTTAACACCCCACTTACAGAAATGGATAGATCATCTAGACACACGGTCAATAAAGAAACAAGGGCCCTGAATGAGACATTGGATCAGATGGACTTGACAGATCTATTTAGAACTCTGCATCCCAAAGCAACAGAATATACTTTCTTCTCAAGTGCACATGGAACATTCTCCAAGATAGATCATATACTGGGTCACAAAACAGCCCTTCATAAGTTTACAAGAATTGAAATTATACCATGCATACTTTCAGACCACAATGCTATGAAGCTTGAAATCAACCACAGGAAAAAGTCTGGAAAACCTCCAAAAGCATGGAGGTTAAAGAACACCCTACTAACGAATGAGTGGGTCAACCAGGCAATTAGAGAAGAAATCAAAAAATATATGGAAACAAACAAAAATGAAAATACAACAATCCAAACGCTTTGGGACGCAGCGAAGGCAGTCCTGAGAGGAAAATACATTGCCATCCAGGCCTATCTCAAGAAACAAGAAAAATCCCAAATACAAAATCTAACAGCACACCTAAAGGAAATAGAAGCAGAACAGCAAAGGCAGCCTAAACCCAGCAGAAGAAGAGAAATAATAAAGATCAGAGCAGAAATAAACAATATAGAATCTAAAAAAACTGTAGAGCAGATCAACGAAACCAAGAGTTGGTTTTTTGAAAAAATAAACAAAATTGACAAACCTCTAGCCAGGCTTCTCAAAAAGAAAAGGGAGATGACCCAAATAGATAAAATCATGAATGAAAATGGAATTATTACAACCAATCCCTCAGAGATACAAACAATTATCAGGGAATACTATGAAAAATTATATGCCAACAAATTGGACAACCTGGAAGAAATGGACAAATTCCTGAATACCCACACTCTTCCAAAACTCAATCAGGAGGAAATAGAAAGCTTGAACAGACCCATAACCAGCGAACAAATTGAATCGGTTATCAAAAATCTCCCAACAAATAAGAGTCCAGGACCAGATGGCTTCCCAGGGGAGTTCTACCAGACATTTAAAGCAGAGATAATACCTATCCTTCTCAAGCTATTCCAAGAAATAGAAAGGGAAGGAAAACTTCCAGACTCATTCTATGAAGCCAGTATTCCTTTGATTCCTAAACCAGACAGAGACCCAGTAAAAAAAGAGAACTACAGGCCAATATCCCTGATGAGTATGGATGCAAAAATTCTCAATAAGATACTAGCAAATCGAATTCAACAGCATATAAAAAGAATTATTCACCATGATCAAGTGGGATTCATTCCTGGGATGCAGGGCTGGTTCAACATTCGCAAATCAATCAACGTGATACATCACATTAACAAAAAAAAAAGAGAAGAACCATATGATCCTGTCAATCGATGCAGAAAAGGCCTTTGACAAAATCCAGCACCCTTTCTTAATAAAAACCCTTGAGAAAGTCGGGATAGAAGGAACATACTTAAAGATCATAAAAGCCATTTATGAAAAGCCCACAGCTAACATCATCCTCAACGGGGAAAAACTGAGAGCTTTTTCCCTGAGATCAGGAACACGACAGGGATGCCCACTCTCACCGCTGTTGTTTAACATAGTGCTGGAAGTTCTAGCATCAGCAATCAGACAACAAAAGGAAATCAAAGGCATCAAAATTGGCAAAGATGAAGTCAAGCTTTCGCTTTTTGCAGATGACATGATATTATACATGGAAAATCCGATAGACTCCACCAAAAGTCTGCTAGAACTGATACATGAATTCAGCAAAGTTGCAGGATACAAAATCAATGTACAGAAATCAGTTGCATTCTTATACACTAACAAGGAAGCAACAGAAAGACAAATAAAGAAACTGATCCCATTCACAATTGCACCAAGAAGCATAAAATACCTAGGAATAAATCTAACCAAGGATGTAAAGGATCTGTATGCTGAAAACTATAGAAAGCTTATGAAGGTAATTGAAGAAGATTTAAAGAAATGGAAAGACATTCCCTGCTCATGGATTGGAAAAATGAATATTGTCAAAATGTCAATACTACCCAAAGCTATCTACACATTCAATGCAATCCCAATCAAAATTGCACCAGCATTCTTCTCGAAACTAGAACAAGCAATCCTAAAATTCATATGGAACCACAAAAGGCCCCGAATAGCCAAAGGAATTTTGAAGAGGAAGACCAAAGCAGGAGGCATCACAATCCCAGACTTTAGCCTCTACTACAAAGCTGTCATCATCAAGACAGCATGGTATTGGCACAAAAACAGACACACAGACCAATGGAATAGAATAGAAACCCCACAACTAGACCCACAAACGTATGGCCAACTCATCTTTGACAAAGCAGGAAAGAACATCCAATGGAAAAAAGACAGCCTCTTTAACAAATGGTGCTGGGAGAACTGGACAGTAACATGCAGAAGGTTGAAACTAGACCACTTTCTCACACCATTTACAAAAATAAACTCAAAATGGATAAAGGACCTAAATGTGAGACAGGAAACCATCAAAACCTTAGAGGAGAAAGCAGGAAAAGACCTCTCTGACCTCAGCCGTAGCAATCTCTTACTCGACACATCCCCAAAGGCAAGGGAATTAAAAGCAAAAGTGAATTACTGGGACCTTATGAAGATAAAAAGCTTCTGCACAGCAAAAGAAACAACCAACAAAACTACAAGGCAACCAACGGAATGGGAAAAGATATTTGCAAATGACATATCGGACAAAGGGCTAGTATCTAAAATCTATAAAGAGCTCACCAAACTCCACACCCGAAAAACAAATAACCCGGTGAAGAAATGGGCAGAAAACATGAATAGACACTTCTCTAAAGAAGACATCCAGATGGCCAATAGGCACATGAAAAGATGTTCAGCATCGCTCCTTATCAGGGAAATACAAATCAAAACCACACTCAGGTATCACCTCACGCCAGTCAGAGTGGCCAAAATGAACAAATCAGGAGACTATAGATGCTGGAGAGGATGTGGAGAAACGGGAACCCTCCTGCTCTGTTGGTGGGAATGCAAATTGGTGCAGCCGCTCTGGAAAGCAGTGTGGAGGTTCCTCAGAAAATTAAAAATTGACCTACCCTATGACCCAGCAATAGCACTGCTAGGAATTTATCCAAGGGATACAGGAGTACTGATGCATAGGGGCACTTGTACCCCAATGTTCATAGCGGCACTCTCAACAATAGCCAAATTATGGAAAGAGCCTAAATGTCCATCAACTGATGAATGGATAAAGAAATTGTGGTATATATACACAATGGAATACTACGTGGCAATGAGAAAAAATGAAATATGGCCTTTTGTAGCAACGTGGATGGAACTGGAGAGTGTAATGCTAAGTGAAATAAGCCATACAGAGAAAGACAGATACCATATGGTTTCACTCTTATGTGGATCCTGAGAAACTTAACAGGAACCCACGGGGGAGGGGAAGGAAAAAAAAAAAAAAGAAAAGAGGTTAGAGTGGGAGAGAGCCAAAGCATAAGAGACTGCTAAAAACTGAGAACAAACTGAGGGTTGATGGGGGGTGGGAGGGAGGGGAGGGTGGGTGATGGGTATTGAGGAGGGCACCTTTTGGGATGAGCACTGGGTGTTGTATGGAAACCAATTTGTCAATAAATTTCATATATATATATATATAAAAAAACACAAAACTCTAATTTGAAAAGATATATGCAGTCCTATGTTTCTTGCAGCATTATTTATAATAGCCAAGATATGGAAGCAACCTAGGTTAAGATGTGGTATGTATGTGTATATATATATATATATATATATATATATATATATATATATACACACACACACATACATAATGGAATATTAGTCATAAGAAAGAATGAATATCTTGCCATTTGTAACAACACGGATGGATCTGCAGGGTCCAATGCTAAGTGAAATAAGTCAGTCAGAAAGACAAATACCATGTGATTTCACTCACAAGTGGAGTTTAAGAAAAAAACACAAATGAAGAAAGGAAAAAAGAGAGAAACTGGGGCGCCTGGGTTAATCAGTTGGTTAAGCGTCCGACTCTTGATCTCAGGGTCATGGGTTCACCCTGCTTTGGGGTGATTGATGGTCATGAAGCCTACTTAAAAAGACAGAGAGAGAGACAGAGAGAGACAGAGAAAGAAAGAGGAGAAACAAAATACCAGACTCTTATATATAGAACAAATTGGTGGTTGCCCAAGGGGAGGTGGTTGGGTCAATAGGTGAAGAGGATTAAGAGAACACTTACGATGAGCACTAAGTAATCTGTAGAATTGTTGAAGCATTATATTGTACACCTGAAACTGATATAACATTTTATGCTAATTATGAATGAATGAATGAATGAATGAATGGAATAGTACATATATATTCATTTTTCATTCGGCTCTTTTTAAAAATTCTTTTCTTAAACATTTAAATCCAAGTTAGTTAACATATAGTATAATAATGGTTTTAGGAATAGAATTTAGTGGTTCATCACTTAAATATAACACCCAGTGCTCATTGCAACAAATGTCCTCCTTAATGCCCCTTGCCCATTTATCTCATCCCTCCCACCTAACACCCATCCAGCAACCCTCAATTTGTTCTCTGTATTTAAGAGACTCTTACGGTTGACCTCTCTCTCTTTTTTTGTATTATTTTTACTTCTCTTCCCTTATGTTAATCTGTTTCATATCTTAAATTCCATATGAGTGACATCATATGCTATTTGTCTTTCTCTGACTTATTTCGCTTAGCACAATACACTCTAGTTCTATCCATGTAGTTGCAATTGTCAAAATTTTATTCTTTTTGATTGCTGAGTAATATTCCATTGTGTATACATACCAATTCTTTTTTATCCATTCATCAGTCGATGGACATTTGGTCACTTTCCATACTTTGGCGATTGTTGATAGTGCTGCCATAAACATTGGGGTGCATGTGTCCCTTCGAAACAGCACACCTGTAACCCTTGGATAAATACCTAGTAGTGTAATTGTTGGGTCATAGGGTAGTTCTATTTGTAGTTTCTTGAGGAACCTCCTGACTGTTCTCTAGAGTAGCTGCATCAGTTTGCATTCCCATTAGCAGTGTAAAAGGGTTCCCTTTCTCCACATCCTCACCAACATCTGTTGTTGCCTGAGTTGTTAATTTTAGTCACTCTGACAGGTGTGAGGTGGTATCTCATAGTGGTTTTGCTTTGTATTTCCCTAAAGATGAGTGATGTTGAGCATTTTTTCATGTGTCTGTTAGTCATCTGGATGTTTTCTTTAGAGAAGCGTCTATTCATGTCGTTACCCATTTCTTCAGTGGAGTATTTGTTTTTTGGATGTTGAGCTTGGTAAGTTTATTTTTAGATTTTGGATACTAACCCTTTATCTGATATGTCATTTGCAAATGTCTTCTCCCATTCTGTTGGTTGCCTTTTAGTTTTGCTGACTGTATCCTTTACTGTGCAGAAACTTTTTATCTAGATGAGGCCCCAATTGTTCATTTTTGCTTTTGTTTCCCTTGCCTCTAAAGACATGTCAAGTAAGAAGTTGATGTGGCTGAGGTCTAAGAGGTTGTTGCCTGTTTTCTCTAGGATTTTAATGGCTTCTTGTCTCATGTTTGGGTCTGTCATCCATTTTGAGTTTATCTTTGTGTATGTTTTAAGAAAGTGGTCCAGGTTCATTCCTCTAAGTGTCACTGTCCAGTTTCCCCAGCACCATTTCCTGAAGAGACTGTCCTATTTCCATTGGATATTCTTTCCCAAATTATCAAAGATTAGTTGGTCTTACATTTGTGGGTCCATTTCTGGGTTCCCTATTCTGTTCCACTGATCTGTCTGTTTTGTGTCAATACCATACTGTCTTGATGGTTACAGCTTTGTAATACAGCTTGAAGTCCAGAATTATGATGCCTCCAGCTTTGGTTTTCTTTTTCAGGATTTCTTTGGCCATTCAGCGTCTTTTCTGGTTCCATATAAATTTTAGAATTATTTGTTCTAGCTCTGTGAAGAATTCTACTGTTATTTTAATAGGAATTCATTGAATACATAGATTGCTTTGAGTAGTATCTACATTTTAACAATATTTGTTCTTCCAATCCATGAGCATGGAATATTTTTCCATTTTTTGGTGTCTTCATTTCTTTCATAACCTTTCTATAGTTTTCAGCATATAGCTTTTTTACCTCTTCAATTAGGTTTATTTCTAGGTATTTTATGGGTTTTGGTGCAACTGTAAATGGGATCAATTCCTTGATTTCCCTCTCTGTTGCTTCATTATTGGTGTATAGAAATGCACCTGATTTCTCTACATTGATTTTATATCCTGCAACCTTGCTGAATTCATGTATCTGTTCTAGCAAGTTTTTGGTGGAGTCTTTTGTGGTTTCCATATAGAGTATCATGTCATCTGTGAAGAATGAAAGTTTGACTTCCTCCTTGTTGATTTGGATGCCTTTTATTTATTTGTGTTGTCTGCTCAGGATAGGACTTCCATCCAACACTATGTTGAATAATAGCAGTGAGCATGGACATCCCTGTCATGTTCCTGACCTTAATGGAAAAGCTCTCAACTTTTCCCCATTGAGGATGATACTAGCTCCAGGTCTTTTGTATATGGTTTTTTTGTATATGGCTTTTATGATCTTGGGGTATGATCCCTCTATCTCTACTTTCTTGAGGGTTTTTGTTAATAAAGGATGCTGTATTTTGTCAATTGCTTTCTCTGCAACTGTTGAGAGGATCATGTGGTTCTTATCCTTTCTTTTATTCATGTGATGTATCACATTGATTTGCAGATATTGAAACAGCTCTGCATTACAGGAATAAATCCCCCTGGATCATGGTGAATAATTCTTTTAATGTATTGTTGGATCCGGTTTGCTAATATCTTGTTGAGCATTTTTGCATCCATGTTCATCAGGGAAATTGTTCTGTAGTTCTCCTTTTTAGTGGGGTCTTTGGTTTTGGAACCAAAGTAATACTGGACTCATAGAATGAGTTTGTTTTGGAACAGCTGCAAAAGACTAGGTGTTACTCTTTCTTAAATGTTTGGTAGAAATCCCCTGGAAAGCCACCCGGCTCTGGTCTCCTATTTTTGGGGAGATTTTTGATTACTGATTCAATTTCTTTACTGATTATGGGTCTGTTCAAATTTTGTATTTCTTCCTGTTTCAATTTTGGTAGTTTATATGTTCTAGGAATTTGTGCATTTCTTCCAGATTCCCCAACTTCTTGGCATATAATTTCTCATAATATTCTCTTATTGTTGTTTGTATTTCTGTGGTGTTTGTTGTGATCTCTCCTCTTTCATTTGTGATTTTATTACTTTGGGTCCTTTCCTTTTTCTTTTTGATCAATCGGGCCAGGGCTTTGTCCATTTTGTTAATTCTTTCAAAAAACCAGCTCCTAGTTTCATTGATCTGTTCTGTTTTGTGATTTTGATATCATTGATTTCTGCTCTTATCCTTATTATTTCCCTTCTTCTGTTGGTTTTGGGCTTTATTTGCTGTTCTTTACCCAGCTCTTTTAGGTCTAAGATTAGGTTATGTATTTGAGACTTTTCTTCCTTCTTTAGGAAGGGCTGGATTGCTATATACTTCCCTCTTCTGACCACCTTTGCCACATCCCTGAGCTTTTGGGCTGTCGTGGTTTCCTTTTCATTGGCTTCCATGTACTTTTTAATGTCCTCTTTAATTTACTGATTGACCCATTCATTCTTTAGTAGGATGTTCTTTAATCTACAAGTATTCATTGTCTTTCCAAATTTTTTCTTGTGGTTGATTTCAAGTTTCATAGTGTTGTGGTCTGAAAATATGCATGGTATGACCTCGACCTTTTTGTATTATTGAGGGCTGATTTGTGTCCCAGTATGTGATCTATTCTGGAGAATGTCCCATGTGCACTCGAGTAAAATTTGTATTCTGCTTCTTTAGGATGAAGTGTTCTGAATTTATCTGTTAAGTCCATCGAGTCCAGTATGTCATTCAAAGCCATGTCTCCTTGTTGATTTTCTGCTTAGATGATCTGTTCATTGTTGCAAGTGGGGTGTTGAAGTCTCTTACTAATGATGGTATTATTATCAATGAGTTTATGTTTGTAATTAATGATTTATATATTCAGGGGCTTTCAGTTGAGGGCATAAATATTTACCATTGTTAGATCTTCTTGGTGAATAGACCCCGTGATTATGATATAATGCCCTTCTTCATCACTTGTTACAGCCTTTGCTTTAAAATATAGTTTGTCTGATATAGGTATGGCTAATCCAGCTTTCTTTTGACAATCATTAGCATGATAGATGGTTCTCCACCCCCTTACTTTCAATCTACAGGTGTCTTTAGGTTTAAAATGGGTCTATTGTAAGCAGCATATAGATGGGTCTTGTTTTCTTATCCATTCTGATACCCTATGTCTTTTGATTGGAGCGTTTAGTACATTGACATTTAGAGCAAGTACTGAAAGTTATGAATTTAGTGCCATTGTGTTGCCTGTAGTGCTTTTGACTTTTTTGTTTTGTTTTGTCTTTTCTCCACTCAAAGAGTCCCCCTTAAAATTTTTGCAGGGCTAGTTAAGTGGTCATGAACTCCTTTAGTTTTTGTTTATCTGGGAAACACTTTATCTCCTTCTATTTTGAATGACAGCTCTGCTGTATAAAGAATTCTTGGCTGCACATTTTCCTGATTCAGCATGTTGAATATATCCTGCCACTCCTTTCTGGCCTGCCAAGTTTCTATGGATAGGTCTGCTGTGAACATGAACTGTCTTCCCTTATAGGTTAAGGATTTTTTTCCCTTGTTTTTTTTTTTTAATTTTTAATTGTTTATTTACTTTTGAGAGCGAGAGAAAGACATAGAGTGTGACTGGTGGAGGGGCAGAGAGAGAGAGATACAGAATCCGAAGCAGGCTCCAGGCTCTGAGCTGTCAGCACAGAGCCTGATGCAGTGTTCGAACTCATAGACCAGAAGATCATGATCTGAGCTGAAGTCGGATGCTTAACTGACTGAGCCACCCAGGCACCCTTCCCTTGTTGGTTTTATAATTCTTTTCTTGTCTATGTATTTTGTGAATTTGACTGATATGCCTTTTTGATGGTCGGTTTTTGTTTAATCTAATGGGAGTTCTCTGTGATTCTTGGATTTTGATGTCTGTGTCCTTCCCCAGATTAGGAAAGGTTTCTGCTATAATTTGCTCACTGACCCTTTTTCTTTCTCCTCAACTCCTATGCTCCTATGATTTGGATGTTATTCCTTTTTAATAAGTCACTGAGTTCTCTAAGTCTTGTATTGTGCTCTTTGCCTTTGTTTCCCTCTTTTTCCTGCTTCATTATTTTCCACAATTTTTTCTTTATAGCTGATTCACTACTCTGCTTCGTCCATTCTTGTCATCTTGGCATCCACTCAAGATTGCATCTCGGTTATAGCAATTTTACTTTCGTCCTGACTAGATTTACTTCTTTTATCTCCACAGAAAAGGTTTCTAGGCTTTCTTCAACTCCAGCTAGTATTCTTAGTATCGTGGTTCTAAATTCTACTTCAGACATCTTGCTTACATCTGTGTTCATTAAGCTGCTGGCTGTCATTTCTTCCTGTTCTTTCTTTTGGGGTGAATTCCTTCATTTCATCATTTTGGAGGAAGAAAAATATTAATAAAATTAAAACTTAAAATTAAAAAATTAAAAGCCAAACAAAAAATCAAATAAAGGAGGCTAGAACCTAGGTGTGTTTTTGTCTGATTGTTGAAAGAGGTTTGATAGAGTAGAGAAAAATGGGAAAGAAAATAAAAAGAAAAAAAGTAAGAAAAAATAAAAAATAAAAAATATTTATATAATAATATAGAATAAAATGTAATAAAATGAAATAGAAGAAAAAATTTAAGAGAAACAAAGAATAAAGTAAAAAATAATAGAAAAAAATTTTAAAAATTAAAAAAAGAAAATTAAAAATTTTCCCTTTCTGTATCCATGAAAAAGAAAAGAAAGAAAAAACAACAAAAACAATTTAAACAAAAATAGAAACAAAAAAACATGGAATGGGGGCGCCTGGGTGGCTCAGTCAGTTGAGTGTCTGACTTCAGGTCATGGTCTCACAGTTCATGGGTTCGAGCCCCATGTCGGGCTCTGTGCTGGCAGCTCAGAGCCTGGAGTCTGCTTCAGATTCTGTGTCTCCCTCTCTCTGTCCCTCTCCCATTCATACTCTGTCTCAAAAATAAACATTAAAACAATTTTTTTAAATGGAATAAATGAACCAGCAAACAGAATGAAATCCAAATGAAGTTACATACAGTTTCCCCTTGAACTCAAACTATGAAGCACTCTGTACACTAAGCAGTGGAGGGACTCATGCTGGTCTTCTAGGGGATGTGCCTGGAGGGCACAATTGGGCGGGGCTTGGTGTAATGGCTCTATTCTCCACTAGGTGGCGCTGCTTACCTTACTGGGGTGGATCAGTCTGGTGTGCATGCACGTGCGTGGGAGAGGTGGAAGTGGCTTCACCCAACTCCCTAGTCTGACACAGGAACTTTGGGTTTTTAGCGACCCACAATCAATCACCCTCTGTCTCAGGCATCCATTTACTCCCTGCCTCTACCCTCTCCCTGTCCAAGCCATCCACCAGCCTGGCAGCACATCCCTCCAGAGTTTTATGTCAGATGGGGTTGTGTTTCAAGACCCCACACTTCAGAGACCCCTGTGGCTTGGACCTGTGATGACTCTCTGGGGAAGGGTCTCATTGAGCAATGGTTGGGTGCCAGCTTGTCACAGAAAATCTTCATGCTATCACGTAGCAGCAGAGGTTCAGAGATTATGCCAAATCACAACTCACATCCAGTGCCAGGGTTCACTGTCCTCTAGTGTCCTTGTCCCATTATCAGCAAACTTGGCTGCTCTCCGTGGTCCACTTAGATCTTTGCCTATGGTGAGGCCATATGGCCTCTACCAAATGCTCTTCAATAAGGGGAATCTCTTCTCCCCGTGTGGCACTCAGACCCTCAGACTCCGCTGCCTGCTCATGGGAATTCACCCTATTTCTTCACCAAAGCACTGCCAGGCATTGAGCTCTGGAAATTCAGACTCTGCACTCCCTGTTTATAGAATCCTGGTGCTAGTGAAACCCTCTCCTTTCTTCCTGTCACTGGTTTTGGGGAACATGTTTCTTGTTCAGTCCCCTGTGTTTTCACTCTCTATCTCTTTCTTTCCAGCTACTTTCAGGGGAGTGTTTTTCCTGCACTCTCCTGATATGCCCTACTCTCTTCCTTTCTCTGTTCTCTCTCCGCAAAAACAGCTCCCTACCCTCTGAGGCTTTTCTCTCCCCCAGTTCGCCTCTCTGCACTGCATACCTGCTGAGTTCTGTGGCTCAAGTTACGCAAATTGTTGTATTAATCCTCAGATTAATTTTCTAGGCGTGCAAAATGGTTTGGTGCTGATCTAGCTGCATTTCAGGGACAAGACAAGCTGAGGGTCTCCATGCTGCTCCACCACCTTCTCTTCTCCTTCATTCAGCTCTTTTACTTTTTATTTTCATAGATTTTATTTAAATTAGTTAGTTAACATACAGTGTACCATTTAGTCATTCAACACTTACATAGGACACTTGGTCCTCATCACAATAAGGACCCACATCACCTATTTAACATCTTCCTATCCACCTCTCCATCAGTTTGTTCTCTATAGTTAAGAGTCTGTTTCATGGTTTCTCTCTTTCCCTCCACTATGATTGATTTTTTTTTTAATTCCAGGTATGAGTGAAATCATATATTTGTCTTTCTCTGACTTATTTCACTTAGCATAATACTCTCTAGCTCCATCTTTATCATTCCAAATGGCAAGATTTCATTTTTTTCATGGGTAATATTCCATTGTATAACACATCTTCTTCATCCATTCATCAATCAGTGGACATTTGGGCTCTTTCCATAATTTGGCTATTGTTGATAATGCTGCTGTAAACATCAAATTAGTATTTTTGTATCCTTTAGGTAAATATCTAGCAGTGTAATTGCTGGATCATAGTGTCGCTCTATTTTTAACTTTTTGAGGAACCTCCATACTATTTTCCACAGTGGCTGCACCAGTTTGTATTCCCAAAAGTGCAAGAGGGTTCCCCTTTCTTTTTTGGGGGGTTCCCCTTTCTTTAAATCCTCACCAACACCTGTTGTCTTTTGTTGTTGATTTTAGCCATTATGACTACTGTGAGGTGATATCTCCTTGTAGTTTTGATTTGTCCTACCCTGATGATGAGTGATGTTGAGCATCTTTTCATGTATTTGTTAGCCATCTCTATGTCTTTGGGAAAATGTCTGTTCATGTCTTCTGACCATTTTAAGCTCGATTCTTTGTTTTTTGGGTGTTGAGTTTGATAAGTTCTTTATATTTTTTGGGCACTTACACTTTATCAGATATTTCATTTGCAGATACCTACTCCCATTCCATAGGTTGCCTTTTAGTTTTGTTGTTTTTTTCACTGTGCAGAAGCCTTTTATTTGATATTGTCTCAATAGCTTATTTTTGTTTTTATTTTCCTTGCCTCAGGATACATGTCAAGTAAGAAGTTGCTGTAGGCAGTGTCAAAGAGGTTACTGCCTATGTTCTCCTTTTGGATTTTAACGGTTTCCTGTCTCATATTTAGGTCTTTAATCCATCTTGAATTTATTTTTGTGTATGGTGTAAGAGAGTGATCCAGTTTCATTCTTTCAAATGTTGCTGTCCAGTTTTCCCAATACCATTTATTGAAGGGACTGTCTTTTTTCCATTGGATATTCTTTTCTGCTTTGTGGAAGATTAATTGACCATATAGTTGTGGGTTCATTTTGGGGTTTTCTATTCTGTTCTATTGATCAATGTGTCTATTTTTGTGCCAGTACAATATTGTTTTGGTCACCTCAGCTTTGTAATATAACTTGAGGTTCAGAATTGTGTTGCCTCCAGCTTTGTTTTCCAAGTTTGCTTTGGCTATTTGGCGTCTTTTGTGATTCCATACAAATTTTAGAGTTGTTTGTTCTAGCTCTGTGGAAAACGCTGTTGGTATTATCAGAGGGATTGCATTAAATGTATAGATTGATTTGGGTAATATAGACATTTTTAACACTATTTGTTCTTCCAATCCATTAGCATAGAATGTTTTTCTATGTTTCTTTGTGTCATCTTCAATTCCTTTCATGAATGTTTTATAGTTTTCAGAGTACACATCTTTCACCTATTTGGTTAGGTTTATTCCTAGGTATTTTTTGGTGCAATTATAAATGGTATTGATTCCTTGATTTATCTTTCTGCTGCTTAATTATTGGTGTATAGAAACACAACAGAATTTTAAAAAATATTTTTAAGTTTATTTACTTATTTTGAGAGAGAGAGTGTGTCTGTGCCTGAGGGGCAGAGAGCGGGAGAGAGAATCTCATGCAGGCTCCATACTGTCAGAGAGGAGTTTGACATGGGGCTCAAACTCAAGAATTGTGAAATCATGACCTGAGCCAAAACCAGGAGTTCAATGCTTAACTGACCAAACCACCCAGGCACCCCATAATGATGCAATAGATTTCTGTGCATTTGTTTTGTATCCTGTGACTTTACTGAATTCATTTATAAGTTCTAGAAGTTTTTTGATGGAGTCTTTCAGGTTTTCTATGTATAGTATCATGTCATCTGCAAATAGTGCAAGTTTTACTTCTTCCTTGCTAATTTGGATGTATTTTATTTCTTTTTGTTGTCTGATTGCTGAGACTAGGTCTTCCAGTACTATGTTGAATAAAAGTGGTGAGGGTGGACAACCCCATCTTGTTCCTGACCATAGAGGAAAAGCTTTCAGTTTTTCCCCATTTAGGATGATATTAGCTGTGAGTTTTTCATATATGGTCTTCATTATGTTGAAGTAATTTCCCTCTAAAATCTACTTTGTTGAGGCTTTTTATCATGAATGGATGTTGTACTTTGTCAAATGCTTTTTCTGCATCTATTGAAGTGATCATATGGTTCTTATCCTTTGCTGTGATGTATTATGTTGATTGATTCATGAATACTAAACCACCCTTGTGACCCAGACATAAATCCCACTTGATTGTGGTGAATGATTTTTTTAATGTATTGCTATATTTGGTTTTCTAGTGTTTTACTAAGAAATTTTGCATTCATATTCATCAGAGATATTGGCCTGTCTCTCTCTTTCTGGTCTCTCTGCCTGGTTTTGGCCTCATAGAAAGAATTTGGAAGTTTTCCTTCCTTTTCTATTTTTTGGAATAGTTTGAGAAGAATAGACAATAACTTTTCTTTTATTGTTTTGTAGAATTTGCCTGTGAAGCCATTTGGTCATGGACTTTTGTTTGTTGGGAGTTTTTAGATTACTGATGCAATTTCTTTGCTTGTTTTTGGTCTGTTCAAATTTTCTATTTCTTATTTCAGTTTTGTCAGGTTATATGTTTCTAGGAATTTATCCATTTCTTCTAGGTTGTCCAATTTGTTGGCATCTAGTTTTTCATAATATTCTCTCCTTCCTATATTTCTTTAAGCAGTTTCCTTTAGTACTTGGAAATAAATTTCTTTGAACTAATGGTTACTTTGAAGTCTTTGTCTCTTAAACATGACATCTGCTCTCTTTCACAGGCAGTTTTTGTTGCCTACTTTTTTTTCCTGTTTATGGATTACATGTTCTTGTTTTTTTGAATATCTCACAATTTTTGTGAAAACTAGACATCTCAGGTAATATGTTAAACATTGGATCTTAACCTCCAGCCCTCTGCAAGACTTTTTATTCTTCTTTACTTGGTTGTTGCTGTTGTTGTTTTGCAGCTAAGATGATTTAGCGAAGTCTATTTCTTTGTGGTGTGAAGCATGTGATATTGTTCTTCAGAGGATGGAGACTTGAGTATATGCATAGTTATCTTGGGATCTCAGAAAGTTTAGCAGGGCTCTCTTTGACTATCTCTTTTTCTTTTTAACATTTTTAAAGATTTATTTTGAGAGAGGGTGAGCAGGGGAGGGGCTGAGAGAGTGAGAGGGAGAGAGAAAATTCTGAGCAGGCTCTGCACTGTCAGCGTGAACTCATGAATCGTGAGATCATGACCTGAACCAAAACCAAAAGTTGGATGCTTAACGGACTGAGCCACCCAGGCACCCGACTACCTTTTTCTGATTTATCTTTTCAGATGTTTGCTCTATATGTTATTATACTTCACCTATTAGTATCTACTAATTGCTAGTTGACTGTTACAATGTTTTCAACAATGCTGTGAAGCATTGATTGCTTAGCAGTCTGATTTAATTAGATTCACAAAGGTAGAGTTTGAAACTATCTTTGTAGTTTGTTCTACTTCCAGAAAGGTTCTTTTTAGCTCTGTCTTTCCCTGGTTTCTCTGGCAAATTAGCTGGACTATGGTATAGCCTCTTCTCTTAAATGGGAGAAAATAATTATTTCAAGAGTGCCCTTAGACTTGAGCTTCCTACACTCTGCTTCAAATAGTCATTTGCCTTGGGTATAGCTTTAGAGTTCACTTTTCTTATGGACTGTCTCTACCCCCGGGAAAACTCTCTGAAAAACTACTATGGGTACTGGGTGGAGTGGCAGTCTCTTGACTTCTAGGCTTTTTCTCTCCGTGTTGAACCTCCACCCCATGAAACAGCTGGGGCAAGGGTGAGAAGCCAGAGTTGCGGTGTTCTAGTCCTGACACATCTGGAGTAGAATCTCCATCCTATAAACAGGGACTGGATAAAAGAAAAGAACCCTTACACTCTGGGCTGCACTCACCAGGAATTTGATCTTTTTGACTTGGAATTGGAGGGCAGAAGAAATGTAGGCAGCCAGGTGAGATATGGTAAGCCTTGATAGAGAGCTAAACACAGACTTACATGCCCCACAAAACTTTATTTAAAATGGATCATAGACCCATATGTGAAATGCAAAAGTATAAAACTTCTAGAAGATAAGAGAAGAAAATCTAGATAGCCTTCGTTTGACAATGGCTTTTTAGATACAATGGCAAAGGCATAATTCATGAAAGAAAGAAGTGATAAATTGGACTTTATTAAGATTAAAAATTTCTTCCCTGCAAAGGACACTATCAAGAAAATGTGTAGATAAGCCACAAACTGGGAGAAAATATTTGCAAAAGATATACCTGATAAAGAACTGTTGTCCAGAATGTACAAAGAACTCTTAAATCTCAACAATAAGAAAATGAACAACTTGATTTTAAAGTGGGAAAAAAATCTGCAGACATCTTACCATAGAAAATATACGTATGGAAAATAAGCATATGAAAAGATGCTCAGCATTATGTCATTAGGGAATTGCAAATTAAAACAACTAGATATTATTACACATCTGCTAGAATGGCTAAAATCCTAAATACTGGCAATACCAGATATCATCAAGGATTTGGAGCAAGAGGAACTCATTCTGGGGGGAATATAAAATGGTATAGTCACTTTGGAAGATGGTTTGGCAGTTTCTTATAAAAGTAAACATAGACTTACCATGTCATACAGCAATTGCCCTTCTAGGCATTTATCCAAATGAGTGAAAACATATGATTACACAAAATGCACACATGAATGCTTATAGCAGCTTTTTAAATAATGGCCCCAAATTGGAAACAATCAAGATGTCCCATAACAGGTGAATGGTTAAACTGAGATTCATCCAAGAAATGGAACATTATTCAGGGATAAAAAGAAATGAGATATCAAACCACGAAGAGACATGGAAGAAATTTAAATTTATATTGCTAAATAAAAGAAGCCAGTCTGTTAATTTATTTTATGAATTAGGATATAGTTTATCATGGTGAGCATCCCATGTGAAATTGCAACAATATGAATTCTACTTCTGATTGGTATAGTGTTATACAAATGTCAGTTATAAGTTGATTCTGGTGTTGTTTAGATCTATTCTTTTTTTTTAATTCTTTTTTTTTTAGTCTTAGAGAGACAGAGCACCTTTGAGCAGGGGAGAGGGGCAGAGGGAGAGAGAGAATCTCAAGCAGGCTACACACCCAGTGTGGGGCTTGATTCCACAACCCTGGGATCATGACCCTAGCCAAAATCAAGAGTCACCTAGGTGCCCCTAGATCTATTCTAACTTTTTAGCTAATTGTTCTGTTAATTCTTAAAAGTATTGGAATCTCCAAACATAATTGTGGATTTGCCTGTGTTTCCTTGCAGTTCTGTCAGATTTTGCTTCAGGTATTGTTATGTCTTCTTGGTAAATTGTCCTCATCACTATGTAATGTCCTTCTTTATCCTGAGAATATTCCCTGTTGTGAAATCTACTTTTTGATGTCAATATAGCTTTCAAACTTTCTTTTGAATAATGGTTGCATAGTATAACTTATCTATGCATTTTTATCTAAATAGAGTTTCTGGTAGAAAGCATATAGTTGGGTCTTGAGGAAGATTTGAGCAACTACTTAATATTTTATGTGACTATACAAACTTTCTAATTTTTATTGTCAGTTTTGTTAAGTTACATTTTTGTAGGAATTTGCCTATTTCCTCTAGATTTTCAATACTATTGGCATGAATTGTTAGTACTGTTCCCTGATCTTTCAAATCTTTAAGTTCCCCCCTTTTTTCATATTACTTCTATACATCTTTTTTAAATATTGATGAGTCAGCCAAACATTTGTTGATTTTGTTTAAAGATTTTGTTATTTTTTAAAAGTAATCTCTACACCCAACATGGGGCTTGAACTCACAACCCTGAGATCAAGAGTCACATGCTCCACCGACTGAGCCAGCCAGGCACCTTGTATTTTATTAGTTTTATAAAAGAAACAAATGTAGGGTTTTGTGGATCTTCTTTAATGTAGCTTTGTTTCCTATTTCATGAATTGATGCTTTTACTTTTAATACCTCCTTTTTTTCCCTAATGTTCTTACTATATTCTTAGCTTGAATACTAAGCTAATTTTCACACTCTTTTCTCTTCTAATAGAAGTATTTAAGGCTATAAATTTCCCTTGAAACGTGCTTTCACCATGTCTCACACGTTTTTAATGTGTTTTCATTATCATTATATTTTAAGATGTACCTCATGATTTCTTATTTGATATACAGAAGGAACTGTGATGCACTTTTGGCAGGAAAACTAGCTGGTGCAGCAATAGTGGAAAACAGTATAAATGCTCCTCAAAAAATTAAAAATAGAATTACCACATAATCCAGTAATTCCACTACTGGATATTTACCCAAATAAAATGAGAACACCAATTCAAAAAGATATGTGCACTCCTGTTTATCACAGCATTATCTGCAATAGCTAAGATATGGAAGCAACACAAGTGTCCATCCATACATGAATGGACAAAGAAAATATGGTATATATATACAACAGAATATTATTCAGCCATTAAAAAGAATGAAATCTTGCCATTTGCAACATGGATGGAGCTAGAGTATAATGCTAAATGAAATAAGCCAATCAGAGAAAGACAAATACCATATTTAGAAATGTGCTTTAAACTATGAAATATATGTAAATGATTTATTTACCTTTTTTGTTAATATAGAACTTAATTGCAGTGTGGGAAGACAACATGAATCTTATAATGCCAATATCAATGCCAATTATTAGTGAATAATTTTTGTCTGATCTAATGCAGAATCAATTCTTGTAACTATTGCAAATGTGCTTCAGATCAATTATTTCTGTAATTCTTCAAAGCAGAGTGCATATATTTCCATTTGGTGAGGCTTGTGAGTTGGGTTGTTTAAATCTTTGTATGCTGTTGATTTGTAGATGTGATTTCTCAATAATAGAAAGGGTGTTGAATTTCACTCTCTTGGAGTTTTTCAATTTCTCCATGGACTTCTATTACTATTTTGTATATTTTGAGGCTATTTTTAAGTGTATGTGTAATATTATGTAACATTTTCACGGAAGCAGCATCCCATCAACTTTGGCCATGCCCTATTGGTTAGAAGCAAGACAGATCTTGCCCACAGTTAAGGGGAGATTATACAGTGTAAGGATCATGACAGATCTTTTAGATCTACCAGTTTTTAAAAATGTTTCTTATTTAGAGAGAGAGCACAAGTGGGTGGGAGGAGCAGAAAGACAGAAAGCGAGAGAATCCCAAGCAGGCTCCACAATGTCAGTGTGGAGTCCAATATGGGGCTCGATCTCACAAACTGAGATCATGACCTGAGCCAAAATCAAGAGTCAGATGCTCAAATGACTGAGTCACCCAGGCGCCCCTACATCTACCTTTAGAATCTTACTTTTACAATAAATATTTATTATTAAAAAACCTCCAGGATAATATAAGTGGTTTAGAATGCTTCAGCTCCATTTATGCCCATTACTACTTATATTGTCATATATTTGACAAGGTGGGACTCATTAAATTAAACACTGTTGATCTGAAAAAGGCATTGTTAATGGTAAAACAAGCCACAAACTCAGAAAACCCATTTCCAAACAACATATCTGGCAAAGGACTTGTATCAAGAATATGAAGATTTCACTCACATGTGGAATTTAAGAAACAAAACAAAGGAGAAAATAACAGAGGAAGACAAAGCAAGAAACAGACTCTTAATTATGGAGGACAATATGATGTTTATGAGGGGTGGAGGGATGGGTGAAACGGGTGATGGAGATTAAGAAGGGCACTTGAGAAGAGCACTGGGCATTGTATGGAAGTGTTGAATCACTACATTGCATACCTGAAACTAATAGAACACTGTATGTTAACTGGAATTAAAATAAAAAATTTAAAAAAGTATATGTATGGAAATCTAAACACGTAAAAGAAAAGGAACAACCCAGTAAAGGTCAGGGGGCAAAAGATTTGAACAGACACTTCACCAAAGATAGCAAATAAGCATATGAAGACATGCTCAACTTCATTATGCCATTACGGAATTGCAAATTAAAACTATAGTGAGATAACACTATATTCCTAGTAGAACGGCTAAACATTTAAAAAATATATACGGGCACCTGGGTGGCTCAGTTGGTTGAGTGTCCAACTCTTGATTTTGGCTCGGGTCATGATCCCAGAGTTGTAGGCTCGAGTCCTGGTTCAGGCTCTGTGCTGGGCATGGAGCCTCCTTGGGATTCTCTCTCTCTCTCTTCCCTCCTCTGCCCCTCTCCACAGCTCATGCTCTCTAAAATAAAATAAATAAAACATAAATAATAATGCAAAATTCTGGGGAAGATGCGGAGCGACTGGAACTCCTATATTTGTGGTGGGAATGCAAAATGATACAGAAAGTTTGGAAAAGTTTGGTACTCATTCCCACTCCTAGGCATTTACTCTATATACCCTATAGAGATGGAACATTTATGTTCACACAAAACCAGTACCTGAATGTTTATAGCAACTTTATTCATAATCACCCAAAGTGGAAACATCTCACATGTCCATCAATTAGTGAATGGATAAAAAACTGTGGAAACATCTCACATGTCCATCAATTAGTGAATGGATAAAAAACTGTGGTACATTCATACAATGGTGTACAACAATAAAAAGGGATAAACTAATGATTCTCATAAAATTTTATTTATTTATTATTTATTTGAGAGAGTGTTCATGCACATACACACGGGGGAGGGACAGAGAGTGGGAGAGAAATTTCCAAGCAGGCTCAGCACTGTCAGCACGGAGCCCAATGTGGGGCTCAAACCCACAAACTATGAGATCATGACCTGAGCCAAAACCAAGAGCTGGGAGCCACCAGGCACCCCACACGGATGAATCTTAAATGCACTTTACTAAATGAAAGAAACCAGACCAAAATATCTATATATTGCATAATTCCAATCATACAACCTCTGGAAAAGTCAAAAACCAAAGAGATGGACAACAAATCAGTGGTTTTTGGAGACTGGGAATGGGGAAAGAGGTTTACAACAAAAAGGACAATTGAGCGGGCTCCGCGCTGACAGTGAGGACCCTGCTTGGGATTCTTGCTCTCCTCTGAGTGTGTGTGTACACTCTCTCTCAAAATAAATAAACTTTTAAAAAAAAGAACAATTGAGAGAAATTATTAGTGATAAAACTGTTTGGAATGGTACTGGAGTAGTATGCCTGACTATATTTGTAAAAACCCACCCAACTATAAATCATGAGGGAATTTTACTGTATATAAATTACAAATAAAAAGCTCTAATAGAAAAGATGTATACTTCTGCCTGTCAAATGAGCAGGGATTTATAAAGACAGAATGGCCATATTTTGATGAATGTATGGAGAAATATGCACATTTATACACCACTGATGGAAATGTAATTTGTACAACTATATTGAAGACAATGCAACAATACCTTTCAGATGCCTTAATAATACTCTCATTCAAACTCAGTGAGTCCAATTCTGGAAATTTATTGCAAAGAAATAATTAGAAATGCACATAATAATTAACATACAATTATGTTTATTACATTTTATAGGCAAAATTGGTAATATCCAACATGTCCAGTAGCATGTGATTTTCTTACATAAATTCTGTTAGAGTCATATGAAATATTATGTAACACCTAATACTGTGTTTTAGAGGTTAGAGTGGAGGAGAGCCAAAGCGTAAGAGACTCTTAAAAACTGAGAACAAACTGAAGGTTGATGGGGGGTGGGAGGGAGGGGAGGGTGGGTGATGGGTATTGAGGAGGGCACCTTTTGGGATGAGCACTGGGTGTTGTATGGAAACCAATTTGACAATAAACGTCATATATTGAAAAAAAAAACACAACAGCCCTGTAAAAAAAAAAATACTGTGTTTTCAAAGAATGCCAATGATGTAGAAATATGTTTATTTTCAAATGAAAAAAGTTAGAGAACAACATATACAATATGTCAATTTTGTTTTTAAGTCACACTCCTGAAACTAATAGAGTGCTGTATGTTAACTAACTGGAATAAAAAAAAAAACACCTTAAAAATTGTGTTCCACACATTCTTTTTTACAAGAACAAAGGGAAACACTCAAATGCTGAGTTGTTTTCTTGGTTATAATATTATAGGTGTTCTTTACTTTTTAATTTATACCTTTCGTTTCATTTTTCAACAATGATCATGTTACTTTTATGGTCAAGAAAAAAAGTATTTTTAAAATTTTGAACAAACAAACAAGCCCAGCCCAATCCAGCCAAGTCCGTGATCTCTTCTGTTGCTATCTTCACTTAGAAGACCACACTGTTGTCCCCTGAAGGCTTGTTGCCCTCTTTGCTTCTTCAAACACTGGACTTGTATTGCAGCTGAACACCTGTCAAAGCAAGAGAGTGGCAGGATCTCTCCAACAGCACGATACTTCTATGTTAATACTGGCCTATGCAGCCACAGGCTGATACTAGTGTCAACTTCCATGATCTAGGTAGGGAACAGAAGTCTTTATTTTTTTTTATATGAAATTTATTGTCAAATTGGTTTCCATACAATACCCAGTGCTCATCCCAACAGGTGCCCTCCTCAATGCCCATCACCCACTTTCCTCTCCCTCCCACCGCCCCCCCATCAACCCTCAGTTTATTCTGTTTTTAAGAGTCTCTTATGGTTTGGCTCCCTCCTTTTTTTTTTCCTCCCCTCCCCCATGGTCTTCTGTTAAGTTTCTCCATATCCACATAAGAGTGAAAACATATGGTATCTGTCTTTCTCTGTGTGACTTACTTCACTTAACATAACACTCTTCAGTTCCACCCACGTTGCTACAAAAGGCCATTATTTCATTCTTTCTCATTGCCAGGTAGTATTCCATTGTATATATAAACCACAATCTCTTTCTCCATTCATCAGCTGATGGACATTTAGGCTCTTTCCATAATTTGGCTATTTGGAACAGAAGTCTTTAAAAGCTGTAATGCCCATATTACATAACAGGAAGCTCCCCATCTTTTAAATATGTTCTCTGAAAGAATCTTTTAGAACTTTTCTCCAAAGCAGCTCTCCTTGTTCTTTTAGATAATCTATCACGCTCTGGGGAATGACAAATCAATAGGTCTAAGGGCTAACCTTTCATTATATTGTTTCCTAATGCCTTACCAGGGGTTTGGAGTTGCCTAGAATCATTGTGCCCTCTGCCTCTACCTCGCCCATCCAATAAGAAAAACTAGGCTATCTGGTACTACTTGTGCTATTTCCTCTGTCCTCAACCTCTTTAAAACTCTGTCACTGAACCAGAGAGTTCTAAGTCGCAAACCTTGTTCTGGGTTGTTTCTCATTAGGGGTCAACAGAAACCTCCACAAAGGCAGCTCTACCTGAGGACAGTGCCTGGCAGTGACTTAACACAAACAGCAAAAGAAATAGTGCAGTGCAACAATTCCTCTCCAATCCACCTTAATAAGTTACTGGTTTATGAAGCAAGTCTCAGCACTCCCTCCACTGAAGTGAAGGACTGTATGACCTCCCTCACTTTTCTCCCCTCTCTTCTTCCATTACTAACAGCAGTAAGGAGTTCACTCCTATCTTCACTCACAAACATCAGAATCTCAGGTTTGCTTCCTTCTTTCATGTAGGCTTCTAGGTCCAATATCCACTAAAATGTCAAATTTTTGTTACTCCATGATGGCATTTCATAGCCTTCTTTCTCCTTATATCCATAGAAAAACATGGGTGTCATTGTAAACACTCACTGAGGTTTCATTCACTCATTCACAAGGCTCCTCCCAGATGAAAGGCTGTTACAGACGGCCTGAGGAAGGGAAAAGAAAAAACACCTGCTGAAATCCATCAGGATGGGGCAGGAAATAAAAGGTGGTTAGTGAGAGCAAGGAACACACTAGGAAAGCTTTGAAGAGGCGAGACCCAGGATTAGGCACCAGATGGTGTGACCAAGGGTGTCCTGAGGAATCACTGGGAATATATTTGAAAGGCACAAGACTTACCACTTATCCTTATGCCCTATCCTGCCCATCCCCAAGAGAGATAAAAGGTAACCAGGACTCCTGATACTGTTTATGAGATATCTGTCCTTATGTAACATAGGCCCTAAGACAAGTCCTGATCTCTGATGACCAACTCAGAAGGGGGCTGGGGTGGGGCAAGCCCTCCTACTAGTTTTTCACAATCAGTTGAGACATCAGGAGTGAGTCTTGGGGCTGGGGTCCATACGGTTGCTGGCCTTAGCTACAGCTCCTCCAGTGGCTGCCATGATTATCAGGTGGAAGTGGGTATCAGGCTGATTAACATTAGTATTCCCCAACTGCAGGAGGTAGGTGTGACAAGTTCAACCCCAACTCTAGCATTCATGACTCTCTGGGTCTTAAGAGATGGGAAGAAGGAAGTGCTGATAAAGAGAGAGTGACTCCTAAAGGCATATACGTAGGCCAGAAAAGTGCCAGCAGAAGGGGAAAGTATGGCTTTTTTGCTTTCATCAGTGGTATCTTAGTCAAGGGGCTGAAGGAAAAAGAAATAATAAGAATGCAGGGATAGGGGTTACTTTCAAGTCAACCGACTGCCTTCCTTCCAGGAAGCTGGGGTCCTTTGTTTCCGAAACCCAAACTCATCTCTGGTGGCCTGTATTACAGCAGTGGAGATCCAGCAATTTGTGACTATTGGAAACCTAACAGAACAAGCATTATACCTTATTTTAGGGATTTTTTTTTTTTTTTGCTGTGAACACGGAGTAGTCTTTATGGGAAATGATAGTTCATACATGCACATACAGTACAATTTCTGAATGTAGGAAGTAGCTGAGAGGGCCAAACGTGCAATTGAAAAGAGCAACCTGTGGTCTGGAGTCTCAAGAGAGTAAGCCCTCTGTTGAGTGGTGCTTTGTGAAGCTGATATGAAGACAGGCTGTAGTGATTCTCTGCTTCTTTCTTTTTCTTCTTCCTCACACGAAGTCTTCTACCAGATCCTCCTGAGGAATAAATATAAAGCGGCCCCAAAGGAGGGGATGTACGTACGGTCTAAGGGCCTGGGAACTCTGTCTCAAGGGCTCTACCCCTTCATTGAAATATTGACTCATTCAAAGACTATAACAGAGGAAAAATGATGACATGCAGTGTCACAGGATTCATGGAGATTCTCTTCTCCTAAACTTTACATTCCAAGTCCTAAGGGACACCTCTCTGCATCAATTTCCAGCCCTTCTTCCCAACAACAACAGGGAATATGTACAATATGGCCACTAAACTAGATGTATCCTGACCTTAGAGTGGCTGTCACAAAGTGCTGTTGTTACACACTGATGGGAGCTTTCTTTTGTCTATCCTTTATCTTAAAAGCTCAATTATGTAACAGGGCCCCCTTGTTCTAGTTAATTAATCTGTGCTTTTAATGTGCTGTGCCTGTTGTTTTTTAAAGGACAGTTCTAGCATACTCCTCAAGTCAGAGACTCAGAAGTCAAAGTACATTATGGAACAGCCAACACAAACTTGTACCACGTGGATAAAGTTAGGTCAAGGTCAAGGAAAAATTTGGGTCGAAAAGAAATCTTTTGATGCCACTTCAAGCTGACCAGTCTGTAGACACGGCCACAGCATTCTGTCAATTCAAAGGGCCAGCAGCTCCCCTAGCTGTCCTTGCTCGGGAATGCTGCTCATTTTCTCATACCTGATATGTGACAGACCCAGACGGGGTAAATGGTTAGCACACAGCAAGTTGCTGGGTATAGAGCAAGCACCCGATAGAGGAGGGGATCACTTTAGCTAGGCATTCTGCAAGCCAACACCTCGGAGCAATGTGCAGATCATGGTTTTGGTAACTTCTAATGATCCCTACCGCTCCTCCGTGGCTCATACAACTATCCCACTACATCGTTTCTTCTCTTACACCTGCACAGTTGCCATGTGCCAACCTCTAAATCACTCCTCAGGCATCAAGGCCTGTTACACCTGGCCTCCAGAGTTCATTCCCAGCTTGGCTTTTGCTATAGTCCCGGGTCACTTCAGTATTTATGTAACTGACCATCTGACAACCTCACTTCACAAGTTACCTTGACCACTCTGGTTTTGCAATCTTAATGTTTCAAAATCCACTCTCTGATTACAGGTTCTATTATTCCAATTTCCAACTACCCAACAACCATCTTGATCACACTAGGGCCTTTTTTCATTCACAGACTTTCAGCTCACTTCTGATCTAACTTCCTTCCACATATAGTCTGGAGTTTCAAATTCATTTCTGTGTAGCCCCTCTCTTGCTAGCTGTCCATCCCTCAACCAATAAAGGTCAGTCCCAGGCAATCAAGTTACTTGTGACGGGTGGCCTAAGACCACTTTAAAGTTTCTCGAGTTTCTGGTTTCTTACTTTAATTTAGTATATAATTTAATATAATAGTATCTCACTTTAATAGACCGAAAGGCCCCACTCTAGCCTTTTGGCCCAAATATCCCTTGGACTCTGGTTTGTCCCATAATCCTGTCCCTGGATTATTTGTCCCCATAATCCTGTCCCATAATCCCTGTCCCATAATCCTGTCAGCTTCCTCTCCATCATCCACATCAACAATTACAAATCTTCAACACCCTTGTCACATGTTTCTCCTAACTCCTATCCCTATGCTCCAGCGAGGAGGTAATTCCTTTCATCTGAGGTGCTCTCTCTCCCCCTATTTTAGAGTCATAGGTTTCACCCTCCCTTCTGCCATCATTTTTCAGGAACTTATTCCATCTGTTAGTGTCTTTCTTTCCCCCATCAACAATGACTTCCTTCTCTGTTCTTCCTGCCCCGAAGTCTGCAAGCATACTCCATTTTCTCCCACATTAAAGGGCAGCTTATACGACTCACTGTAGCGCCCTGACGGAATCATTTAACTTGTACTCTATTTGTCACATCTTCTACCAGAAAGAAGGCTTCTCATGGAACAAGAGTCATTAATCATACTAAAGAAGGAAAAGGAAATAGGAGCCTGTTGAGTGGTGAACGGAAAGTGGAGGCCTACCTTTCACTGTAGGTAAGGGGATAGCTGAGGTAAAGTTGAAAGGGGAAACTGTGAATACCAGCCACAGGAGCAACCCCCAGACTGTGAGGATGAAGTTTCTGATCAATGATCACTTTGGTCCTACCCAAGGAGCAATCAGCAGCAACTGTAGTAGTAGTAGTAGCAGCAGCAGCAGCAGCAGCAGGCATGCAACATCTGCAAGTAGCCAAGACTAAAATACAGGCATGGAAACAGAATATTTCACGGAAAACATATTAAATATGATATATATGCGGCACTTAGGCTGCTATTCCCCCTTCTCCCACCTTCAGTAAACATAGCTAATTAGTTATAACTCTCTTTCACACTGAACTGAGTGAGACCTGGCTTCAGCATCCTTTTTGTGAAACATAATCGAGGCAGGTACTATTGACCGATTGGAGATGGTACTTGAGATGAAGTATATCTGCTATCTTTGTACTACACAGAAAAGTCCTCGGCAAAAGAGTGAGAAGATAGGAGTAAGCTCCAGGAGAAAGCATATTGAAGACAGCTTGGACGTTGTAGGCAACTGGCGGGGAAAAGCTGAGCCCATGGAGATCACAGAGCAGGCGCCCAATTAATGTCTGTTGATGATTCATTTTTTCATTCAACAAACATTTAATGAGGCCTACAATGTGCACGGGATTAGGCACCGAATACAAAGATGAACAAGGCACTGTCCTTGCCTGTAAGGAATTTAGAGTCTGGTAGACGAGAGCCATAGACACGGACAATGATAATACAACCTGATAAGTGCGAGGACACTTAGCAGGTTGTATTATATCCATCCGAGTAGGATTTCTTCAGAAGAGCACAACTCCAGGTTGAGGTTGGATCCATGCAGTCCTCCCAGCCACCAGGGCCCGCTGTTGTTTCTGTCACGTGGTGAGTATCCCAAGAACTAACAATGACAGCTATGACTTAGTGCTTATGACATACACTTCACAAATATCCTCAGAGAAACCCTGCAAATTATTATATTCGATGAAAAAACTGAGGTTCAGTGAGGTTAAGTAACATGTCTTAGATCACACAGCTAGTAAGCAGTTGAGTCAGGTTTCAAGTCCAGTTTTGACCAACTCCAAAGCATTTTTCTACATTTTTAGGATAACCTTTATTCAGGTGTAACACAACTTTTCAACAGGTTTCTATTTGGAAATAAGAGCAAAGGCAATAGATTAGTGATCAGGGCATGGAAAAATTCATCTGGTTTCCCAACCTATTTGGCAGAGAAGAAAAAGAAGGTAGAGAGTTGACTTCATACTAACATACCATTGAAAACCTTCAGGCCAGTTAGTTTCCCTTTCTTTCTCACACCTGAAGAGCCTCATTGACAACGTAAAACATAAGCACCTCTGGTTAACTATCTTCTTTTAATCCCAGACATGGTCAACATCATTATTAGTGGCAACGACAGTTGATAATAGCATTTGGCACATTCCAGACTTGTTCTAAGAAATGTACAATAATCCCATTAAATCCTTACACCTACCCCCATCCCCATCCAAATCATCACAGAAAAGGCCATTACCCCCATTTTACATGCAGAAAAGACCATTACCCCTATTTTACATAAGAGAAAGGCAAGTCCCAGAGAGGTGAAAAACCATGCTCAATACCACACTGGTGAGTTTAAGAGCAGATTTGAGCCTAGGATATTTAGTCCCAAGGCCCAGACTCTTACGTATTGCTTTGCCGTCCTACTCAGAGCTTCCTCTCCCAATCCTTCTTCCCCCTACTGCCTTCTAGGATGGCTACTCATAAGGTCCATTGAAAATACATAAGGTCTGGGGCGCCTGGGTGGCGCAGTCGGTTAAGCGTCCGACTTCAGCCAGGTCACGATCTCGCGGTCCGGGAGTTCGAGCCCCGCGTCGGGCTCTGGGCTGATGGCTCAGAGCCTGGAGCCTGTTTCCGATTCTGTGTCTCCCTCTCTCTCTGCCCCTCCCCCGTTCATGCTCTGTCTCTCTCTGTCCCAAAGATAAATGGATGTTGAAAAAAAAAATTTGAAAAAAAAAAAAAAAAAAAAGAAAATACATAAGGTCTACTTAAATATAATCTCCTATTAATCATTCTAGTCACAGAAATCCATTCTCTGAATCCCTAAGGTCACTACTCTGAGCCTTAGGTGGAGAACTGTCCACAGAACATTTTTATATTGCTTTGAGAAAACAGGAAATGAATACTGAATATGTTTAGATTTTTGATTACTGGATATATTTTACTTGGAGATGTAACCACAAACCTTGTAAAATCCCTAAGCTGAGTCCATGGAGATTACAGAGCAGGTGCCCAATTAATGTCTGTTGATGATTCATTTTTTTCATTCAACAAACAATAAAACAATTGAGACAGTCACAACTAGGGCCATTTCTCCCCTGAGTGGGTTTTAGAGGGAAAAGCTTCCTCTCTGACTTTGGGAGACAATGTGATGGTGAGGGAAACCTACTACTGATGAGAAGGGCAAGGAAATAAGTAATACTATTAGAGGTCTACAGCTGTTCAGATGTCTTTCTGAGAATCAACATTTCATATACAGCTGCCATCCCAGAACAAAACTTATCAAATCTGTACAGTCAAGCTCTGGTCCAAAAGAAATCAATAGCAATGCCCATCTAAAAAACATGAGAGGATGGGGTCCCTGGGTGGCTCAGTCAGAAAAACCTCTGACTCTTGATTTGGGCTCAGGTCATGATCTCACGGCTTGTGAGATGGAGCCCCACGTTGGGCTCTGCACTGACAGCATAGAGCTTGCTGGGAATTTTCTCCCTCTCTCTCTGCCTCCCCCCAACTCCCACTTTCTCATTCTCAAAATAAATAAATAAACATTCATAAACATAATAAAGGTAAACATGAGAGGATCTCAACAAGGCCAGGAATGGAAGTAGGTGGACGCACATTTGCCAAAGTCTGAGAGCCCTAATTTTTCCCTCTTTACCACCTTAATTTTTCCATGTTCTAGAACTGTCCATGTTTTTATAGCCTCTTATTTAAGAGTCTATCCCCTCTTCTCCACTCCCAATCCTTTTGGCCTTCGATCATTTATCATCTTCTCTACTATGGTGTATTTCTAACTAATCTCCCTGTCCAGGTTTGAAAATCTTCCAGAACATACTCTATAGTACTGCCAAAGTGACCTTCAAAAGCATCCCCTACTTAAATGCTCCAAACGAAATCCAAAGTTCATGTATGAATACTTATTAGGATCTATTCTCAGCTTACATTTCTAACCTAATTTCAGGAACTACTTGCAGTTCCCCCATTTCATCATTCTATTTCCAGTGTCCATGCCTTTGCTTAAAAGGTCCTTCTCTGTTTTCTGCCTGGCCAACCTTTACTTCCTTTAAGAATCCACTTAAGCATCAGTTCCTCCAACCTCAGGCATTTCCCCACTCAATCAAATGATTTCTCTTCTGAACCCCATAGTATCTTGTACATACCTCCATTGTAGAGCATACCATATGTTGTAATTATCTGTGTACATGTCGAACTCTCTCACTAGACTGAGAACTCCTGAGGGCAGGAACTGTGTCTAATTCGTCTCCATATCCCCATCACCCAGCACAGTGCCTGGCAGCTCAATAGGCAGCAGAGAAGAAACTGAAGATGCAGGAGACAGAATAAAGCAATATTCTTAAGTTGGGGTACAATACAAATATGCTGATTAAGTTGAAGCTGCGGAAAAATATATTTTAGCTCAATACTGCAGAGGTCTTGAAAGAGACAAACTGACTTAGGAAGGACTTCCCCATAACTGTCACTGATTATAGTTACCTACAGGCTAAAAGGCCATTTGTTGGGTATATTTTATTTATTTATTAATTTGTTTATATTTTAAGAAGAGTTTATTTTTAATTTATCTTATTTTAGAAAGAGAGAAAGAGAGAGAGAGTATGTGAGTGGGGCAGAGGGAGTGAGAGAATCTTTTTTTAAAATATTTATTTTTGGGAGGGTGCACAAGCAGGAGAGGGGCAGGGGGGGCAGATAATCCAAAGTGGGATCTGTGTTGACAGCACAGAGCCCAACGTGGGGCCGGAACCCACGAACTGTGAGATCATAACCTGAGCTAAAGTCAGATGCTTAACGGACTGAGCCACCCGGACATCCCTTATTGGGTATATTGTAAAAGAACTCAAATTAGGATCAAATTGAAATAAGCTGGTTTGGATAGGAGACTTTTAAGGTCCTTCCATTCTTGAGGTGCTAAATCTGCAACCCATGCTATATTCAAGAGAGCCATCACTCTTGAGCCTATGTCACAGACTCATGAGTGAGAGACTAGTTAGCTCCCAGCAAGGGCTGGGGCTTCATTCCCAACCATACTAGAATGACTGCAAATGGACAACATAAACCATTCTCTCCTGCCCTGCTTCCCAGGTGTCCCTTGAACCTGGAGCAGGAAATACTTAATGCTTTCAGGGCTACCAAGAAGGACCTCATGACCCAAAATATCTTCCATAGCCTGCTCCCTAAAGCCTCAAATTTTCTCCTTAAACCTTTAGTGCCTTTGAACAATGTTTATTAAAACGCCACTTAATCTAATGTGGTGGGTTGGCATTAATCAAGCGTACACTAAAGGATGGATAAAAGCAACATAACACTTCTGTACCCCCAGGAAATCAACTAGCCTGACCTTCCCTTCCCCCAACACAAATCAAAGAATACCTACAAAATACCCTGATTTTTACTTATGGTACTCAGTTTCCTCAACTGCAAAATATGGTAGTTATATTGAACATTCTCCTAGATTCCTCTTGCTCCACAGAAACTCAAGGAGTTTCTAAACCTGGGGCACCTGGGTAGTTTTGTCAGTTAAGCATCCAACTCTTGATTTCAGCTGACAGTGTGGAGCCGCCTTGGGATTCTCTCTCCCTCTCTCTCTGCCCCTACCCTGCTCTTGCTCTCTCTTTCAAAATAAAAGAAGTAAACTTTAAAAAAAAAAGAGTTTTTAAACCTATGTTTTTCCACTTATAAAACAGACATGTGGCATCTGTTCTTCCGATTTTACCAAAGGGTCAAATAAAACCATGCTTGTGAAAGGTTTCTAAATGATAAAGCGCTATACAAACTTAAGGAATCACTACTATAAATTAAGATACACGAGAGAGGTAAAAGAAGTATACTCTGCCATTAATTAGATTAGTTGCCTTAAATTTATTCTACCTCTCTGGGATGCTCAAAAAGTTGTAGTAATTATTGAATGGGAACATGTGAAGTAGGCACACAATAATAGTTGCATTTGTCCTTACTGAGATAATCAGAATCTCAGAAATAAATGTGACTTTTAAGTGCATGTAATCCAGTATCTCATTACATGCAGGGAAATTCTCAAATTCTATTCCAAGTGGTCATAGAAACCACTAGGTTATCAGGTCATAGAAACCACTAGGTTATCACTTCCAAGAATGTTTTCATCTTTGGACAGTTCTTAAATTTGTTTATTCATTGAAGGCATTAATTAGAACTGCCTTGAAAAGCAGCAAAAATCAACCGTTCCCGACTCCATAAAAGATCTGGAAACAGATCATCAAACTCCTTATTCCGGAGGAATTGTCTCCCACCATCTAAACAGCTCTAATTCCTATGATGCTTCTCATAGGATCTAAGTTCAAATCCCTCTCAGAATCCTGGATGTTCTCTAGCTTCCCTCTCAGAGAGATGCTCTTAAAATGGAAACAGAACCAACCATCAAGTGGGAACAGAACTCTAACCGTTCTGATTCTACACTTTTGTAGTGATAACACAAATAGTTAGCCTTATATTGGAGGCCATGGAGGTCTTCAATGGGTGCATATCCTGTAAACAATGAGCACTGAGTTCCCAGAAGCAGGATGGAGGAAGCACTTCTAAATGGGAAAGGAGAGGGTCAAAGGGATGCTGATGGCACTAAAAAACAAAGGGCTTACTACATAGTTTTCCTAATATTAGAAACCACCTCTGTACAAAACAAGGATATGGAACATTATAAATAATGCAGACTTCTAGGGCCATGTGGAAGAAATAGTACCATTATATTGAAAAAAAAATGTTTTGTATGACCTTTTATACTGAAGAATCTAGTCTATGTAGATGACATCTTCTCTACTTTGCCCAACAGAATCTCAGTTCCTAAGACATCTGCCTATTTCTTTCAGAAACCAGGAAAAAATATTGAAGGTAATAAGTGGAACAGACATACACAATACTTAAGATCTGAATAAAAGGAGAAACATACCACATTCATGTAGGAGAAGATTATAAAGATGATCGCTCTCCAAAAATTAATCTACATGTTTAATGCCATTCCAACTGCAATTCCAATGGTATTCATGGTGAGAACTCAACAAGTTGTTTCTAAGGTCGCCTGGAAGAATAAGCACATGAAAATAAAGATATTTTTTAAAAAGAATGAGGCACTTGCTCTAAGGAAGTTATTAAGAACTCGGTATGTACAAAAGGACAGTAACCACACTAATCACAATGCAATAAAACAATACATATACTGTATATGTAATTATATATGTAATAAAAACACATAAGTTTACATATATACTTATAATATATACATAATTATATAACACATATCATGTATGTATAAGGCAGTTCAAACCAGAAATTCTCAATAGGAAGCATCACAGTAAATAATGGAGTCAAAAAAGAAATGTAATTATGATCGGGGCGCCTGGGTGGCTCAGTCAGTTAAGCGGCCGACTTCAGCTCAAGTCATGATCTCACGGTCCGTGAGTTCGAGCCCCGCATTGGACTCTGTGCTGACAGCTCAGAGCCTGAAGCCTGTTTCAGATTCTGTGTCTCCCTCTCTCTGACCCTCCCCCGTTCATGCTCTGTCTCTCTCTGTCTCAAAAATAAATAAACGTTAAAAAAAAAGAAATGTAATTATGATCAAACATATTTAACAAACAACAAACAATACTACTTATGAGATTGAGCCAGTACTACACAGAACCTTAAGTTCTCTTATAAGATAATGAAAAAGAATTAGTAAAGATAACAAACATAATGGGAGTCAAACAAAGGAGAAGAGGACAGAAAGAATATGTGAATGAATAATGGCCAAAACTTGCCAAATCTGATGAAAATATTAATCTATACATCATGTAAGAAGATCAATATATGCCACAAGGATAAACTCAAAGATATTCAAATCAAACCTAGACTCATAATAATCAAATCATCAAAGTAACTTCAGAATCTTGAATGCAGCAAGAGAAAAACAACTCATCGTATGTAATGGATCCTAAGAAAGTTAAAGCTGACTTTTCATAAACCATGGAGACCAGAAAATAGTGGGATGATATATTTAAACTCCTGAAGGAAAAAGAATGTTAACTGAGAACTCGGTATCCAGCAAAACTATCCTTGAGAAATGGAGAAATTATAACATTCCCAGATAAACAAAAGTTAAAAGAATTCAGTGCTAACAGATGTGCCCTATAAGAGATACAAAAGAGTCCATCAGGCAGAAATGAAAGGACACTAGACGGTAACTCACATATAAATGAAAAATAAAGAACATGAATAAAGGTAACTGCATAAATAAATTTAAGAGACAAAAAAAATCTATTTTTATATGTAATGTTTTTTCTCATTTCTGACTTAAAGATAAGAGCATAAAGGAGTAACTAGAAGATTGTGTTGATATGTTTACATTGCACACAGAAGTAATTTGTATAATAACAGCACCAAGAAGAGGGGAGGGAACAAAGATATAGTGGAGCAAATTTTGTACACAATTGAAATTAATCTGAAAACAATTATTTTAAGGTAAGATGTTAACTGAAATAGCAGAGCAATCATGAAAAAAGTAAGTTAAAAATACAGTAAAAGAAAAAAGGAATTAAAACAAAAAGACATAAGACACATGGAAAACAAATAGGAAAACAAGAGACATCAGTCCTACCTTATCAGTATGTTTTATTTCATTAAACATAAATAAAAATAATCTAATAAAAAGTCAGAGTTTGGCAAAAATAGATAAAAAAATATAACCCACCTATATGTTATCTGCAAGACATGTATTTTAGATTCAAAGACACAAAATGTTTGCAAGTAAAAGGATATAAAAAGATATACCAGGCAAACAGTAACCAAGAGAGCTGGATAACTATACTAATAAAAAATAGAATTAAATATTCTCCAGGTAGACCATATGCTAAGACATAAAACAAGTGTCAATAAACTTAAAGAATTGAAATCATACAAAGTATGTTCTCCCACCAAGAAATGAAATCAGAAATCCATAAACAGAATAAAATTTGGGAAATTTGCAAATTTGGGAAAATTAAACAACAAACTCTTAAATAACCAATGGGTCAAAAAAATAATCATAAAGAGAATGAGAAAATACTTTTAAAATGTAAACAAAACATATAAAATTTATAGAATGCAACAAAAACATTGCTTACAGGGAGAATTGTAGCTGTAGTTACCTATATTAAAAATGAAGATCTCGGGGTGCCTGGGTGGCTCAGTAGGTTGAGCGACCGACTTCGGCTCAAGTCATGATCTCACGGTTTGTGAGTTCGAGCCCCGTGTTGGGCCCTGTGCTGACAGCTCAGAGCCTGGAGCCTGCTTCTGATTCTGTGTCTCCCTCTCTCTCTGTCCCTCCCCTGCTCATGCTCTGTCTCTGTTTCAGAAATAAATAAATATATCAAAAAGTAAAAAAAATAGTAATAAAAATGAAGATCTCAGAATGCCATGGTGGCTCAGTCAGTTAAGCATCTGACTTTGGCTCAGGTCATGATCTCATGGTCCGTGAGTTCAAGCCCTGCATCAGGCTCTACGCTGATAGCGTGGAACCTGCTTCAGATCCTGTGTCTCCCTTTCTCTCTGCCCCTCCCCTGCTCATGCTCTCTCTCAAAAATAAATAAACATTAAAAAAATGAAGATCTTAAATCAATAAACAAACAATCTTAAATTTAAAAAGGGGCAAGCTAAACCAAATGAGTCAGGAAGAAGGAAATAATACAGGTTGGAATAGGAATATATAAAGAATAGAAAAAACAGAAAATCAAGAAAACTGAATTTGGTTTTTTTGAAACAATAATAATAAAAGACAAACCTATAGCTAGAGTGACCATGAAAAAGAGAGAGAAAATTCAAATAAATATGATCAGGAATAAGAGAAGGCACATTGCCAACCTTATAGGGAAAAAAAAGAATCGCAAAGAACTATCAAAAAATGTGTGCCAACTAGGTGAAATGGACACATTCCTTGAAAGACACAACCAAATCTGACTCAAGAAGAAAACTGTGAACAGACCTAGAAAAATAAATTTGATAATTAATCTATAAAAGTTCCCAAAAGAAGAGTCCATGAAAAGATGACTTCATGCTAATTCGGTGAAATGTTTAAAAAGAACTAATACCAATCCTTTGTTTAATGTTCAAAAAAAAAGAGACAGAAATGCTTCCCAAATCATTCTCTGGGGCCATTAGTAGTCTGATACCAAAGCCAGACAAAGATAAAATGAGAAAACCACAGAGCAAAATGCCTCATGAATAGAGAGTTCCAAAAAAGTCCAACATAATACTAGCAAACCAAATCCAGAAATGAAATGATTATATACCATGACCAAATTGGATTTACCTCAATACAGTTGGTTTAGTATCTGAAAATGAATGAATCTAATACACTATACAAAATAAAGATAACCTCATGATCATATCAACAAACGTAGAAATTTCATGACAATCATTCATGATTAAAAAAAATGAAAACCTCAACAAGCTAGGAACAGAAGGGAACTTTCCATACTTGACAAAGGGGATTTAGAAAAATTGTACAGCTATCATTGCAATTAAGGGTAAGTATATTTCCCCTAAGGCCAGGAAGACTGCTCTTGCCAATAATGTATAGGAGATTCTAGTTAGGGTAATTAGGCAGAAAAAAGAAATAAAAATCAATGAGATTAAAAAGAAAGAAGTACAATGATGTGTATTTGTAGGAAATATAATCTTATACATAAAAATCCTAAGGAATCTACCAAAAAGAAACTCACCCCACCTAACATTAAAACTATTAGAATAAAAAGAAGCAATTCTAATGAGTTCAGAAACCTTAGAATATACAGTACCAATAAAAAATAATTTTACTTGTATATACTAGCAATTAATAATCAAAATGAAATAAGAGAATAGTTCTGTTATCAACATTATGAATAAAAGTGGAGCATATAGAATAATTTTTTAAAGGTTTATTTTACAGAGAGAGAGAAAGAGAGCTTACATGTGCAGGTGGGAGGAGGGGTAGAGAGAGGGAGAGAGTGGGAGACAGAGAATCCCAAGCAGGCTCTGCACTGTCATTGCAGATCCCCATGGGGCACGATCTTACCAACTGTGAGATCATGACCTGAGCTGAAATTAAGAGATTCTTAACTGACTGAGCCACCCATATGCCCTTAGAATAGTTTTAAACAGAAATACAAGACTTTCTATACTGAAAATTACAATGTTGAAGAAAATTAAAGACTAAATTAATGGAAAGACATTCCATATTAATGAACTGAGAGAACAGTTAATGTGGCAATACTCCACAAAGCGATCTACAGGTTAAATGTGATCTTCATCAAAATTCCAGATCTTAATTTATAGCAATTGACAAAATGATCCTAAAATTCATATGGAAACTCAGGGTCCAACAATCTTGAACCAAGTCGAAGGATTCATAATTCCAGATTTCAAAATTTACTATAAAACTAAAATAATAAAGACAGTATTGCCTGGATATAAGGATACACAGATAAGTGAAAAATAATTTATAGGCCCCAAATACACCTTTGAATTTAGAGTCAATGGATTTTCAATACAGGTGTCAAGATAATTCAACAGGATAGTCTTTTCAATAAATGGTAGTAGGAAAACTGTATATCTACATGCAAAAGGATAAGGTTGAACTTATACTTCATACCATATATAAAAATAAATGCCAAATGGAGCAGACCTCAGTGTAAAATAATAGTGTCTTTGTTATGGCACCAAAATCAAAAGTGACCAAAAAATAGAGAAATTAGATTTCATCCATGTTAAAAACTTACGTACTGCAAACAAGAAAGTTAAAAGACAACCCAGAGAATGGAATAAAAAATATTTACAAACCACATACCCAATAGGGGTCTATTATCCAGTTGTATAAAGAATTCTCACAATAAAATGACAAAAAGACATATAACCCAATTCTAACGAACAAAGGATTTGAATAAGCATTTCTCCGAAGAAATATAAATAGCGAATAAGCACATACAAAATTGCTCAACACAGAAATACTGGTCAAAGCCACAATGAGACACTCCACATCCACTAGGATGGCTATTTTTATAGAAGACTGAAAGTAACAAGTGAGACTAGGGAAGAGCTGAAATCCTCACACATTGCTGGTGATACTGTAAAATGGTGCAGGCACTTTCATAAACTTTTTCAAAATTACAACATTAAAAATAAAGTTGCCATATTACAAAGCAATTCCAATGTTAAATGTAGGTATACTCAAGGAAATGAAAATATGTCCATGTAAAAACTTGTATACGAATGTTTATAGCACCTATTCTTAACAGAAAGTGGAAACCCAAATGTCCTTCAACAGATGAATAAACAAAATGAAGCTAATCCATAAACTGGAATGTTAATCAGACATAAAAATGGATGAAACACTGAGATATACTATAATATGGACAAACCACCAAAACATGCTAAGTGATAGAAGTCAGATATAAAAGACACATTGAATGATTCCATTCAAATGAATGTCTAGAATAGACAAATCCACAGGGACAAAAGTTAGATTAGTGGTAGCAGGGTTGGCAAAAGAGGAAAAGGAGGAATTACTGCTAACAGGTATAAGGCTTCTTTCTGGGGTGATAAAAATGTTTTACAGCAATACAGAAATGATGATTGCACAATTCTATGAACGTACTAAAAGCCACTGAAGGGGCGCCTGGGTGGCGCAGTCGGTTAAGCGTCCGACTTCAGCCAGGTCACGATCTCGCGGTCCGTGAGTTCGAGCCCCGCGTCGGGCTCTGGGCTGATGGCTCAGAGCCTGGAGCCTGTTTCCGATTCTGTGTCTCCCTCTCTCTCTGCCCCTCCCCCGTTCATGCTCTGTCTCTCTCTGTCCCCAAAATAAATAAACGTTGAAAAAAAAAATTTAAAAGCCACTGAAAAGTAAACAGGTGAATTTCAGGGTATATGAATGATGTCATGATTATTATTTTTTTTAAGTTAATTGCCTTATTCAGAGTCAATCTGATTAGCAGGGTTGCTAAGATAGGTGTTTAATCTTCTAAAGCATTTAACCTTATTACAAAATTGAGAGGACACTTGTTAGCTATAAGTCCATTGACAGGTTGCCCCCAAATAGTGGTTACTGGTATCTTGGCCATGTGTGAAGGTAAAGGATTTGTAAAGGATCAAACTGCCCAGTAAGTATAGGTATAACACATAAACATGTAAACAAAGATTAGAGACAAAGGAATACCAACTACATGGAGATTAGCCCTACCACTGAAATATTTTCATCCACTAGGAGATATAAGTTTTCCAGTAACACCGTGGAGTCAAAACAAGATCCCATATTATAGTTGGGCTAAATAATGATCTAGTAGTGAAGTACCAGAGGCAAGACTCGACAAAGAACCGTCACTACAGAACTTCAAAAACAGAAGGTACTCCTACATTTAACCACAGGTGGTAAAAAAAAAAAAAAAAAATCCTTGCAGGACCGTATCTACAGGACAAAGGAACTGCTGAGTCAACAACTAGACAACATATACTTTCTGGCAACAGATAGGAAAATATGATAACTCACAACCAAACAAGACAGTGGAATAGCAAAATTGTCTTTTTTTTTTAAGTTTATTTATTTATTTTGAGAGAGAGAGAATCCCAAGCCCCGAGCTGACAGTGTGGAGCCCGACACAGGGCTTGAACCCAAAATTGTCTTAATGTGGAAAAAGTCTAAGACTTTCCAAATAGATTTGAATCATCATGGTGACTATGGTTTAGATTAATACTATTCAACAAATAATGAGAGCACACCACGATAAAATTGTGGGTACATTTTTTTTATTAAGTCAACAATGGCAGTATAACAACTCATGGACTTACGGTTTCATAATATGGCAAATAACAGTACTTCCAAAACTACTCATCCCATGGTTGGCAGATCCTAATACTTAATATTTTGGTAACAGACAAAATTCCAGGCGGTCAACTGAACTGAAGGGGCAAAAGGCAGTTAAATAGCTAATACTATTAGAATATACCCAATCTAAATAGCAACACTGAACTAAAACTAAACAATGAACAGTTACACATGTAAAGCACTGTAATGTGCTGAGCCACACAGGTAACAACACTAAAGCAAAATAATTTGCAGCGAATTCTTTAAAGCCTCATTGTATTGGCATAGAATTGAGGGATCCTAATGAAATGCAACTGGAAAATACCCTGAGAAGTGGGTATGTAATGACATCTCTAAAGGGGCAATGCAGAATAGACCATTAGGAACTCCATAAACCCATACTGTTGTTTGTAAGCCTCTAGGCAGTGTTGTCAAATGAAGGGAAGATGACTGAAGCTATAAGTATAGGACATTAGTAACATGAGCTAATGTGAATACATAAATATGTAGAAGTATAGCTATCCAGGTTTCCAGTATTATCATAGCATCTGATTACAATATCAAATTTCCCACAGAAAATTGTTATCTGATAGCAAAAGACTACATTATTGCACTATAGAACACAGTTAATGCTTCAGTATTTCGAAAATGGGTGTCCAGGCTATAATCTTTTTTTTAATGTTTATTTATTTATTTTGAGAGAGAGAGATAGATAGTGAGTGAGCAGGTGAGGGGCAGAGAGAGGAGACAGAATCCTCCTAAGAAGGCTCTGCACCATCAGTGCGAAGCCCGATGCAGGGCTCAAACTCATGAACCGCGAAATCATGACCTGAGCAGAAATAAACACTTAACTGACTGAGCCACCCAGGCACTCCCAGTCTGTAATCCTACTGGGCAACTTGATTGTACTATTTGCACAGGATGGAAGTAGCCCAACTAGGAAATAGGCTTTCTAACTAATATTAAACATTGCACCTAAAACATAGTGGCTGATGTGTATCCCTGTGTGTTTATATGTATATGAATGAATACATAATTCCAAAAATCAAAAGCCCTTAAGATGCAGTATTTTTTAATAAGCAGCAAAATTTTACTAGGTCTAAACTTGGAACAGAGCTCTGCACTAGAAGGACAAGGTTGCAGTTACATATAAAAGATTTACTTGCTTCTCATTTGTCCATACAGAAACCAAAATTGGAAATTCATTACAACCATACACATGGGAAGATAATCCTTTGCTGAGTTTAGCTGCTGACTGGATGTTAAGTCCCATGTAAAGAATCAGTTAAGCTAGAAAAATAAAAGCAGCACCATGTCTGAGATCTTTATTCTACTTCAGGACAGCAATTCTCCAGCGGTGGCTGTCAGCAATACAATACAGGGTCTACAAGAGCATACTTAGGAAGGGCAGATGGATAGTCAGAGAAGTATGACATTAGCACACTTTTAAGAAAACAAAATATCCCAAAAGCGTTTATTAAAAAATTGCTAAGCTTAGCTACACTACCAATGTAGGAAATTATCTGTATAATCTTAACTTTATGAAAATTTAAGTAATATGTCTTAGGCAGTAGAATGCTTGAAATGAACAATAATGGCTACCAATAGTAATAGACATTAACAAACTAGAAAAATACAACCCAGCCCATCAGGGGATAGTTGAGAACCCCGGTGTTTTTAGAAGAACGCCAGTTGGCTAGGGGCACCTGGTTAACTCAGTAGGTTAAGCATTCAACTCTTGACTTCGGTTCACGTAATGATCTCATAGTTTGTGAGTTTGAGCCCCATGTTGGGCTCTGGGATGACAGTGTGAAGCCTGCTTGGGATTCTCTCTCTCCCTCCCTCGCACATGCACACGTGCACATGCGGGCTCTCTCTCTCAAAATAAATAAACTTAAAAAAAAAAAAAAAGAACACCAGTTGGCTAAGACAAAAAGTGCTAGCACTACACTAAAACAACTTCTTGTCTGCTTGCAGGAAAACTGGCCTTGAAACCAATGGGTGGAAATGCTATTGCAATCATATGGTTCCCAAAGAGCAGGGGCACTAAAGGCAACAAAATCCTATTAGAACATTTTCAGACAGCAAACATGTTGAAGATAGGAACTAAGACTAATTAGGCATTAGAGAATTCCACCACTTCAGGAGTCCCTGGAGAAGGAGTACAGCCTGACTTTCAAGAAAGCTGCAGTCAACACCAGAGACACAAAATCTGACACCCAAAGCCCACTGTCCTTCTACCCTGCCAAAGCAAGTTTCTGTCAGGGCAGTGAGCACTAACAGCCCCAACCACTGCCACAGGTATCTTTGAAGAACACAGTGTTCAAATCTCCCTCTGTGCACAGCTGTTTTCTTTCCTATTGAAAAAAAAAGCTTACTGGCGGGTATTATGCTAAGTGAAATCAGTCAGAGAAAGACATATCATATGATTTCACTCATATGTGGAATTTAAGAAACAACAAATAAGTGTAGGAGAAGGGAAGGAAAAATAAGATAAAAACAGAGAGGGAGGCAAACTATAAGGGACTCAAATACAGAAAACAAACTGAGGGTTGATGGGGGTGGCAGGGTGGGGAAAATGAGTGATGGGCATTGAGGAGGGCACTTGCTGGGATGAGTACTGTGTATTGTATGTGAGTGACGAATCATGGAATCTACTCCTGAAGCCAAGACTATACTGTATATTAGCTAACTTGAGAATAAGATTAAAATGTCACATAAAAAAAAAATCTTACTTAGAAAAACTGTCTTGTTGGAGGAGCCTAACTGCACTTTCACTGAATCAAAAGTGCAACTGCTAAGGAACCCTATGTTTCTCTTAGACAAGGACATGCGTGCATACAGCTCATCTGTGGCCAGGATGATATTGGGAAATTTTCATGTGTGAAGGTTAGCCATGCTTATCATTCTGTGATATAACTGAGTTAACTGAATCCTAAATAATTCAAAGCTTTCCTTGGAATGTGAAATGCCATAAATTGAGCCTTCAAATTCAAACTATAACTTAAAAACATTCTGATCTCATTGAAATTCTCTCTCCCCATTCACACTTTCATGATACGTATAATTTAGATGATATTAACACCAATTATAATTAACTCATTAGAGAATGTGGGGAAGAGAATATCTGCAATGCCCATGGTACATAATAATCAATAGGAATAGTGGTACCTGCATGGCTCAGTAGGTTGAGCGTCTGACTCTTGATTTTGGCTCAGGTCATGATCTCATGGTTCATGGATGGAGAGGACAGCTTGGAGTCTGCTTGGGATTCTCTCTATGTCCCTCTCTGCCCCTCCCCTGCTTGCGTGCACTCTCTCTTTCTCTCTTTCAAAATAAATAAATAAACTTCAAAAAATAATCAATAGGAATATAGACATAAGATACTCAGGACATAGTAAAGCTATGTTGTTAATGGGTTTTCTGTAAAGTTTTTTTTATGTTTGTTTATTTTTGAGACAGAGAGACAGAGTGCAAGCAGATGAGAGGTAGAGAGAAAGGGAGACACAGAATCTGAAGCAGGCTCCAGGCTCTGAGCTGTCAGCACAAAGCTTGACGTGGGGCTCAAACCCACGAACCATGAGATCATGGCCTGAGCTGAAGTCGGACACTTAACCAACTGAGCCACCCAGGTGTTAATGAGTTTTCTTTAAAATCAATCAATTGGCTAATGCATATAGTTCATAATTTATTCTGTAGTTTAAATGAATAAAAAATTTTCCCCTCTGACAGAAAGCCCTCTTCCCAAATGGGATAGTATGACTCCTCACCTGAGACTTAATTCCACAATCCTCAGTGAACATGATGGGGAGTCAAATGGAGGCTGAAGACCTGAAGGTAGAGGGAGTTCAATTTCCAAAACTGGGGCAAAACAATTGACTTGATGACGCATTGGTTCCTAGGAATCTGTCCCAGCAGCCAGATAAAAGAACCAAAAGGCATATATCTACTTGGGAAGCCAATGGAGTACTTTGGAACAAGTCTCATTTTAAAGGGCTTCCCCCCTGGAGTGTGGCTAAGTTGCAAAAACATGTGCATAAAATATTGGCAGGGTGGAGACATCACAAGAGGAAACACCAGAGATGTCAAGGGTATCAGCAAAGCCCGAAGAGGACACTGTAGTATCCCAGGGCAATTAAGAATTTAAGCCTTTGCACCATAAGACATGGGTTCAAAAAAGGAGTTTACAATTTACTGGCTGGACATTCATGGCCAAGTTCTGAACTTCTCTTGGGTTGAAAACCTGTCTCTGAAATTTACTAAAAACCATACTAGCATGAGTGTTGGTGAGATTATTATATCAAGTAGAAATGATCAAAACAATCATGTTTGGCTATCTTTAAAACAAACCAACCTTGGGAGGAAATGGCCTTTATTAAAGGTCATTTCTGAGGCTCATTGTGCCTGCCATGTTTGAAAACCAGATGTGGGGACATGGATCACATCCAGGTGTTCTGCTAGAGAGGTGCCCCAGTTAATCCTGACACTCCTATCCTCTAAACTCTTCTAACCGTATCTACTATGCTGGACCAGCATTTAAACTTAAAAAAAAAATACTCTTAAAGAGTTCCTAATCCTTGCAGGAACACAGTCACCATCAGACACTGAAAAGGACCTCATTTTTTTTTCTTTTTTGAACCACAACTAAAGCATCATTGATAAAGAAGAGAGAGAGAGCCTATAGAGACTGTGGGGCCAAACTGCCTGCTCTGTGACATTTGGGGGCAATGTTACCGAGTGTAACTGACCTCAATTACCTCATCTGAAAAAGTAAAGGATAATATTAGAATGTACTTCCTGAGCATTAAAACTGAGTTAATGCACATGTAGAACAGTGTGTAATGCTTACTGTGTGTGCTCAGCTAACGTGAACTATTGTTATTAAAAGACTAGTATAAACAAAGAATACTGTATAAAATGGAATGCTGCCTGAAATAGAACAAATAGATAAGAGATAATTAAGAGGTACTGAAATGAAAAAAAAATAGATGTATTTGGTAGAACGTGCCAGGAAAACCAATTAAAATGGTAAAACAATCTTATGACCATTAAAAGTATATCATTTTGTGAGAAAGAAAAATCTCATAACAGAGGGCTGAGAGAGGAAAGCAAAGAATAGTGGATGATAGCAGGGCATGAGATGATTATGTTTGTCAGAGGTGAGAATGAATTAAGTGTGAAGAGATGTAGGGGATATATGAACAATATTTGCTCTAATTACTTTACACTTGACTTTGTTCACATTAGCTAATCAAGAGATGCAAAATGGACAAAAATAATCAGTGTCTAACAAGATTATAGTAAAACAAATAATCAAGGAGATATGCACAGAAAAATGTTTCTACAAGTACGTTAACGACGTTATGTTCAAGTGTTTAAAAAAACTTAAAATAATCCTAATGTTTAAAAAAATATGTAAGTATTATATAAAAAATCATGGCCCAAATAAAAGACTTGTGTGTATTCCTAAAGATATTCCTAAAGATAGGAAAATGTTCTTGGTAACTCAAGAGCCATCTAATCACTAAGTTGTATACCTGAAACTAATTTAACATTTTATGTTGACTACACTCAAGAGTATCTAAAAACCTTATTAATACACATATACTAATTATTTATGTAATATACATACATACTAGAAAGAAAGAAACCAACAATCTGTTTCTGTGTATTCTTTATTTTTTAAAGATTTTTTAAAATGTTTATTTATTTTGAGGTAGAGAGAGCATGCATGTGTGAGCACAAGTGGGGGAGGGGCAGAGAGTAAGGGGGGGGAAGGGGAGAGAGGGAGAGAGAGAGAGAGAGAGAGAGAGAGAGAGAGAGAGAGAGAATGCCAAGCAGGCTCCAACGTGGGGCTCAATCTCATGACTGTTAGATCATGAGGTGAGCCAAAATCGAGATTTGGATGCTTAACCGACTAAGCCACCCAGGTGCCCCTCTGTGCATTCTTTTTAAAAAAAATTTTTTTTTAAATTTTTTTAACATTTATTTATTTTTGAGACAGAGAGAGACAGAGCATGAACGGGGGAGGGGCAGAGAGAGAGAGGGAGACACAGAATCGGAAGCAGGCTCCAGGCTCTGAGCCATTAGCCCAGAGCCCGACGCGGGGCTCGAACTCACGGACCACGAGATCGTGACCTGAGCCGAAGTCGGACGCTCAACCGACTGAGCCACCCAGGTGCCCCTAAAAAAAATTTTTTTAATGTTTATTTATTTCTGAGACAGAGAGAGACAGAGCATGAGGGGGGGAGGGGCAGAGAGAGAGGGAGACAGAATCCGAAGCAGGCTCTGAGCTGTCAGCACAGAGCCCGACGCGGGGCTCGAACTCACAAACTGTGAGATCATGACCTGAGCCGAAGTCGGACGCTCAACCAACTGAGCCACCCAGGCGCCCCTGTGCATTCTTTTTTAATTGTGCTATGGTTCTTTCAAATTTTTTACAATGAATATCTATGCCTTTTATACTTTAATACAATGTATAATGGAGGAAAGAAAACAATTTTTTGAGTGATAGGTATAGATTTGAACTTATTCTTCCCTAGAGAAACTGACTAAAGGCCCTGAGAAAGTATGAAGAGAATAAGAAAGAAAAAAGGAAAGCAAAGAGATGTTTGGGAAGTGGATAATAATACAATTCTACCTAGCATACACTATAGCCTACATTAAAAATAATGGCTAAAAGAAAAATACTTTTTAAATCACCAAACTACTCGCCCAATCAGTGTTACTGTTTAATTTTAACTGAGGAAAATATACGATGATGCCAAAGGTATCACACCTAGAATAAGAAAACATTTTTGTTAATTTTTGGGTAAATTGTGCTAATATTGATACAGATACTTCCTAATTCCAGTGGGCTGAAGTTTTATCTTGATACTCCAGAGACATTTTCAAGATTTTATTGCAAGAGTTAAATAACTTCCTATTGCATAGTTTACTATGACCAATTTAATCAGACTAATGAAATGTGATAACAATTAACCAAAAATATGTTCTACGGCAGTGCTATCCATTAGCTAGATGGTAAATAAAATATGTATATAAATAAATATATACTAATGTATGTATCTATAAACAAAACATGGCACATATACAAACTGAATGGCTAAACAAAATGTGGTATATACATACAATGGTATATCATTCAGCCATAAAAAAACATGAAGTTCTGGCACATGCAACAACACAGATGATGAACCCTGTGGATTTGTTAAGTGATGCAAGCCCTACACAAAAGGACAAATATTGCACTGCTCCAATTCTGTGAGGTACCCTGAACTGACAAATTTACAGAGACTGAAAGTAGATTAGAGTTTAACAAGGGCTGGGGAGAGGGGGAATATGACAAATGTGCCATAGTAATATAAGATGTTAATATAAGGGAAACTGAGTGTGGGGTATATGAGAACTCTTTGTAACTTCTTTGTAAATCTAAAACTTTTCTGAAAACAGAAAGCTTATTTAATACTGAACAGAATGGTGGCATCCACCCCAAAAAAATGTTTACTTCTATAAAGAGGTTATCACACATTTTGATACTTTGTGTGTGTTAAAAATTAGACTTAATACAAATTCAATAAAGCAAATTGAATCAAGTTTATGATATCCTTGTGGGGCCCCCCTAGTGTTCAAGGAAAGTTTTGGAAAACCTGTTTTGTGATATAGTCCTAAATTACAGGTTAAGCAGTCCATAGTCTTGTATATTTTGAAGAAAGTTACTTAAGCAACTATAAAATACTTAAATAAAAGCACTATGGCTTATATTAAAATAGTTTTGGACAGGCAATTTGGGAGGAACTTTAATAAACAAAAACTTCATATTTTTTTATCAACTTTTGGGGCGCCTGGGTGGCGCAGTCGGTTCAGCGTCCGACTTCAGCCAGGTCACGATCTCGCGGTCCGTGAGTTCGAGCCCCGCGTCGGGCTCTGGGCTGATGGCTCAGAGCCTGGAGCCTGTTTCCGATTCTGTGTCTCCCTCTCTCTCTGCCCCTCCCCTGTTCATGCTCTGTCTCTCTCTGTCCCAAAAATAAATAAACGTTGAAAAAAAAATTTTAAAAAAAGAAAATGGGTAAGTCTACAGCTTACATTACAGCAATGTAATTTCAGATCCAGGGTGCAATGCTTATATAATATACCAATTATTTGATCCCAGGTACTGACAGACATAGTCTGCCAGTCTCTTAACTAGAAAATAATCAATCCCAAAGTATCAGATTACCAATCAGAGATCAGTCACTAAAATTACAAGATATACTGACCCCTTGGGATTACTACACAGTAAAACCTTGGTTTATGAGCATAATTCCTTCTGGAAACATGCTTGTAATCCAAAGCACTCATATATCAAACTGAATTTCAAGAACCATTGGCTTAGTTCTGATCATGTGATGTCTGGCGTCACGTACTACTCATATTGCAAGATGTTGCTCATTTATCAAGTTAAAACTTATTGGAAATGTTTGCTCGTCTTGTGGAACACTTGCAGAACAACTTACAATCCAAGGTTTCACTGTATGTGGTCTAATGTCAGAGGGACCATAGTGGGACAAAGACATGCCCAAGCAGAACCTAAATCAGACATTTAACATTACTTCAACAAATTTTTAAGTTTCTATGAAATGAACATAATCTGGAAATTACTTCAGGCTACCAAAGTACTATGACTCTGAGAGAAAGGAATGGATGATGACCAACAATTTAACATGAAATAAAAATGGACAAAATTTTATCTGAGGACATCATGAAAAAGGCTGCATTTATGACTGATGTGATTCCTTACCCCAAATTATAGTTATTTTAAAGTTTATTTTTGAGAGTGTGTGCATGTGCATGAGCAGGGGAGGGGCACAGGCAGAGAGAAAGGAGACAGAGAATCCTAAGCAGGCTCCTCGCTGTCAGCACAGAGCCAGATGCAGGGCTCAAACTAATGAACTACGAGAGATAATGACCTGAGCCGAAGTTAAGAATTGGACAGACGCTTAAGCAACTGAGCCACCCAAGCACCCCCAAATTACAGTAATTTTAGCAGAACACCTAATGCACAAAATCAGATCCCTTGGAACCTCCAATAGTTGAAATTTAAGCCCTAAAAGTATTATTTACTGGCAATATATACATATATGGTGCTAAGTCTATTCCGACAATACCAAAAGTCCTTCAGAGAACAAGATCTACCAATGTCAGCCTGGTTAGTTGTTCCCAAAGTGGGATTCTGCCTTAGGATATCACTTTGGTAAAAATTCCCCTGAGGTCCAATGTTACAAAGTCTTCCTCTCCCTTCCTATCTTGGCTTCATATCTTCTATACTATTAAGTAACCTTCCTACATACCCTATTCTTAACTCTATTATACTTCCCTTAGCTTACTGAACTTGCTGAGAAAACCTAGAAATTACTACATGCACAACTGTATGTCCAGTATCCATGGCATAGGAGGCATTTAATTTATACAAGTTGAACAAAAAGCTAAGCAACATGGTATACTTTTATTATGAAAAAAAATCAAGGAAACCAAAACACTCCCCCCAAAATAACAACTACTAATCTACACCTGTCTCAAAAGATAACCAATGTGAACATTTTGGTGTGTAGATTTCAACATTTTTAACTTTACCAGGAAAATGCATCAAAGACTTTACAACAATTCCTTTAATTTCTCATAATGGGTAAAAATAGTTATTACCTAAATTGAATTATGCCCAGATAGCACAGTTCATCTGTTTTTAAATTTTAGTCAAATGGAAAAGTTTATTTTAAACCGACTTTCAGTTTTCTAACTAAATTCATGCGAGGCCACGAACAAAAATTTCACATTCCCTTAAGACTTTTCTTTCTTTCGAAAGAGAGCATGCGAGTGGGGAAGAGAGGCAAAGGGAGAGAGAGAGGGAGAATCTCAAGCAGATTCCACACTCAGCACGGAGCCCAAAGTTGGGCTCAATCCCATGACCCTGGGATCATCGCCTGAGCTGAAATCAACAGCTGGAGGCTTAACTGACTAAGCCACCCAGGAGCCCCTAGACTTCTTTTTCTTTCTTTTTTTTTAAATGTTTCTTGAGAGAGAGGGAGAGAGAGAGCGAGCATGAATGGGGGAGGGACAGAGAAAGAGAGGGGGGACACAATCCGAAACAGGCTCCAGGCTCTGAGCTGTGAGCACAGAGCCTGACATGGGGCTCGAACTCACGAACTGCGAGATCATGACCTGGGCTGAAGTTGGACGCTTAACCAACTGACCCACCCAGGCGCCCCTTGACTTATTTCTTAAAGAACAGTTTCTTGAATGTCAAATTCCAAAGTCATGTGTGGGGAAGGAATGATGCACAAAGGAATTATCACACTTTTCACAGTTAACTTTTGCAACAGTACGAGAAAAAAAAAGGAAGCAAAAAATAGTGAATATATCAAAGATTTTGTTTAAAAAAGTTTACAAATAAGCTTAGATCACTCTTTGACATAAAAAAGTCCCAAATAGGCACTCTCAATTTTTTCACATGTCCCCAACAAAATGGAAATCATGTATTTAAACTTCTTCCTATCGAAGTGGCCCACCCTCTTCCCTTAAACAGGGTCTGAATGTGGTCAATTATAGAATGCTCTTATTTTGATCTTTTATTATACATCCAATGCATGTACACAGAGAAAAGTTAATGTAAGCAACCCTAAGACTACTATCTCAGAAAGGCCTGCTTCTCAAGGTTAGCCTTGGCTGGCATCTGGGAACTTTATGGGTAAACAGGTCCCTATGCTGGTAGAAAACTTTCCCTAACTAGTAAGAGTGGCTCACTGTATCTAGGTTACTGGTATAAATAATGTGGATCATGCTGAACACCTACTTTCCTTCTGGAAAGTGGAATTTTGGTACCTGCTAAACAAGACAGTACCTATGTGACCAGTCCACAATAAAAACCTTTCCTGTTGAGCCTCTATAACAGGCTTCCCTGGCAGAAACATTGCACACAAGTTGCTGCATTTCTATTGCTGGAGGATGTACTCTGTGTGACTGCTCACGGGAGGGAGAGCAGAAAGAGGACTGCATAGGGATTCCTCCACACCCTCCTGCACCTTCTTCCCTTTCAATAACCTTAGAAAGGCTGTACACTGCGGCACCTTGGTGGCTCAGTCAGTTAAGCGTCTGACTCTTGGTTTCAGTTCAGGTCATGATCTCGTGGTTTGTGACTTCGAGCCCTGCATGGGGCTCTGCGCTGACAGAGCACAGCCTGCTTGGGATTCTCTCTCTCTCCCTCTCTGCCCCTCCCCTGCTCACTTGCTCCCAATATAAATAAATCAACTTAAAAAATAAAAAAAAAGAAAGGCTGTATATCCTTACTATGTTGCTATAATAAATCTCAGCTGTGAGTACAACTATATGCTGAGACCTGTGATCTAGTGACCCCCAACATCCCACCTATTTTGTGATATTGAGATGCCAAATCATGTATTTTCCTCCATGTTTCAAAATTGCATTTTCAACCACAATTATATGTAACACATATTTACATTAATAACAATTGGATGTTTTGGTGTGTTATTGTCAAGATTTGTAAAAAATCACTGGATTAGAGCTATCAATAAATGAGGTTACATCTATAGAACATAAACAGAGCTTAGTAACTACTTTTGACTTAGAACAAAATGTCAAGCTGGTCTTTAAGGGAAAAAAATGCATCTTCCTAGCTAAGCAAGTCATTTTGTTTTGTTTTTGAGAGGGTACCTTTCAATCAATCAATCAATCAATAAGGTAGGGAGGTGGTACAATTGTTTCCTTAGCTTGTTCCCGGCAAGACATTTTTCTTCTTTAGTGATGCAGAAGTTCTTTTTGGGTGTTAAGGTGTTGGTCTCAGTTAAAATATATCATATATCCTATTTTTAATTAGTGACATTACTATCAAGTTCCAGATGAAAACAGTCACTCATATTTTTAATTTAAAAAGTTCAAGCAATTCTCTCTACTTGGAAGACTTCGAGGACTTCTGTTTATTTTTGAGAGAGAGAGACAGAGACAGAGACAGACAGAGCATGAGCTGGGGAGGGGCAGAGAGAGAGGGAAACACAGAATCCAAAGCAGGCTCCAGGCTCTGAACTGTCAGCACAGAGCCCAACGCAGGGCCTGAACTCATGAAATCGTGAGATCATGACCTAAGCTGAAGTAGGACACTTAACCGACTGAACTACCCAGGTGCCCCTAAACCATATCTAAACCATATTTAATGGCATGGAACATGTTTGAGATCTGCTAAATTTAAAAGACCAGGAAACAAGATTTCATTAATGACCCTAACTTCAACACCTGACAAAGACTGCCACCCTAACCAAAAACTCACTGTTAAACAGAAACAAAAGAGTAAAAAATAAAACAGAAAATAACATTAAAAATAGCAAATTTAGGAAACCTAATTCAAAATCATTATAAAGTAAAAAGTTTTCTTCTAGAGATGCAAGGTAGGTTCATTACTAAGAAAACGATTAAATAGAACACATACAACAAAAGGTCAAAGAAAAATATTTACTTCCATGTCAAAATAATCACTTACTTGACTGAGATGGCTGTTCCTTTGTCCAGATCTCATTTTTACATAGCAATGGATTAATTCCTCCTATCCTGAATGAGAAATTTAGGTTTTGACACAGCAAATTACCAAAACCACTGCCTCCTACCTTGACTAAGGACAGTGTTTCCATCTAAGGTAACCTCTATATTAGACTCACTTATGGGCCTAAGTAGCAGAGAATACATATGCTGGTGAAGAACATAAACACTAGAACTGATAAAGTAAGGATAAGAAAAAATGACATAAATATTCCAAGTCATGCAAAGAAAAACCTATCATACCAAACCCAGACAAAGATGCTACAAAAAAAGAGAACTATAGGGCAACAGCAAACCGCATTCAGTAATAGATTAAAGGAACATTAATCATGATCAAGTGGCATGTATTCCAGGGATACAAGGATGGTTCAATATTCACAAATCAATCGACGTAATACACATTAACTAAACGAAGGATAAAAATTATAACAGCATCTCAATAAATGCAGAAAAAGCACTTAACAAAATTTAACATCTGTTCATGATAAAAACTCTCAACAAAGTGGGTTTAAAGAGAATATATCTAGGGGCGCCTGGGTGGCTCAGTCAGGTAAGCGTCCGACTTCAGCTCAGGTTATGACCTGACAGTCCGTGAGGTTCAAGCCCCACGTCGGGCTCTCTGTTGCCAGCTCAGAGCCTGGAGCCTACTTCAGATTCTGTGTCTCCCTCTCTCTCTGCCCCTCCCCTGCTCATGCTCTGTCTCTTTCTGTCTCAAAAATAAGTAAAAACATTAGAAAAATTTTTAAAGAGAATATATCTCAACATAAATAAGGTCACATACGAAAAACCCACAGCTAACATCATATTCAATGGTGAAAAACTGGGAGCTTTTCCTTAAGAACAGGAACAAGACAAGGATGTCCACTGTCACCACTTGTATTCAACACAACAACAGCAATCAGATAAAAAGAAATATGGGACGCCTGGGTGGCTCAGTCAGTTAAGTGCCCAACTTCGGCTCAGGTCATGATCCTGTAGTTCGTGGGTTTGAGCCCTGTGTCAGGCTCTGTGCTGATAGCTTGGAGCCTGCAGCCTGGAGCCTGCTTTGGATTCTGTGTCTCCCTCTCTCTCTGCCCTTCTTCTGCTTACGCTCTCTCTCTCAAAAATGAATAAAGATTTAAAAAGTTAAAAAGAAAAGAAAAAGAAATAAAAGGAATCCAAATTGGTAAGGAAGAATTTAAACTTTGGCTATTTGCAGATGACATGATACCTTACATAGAAAATCCTAAAGTTTTCACCAAAAAACTATCAGAATAAATGAATTCAGTAAAGTTGCAGGGTACAAAATTAATACACAGAAATTGGTTCTGTTTCTATACACTAATAATGAAATAGCAGTAAGAGAAATTAAAAACAATCCCTTTACAATAGTACGCAAAATAATAAAATAGGATTAAACATAACCAAGGAGGTGAAAGACCTGTACTTTAAAAACTATAAAACACTGATAAAAAATATTGAAGGTGACACAAGCAAATGGAAGCATGTTCCATGCTCATGTGGTGAAGAATAGTTCAAATGTCCATGCTATCCAAAGAAATCTACAGATTCAATGTGATCCCTATCAAAGTAGCAATGGCATTTTTCACAGAGCCAGAACAAATAATACTAAAATTTGTATGGAACCCCAAAGGACCCAAATAGTCAAAGAAATCTTGAGAAAGAACAAAGCTGGAGGTATCACAATCCCAGATTTCAAGATACTACTACAAAGCTGTAGTAATCAAAACAGTATAGTACTGGCACAAAAATAGACACAGAGACCAAGGGAATAGTATAGAGAACCTAGAAATAAATCCACAATTATACAGTAAATTAATCTATGAGAAAAAAGGCAAAAATATACCATGGGAAAAAGCTAGTGTCTTCAATAAATGGTGCTGGGAAAACTGGACAGCTACATGTAAAAGAATGATACAGGACCACTTTCTTACATCATATACAAAAATAAACTTGAAATGGATTAAAGACCTAAATTGAGACCTGAAACCATAAAAATCCTAGAGGAAACCACAGGCAGTAATTTCTTTCACATCAGCCTTATCAAAACTTTTCTAGACATGTCTCCTCAGGTAGGGAGAGAGAAGGAGAGAGAGAAGTGGGGCTCACCCAAAGTGGGGCATAAGCTTCACCTGATGTAGGACTTTAACTCACGAACTGTGAGATCATGACCTGAGCTGAAGTCAGACACTTAACGAATGAGCCACTCAGGTGCCCCAGGAATTGGCAAATTTTCAGTGAAGGGCCAGATGATAATGCTTAAGGCTGTGGACCATACAGTCCGTTGCAAATACTCAACTCTACTGTAGCACAAAAGGCAACCACAGACAACAGAGAATCAGCATGATTCTGTGTTCCAACAAAATTATATTTACAAAAACAGGCAGCCAGCAAGTGGGCCACACCTTGCCAAACCTTAGCCTATGCCAACTATCTGGACACCTCACCAGCAATAAAATTTACATAAGTATTAATTGATAGGTATCCCTATTATTTTCCACTTGATACAGAGTAATTTTATCAGTATTGTCTGCTAACAGAATGCACTATTTACGCTGAATTCCAGCTGGGACATCCTGACATGCACAGCAAGCTGCTCCAGCCCCTGATGAGCCTGTACCTGAGTTAATTCTGCAAGCAATGGATTTTCAGTTGTGACTCTGACTCTTGCAATTCCTTTTTGTTTGGTGTAGAAGAAAGTATAACCTCATGGAAATCATCCAACATAAACATTATGCAGGAGGGTGGGGGTTATAATAAAAAGTAAAAAGACAAAGATAAGCACACAGTGAATAGCTGTGATGCTAGTTCATCTAAAGTGGTCATCTTTAGAAACTAAAGGGATCCACACATCCCTCACACCATCCCTCTTGCACATCTGAACCTCCCTTTGAAAACAAACTCTTCACAGGACACCTGGGTGGCTCAGTCGGTTGAGCGTCTGACTTTGGCTCAGGTCATGATCTCACAGTTCGTGAGTTCGAGCCCCACATTGGGCTTGCGGCTGTCAGCCTATCAGTGCAGGGCCCACTACGGATCCTCTGTCTCCCTCTTGTCCCTCCCCACTTGCGTTCTCCCAAAAATAAATAAATGTTTGATAACAAACCCTTCACATATGCCCCTATGTCCTGGAAGAAGACAGTGACAAGGATCCCATAAGGAGGCAGGTGGTCCCAAAAACTAAGAATATGCTTGTCATATTCTACCACTTCAAGTAGAGTAAGGTAGTCAAGATCTTTAGAGTATGACACAATACAGCTCCACCACTGGCTCCTAGTGGCATGCTAGTGGCCATCACCTCTCTGATCCTCAGTTTTATTATCTGTAAAGTAGGAACAAATCATACATCCCAGAATTACTATTAAGTTAAAATGAGACAACAAATATGTGTAAAACACTTGCCTAGAACATAAAAGACACTGATAACTAACTGAATAATCATTGTTATTGATATTACATGACCTCAGGAAGAAAACTTTCAAAAATTGTGCATGGGTGTTACTATGGGAGTGATGACTAGCCTAAACAGAAAGACAAAAGAAAAAAAAAACCGCAACAGACCCAGCTGTCACAAAAGTAAAGAATGGATAATGAGGATAGGGAAATCCCAGGGAAAAAACTGGGATTCAGAGAGCAAAAGCCAGATTTATACAACCCGTTTTGGCCCATATAAAGAAAGAGACAGGAAGACCTTTTTTTTTTTGGACAGCATACTAACATTCCTATCCTTATACAAGACCAATGTTAGGTAGGTAGGTAGTTAAGTACAAGTGGGAGAGGGGCAGAGAGAGAGAGGGAGAGAGAGAATCCCAAGCAGGCTCCACACTGTCAGTCCAGAGCCCAATGTGGGGCTCGATCCCACGAACTGTGAGATCATGACCTGAGTCGAAATCAAGAGTTGGATGCTTATCGACTGAGCCATCCAGATACCCAAAGACCAATGTCATTTTAAAGTCAGCTGTAATATACACGGAATGTGGGAAATCCCTTTGTACTAACCCAGGCTTCTCCCTAGTGAAAAGACAATTTTCCTATCATTCAGGTTCCTCGTGCAGGCTAATTCTCGAATTCTGTCAATAGAATTATCCAAATATTCCAGAGGAACATTATGCTATGAAGGCACCATCTCAAAACCATCCTCATGGGAAAAGGTGACCTTTATTACTTTTATGAAAAATGGCAGATACTGGCATTCTGGTTATTAACTCTGGATGGAGGCATTACTAGCTTAAAGTAGGGATGGGCTCTGTAGAGATCTCCCAGGAATGGCCATATTATAGATGCCTCCTACTTTAACTATGGACCTTTTTGTTTCCGTTGTAGAAAAGATTTAATAGTTTAAAGTCGATTTTAAAATGAGTGATTATCTATGAAGCCAGTATTACTTTGATTCCTAAACCAGACAGAGACCCAGTAAAAAAAGAGAACTACAGGCCAATATCCCTGATGAATATGGATGCAAAAATTCTCAATAAGATACTAGCAAATCGAATTCAGCAGCACATAAAAAGAATTATTCACCATGATCAAGTGGGATTCATTCCTGGGATGCAGGGCTGGTTCAACATTCGCAAATCAATCAACGTGATACATCACATTAACAAAAAAAAAGAGAAGAACCATATGATCCTGTCAATCGATGCAGAAAAGGCCTTTGACAAAATCCAGCACCCTTTCTTAATAAAAACCCTTGAGAAAGTCGGGATAGAAGGAACATACTTACACATCATAAAAGCCATTTATGAAAAGCCCACAGCTAACATCATCCTCAACGGGGAAAAACTGAGAGCTTTTTCCCTGAGATCAGGAACACGACAGGGATGCCCACTCTCACCGCTGTTGTTTAACATAGTGCTGGAAGTTCTAGCATCAGCAATCAGACAACAAAAGGAAATCAAAGGCATCAAAATTGGCAAAGATGAAGTCAAGCTTTCGCTTTTTGCAGATGACATGATATTATACATGGAAAATCCGATAGACTCCACCAAAAGTCTGCTAGAACTGATACATGAATTCAGCAAAGTTGCAGGATACAAAATCAATGTACAGAAATCAGTTGCATTCTTATACACTAACAATGAAGCAACAGAAAGACAAATAAAGAAACTGATCCCATTCACAATTGCACCAAGAAGCATAAAATACCTAGGAATAAATCTAACCAAAGATGTAAAGGATCTGTATGCTGAAAACTATAGAAAGCTTATGAAGGAAATTGAAGAAGATTTAAAGAAATGGAAAGACATTCCCTGCTCATGGATTGGAAAAATAAATATTGTCAAAATGTCAATACTACCCAAAGCTATCTACACATTCAATGCAATCCCAATCAAAATTGCACCAGCATTCTTCTCGAAACTAGAACAAGCAATCCTAAAATTCATATGGAACCACAAAAGGCCACGAATAGCCAAAGGAATTTTGAAGAAGACCAAAGCAGGAGGCATCACAATCCCAGACTTTAGCCTCTACTACAAAGCTGTCATCATCAAGACAGCATGGTATTGGCACAAAAACAGACACACAGACCAATGGAATAGAATAGAAACCTCAGAACTAGACCCACAAACGTATGGCCAACTCATCTTTGACAAAGCAGGAAAGAACATCCAATGGAAAAAAGACAGCCTCTTTAACAAATGGTGCTGGGAGAACTGGACAGCAACATGCAGAAGGTTGAAACTAGACCACTTTCTCACACCATTTACAAAAATAAACTCAAAATGGATAAAGGACCTAAATGTGAGACAGGAAACCATCAAAACCTTAGAGGAGAAAGCAGGAAAAGACCTCTCTGACCTCAGCCGTAGCAATCTCTTACTCGACACATCCCCAAAGGCAAGGGAATTAAAAGCAAAAGTGAATTACTGGGACCTTATGAAGATAAAAAGCTTCTGCACAGCAAAGGAAACAACCAACAAAACTAAAAGGCAACCAACGGAATGGGAAAAGATATTTGCAAATGACATATCGGACAAAGGGCTAGTATCTAAAATCTATAAAGAGCTCACCAAACTCCACACCCGAAAAACAAATAACCCAGTGAAGAAATGGGCAGAAAACATGAATAGACACTTCTCTAAAGAAGACATCCAGATGGCCAACAGGCACATGAAAAGATGTTCAGCGTCGCTCCTTATCAGGGAAATACAAATCAAAACCACACTCAGGTATCACCTCACGCCAGTCAGAGTGGCCAAAATGAACAAATCAGGAGACTATAGATGCTGGAGAGGATGTGGAGAAACGGGAACCCTCTTGCACTGTTGGTGGGGATGCAAATTGGTGCAGCCGCTCTGGAAAGCAGTGTGGAGGTTCCTCAGAAAATTAAAAATAGACCTACCCTATGACCCAGCAATAGCACTGCTAGGAATTTACCCAAGGGATACAGGAGTACTGATGCATAGCGGCACTTGTACCCCAATGTTCATAGCAGCACTCTCAACAATAGCCAAATTATGGAAAGAGCCTAAATGTCCATCAACTGATGAATGGATAAAGAAATTGTGGTTTATATACACAATGGAATACTACGTGGCAATGAGAAAAAATGAAATATGGCCTTTTGTAGCAACGTGGATGGAACTGGAGAGTGTGATGCTAAGTGAAATAAGCCATACAGAGAAAGACAGATACCATATGGTTTCACTCTTATGTGGATCCTGAGAAACTTAACAGGAACCCATGGGGGAGAGGAAATAAAAAAAAAAAAAAAAAGGACATTAGAGTGGGAGAGAGCCAAAGCATAAGAGACTGTTAAAAACTGAGAACAAAGTGAGGGTTGATGGGGGGTGGGAGGGAGGGGAGGGTGGGTGATGGGTATTGAGGAGGGCACCTTTTGGGATGAGCACTGGGTGTTGTATGGAAACCAATTTGTCAATAAATTTCATATATATAAAAAAAATAAAATAAAATAAAATAAATAAAAATAAATAAATAAATAAAATGAGTGATTAAATTTGAATTGTGATCATGGTATAAGGTGACAGAGAACTGACCAGTCACGGTGAATTCTTCTAGTCCTATTTTACCCTTCTGGAACCTTATTTACCGCCCCTCCCCCATCAACTTTTTGCCCTGATCCCTGTGTGAACTCCTTAGACTACCTACCCCACCTATAGGTGAAATGATGAAGGGGACATTCTGTACTTGTTTATGTCTTGGCTTGTACAGGCTCAGGCTCTTCAGAAAGGTGTGTGCTCTGCCAAGGTTTGTGGCAGAGATCTGCTTACCAGCAGTGTTGTGTTTTCATTCCCTGCCTCCCTTTTCTCTGATGAGATGGGTTGTGACCTTCTGGTCTTTCCCTGTCCATGAGGGCAAAAGCTACCTCTCAGGATGGCCCTGATCATGGTGGCAGCCACAGGTCAAGCCGTGTGACTGGCTCTCCTAGGCCAGCTGGTCCCACCAGGCTGGCCTGCAGCCTGAGTCTGCTGTATGGCAGTCACTCCTGCCCGTTCTCAGCCCCTCCTACCAGTGATGCAGCAGAAAGACCTGACCTCCCCTAGTGTCTGAGTGTTGGTTCCCAGCTGGTCCATATACGCATGGGGCAAAGGAAACTGCTGAAAGAGGTAGACCACTCCAGATTGGTAGGCAGTGGTTTTAATAAGCAAGGGAACTTATGAGGCTTGTCTCGGGCAGCCAGAGACTAGCAGATGTCTGTACCCCTCTGCCAGAGTCTTAAAGGTTTGTAGGTATAGAGGCCTTAACGTGGTTCAGTCACATGTGCCATCCAGACGGTCTATACCACACCTTACCTTTTCAAGGCTCCATCCTTGAAACAGTTCCTAGTGCAGAAACTGTACACTCCAAGGACAGGGAAAGAGTGAGGAACCTCCATTTGCCTGGGTCAAGCTCAAGGGTCAACCAGTGGTCACGTCGTGTCAATAATCTCCTCCAACACTGGGGTCAGCAGGCCAACTCTGACAAAGGCACTTTCTTACTGAAGCCTTTGTTAACTGCTGTGCTGCACGTGTGAAGGGGTTATTTACTGGGTGTCTAGCTCTGTGTTAGGAAGGAGGAGGAAAATGAATGAAAGGAGAGGACCTGGTGCCTGTGCTCCACTGAGGGCAAAAGTCTTTCTGCGTTGTAGGTATTCCATGTGGGTTGGCTTGTCCGTGCCATGATTGCAGATTCTTAGGTTCAGACAAAGTGAGTGAAAGTGGTCTACCAAGATTTGGACCCACTGATCCAGACATCTGAGGTAATGAGTTCAAGGGTGGTGCCAGAAGAGCACTTTTCAGTGGTGTATCAGACTCAAAGTGGTGTCCAAAACACAGGGGCTTTATTGGCCCCAGACTAGACCAGTGTCAGCAAAGAACCTGATTTTGTGCCTCTCTTCTCTTAACTATGGACCATTTAAATGCTCCCTGGATCCCATCAGGGGGCTGATCCCTTAGGAGTCCAAAATGAACACTAGTCCAATTGGTTTAAGTGCAATCCAGAAGACACTGCTATCTCTGAAATTACTAACTTGGCTACCGCTGAAATATGGAGCCTCTGCTATGAGCTGACTTTCGACAAGATGTAGCTCCACTGTCTGATAAAAACTCTCAACAAGTCTGGTTAAAAAGACACTCTCCCCTTAAGAGGAGTATAATTAGTGTCCTGCCTTTATTTGTGACTGTAGCTTATGTTGCCTAGTTTACTTGGCAACCATTTTAGTTCTGATCCTCTGCAGGGGTGATTACAGACTGGGTAAACAAGATAATTTACCCCAATTGTTTCAAGAAAAATGTATTACAGAATAAACTACAGGCTTTAAAGTCATGTGATATATATATATATACCATATATATATACATATGTAAAATGGAATACCACTCGGCGATGAAAAAGAATGAAATCTTGCCATTTGCAAAAACATGGATAGAAGTGGAGGGTATTATGCTAAGCAAGACAAGTCAGAGAATGACATATCATATAATTTTACTCATATGTGGAATTTCAGAAACTGAACAGATGAACATAGGGGAAGAGAAGGAAAAATAAGATAAAAACAGAGAGGGAGACAAACCATAAGAGACTCTTAAATACAGAGAACAAACTGAGGCTTGATGTGGTTGGGGGGGGTGTGGGCTATACATGGGTGATGGACATTAAGAAGGGCATTTTTCGGGATGAGCATTGGGTGTCATATGCAAGAGATGAATCACTGGGTTCTACTCCTGAAATCGTAATTACCCTGTATGTTAATTAACTTGAATATAAACAAACAAACAAACAAAATTTAAAAAGAAAGTAAAAGTATTGACACCCAGAAATGACATTTCTAAGAGCCTCCCTGATAGGAGTTAGGGCAAAGTCATCCTTTCCTCCCCTATTTACCTTAATCACTGAGAGGATCCTCTCTTCTGCTACACGTTCACTCATGTGGGAAAACCAGTAGACTCTCTAGAACACTTTTCAAAAGACATCCTTCACAATTTAGCCTAGTGAGGGTAACAAAAAGGAAAAAGATTGCTTTCATCACCTATAACCCTCTCATACTCAGCTTGGTCAGCCTCCACTGCACTGAAAGACAGGGGCAGGTATTAAAAGGAAGAATGGGAAGTGGGGAAAATACACAAGGTGTTGCTTAGCCTAACCCACCCATTTTTAACACAATTTTCATACCATAATGGAAAACTTCTGATGTAACATGTATGATACTTTATGCTTTCCCTGGTTCTTTGTTCCTCTGTCTACTCTCATAAGAATGAAAGTTCCAAGATGGCTGAACTTTGTTAATATCTAGAATAGTCTCTGGCAACTAGTAAGCACTTAGTAACTGTCTGTTTAAGGAAGCGGGGGAAGTGTCCATCACAACCGTCTCTTCTCTACTACCAATGGGGGAACCCCACCCAAACCACTGGCAGCTTACCAAGACTTCCCAGCTGCCTCACAAGGATCCACACACAGCAATGGTGATTCATTCTGGCTTGCTGATGAACCCACCGGGCAGGAAGCCTCAATATAAATGACAGGTGGGTCTTAGTGTTGCTCTTGACTAGTGCAAGGTTTCTGGCTGCCCAGAAATCTGCATTTTTAACAAGCATTCCAGATGATTTTCTGCATAAAAAAAATTTACACCATGAAAATTTCCTTCATTGGGAAAGAACAATATCAGAGGCTATTATAAAAATCTTTCAATGTGAGGGGCACCCAAGGTAGCTCAGTCGGTTAAATGTCCGGCTCTTGATTTTGGCTCAGGTCACGATCCTACAGTTTTGTGAGTTTGAGCTCTGCGTCGGGCTCTGTGCTGGCAGAATACAGGCTGCTTGGGATCCTCTCTCTCCCCCTCTTTCTGCCTCTCCCCGACTTGCAATGTCTCTGTCTCTCTCAAAATAAATAAATAAACTTAAGAAAAAATTTCAGTGTGAAATAAAGACATTTCTCTCTCATATGGCCTCCTTACACTTAGATGGAACCTAGAGGAAGCACTGGGTAAAAAGACACAGTACTGGCTTAAATTCAAATCCATTTCCTACACTAACTAGCTATAATCTTGGGCAAGATATACAAAATGAGAGGATGAAAAAATGAAAGGTTGGGGGCACCTGGGTGGCTCAGTCAGTTAAGCATCTCTTGATTTTGGTTCAGGTCATGATCTCAGGGTTCGTGAGTTCGAGCCCCACACTGGACTTTGAGCTTGCTTGGGATTCTCTCTCCCTCTCTCTCTGCCCCTCTCCAACTCATGCTCATGTTCTCTCTCAAAAAAATTTAAAAAAGAAACTTAAAAAATGAAAGGTTAGGCTCACTGCTTTCTGTGTAGTCCGAATATTTTAAGATGCTTTTTATTCATACCATGATGGGGAAAATACCAAGTAATTGCCTAATATCTATTAAGACTACCTTCCCTGTCCCTTCCCAGTAACTGGGCTAGCCTACTAAAGCCGCTAACCACTTACCAAGACTTTACAATGATTTGATAACCATGTGCAGGATACTTATTTAAGCCTTTCCCAATTCTCTAGTAACCTCACTGGGCCAGGCCGGGTTCAGTATATCTCTTCACCATGGGCATGGCTTCTGATCACATTTGGTGTCACCTATAGGATAGAGGGAAGGAAGAAGAAACAAATGTAACACAGGATAGCCAAGTTTTGAGATACAGCTTTAATTTACTTTTACCACCTCAGTCAAGTCATCCAGCCCACACCATAGATCTCAGATTTTGCTCTTGGTAAGCATTACTATTAGCGCCAATTATATTCTCTATCTGGAAGACTGTTCCAATATCTACAATTATTATTTAATAAGAATTCTTGCATCCATTTTAAATGAGATAACTTGCATTTACAGGCACCAAGAAAATAGATGTATCAAAGTGTTAGAACTCAGATATGAAGTGTGATGTTTAATCTTCCTAGCTACCTCCAAGCCTTTACCCTCTTTAGACCTCAATATCCTTACCTTTGAATGGGAGTAAACTTGATTTCTTAGGGGTCCTTCTATGTCTGGCAGATATGACCCTCCATTCTGTATTCCTGGCTAAAAGAGCTCCGAAAAAGTGAATGAAACCTCCATCTAGCTAGTCATTGGATGGCATTTGGTTCACACTAATGAGAAAAGGTAACAAAACCCTGGGCTCTGGGCTATCATTTACAATCCCAACTTCCACCAGGACTCACCTTAGCTGTACGTGAAAAGGAATTGAACATATCTATCCCCTTATCAGCTGCCCGGGTTACCAAAATGATTAAAGGGAGGGAGCTAGGTAGGCCAATGCCTACTCCCCTATCTCCAAGACTCAACCACTAGGAAGAATGGAGCTCTGAGACCTAAGACCCACACAGGATAAGTTAAGATCCCCAAGTGTCCTTTCTTTCTAAGGAAGCAGCCTATTGCCTCTAAGTTTCCCAGTCCCTAGCTGCTTAGCATGAAAAACAACCCACCCCAGGTTATTAATAGCATCAGATGCTGGTAGCACAAGCTAACGCAACTAGGTTTCCTGTCACCCGGTGAGATGCAGACAACCCTCAAACCCCAGAAAAACCCAAGGAGCAGTTTCTCAGGGCTCATTTTTAACTGTGTCATTAGCCACCAACAAAAATGTCTTATAATCTACTAATAATCATGACAGCCAGGCAGAAAGCTCTCCCACCATAAATGGGGAAGATTTCATGCTGGCCAAGCACTGGGGGAGGGGAGCAGGAGTCTTGATGAGTTTGAGCCATCTCTTTATTGGATAAATCAATGCAGGTATTACTAGAGTAAGATCTGGACACCTACAAGCAGCTGCTGCCACTAGTAATTATTTTTAGCTTGTTACATACAGACCAGAGGGACAAGAATGGGAAAGAAATTTGTAAAGGGCAGAATTGGGAAATAAATGGTAAATGTAAACCCTGATGCATGAAATGCCTTCACTAAGGAGTCAAGAATAGAGTAGCTGGCAGTTATGGACTTTCTCTGAAGACAGAGATTTTCTTTCCACCACTCCCTTCCCCCACTCCATCTAGCTCTTTTCCAAACGAAATTGCTCCAGTTTCCGGCCCCCCTACCACCCAATTTATTCCGCTTCTGTTTAGGTCAACAAATTTCAAAATGGAAATAGCTTCAGTGTTCGTCTAACTTTGAAAGTCATAAATGTACACTGTGAGAAAAAAATTCCAGGAATGTATTAAAGATAGAAAGTAAAAATCATAGAATCCCAGCAAGTTTAACACTGAGTATGTTCTTCCAACTACTTATTGTACACAAACATTTTTATTTTACAAACATTAGATGAGAACTGTATTATTACTCTCTAGCCTTTTTTTCAATTAATATACTTGATACACCTTTCCAAGTAAAATATTCATCTGTAAGACTATTTTTATTTAAGGTTTTTATTTTAATGCCATATTATAATATTGCATGAATACATCAAAATTTATTTACCCAAATTATTCATCAACAGGCAATTTTCCATTTTTTATTGCTATGAACATTGTGAACATTCCCATACCTACATCTTTTAGAATAGCCTTAGAATATTTCTTTTAGAATATTTTGGGGTATAGCCCTAGAAATGAAATTGCATGGTCAAAAGTCAGACAATATTTATTCTGCCCACTAATATATACTGCCAAACTGCCCCTACAAAGAATTATACTGAAATTGGGTAACCCCACTAACACTAGTGTAACATTTTTTAACATTTGCCCATGTGATGGGTATTAAATGCAATAACGCAGTTTCTTATGAATACAAACATTTATTACTAAGAGAATTACAAAGATGAGTAAGATACAGTCTCTGCCCTTGAGATTAAATGAAGGGAGACAGACACAAACTGGAAATGTTTACCATTATCATGTTCATAATGAGGATAAATTAAGATTTCAGTTCATGGTGATTCCTAAATGGACTCTGCAGCTGTTGCTAATAGAAAAGGTCCACAAGAATATTATTTGACAGTACTCCAAATTAAAAATCCATCTGCTAAAATTGCAAGGAATTGTGCTAATGCTAAATCACCTCAGTGGCATTTTGATGTGACTTCGTTGTTTTTTCATCAAGTCTAAAAGGTAAGAACCAAGTAGAAGCTGCTCAGAAAACCACCTGCTCCCCCACCCCTGACCCCCGCAAGGCAGTGAAGTGAATGGAGTGTAGAACAATATACAATTAGAAGATTCACTGACACTGGAACCTGGACTTCCATCCTTCCTTCTCCTATCATTTTCACTAAACAGTGAGCAGCAACCATTTTCTTTCAGAAACCAAATGGCTTCTCTCCCTGGAATCTCACTGCCAGGCAGATCAGCCCACATATTTAGGCTGCAGTAGTATCCATGCCAACTTGCGAAATACAGAGAAGAATCCAAAGAAACTATTTTTTCAGTACCATGTGGGTCAGATACAGATGAGATCAAAATGGATGACAACACAAACATTTTAAAAACCTATCTGACAAAGATGGATGAATATGCAATAAAGCAAATATGGCAAGACGTTAGTTGTAACATCTAGTTGGTAGATAGATGGGCTTTCAATGTACAACTCTTTAGCTTTTCTATATGTATATTTAAAATTTTTCATACTAGAATGCTGGGAAAAATCCAGCAAGCAGCTTGAAAAATAATGCTGTAAGTAAGGCCTTTCTCTCCATTTCACTCCTGAAATGAAACTATCCTATATTCTTTCCATTTTATTTTTTTTAGATCTAGCTTTCTTGAACTGGACTTGGGAGCTCTCAACTTTTTAATGACCTGAAATGAATCACAATATATCCACAGGCAGGTAACCAAGACAACAGTGTGGGAGGTTAGGGATGGTAAAGGGGAAGGTCCTAAGCTCTTGGAAGTCCAGGCTCCTTAACTGTATTAAGTCTAAGCAAGTGAGTATTTCAGAAACCCCATTTCTTTGTGCATTAGCATTCAGACCTGTAAACATTTGCCTCAGCCTACCTGTCTGCCTTATCTCACATTAATTTGTTATTTTCCATATTCTCATTGCAAAGAGCTGTGTAGGAAGGAGGGGGTCAAGGCATAAGGCACCAAGGTATGATATGGCCACATTCTTCAGGTTAGGATATAACAAAAGGAATTTCTAGAGATGAAGCTCAAAACTTGATGTTGAAGTACATGGTATAACTGACTGACTGTAGGACTCTGGTGGAGGCCTTATAAGCATCTAGTTTGATGCGTTCTAGCTGGCCCATCTGTAAAATAGGAAAAAGACTTGTTATAAGCAGTAACGAATGAGGTAAATAAATGAGTTTCTGAGGTGCCAGAAGTATCTTTGGTGAATGGAGAGGGAAATTAAACCATCACTGTTAAGTAATGATCCAAAGCAAGGTAGGCAATCATTTTCTGTAAAGGGTAGGCTTTATGGGCCAGCTGGATCTCTGACGGAGCTATTCAACACTGCCTTTGCAGGCCAAAAGGGCCACAGACCAAATATCAACAAATAACACATGATCCAATAGAACTTTATCTGCAAAACCAGACAGTCCATGGGCTGTATTTGTCTACCTATATCTAGAATGTGGAGCCCTACCTAGGAACACCATTTGAAGGATGATCTGAGGAGGGGTGAAAAGGGGATGATTCTACAAACAGGAACCATTGAGCAAACACTGGGCAGTGAGGATGAGGCTCATGATCTGGCAGCTATCACCCAGGTCCCACCAAGGAAGAGGCTGTCAGCAGCAACAACAGTAGCAACATCTGTAAATACCAAGGACTGAAATCCAAACACACAAAAAAATAGCATTATCTCAGAAAAACTCTTACGATAGATACATAATTAGAAAGAAACACCAAGTTTCTGACCACATGCATTTTGAATAAACAGTTGACAGTCCAGAGCCTGTGGAGATCACCTTAGCAGGCACACGATAAATGTTTGTTGATGAGTCATTCATTTATTCATCCAATAAACATTTACTGAAGCCTACTAATGTGCCAGGCTGGGCTCTGGAGAAGACTCTGTCCCTGCCCTCAAGGAGCTCACAGTCTAACTGATAACATAGGAAAGGAGACAGGCATATACACAGACAATTACAATACAACCTGGTAAGTGCTGTAACACTTATCAGGTTGTATTATAATGGCCGATGTAAAATTTCTTTCCAGGGGCGCTGCTCCAGGCTGCTGCTGGCTGTAACAACAGAGGGGAGGAACAAATTGTGGAAATCAAAGGTTAAATGCTTTTAGGCTATTTCAAATATCCAGGCTCTCCCTAACTCCTGATCAGACATGGGTTCAGGAACTAGATATTGGCATGATAGGATTCTTATGCTTAAGGTAGGCATAGACCTCTAGAAAGGACCTTCTCCACCACCTCCTCTACAATGCAGGCTCTGTTCTTGTTTTGTTTTGCTGCTTATACATCTGTCAACCTCCCCACCCCCATACCTAAGCCTGGTTTAACATCTGCAACTAACAAAATGCTGAAAAATGGGAACTTATGACTAACTAAATTAACCCAGTGTAACTGGATAGCAAAAAGCAATACGTAACAAATGACTTGGCACCTCTAAATCCTATAATCCCCCCCATTAACTGAAAATATAAAAATTAGAATGTTTTTAAATACATATATGAGATAGTATATAGCTCATGTATTGGGAATAATAATTTAGAAAGATTTACTTAATAAATATAATTAAAGATTCTCTAAATTACCTACCTCATAATAAATAAGAAAAATGAAATGAGGTAATACACTCTTCCCAACCACTTTTCAAACTGAGTTACAGTAACAGACTTCTTGTGAAGAGATTACTAGTCACTTGGCTCAGATGGTTTTATACAAAGACAGGATGGAATTTTTCTGCATCCCATACTGTTCTTAATAGGGCCTATGTTTTTAATGGCTCTTTTGTGTCTGCACCAGCAAATTGAGCTGATGACATCAATAAACTGTTGCCATTTACACTGGGATCCCTGTCTTGGGATTCAATGTCTCTGAGGCCACTATTTTATACGCTTAACACATTAGTTTCCCCTGAAGTCATTATATTGCTCTTGCCTACACTGTTCTATTCTATCACGATCAGCCCACACTCACAATGCCTTCTCAGGTGTTACAGTTTGTTCCTACCAGCATTTTACACCCTCAAAGTGCTTAGTGTTCTCTCTATATGTGGACATCGCACTATGTCCATACTGTCTCCCACATCACTCGTGAATATTCAAAATAAGATCAGTCCCAGAATGGATGGGGGCGAGGGTACTACTGTTTTGTGTGTTGTATAAGTTGGTTTCTTATTAGGGACAAAATGTTGCCATGTCTTCTTCCCACATCCATAGCCAGGGTGCAATAATGCTATGCAGCATTCAAGACTGCTCTCCTTTAGATAAAAAGAAATAGCTATCTATTTAAAGGACAAAGAAACGTTATCTCAAAATGGCTACCAAGAATCGGACAGGTATTCCACAAAGCAGTTGTCTTTGGAATCACAAACATTTTTTAAGACTCAAAGGCAACATATGCTAGGAGTATATGTGCAACAAATCACATGTATCCTTTGCAATAAATGACAAGGATAATAGATCCTTATACAGAACACATAATATACAGCTCTTACAAATACTTAACATTCATACCCAAATTGAATAGTTCACAAAGGGAAGAGTTAATAATTAACATTTGAGAATTCAGCCTCACCAATAATCAGAGAAATGGATCATAAAACAAAGATACCGTTCTTTTACATATAAAGTTAGCAAAAAAAAATATTCTAAATACCTAAATAGCTGGGCACAAAAAAATGACATATTTTTTTGGAATGTTACTGTAGCAAATCTCTATAATGTTCAAACTTTTTGATGAACCATTCTAATTCTGGAACTCTATAAAGAAATAACTCAAAATAGATAAACAATAAAAACTAAATGAAAATGAAAAGACATTCATTGTAATACTTTACTGAAAATCCTAAAATATTTCCATACAACAATATATCATGAAACCATTACATGACAACTGCAAACAATGTTTAGCATGGAAAAATGCATGTTATAATGTTAAACACAAAACAGAACATAAAACAGTAAAAATACATGATCAACTGTAGAAAAATGCAGGGAATGAAAAGATGTGAACACATTTATAAACACTGGTTATCTCTGGGTGGTAAAATTACAGATCCTTCTTCCCTATACCTGATGGTTATCCTCAGACAAAGCTATAATGAATATTTACCAAATTTCTAGATTGAGGGAACTATTCAAACTTAATGGAAAAAAAATCACAAAATAGAAGATGGACAAAGTTACTACTTGCTTTCAAATCTCTACGAACCAAATATTTGAAAACAAAAATTAAAAGGTAAACAATAACCTGGAGTATATAACAATGCAGAAATCTGAGTAATAGCCTTTATTTGAAAAACACTTTCAAACAGATAATAACAATAACACTAAACTAAAAACTCCAACAGATGAATCAGTGTAAGATATGAACTAACATCACTTGAAAGAAAATTAAACTGCTAAGAAATATATGGAGGAAGGAGTCCAAACTCACTAATAACCAAAGAAATGCAAAATTAAAATAATACTTGTTTTTATCCATAACATCTTTTTAAAAAACAAACACCACTTAATACTTGTATGAGTAAAATTTGGTACGACCTTTTCGGAATGAACTTTATCAGTACATATTGAATGTTAAAAACGCATTGATACAGTAATTCCAATTCAGTGAATCTATCCTAACCAATAATAAAGGAAATGCATGTATTTTCAGTCTTCTATTATAAGGGGGAAAAAAGGCAATAACCTGACTTTACTATTGGACATTTGTATTAACACACCATAATATTAATAATGGGTAAGAAAAAATCTCTACCGCAGCAAAAGACTGCTTTCTCAAAGCATTTGACCAGATCTCAAATCAGGCAAAACAAGATGGGTGTGTCCAGCCTGCCGCAGTCGGCCATTTTAAACCCTCGGCAGAACAAAAAGCATAGAAGACAAGGATAGATAAGGATGGCCGCCCCGGTAGGCTGCAAATCAACAATTTTTACGTTTTGTCTTCTACATATGTAACCCTGTAGGACGCACCGAGTAAAAAGTAGCCAAGAGCAAACAGGTCTCCCTTCTTAAACAGCACAGGTAAGTTACAAAAAAATTTTTGAAATCATAAAAGAAGGGTCCCTTAAATTTGCCCCCTCATTTTAGGGAATTAAAGCATAATAGTTAAGAACACAACATTATGGACCCATACAACCTGGACAAAAATCCAGTTTCAGCCATTCAAATGGATGTAAAGCCTTGGGCAAATTACTTAATCTGTGTCCCCCACATTTCTCACGTGTAAAATCTGAATAACGGTACTGCTATTTAGTAAGATTGCCGAAAGTACTAAATGAGTTGAGGCACGTGTAAAAGCAGGTAGACAAGTACCTGGCACATAGTTTTAAGTGCTACAGACGTTTGAATACAATTATTATTATAAATAGAGAAATAGGCCCAGAGAAGGAAAAGGACCACTACGATATCACAACTAGGATCACTGGAAAAGACCTGTCTCTTCAATTTTGAATCCTGTGCCCTTTCTGCTACATATTTAAGTGCTAAACTGTTAGTTTTAGTGATTTACAATAGATCCTCACTGACAGCCCTCTTGAGATCCACGACAGTAGGGCTACCTAAAAAAGTCCTCCCCCTAGGCTAAAATTTTGCAGAAAAAAATAATTTCGAGGAAAGGGTATGAACCCAGGTCACCTTCACACCACCATTTCCATTTACCCAAATCCTGGGTTTAAAGTGTAACAAGCACTTGGAAACAGCCAAATCCTCAGCCCTATGTTCTGCAAGTGAGAAAAGCAAGGGCTTCCGACCAACTAACAGTAGACTCACAATACTGCAATCACCGTGTTCTGCAAATCTGAAGGGATGAGAGAATGTGTCGAGTGCCAAGTACAGCGGCCCAAAGTCTGACAGAGAGCCCTCCAACTGTGTATTGCCAGAATGTGCCCTGTCCCCAAGGCTCCCGTTTTACGCATTTCTTACACACACCAGCTGCCGAAACCTTTCACAGAGTCATCATCGCCTCTGCATTTTCAAACCCACATTTATCAATGGACCACTGAAGGGCTAAGATTCTAGGTTAATTTCTGGTGAATTTGGCCACAGCCTAGGGCAACTCCAACTCGGCAGATCCTTTCACCCAACCAGAAAGGTAGCTGTACTTCTCTGCAGGGCCCCCCAGCCCAAAATGACCTAGCAAAGACAACTTACCTCCCCCCTCGCCATTTTGCAATCGTAACCACACCTACAGTGCGCGCCTCCCCTCCCCGTCATTCCGTCTGAAATACGCATGCGCCCCTCTCCCCTCCTAAAGCCAACCGTCACAATGTCGTCTCAAATACGCATGCGCGCCTTCACTTTCCCTTCCAACCGTGGCTGCCAACTGTGTACTGGGAATTCCGCTCTCTTAAATACGCACTCTATTCCCCCCCCCCCACCCAAGCTTGCGCGTGCTTACCTCCCACTCTCCCGAGCTGGGGCCCCTTCCCCCTCACATCAGGTCTTCTCAAATATGTGTGCGCGATCCCGCGCCTCCCCCAACCTCCCAAATACACATGCGCACCAAGACCGTCCTCCCCTATTCCCTGCCCTCCTTCCTCCTTGGTTTCTTATATATACATGCCTGATGCTATCGGGATGTGTCTCTCGCCATACTTGTGCCTCAGTGCTCAAGGAGAGCCACTACCAGCGTTTCCTAATGGAGGTAGGTGTGATAAACTAGGGAAGTGGAATATGGGAAAGACGGCATTGCAGGTGACGGCAGAGAGCAAATCTAGATGGACTCTGAACCGGCCCCCAGGGAGGAGATGGCGTGCCCTCAGATTCCTTAATAAGACCCACCACCCTTAACAAAGGCCAAAAAAAAAAAAACCCAAACAAACCTCTCATAATTGGATAAGCCTAGTCCTAAGGCCCACCCTTTAAACACACCTTCTGCTACGTAAGAGGAACTCCCAAAATATTTAAACAGAGAACGTCATGGGAAATGACAACGCTCCTGTGCCTCAACCCTGATTAGAAGAAAGGAGTCTGTATCCTTTCCCAATGGAAAGTAAATGTTCAATATCCTTTTGTAGGCCTGAGGCCCGTGCTGTCCCCCACTTATTCCTCTCGTGAACCGCGAGAATACACAAATCAAGGGTCCCCCCGGCCCGAATTCCCTCCTCCCTCCTCCGTGTTCTTCTACGACGTTATTTTACCTCCTGGCTGAATCGAGTGTCGTAGCATGAATTCTTAGCGCTCGCCGCCGCAAGATATGGTGGACAGAGCAGCTGCACAGAGTTCGCAGATCCAGGGTGGTTGCACAAGCCAAGGTGGAACTGGACAGCGGGCAGAGAACCAGCCGCGCCTCCAGCCGCAGCGCTGATGCCAGTTAAGAACTGCCTCTCCTGGATCGCCGCAGTGTACTTCTGGCGCATGCGCTAAGTACGCCCTCTTCTCCCCACCCCCACCCACTACTGCCTTTCAGAGGTTAACCCTCTGGCTTTCACGTTTTCCCTAGGGCCCTATCCCATCCGCTTTCTTCACCTATCTTCCCCTAGTTCCCACCGGCTTCCACCACCATCCCTTCTTCAGCCCATCCTTCTTTCGTCAATCCCTCTCCTATTCTTAGTTCCACTGTTTCACTTCCAAATCTCCTAGTTGCTCTTCGTGTTCTTTTTTGTTGCTATAGCAGTTTTATTGAGATGTAATTTCGTGTCATACAATGCACCAATTTAAAGTGTACAATGCAATGGATTTTAGTGTATTCAGAGTTGTACAACCGTCACCACCATTGTAGAATTTTTCATTACTCCAAAAAGAAACCTCATCCCTATTAGTGTATCTTTGTGTTCTTTAAATTTTTGTTTAAATATGTAATGTTTTAACATCACCATTCTTATTTTTATACATGTAACAATGTGTCTTTTAACTATTTTTCCATGTTTCTAATTGTCTTTATCTTTTTAAATAAATGGACAGCCCTCATTTTTTTAAGTATTGTTAAAATTGAGGTCAGCACCTAATAATTCTTACAGATGGAGTTACTTGCTCTTTCCACTTCTCTTCCTTTTGACAAAACTTCCCTAATCTACAATGGTCCCATCTGAAGAGAAATTCAAAAAGGAGGCACAAGTTGTCAATTTTGAAGCCTATAAAATACTTAGATTCCTGGGCCTACCGATTTGTCTGAACTTCCCAGTTTATATGCAGGTTCTTGGGAGCAGTAAAGGAGAAATTTGGAGAACTCTACTGTATCTACCCATTTTAGGCTAACATTCTATTTCCCTCTTTTCCCTCACCTTATACCCTTTCTTAGAAGATGTGATGGTTAATTTTATGAACCAACTTTGCTGGGCTATGGTGCCCAGATACGTGGTCAAATATTATTCTGGATGTTTCTGTGATGGTGTTTTTGGATGAGATTAACATTTAAATCCGTGGGCTTTGAGTAAAGTAGATTGCCTCCCATACTGGGGGTGGCCTCATCCTTCAGTTGAAGTGCTGAATTAGAACAAAAGACTAACCTTTTCTCAGCAAGAGAGAATTCTGCCAACAGATAGCCTGTAGACTTGAACTGCAACACCATCTATTCCCAGATTTTGGACTTCACAGATAGATATAGATACATAATTATAATTATAGATATATAATTATAACCATGTTGGAAATATATATATATCATATTGGTATGGTCATATATATTCAGATAGAGATATCATGTTGGTTCTGCTTCTCTGAAGAATCTTGACTCACATGGGGGGTTTCCTGAAACCTGTGAATACCCTGAATTGAGGTTGGGGTGCAGGGAGGAGTGGTAGTCAAAAAGAATATTCTATTAAACCCTCGAATACAGCTTTGCCTTGTCAAATTGTACATCAGCTAAATCTGACATAGAACTGGACTTAACTTTGCAAAAGCTGTCATTACAAGGATGTAAAACAACTGAGGAAATGAGTACCCTTGTCTTCTCAGAGTCGAATAATTTTTCCATGATGGCACAAGAACTTGTCTGTTCTTTGTGATTTTGAGGAATGAGGGAACAGGATAGCAGAGACTGGCAAGATGGTACAGTAACAAACTCATGTTAATAAAGGCCTTAATTTCATTGCTAAAAGTTAATTAGTTTGAATATGTGAACAAGATGGCTAAGAGACCAAGTAACAGGATTGATTTGTTTATTGACTCCTGATAAATTACTTGGAGAATGATCTGTTGCAACAAAATCCAGGCAGGGGGCAAATATAAGTTATACTAGGGCCTAGAATCCATCCACCCACTCTTGTGTATGGGCAATATTCCCATAATCTTGCTGGTTATAAAGCAAAGGTGTGTCACTTAAGAGGATGTGTATGTTTTTAAGGAGGTCATAATTATAAATTTGGGAGATGTTTTTATCAATCAGGATTCATTTCAAGGAGCAGAAAACCCATCTGTATTTTAGATGTAGGAAGGAATTTAATATAGAAAATCACATGTTTACAAACTATTTGGAAGGAAAAGAGGAACAGGTTCTAGGCGGAGTCCAAGGAATAACTCCTAGAAAAATATGGAACTGACCAACCAGAGTTCTCTCACCACTGCTACTGCTATCTCAGTCTTGCAAGCACATTCCCCAGGCCCCACCCCAGGCCCCTGTCTTCCCTGAAGCCACCACCTTTCAAAAAATGACCTAACAGAGAACATGACTAAGACTTAGGATTCCTGAGGGGGAAAAGGGGTGAGGTGGCCACTTTGCCCCTGAGCCCATCCCCTCCCCACAGAATATGCATTTCTGGCAGCTGGACATTGAGGAATAATATGAGGCCTTCTGGTGGGGACCTGTCCTCTGGCTGGGGCTTGAAGGTGCCATTCTTGAGGGCTTGAAGTCCCCTCCCAATTCAATACATCCCCATCTGGCTTGAGGGGCCCTGGACTGAGTCTATGCATATGCAACATTAAAGGTAGGGGTCCTGGTCTGATGGGTTCTCTAGATGGGGGCTTCAAGTTGGTGTAAGCCATCTTCAATGTATCTGTGTGCTTGAATCTGAGATCCAGAGTCCCAGAACTGGACTTAGGGGTCTTGGGAAAGCCAGGGGCTCAGATCAGAGATTCTCAGCCTACAGGCCCTTAGGACAGTGTTTAGGAAATCCAGAATGTGGGCTTGAAGGTTTAAGTACTCCCAGAAGAAGGATTACAGTGTTGCCACTGGGTCTATAGACTCCAGTCTAAGATAGTGAGTGTGAACCCTTAGGCCCAGGGTAATGGGGTCCCCATTAGAATTGGGAGAATGGATCATGGGTCTGGTGGCCCCACCTAGGGCAGAATTTACACAGTACCTCTCAAAACAAACAAAAACAAAAATAAAAAACGGACTAACCAGAGTTGCTATTATCTATGAGGTTATGACTGCATCCATGAACTCCAGAATATACCAAAACCAAAATGAAAAACCATCTGCTGTCACCACCATAACTGATTATTGGCAAACAGTGCTGGTGAATGAACATCGAAATGTTATTTGTGCAGCAAGTCTGCACAATTTGCTTGCCAGCAGGAATGGGCAAAATGTAACTGGAAGATGCCACATTTGTCTTCCAAATCTTGAGGAGTTGATTCTGATTGATAGACCCTATTTTACATACAGAACTATGGCTGCAAGTGAGTATAGAAAGTGGAGTTTTTGACTTTCCAACTTCTCAAATGAGAAGGATAATTAAATGAAGATTGAATAAGCCAATCCAAAGTACCCAGCTCAGTGGTACATACAGTAAAGGGAGTATTCAACTGGGAGTTTGGAAGCCTGGGATGTAGTCTTAGCTCTGTCACTATATTAATTTGATCTTGGGAAGATTACTTCCTCTCTTGGACCTAACACAGTTTATCTAGTAATTATTGTGGAGAAATATTTTAAGCAAGAGAATGATGTGGTCAACTTTTCATTTTAGAAAATCACTTGGTCAAGAGATGATGTAGACCTGCTTTAGAGTAGTAGTGTGATGGAGATAAATGTGACACCTTGGAGAAATATTTAAAAGTTTAAAGCATTTTATAATGATAAAAGGGATGATTCATCAAGAAACTGTAACAACTAAAAACACATATGCACCTAACAAAAGATCCCCAAAGTGCTGGGGAAAAAACAGACAAAATTGAATAGATACATGAATAATCCAACAATAATAGTTGGAGACTTCAATATCCTATTCTCAATAAGGGATACTACAAGTAGACAGAAAATCAGCAATCAGAAAACTGGAACAATACTATCAGTCAAATTGACCTAATTGACATCTAGAGAATGCGCCAACCAATAGCAGCAGAATAAACATTCTTCTCAAGCACTCATGAAACATTTTCCAAGAGAGACCATTTGCTAGGTCATAAAACAAGCTTCTATAAATGTAAAATGATTGAAATTATACAAAGTATATTCTCCAATCATAATGGAATGAAATTACAAATCAATAACAGAAGGAAATTTGGGGAATTCACAAAAGTGTGGAAGTTAAATACTGCATTCCTGAATAACCAGTGGCTTAAAGAAGTAATCACAAGGAAAATTAATAAACACCTTGAGAAAAAGAAAACACAACATACTTTAAAGAAGCTTAAAGAAGTAATCACAAGGAAAATTAGTAAACACCTTGAGAAAAAGAAAACAACATACAAAATTTATGGGATGCAGCTAAGGTAGTGTTCAGAGGGAAATATATAGCTGTGAATACCCATATTATAAAAACAAAGGGGATCTCAAATCGATAACCTTAAGAAACTGAACAAAGAGCAAACTAAGCATAAAGCAAGCAGAAGGAAAGAATAAAAATTGGAGTGAAAATAAGTGAAATAAAAAGTTAAAAAAAAAAAAAACACTAGAGAAAACTGACAAAGCCAAAAGTGGCTTTTTCAAAGAGCAAGAAAATTGAAAAAACAAAACAAAACAAAACAAAAAAAACCATGGCTGAACTGGCCAAGAAAAAAGAAAAGACTCAAATTTCTAAAATCAGGAGTGAAAGAGAATGCATCATACTGACCTTACAGAACTAAAAGGAATACTATGAACAACTGTATGCCAATAAATTAGGTAATCTAGATGAATTAAACAAATTCCCAGAAGACACAACTGGCAATGCTGCCTCAAAAAGAAATAGAAAACCTGAATAGAGCTACAACAAACTAAATTAGTATTTTACAGAATTCCCACAAGAAAATCCCAGGCTGAGATGGCTTACCTAGTGAAAATTCCCAAACATTTAAAAGAGAAATAGTATCAATTCTTTACAAACTATTCCAAAAAGTAGAAGATGTGGAAAGTCCTCAAAAATCATTCTTTGATATCAATATTACCTTGAAATGACAACCAGAGATATCATTATCATCATCATAAAAATGCTACATGTCAACATTCTTTATCGATAAAGATACAAAAATACTCAAGAAAATACTAGCATACCAAATCCAGCAGCATAAAGAAAGGATTATACACCTTGATCAAGTAGTATTTATCTGACGAATGTAGGGTTAGATGAACATAAAAATCAACATAATACACCACATTAATGGAATAAAAGACAAAACTACATGATCATCTCAATAGCCACGAAGACATTGACAAGATCCAATGAACTTTTATGATAAAAAGTGCTTAGCAAACTTTCCTATTTGCTTAGCAAAACTATTCCTATAGGAAGGAACTTTCTCAATCAGATAAAGGGCATCTACCAAGAACTCACAGCTAACATCATACTTAATGGTGAGACTACATTTTCCCCTTAAGGTCAGGAACAAGACAATAATGCCCACTTTCACAACTTCTATTCAACTGGTGGTTCTAGCAAATGCAAAAAGTCAAGACAAACTCAAGAGATGCAGAAAAAGCTTTTGACAAAATTCAACACCCCTTGATGATAAGAACATTCAACAAAGTAGGAATTGAAAAGAACTTCTTCACCTGAAAAAGAATGTGTATAAAATACCCATAGCTAACACCATACTTAATGGTCTTAAAGACTGAAAGTTTTCCCCCTAAGATCAGGAATAAGACAAGGATGTTGGTTCTCACCACTTCTATAACATTGTACTGAAAGTTCTAGTCAGGGCAATTAGGCAAGAAAATGGAATAAAGGACACCCAGATTGGAAAGGAAGAATTCAAACTATCTCCACTTGCAGATGACATAATCTTGTCTATCGAATCCTAAGGAATCCACTAAAAAACAATTGGTACTCTAAATCAGTTCAGTTTATCAAGGTAGCAGGATAAAAGATCAATATACAAAAATAATTGTATTTTTATATACTAGCAATGAACAACTCAAAAATGAAATTAGGAAAATAATCCCATTTACAATAGCATCAAAAAGAATGAAATACTTAGAAAAAATTTAACAAAAGATGTGTAAGACTTATACATTGAAAACCACAAAATATTATTGAGTGAAAATAAAAACCTAAATAAATGACACAACATCCTGTGCTCATGAATTGGATGACTCAATATTGTTAACACTCTCCAATTCTATCTATAGCTTCCACAATATATATCAAAATCTAATTTGCCTTTTTTTTTTTGCAGAAATTGACAAACTGATACTAAAATTCATAAGGAAATGCAAGAGACTCAGAATAGTCACAACATTTTGGAAAAGAGGGGCAAAGTTGGAGGCCTCTAACTAATTTCAAAACAAAATACAAAACTACAGTAATGAAGACTGTGTGGTACTGGTATAAAAGTAGCCATATAGATCTGTAAAATAGAAATGAGGTAAATGTATGAGAAACTAAGGAAATGAAGAATGACAATAACTAACTCCAGGAGACAAAAAGCTGTGCAGGTAGTGAAAATTGATCAGAGTATTCATGGCTGAGCCATGAGTAGCATTTACATACTTATAGTTATGTAAATGTTGGATATTCTCCTAATATTAGGAGAAAGGTGAAACAGTGGGGGGTGGGTTGGGGGTGGAGAACTTGAAATGTGTAAGTGTATGATGTGGACCAAAAGATGGTGTAGGTAACAGAGGGCTAAATGTTCATTCTCTGAAATGGAAAACCATAGATAAGTTGAAACATCTAAAATTGAAACATCAAGAACTCATAAGCATTATCTAAAGTTATGACTCTTTAATTCAGTGTGTTTTGAAACTGTCAGTTATAATCATGTAATGTATTTAAGAGATCAATGTAATGGGTCACCACCAGCATTTATTACAACGTGAATAGAAAACATCATAGCCAAACTATGGAAAAAGCCCAAACATCCATCAACTGATGAATGGATAAAGAAGAGGTCATATATATACATGAATATACAATGAAATATTACTCAGCCATAAAAAAGAATGAAATCTTGCCATTTGCAATGACGTGGATGGAGCTACAGAGTATTATGCTAAGTGAAATAAGTCAGAGTACGACAAATACCATATGATTTCACTCACATGTGGAATTTAAGAAACAAAACAGATGAACATAGGGGAAAGAAAAGAGAGAGGCAAACTAGGAAACAGACTCTTAACTATACAGGACTAGCTGAGGGTTACTGGAGAGGAGGGGAGGATGCATTAAATAGGTAATGTGTATTAAGGAGGGCACTTGTTGTGATGAGTACCAGCTGTTGTATGTAAGTGATGAATCACTAAATTCTACAACTGAAACTAAAATTACACTGGATGTTAATATTAACTGGAATTTAATAAAACCTTGGAAAAGAAAAAATATAAAACTAGGGTGTTTGCCTGATGGGGGAAAAAAAGAGTGGCAGGTGCTCACAAATTCATCACTTATCTTTGAAATTTCATATTGCCTTCCCATATATTAAACTGAATTAGATTTTTAGGATTTTAAGCCTCAAGAAAAACAGGAAAGAATATATTTTCTTATAGAAATCATTTGCCCTCCTAATTCAAAATTTATACCATAGTGTCTACTGTACTATACATATCAAATTAATATTAATTTCCTCTTTCCCCTTGTCTTACCCAACAGTCCCAGGCTAGGCAAATACAGCTGGTGGTGTAATGAACCTAAGGTATATAGATATAGACATATAAATTTCACTGTTACTTCATCATTTTAAGTTCCCTTTTGCCATGTACAACTTTTAATACATTCCAGTGTGTAGCTTACATTACATATGATCCTACTTTTTATGTGGGCTCTTTCTTAAATATATTGGAAGTTTCTAAATTTAAAAAAAATTAATGGGATAGAGAACTTGTTAGATTTTCTACTTGTATCTGTTATATAAGAAATTCATAGAAATTTTATAAGAAACTCTATAAGAAATTCATCCATTATATTAGGTTATCAAATTTATTGGCATAGTAAATTATTCTTTTAATATCTAAAATAAAAGAAAATATCAAAGTGAATTGCACACATTAAAGGTAAATATTTTTTTCTTAAACTTATTTGAGTTATAACATACACACATATCCTCTGTTGCGATGTAAAATGCAAGTCTTACTTCATGTCCCAATTAAAGCTATTTGAAAATCAATGCTCTTAACTATGGGCATGTATTACTTTAATAAAAGTATAAACCTTAGGGGGGGTTTAAACATGATAATAAGGTTAATTTAATAAGCATATATCAAATTTTGAACCAGGGAGAGAATTTTTGCTTTTTGAAACCATTTATGCAGAATCATTTAATTGTTTAGGAATAAAACTCATTTCATTACTCTATATATGGTGATTGCCCATGCTCTTTGGCTCTAAACGTATTAATTTTTGAAAATATTTATCTTTGTCATTGCATTTATGGAATCAGTTGTACATTCCAATCAAGTCACATTCAAAATAAAGACCAACTGCTACATTTACTATTCTCATGCCTATGCTTTACCAAATACATTTGTATTGGCTGCCTGGAAAAAATTCATAAGCAAAACATATAGTTAACTAGTAGCTGAAGGAAAAATATTTATTGTGCAGTTTAAAAATTACCAACAAACTAAATTCATTTCAAAAATTGTAAAGTATAGAAAAGGAAAATAAGGAGAAAAAATTGTATTCAATCATATAGCCCCAAAATAGCTATGGTGGATATTTCAGTACCTACTTTTCCATACTTATTTTTATAGCTATATAAATGAACATGTCCATAAATCTTTATATGGTTTATGTAAGATATAAACAATTTGGAAAACAACAGAGAGGAAATCTGTCCAATATTTAAATTACAGTTTTGTAATTTATTTTCCAAGTAATCATTTATTCTTTATACTGAATGCTTCAATCGGGTTATGTTTCATAACTTAAATGCTGGTGATTATATTGAAAACTAACATTCCTGCAATAAAATATGGAAGAATGTGAGTAAATTTCACTGTGGCATTTTAAAGATTTTTTTTTCTGCTTTATGTATCTCATATCTTTGTGGATGTTTGTATTTTATTTTTTTAAAACAAAAAAGGAAGTTAGTCTACTTTGCTATAATTTGTTTCTTTCATGTACTGGATTAGATACATCTCATACATATTTTTCCTATGTCCATAGGGCGTATATAAAAACTGGTCATCTACTAGATCACGGAGAACACCTAATTCTTTTTTTTTTTTCAATATATGAAGTTTATTGTCAAATTGGTTTCCATACAACACCTAGTGCTCATCCCAAAAGGTGCCCTCCTCAATACCCATCACCCACCCTCCCCTCCCTCCCACCCCCCATCAACCCTCACTTTGTTCTCAGTTTTTAACAGTCTCTTATGCTTTGGCTCTCTCCCACTCTAACCTCTTTTTTTTTTTTCCTTCCCCTCCTCCATGGGTTTCTGTTAAGTTTCTCAGGTTCCACATAAGAGTGAAACCATATGGTATCTGTCTTTCTCTGTATGGCTTATTTCACTTAGCCTAACACTCTCCAGTTCCATCCACGTTGCTACAAAGGGCCATATTTCATTCTTTCTCATTGCCACGTAGTATTCCATTGTGTATATAAACCACAATTTTTTTTATACATTCATCAGTTGATGGACATTTAGGCTCTTTCCATAATTTGGCTATTGTTGAGAGTGCTGCTATGAACATTGGGGTACAAGTGCCGCTATGCATCAGTACTCCTGTATCCCTTGGGTAAATTCCTAGCAGTGCTATTGCTGGGTCATAGGGTAGAAGACCTAATTCTTAATATAAGAAATCCTACAGGGTACATTGTCTGAGCAGGGAGGGATTCAAACAAACTTGAAGACCCAAGTATTTTTTTTTTTTTTAATCAGGAAATACCATCACTGAGCCATGCTTTTCACTTCAAGAATGGAAGGAAAAGTCAGGCGGGAAGGGCAGCTGGAATGCCTGTGACACGTGAGTGGGGTCGTGTGCAAACCTTGTGTGATGTCACTGAGGCACCTAGAGAAAAACGGCCACTTGTTTCTAAGCCGCCCTAAGGAGAGGTGCGTCGGAGCCTCAGGGGCAGTGGTGGGCCCGCTCGCCCTAAGATCTCACCATCGCCATGAGCAATAAGGAATGTTTCAAGTGTGGACGCTCTGGCCACTGGGCCCGGGGATGCCCTAGAGCAGGAGGAAGTCAAGGGCGTGGAGCTAGAGGCCGTGGCAGAGGTTCCCAGTGCAGTTCCACCAACCCGTCTGACATCTGTTACCGCTGTGGTGTGTCTGGTCATCATGCTAAGAATTGTGATCTTCTCGAGGACATCTGCTACAACTGTGGGAGAAGTGGCCACATCGCCAAAGATTGTATTGAGCCTAAGCGAGAGAGAGAGCAGTGTTGTTACACTTGTGGCAGACCAGGCCATCTGGCTCGTGATTGTGACCGTCAGGAAGAGCAGAAGTGCTACTCTTGTGGTGAATATGGCCACATTCAGAAAGACTGCACCCAAGTCAAATGCTACCGGTGCGGTGAGACTGGCCACATGGCCATCAACTGCAGCAAGACGAGTGAAGTCAACTGCTACCGCTGTGGCAAGTCTGGACATCTGGCCCGGGAATGCCCCATTGAGGCTACCGCTTAATTTTTTTTCCTTTGTCCCTCCCTCCTTTTGTTGATAGATAATTGTATTATTTTCTCTCAAACCATTTCACTGACCAAAAGTTGATAGATGGAGCCTACTCCCAGGCTAGGAGGAAAGGGCTGGAAAAAAAATCTCCAAATAAGTTGTTCACTTTTAGATGTCTTATACTGTAATTAATGGGTTTCTGCACCATTGGTGAATCTGATTATTGGACAGTCATTCTGGGTATCAGCCAATTTCTAGGTTCTTTGTGTTTTGCTTTAGCATTTAATTAAGGGCTACTACTGTGTGCCAGCCCCTGTTGGAGGAATTGAGGATATATCAGTGAACAAATAAGATCGAGTTTGGGAACATAGGCCTAGAATCTATTGAAAAATAATATAATGTGTCAGTGGAGATAAATTGCTGTAGAGAAAAAGAACACCAGGTAAAAGAATGGAATGTGCATGGGGAGGGGACATGTGGTTCTGTCTTAGATACACAAAGTACCCTGAGATGACATTTCCTCAGAGATTCATTGCATAAATAAAGCTGATTCTAAAAATGTGTATGACCTTGCTAAATAACTTTAACTTTATTATATATTGATTGCTTTGAATTTTCTGATCTCATTAGCTTTTAAATAACATTGAAAGACATCTTTACCTGGCCCTACAAAGAGTGTATAGTTTAGTGAAAATAAACCAGAAAAATATGTATAATGTATGTAAGTAGCTTTGAGACAGAGCAATGACAAAAAAACAAAAAAAACCTTCAGAAAAAATTGTTGACATAAACCTACTTATGGGAAAGTTTGGACTTAAATATTTTTTAAAATCTAAGAAGTGTAGACATTAAGATTGGAACTTTGGCGATTAAAAAAATGCTCATTTTCATAGATAGGAAAGTTATATTTATATTTAAGAGTTTCTGAAAAATGTATTGTCACAGTTATAAAAATGTTCAGTTTCATATGCTGAAATCTATTTTTAAAAATCAAATCTGAAAAGCAATTGAAGTTCGAAAAAATAGAAAAGACACTTTTAAGGGGCGCCTGGGTGGCTCAGTCGGCTAAGCATTCAACTTCATCTCAGGTCATGATCTCATGGTTCCTGAGTTCAAGCCCCATGTCAGGCTCTGTGCTGACAGCTCAGAGCCTGGAGCCTGCTTTGGATTCTGTGTCTCCCTCCCTCTCTCTCTCTCTCTCTGTCTCTCTCTGTCTCTCTGCCCCTTCCCTGCTCGTGCTCTGTCTCTCAAAAATAAACATTAAAAAAAATTTTTTTAATTAAAAAAAAAGAAAAGGCACTTTTAAATTCTAAATAAAGGGGCGCCAGAGTGGCTCAGTCCGTTAAGCGTCTGACTCTTGGTTTTGGCTCAGGTCATGATCTCATGGTTCATGAGTCCAAGCCTGCATGAGGCTCTTCGCTGATAATGCAGAGCCTACTTGGGATTCTCTTTCTCTCTCTCTCTCTCTCTGCCTTCCTGCACTCTATCTTTCAAAATAAACAAACATACAAAAATAAAAATAAATTCTAAATAAAACCTGGGATGGTGGAGGTAACTATTGTGTCAAGAAAAAAATTGAAGTTGTAATGAAAAAATGATTTGAAAATAATAACTACACATTAAATCCCAAGGATCTGATGGAATTTATACTAGAAAAGATAGTGTAGGGGCGTCTGGGTCGCTCCGTCAGTTAGGTGTCTGACTCTTGATTTTGACTCAGGTTATGATCTCTCGGTTCGTGGGTTCAAGCCCCACATTAGGCTCTGAGCTAGGAGTGAGGAGCTTGCTTGGGATTCTCTCTCTCTGTCCCTCTCCCATTTGCATGCATACTTGTGCAAGCGTGCGTGCTCTCTCAAAATAAATAAACCTAAAAAGAAAAAGATAGTGTAGAAGGTACAATTTTTGCTCCATAAATTCATGAGGTCAAGGAAATGTAACTGATTTTATAACTGAAGCCACAACCTTTTATGAACCTTTATAAAACCTGATGTATAATCCTTCATTCCCATCTAAAAGATTCCTTCAATACAGCTGAGTTTCAACTTCTGTGACCCTCTTGGCCTCCTAGAAATTGATTCTGTTACTCTGTGCTGTCACAACAAAATAAACTCAGGCACACCCCCAGCCCCTATGTGAGGCAATCTCAGTTCAATCTGCCAATTCACAACATGAAACCCCTGCATCACACTGAGCCAAACAAATTCTCATTTGTGATGTGGGTCTGAGCTCTAGGAAAGAATTAATACAGATTTCTGCATTTGAATCCCCCCCAAACCATCTGGAATTTCTTTCACTGTGTCCTCAGAAGTTTGTCCCAGAGCTGGAGGGGGAAGATAAGCTATCTTCCTTTATAAAGGACACACTCAGCTTTTAAGTCCTCTTTACATTCCCCCTAGGCAATCTGTTTCTAGGTTAAGAGGAAAGGAAGCCTTATTTTGACTCATTAGTATCTGTTTCAGAAGTTACAAAATGGCAGCCATTTACTGAATCAGGTCCATAGTGTGTTTAGTCTGACCCATATATTAACAATATTCATGAATTAGATGTCAACATTTAAAAATTGGAACATTTTCCATAGAAATTCTTATTTTTTTGGTCTCTCTGGAACAAAAAACAAAGATCAGGAAACAACAGGTGCCCATTTCTGTGAATCTTGGAAAAACCCTGGAAAGCATTTCTCATTAACTTTACCTGCCAGGCCCCTCCAGTTGCTTCAGTCTATAACCTTTGCTGTATGCTTGGGGATAGGGGTAAACAACTACCTAACACTCACCACACAAGCTTATTATTATTATTATTATTTTAAAATGTTTATTTATTTTTGAGAGAGAGAAAGAGACAGAATGCAAGCAGGGGAGGAGCAGAGAGAGAAGGAGACACAGAATCCAAAGCAGGTTTCAGCTGCCATTTCAGAGCCCGATGTGGGGCTTGAAGTCACAGACTGCAAGATCATGACCTGAGCTGAAGTCGGATGCTTAACTGACTAAGCCACCCAGGTGCCCCTCACTACACAAGTTTAAATAAAGCTGTTTATATTCTTATATTTGTAGATACAATCAGGAAAGCACATTATATCAATAGAGGCTAAAAAGACATTTTATCTAATTCAAGTTACTTTCTAATTTAAAAACAAAATAAAACATCTCCTAGAAAGTAACTTACTGTAGGGTTTCATGGGACTTCTGCTTCCAAGAAGATTGAATAGATATACTTTTACCTATTCTTCCCATTCAGTTCAATAAAAACCTTGAACATTATAAAACAAACATAAAAAGACTCTGAAAGGTAGAGAGAAAAAGATGGGCAAGTGCTTCCAGATCAAAGGAACTACATAGCAGTGAGTTCCCAGAGCAGTGGGTTTTCTTTTTGCCTCATATATCCTGGACTTGAAGCTGAAGAAGCTAGCAACCCAGGAATTTTAACAGGCCCAGAAATAAAAAGCCCCAACAAAAGCCTACTTTGACGAGCCAAAGGGCCAGGAGAGAGGCAACTTAGAAAGATAGAAAACTTTTAGACAGTAACTGCTCTACTTTAGCCAAACATCACAAGTAAAACTATGGCCCCAGGGGCACCTGGGTGGCTCAGTTGGTTAAGTGTCTGACTCTTGATTTTGGCTCAGATCATGATCTCACGGTTTGTGAGTTTGAACTGCACTGCAGTTGGGCTTGTAGGGCTCTGCACTGACAGTATGAAGCCTGCTTGAAATTCTGTCTCTGCCCCTCCCCCACTAGCACTCTCTGTCTGTCTCAAAATAAATAAAGTTAAAAAAAACACCTATGGCCCATCCCCACCAGCAAAGGCCTAATTAGGATCCAAGACTTACATCCTGATATAATTGCAACAAAGTGCCCCAGCACCTCAGTTGGAGTACTGTCCACAGAAAGCCCAGTGGTAATGAAGTGACTTTTTGAAAATATTTTACAAATTGATAAACCTCTAGTAAGGCTAACAAAGAGAAAAAAAGAGGAGACATAAATTACCAATGTCAGGAATGAAATAAGGGATATCACTATCAAGCTTGCAGACATCAAAGGAATAATAAAGGATTATGGTGAACAACTCTATATACATAAATTACACAACTTAGATAAAATGGACCAATTCTTTGAAAAACACAAACTATCACAACTCACCCAATATAAAATGGATAGTGTGACTAGCTCTATAACTACTAAGGAAATTGAATTAGTAATTAAATATTCCCCTCAAAAAATCTCCAGGCCTATGTGATTTCACTGTAAAATTCCACCAAACTTTTGAGAAAAAATTCATACCAATAAAAAGCCTCAAGAAAAGCTTACTTTTACTATCTAAGGATAGGCAGCCTAGAAGGATAAAAAATAGAAGATGAAGGAACATCTTTTGATACATTTTATAAAACTAGAATTACCTTAATAGCAAAATTAGACAGTGACCATGAAAAAAAACTACAGATCAATATCCTTTATGAATATAAATGCAAAAATCCTTAACAAAATATTAGCAATTAAAATTCAGCAATATATTACAGGAATTATATACATCATAACCAAATGAGATTTTTTCCAAGGATGCAAGGCTGGTTCAATATTCAAAAATCAATAAATGTAAGCCAACATATTAATAAGCTAAAGAAGAAAAACCACATAGTCATGTAAAATTAATGCAGGAAAGGCCTTTGATAAAATCCAACGTTCATTCATTATATAAACTCTCAGAAAAATGGGAGTAGAGGGAACTTCCTTGACATGATAAAAAACATCTACAACAACTATGGTTAACATTATATTTAATAGTGAAAGACAGAACACATTTCTTTGGAGGTCAGGAAAAAGGCAAGGCTATAGGCTGTCACCACTCTTATCACAAGTTGAAGTTAGTGCCATCAGATAATAATGGGAAATGGAAGGCATACAAAGTGAACAGGAAGAGTTAAAGTTATTCCTTTTGGCAGGTGACATGAGTGTCTACTTAGAAAATCCCAAGTAATCACCAAAAAAACCCTCCTAAAAGTAATAATTTCAACGAGGTTGCAGGGTACACAAAAAACACAAAACTCTATTGTATTTTTATATCCTAGCAATGAATACATGAATACTGAAATTAAAAATTCAATACCAGTTATAATCACTCAAAAAAGAGAAATACCTAAGTGTCAATTTAATAAAACATGTACAATAATTGTATACTGAAAGGTACAAAATGCTGATGAAAGAAATCAAAGATCTAAATAAACAGACAGACATGTTAATGCAAATCCTATCAAAATCTCAGCAAGATTTGGGGTGCTTGGGCGGCTCAGTTGGTTAAGCACCCGGCTTGATTTCAGCTAAGGTCATGATCTCATGATTGTGAGATCAAGCCCTGCATCAGGCTCCATGGAGCCTGCTTAGGGTTCTCTCTCTCCCTCTTTCTCAGCCTCTCTCCTGCTTTCTCTCTCTCTCTCTCTCTCTCTCTCTCTCTCTCTCTCTCTCTCAAAAGAAAGAAATGAACGTTAAAAAAATTCTCAGCAAGATTTTTTTTGTATATATAGATTATTCATTTATAGGCAAAGGCAAAGTAGAATAGTTAAAGCAATTTTGAAAAACAAGAATAACATGGGAGGAATTGGTCTATCTAATTTCAAGACTTATTTTATTGCCATAGTAATCAAGACTGAGTGGTATAGGTGGAGATATAGACATGTGTAGATCAATGTAACAAAATAGAAAACAGGAGTAAATTCTTATAAATATGCACAACTGAACTGTGATAAAGGTGTACAATCAATTCAATGGAGTAAAAAAAAAAGGAACCTTATCTTAAGTCTCACATCATACACAAAAATCAACTAAAAAATCAATCACAGACTTAATTGTAAAATTTAAACTATAAAAGTTTTAGGGAAAAGAAAAAAATTTTGGGGAATCTACAGGTAAGTGATAAGTTCCTAGGCATGACCACAAAACAAGACCATTAAAGGAACAATTGGTAAATTGGACATCATCAAATTTCAAAACTTTTGCTCTGAAATACCCAACTGACAGAATGAAAAGACAAACTGCAGAATTGAAGAAAATATTTATAAACAACATATCCAACAAAGGATTAGTATGTAGAATATATCAAGCAACTCTCAAAACTCAACACTTGCAATTTCAAATAATCCAATTAGAAAATGGGTAAAACACATGAAGAGACATTTCACTAAAGAAAATACACAGAGATCAAATAAAGAAACATTAAAATGTTCAACATCATTATCCACTAGAGAAATGCAAGTTAAAGCCACAGTAAGATACCATAATATATTTATCAGGATTGCTAAAACAAAAAATAGTGACAACATCAAATGTTGGCAAGAATGTAGAGAAATTAGATTATTCATACATTGCTGGTAGGAATATAACATGGTACAGCCACTCTTGAAAATAGTTTGGCAGATTCTTTAAAAAGTACACATGCAATCACCATACAACCCAGCAATTGCACTCTTAGGCATCTAACCAGAATAATGAATACTAATATTCACATAAAAGCCTGTACACAAATGTTCTTAGCAGCTTTATTTGCCAAAAACTTGAAACAATGCAGCTGTAGTTCAATAAGTGTATGGTTAAACTGTGATTATATCCATAATGGAACATTACTCAACAATAAAAAAGAATAAACTATCAATTGATAAACATATGAAGATGAATCTCCAGAGAAATAACATTGAGTGAAAAAGCCAATACCAAAAGGTCATATACTGTACGCACCACTTATGTAATATTTGTGAAATCATACAGTTATAGAAATGGAGAACAGACTAGTGATCATTGGGAGTTAGGGAGGGAGAGTGATGTTATAAGATGTTACCATTGGAGAAAACTTGGTACATGAGATATTTATGTATTACTTCCAACAATTATATATAAATCTGTGATTGTCTTAAAAAAAGTTTAATTAAAATCTAAAAAAAATTTTTTTTACATTCATTTATTTTTGAGAGACAGAGAGACAGAGTGCAAGTGGGGGAAGGGCAGAGAGAGAGGGAGGCACAGAATCCGAAGCAGGCTCCAGGCTCTGAGCCATCAGCACAGAGCCTGATGCGGGGCTTGAACTCATGAACCGTGAGATCGTGACCTGAGCCCAAGTCGGACGCTCAACTGACTGAGCCACCCAGGCGCCACTTAATTAAAATTTTTAAAATATTTATTTATTTTTGAGAGAGACAGAGCATGAGTGGGGGAGGGTCAGAGAGAGACACACACACAGAATCCGAAGCAGGCTCCAGGCTCTGAGCTGTCAGCACAGAGCCCTACATGGGTCTCAAACTCACGGACTGCAAGATCATGACCTGAGCCGAAGTCGGATGCTTAACTGACTGAGCCACCAGGGTGCCCTTGAAAGTTTAATTTTAAAATATAGGGCTTCACAGTAGAAAAACCTGACAAACACTGCCCAAAGCAGGTGATCAAGTTCAACATGCACAGTCACAAATAATGTTGATAGTATGTACTCATTTTTTTAATTTAGTTTTTAATTCTTATATAGTTAACATACAGTATTACATTAGTTTCAGGTGTACAATATACTGATTCAACAATTGTGTACATTGCTCAGTGCTCATCATGATAAATGTTTTCTTTAATCCCCATCACCTACTTCATTCATCTCCCCACCCACCTCCCCTCTGGTAACTATAAGTTTGTTCCCTAGAGTTAGGAGTATATTTCTTGGTTTGTCTCTCTCTCTTTTCTTTTTCTTTTCCTCATTTTTTTTTGTTTCTTAAGTTCCACATATGAGTGAAATAATATGGTATTTGTTTCTTTGACTTGTTATGCTTAGCATTATACTTCATAGCTCCATCTATGTTGTTGCAAATGGCAAAAATCTCATTCTTTTTTATGGCTGAGTAATATTCCATTGTGTATATATACCACATTTTCTTTATCCATTTGTCTGTTGATGGACACTGGGACTGTTTCCATAATTTGGCTACGACAAATAATGTTGCAATAAACATAGGGGTATGTGTATCCTTATGAATTAGTGAGTTTGTAATTGGGGGTAAATGCCCAGTAGTGTGATTGCTGGATTGTAGGGTAGTTCTGGTTTTAACTTTTTGAGGAACCTCCATGCTATTTTCCATAGTGGCTCCACCAGTTTGCATTCCCACAAACAGTGTGCGAGGGTTCCTTTCTCCACATCCTTGCAAATGCTTGTTGTTTTTTGTGTTTTTTATTTTAGCCATTCTGATATGTGTGAGGTGATAACTCATTGTAGTTTTGATTTGTATTTCCCTGATGATCAGTGATGTTGAGGTATGTACCCTTGATAGATTGTTATTAAAATGATACTTCATCTTGCAATCTTTCTCCTCCAAACATGTAACCCTAGTCTAATCATGAGAAAAATCATCAGACAAACTCTGAGAGAAAGGATTTTTGCAAAATACATGACAAGTACTCCTCAAAACTGTCAAGGTCATCAAAGTTCAGAGCAGCATCAAAATGATCACAGCCAAGATGAGTCTAAGGAGGCATGACAACTAAATGTAATGAGATGTCCTGGATGGAATCCTGGAGCAGAAAAAAAGACATTAGTTATAAACTAAGGAAATCTGAATGAATTATGAATCTTAGTTAATAGTTAGGTGTCAATATTGGTTCATTAATTATTACAAATATGCTATACTGATAAAAACTGTTTAATAGGGGAAACTGGATGCAAGGTATATGGTAATTCCTTATACTATCTTCTCAATTTTTTTTTTGTAAATCTAAACTGTTCTAAGAAATAAAGCGTATTAAAAATTAGGGATCTGGGGCACCTTGGTGTCTCAGTCGGTTAAGCATGCAGCTTCCGCTCAGGTCATGATCTTGCAGTTTGTGAGTTTGAGCCCCACGTCAGGCTCTGTGCTGACAGCTCAGAGCCTGGAGTCTATTTCGGATTCTGTGTTTCCCTCTCTCTGCCCTTCCCCTGCTCACACACTCTCTCTCTATCTCAAAAACAAATAAACATTAAAAAAATTTACAAAAAATTAGGGCTCTTGAGTGAGAGGATTCTGGGAAGATGGTCGGGTAGGAAGCAATAGGAATCTGTCTTCCCTCCTAGACAATTGCACTGGCAGAAACTGTTTTATGTAACTATTTTTGAATTCTGGAGTGTATTGAAAGATCAAAACTTTCAGGGGAAGGCTTGGATGGCAAATTATAGTCAATTTTGGTCAATTTCAGCTCTTAACACAGTAGCAGCCACAGGCAGGCAGCTGTGCATGGGTTCCTGGAGCAGCTTGCACACAGCTTGCCAGGGTAAGTGAAAAGGACCCTGTCCTCCAAATATCAGGGATATGCCTTATGATCACCAAATACTGCTTCTAGTCACAGAGGTACAGACAAAAAAGCAGTGCCTATTGTTGCATCTTCCTGCATTTTTGCAAACTCAATTCCCTTTGACTAAAATGACACCCAGTGGATTTAAAAGGCAGGTGCCCTTTACCTCCTCCCCTCTTGGTTTCTCTCTTTTTCCTCTTTTGACAGCTAGACATTAGAGATAAGGACATTTTTTAAAACTTACATATATGGGTAAATTAGAAAGTGATTATGCATGCCCACAGAAAGACTCGAAAAAGACCTGAGAAGATCTTAAGTTTCTCCCATGGAATGAATATCAGCATAAAGACAGCCTAAAACACTATAATAATAATAATAATAATAATAATAATATAGCAAAAACCAGACAACTCTGTGGAATGGGGAGAATCTAATTTCCAGAATTACCACATTATTAGATGCAAATGTCCAGTTACAAAGTAATCATGAGGCTACAAAGAGAAAGGAAGTATGACCCATTCAAAAGAAAAAAGAATCAACAGAAATTGTCCCTGAAAAAGACTTGATGACAAGTCTACTAGAAAAATACTTTAAAAAACAGTCTTAAAGATGTTCAATTACTTGGAGGAAGATGTGGATAAAGTCATGAAAATAATGTATGGACAAAATGGAAATATCAATAAGGAGATAGAAAATCTAAAAAGAAACCAAAAAGAAATTTTGGAGATAAAAAGCACAATAACTAAAATAAAAAATTCACCAGAGGGATTCAAAGAGAGATTTGAACAGGCCTAAAAATGAATCAGCAAACTACAAGATGCAGCGCCTAAAAATGAATCAGCAAACTACAAGATGGGGCCAAGGAAGGTACTGAGTTTGAAGAACAGAAATATTGATGAAAAGTGAACAGAGAGGGGCGCCTGGGTGGCGCAGTCGGTTAAGCGTCCGACTTCAGCCAGGTCACGATCTCGCGGTCTGTGAGTTCGAGCCCCGCGTCGGGCTCTGGGCTGATGGCTCAGAGCCTGGAGCCTGTTTCCGATGCTGTGTCTCCCTCTCTCTCTGCCCCTCCCCCGTTCATGCTCTGTCTCTCTCTGTCCCAAAAATAAATAAACGTTGAAAAAAAAATTAAAAAAAAAAAAGTGAACAGAGCCTAAGGGACCTGTGGGACACTATTAAGAAGCTCAACATACACATTGTGGGAGTCCCAGAGGGAGAAGAGAGAAGACAGAGGCAGAGAAAGCATTTGAAGAAATCAGGGCTGGAAACTTTCCAAATTTGATGAAATACATGAATACAAACACCTGAAATGCTCAATGAATTCCAAGTAAGATGAACTCAAAGGGACCAAATTTTCAAGTGCCAAAGAAAAAGAGAATATTGAAAGCAGCAAGAGAGAAACAAGGGAATCTTCAATAAGATCATCAGCAGGCTTCTCATCAAAAACTTTGGAGGTCAGAGGTGGTGAGGTGATACAATCAAAGTGATAAAGGAAAAAAAAAAACCATCAACCAACAATTCTATATTCAGAAAAACCATCCTTCAAAAATGAGGGAAAAAAGCATAGGAGACTCTTAAAAACTGAGAACAAACTGAGGGTTGATGGGCGGTGGGAGGGAGGGGAAGGTAGGTGATGGGTATTGAAGATGGCATCTTTTGGGATGAGCACTGGGTGTTGTATGGAAACCAATTTGACAATAAATTTCATATATTAAAAAAATGAGGGAGAAATCAACACATTCCTAGGTACACAAAAGCTGAGGGAGTTTGTTACCTCTAGATCAGTCCTGTAAAAAGTCCTCAAGGGAGTCCTCTAAAACACTAGGAAGTAACTTGAAGCCATATGGAGAAATAAAGATTTTAATAAAGGTAAAAAGTAGGCATTTATAAGAGTTAGAATTATTGTAACTTTGGTTTGTAACTCCAAATTTTGTTTTCTACATAATTTAAGAAGCTAACACATTTAAAAAGATAATTAGTTTATGTTTTGTGACACAGAGTGTATAAAGATGAAATTTTGTGACATCAAGAACTGAAAGGGGTGGAGACAGAGTTGTGAAGGAGCAGAGTTTTAATATGTTATCAAAGTTAAGCTGTTATAAGTAGAAATTAGTGTTATAACATTAAGGTGTTTAATGTAGTCCCCTTGGAAACCACAAAGAAAACAGCTACATATACATAAAAGTAAATGAGGAAGGAAATTAAACGTTACACTACAAAAATCAACTAAACACAAAAAATGACAGTAATGCAGGCAATGAGGACAAAAAAGCTATAAGACATATAGAAAACAGATTGCAAAATGACAGAAGTCCCTCCTTATCAGTAATTATCTTAAATGTAAATTGTTTAAACTCTCCAGTCAAAAGACAGAGACTCAAAGAATGGATAAAAACACACGATCCAACTATATTCTGTCTACAAGAGACTCAATTTTATTATTTATGTATGTATGTAAGTATGGAGGTATATATTTATTTATTTTAACGTTTTTATTTTATTTTTTTGGTATTTTTTTCAATATATGAAATTTATTGTCAAATTGGTTTCCATACAACACCCAGTGCTCATCCCAAAAGGTGCCCTCCTCAATACCCATCACCCACCCTCCCCTCCCTCCCACCCCCCATCAACCCTCAGTTTCTTCTCAGTTTTTAACAGTATCCTATGCTTTGGCTCTCTCCCACTCTAATCTCTCTTTTTTTTTTCCTTCCCCTCCCCCATGGGTTTCTGTTAAGTTTCTCAGGATCCACATAAGAGTGAAACCATATGGTATCTGCCTTTCTCTGCATGGCTTATTTCACTTAGCCTAACACTCGTCAGTTCCATCCACGTTGCTACAAAAGGCCATATTTCATTCTTTCTCATTGCCACGTAGTATTCCATTGTGTATATAAACCACAATTTCTTTATCCATTCATCACTTGAGGGACATTTAGGCTCTTTCCACAATTTGGCTATTGTTGACAGTGCTGCTATAAACATTGGGGTACAGGTGCCCCTATGCATCAGCACTCCTGTATCCCTTGGGTAAATTCCTAGCAGTGCTATTGCTGGGTCATAGGGTAGGTCTATTTTTAATTTTCTGAGGAACCTCCACACTGCTTTCCAGAGCGGCTACACCAGTTTGCATTTCCACCAACAGTGCAAGAGGGTTCCCATTTCTCCACATCCGCGCCAGCATCTATAGTCTCCTGATTTGTTCATTTTGGCCACTCTGACTGGCGTGAGGTGATATCTGAGTGTGGTTTTGATTTGTATTTCCCTGATAAGGAGCGACGTTGAACATCTTTTCATGTGCCTGTTGGCCATCCGGATGTCTTCTTTAGAGAAGTGTCTATTCATGTTTTCTGCCCATTTCTTCACTGGGTTATTTGTTTTCCGGGTGTGGAGTTTGGTGAGCTCTTTATAGATTTTGGATACTAGCCCTTTGTCCGATATGTCATTTGCAAATATCTTTTCCCATTCCGTCGGTTGCCTTTTAGTTTTGTTGGTTGTTTCCTTTGCTGTGCAGAAGCTTTTTATCTTCATAAGGTCCCAGTAATTCATTTTTGCTTTTATTTCCCTTGCCTTTGGGGATGTGTCGAGTAAGAGATTGCTACAGCTGGGGTCAGAGAGGTCTTTTCTTGCTTTCTCCTCTAGGGTTTGGATGGTTTCCTGTCTCACATTCAGGTCCTTTATCCATTTTGAGTTTATTTTTGTGAATGGTGTGAGAAAGTGGTCTAGTTTCAACCTTCTGCATGTTGCTGTCCAGTTCTCCCAGCACCATTTGTTAAAGAGGCTGTCTTTTTTCCATTGGATGTTCTTTCCTGCTTTGTCAAAGATGAGTTGGCCATACGTTTGTGGGTCTAGTTCTGGGGTTTCTATTCTATTCCATTGGTCTATGTGTCTGTTTTTGTGCCAATACCATGCTGTCTTGATGATGACAGCTTTGTAGTAGAGGCTAAAGTCTGGGATTGTGATGCCTCCTGCTTTGGTCTTCTTCTTCAAAATTCCTTTGGATATTCGGGGCCTTTTGTGGTTCCATATGAATTTTAGGATTGCTTGTTCTAGTTTCGAGAAGAATGCTGGTGCAATTTTGATTGGGATTGCATTGAATGTGTAGATAGCTTTGGGTAGTATTGAAATTTTGACAATATTTATTCTCCAACCCATGAGCACGGAATGTTTTTCCATTTCTTTATATCTTCTTCAATTACCTTCATAAGCTTTCTGTAGTTTTCAGCATACAGATCTTTTACATCTTTGGTTAGATTTATTCCTAGGTATTTTATGCTTCTTGGTGCAATTGTGAATGGGATCAGTTTATTTATTTATCTTTCTGTTGCTTCATTATTAGTGTATAAGAATGCAACTGATTTCTGTACATTGATTTTGTATCCTGCAACTTTGCTGAATTCATGTATCAGTTCTAGCAGACTTTTAGTGGAGTCTATCGGATTTTCCATGTATAATGTCATGTCATGGCATTATATCATGCCATGTATAATATCATGTCATGGCATGTCATGGCAAAAAGTGACAGCTTAACTTCCTCTTTGCCAACTTTGATGCCTTTGATTTCCTTTTGTTGTCTGATTGCTGATGCTAGAACTTCCAACCCTATGTGAAACAACAGCGGTGAGAGTGGACATGCCTGTCGTGTTCCTGATCTCAGGGAAAAAGCTCTCAGTTTTTCCCCATTGAGGATGATGTTAGCTGTGGGCTTTTCATTAATGGCTTGGATGATGTTTAAGTATGTTCCTTCAATCCCGACTTTCTTGAGGGTTTTTATTAAGAAAGGATGTTGAATTTTGTCAAATGCCTTTTCTGCACCGATTGACAGGATCATATGGTTCTTATCTTTCCTTTTATTAATGTGATGTATCACGTTGATTGATTTGTGAATGTTGAACCAGCCCTGCATCCCAGGAATGAATCCCACTTGATCATGGTGAGTAATTCTTTTTATATGCTGTTGATTTTGATTTGCTAGGATCTTATTGAGAATTTTTGCATCCATCTAATCAATTAACTCTGATAATCTTAATTTGCCAATGTAAACAGGTGCCTGAGAGGTTGAACTGTGCCTTTTGAGTTTAGGGGACAAATGTTGAAATTCAGGGTCCACAGTAGGTGAGAGCTCTGGTAAACTATAACCCATTCATGTTGGACTCAACAAGGAAAGCAGAAATCATATCTTCACATATTTACATATATAAATCACATATTTACAACAGAAGAAATGTATTGCAGAGAACTGGTCACACAGGTGACAAAGGACCTGAAATTAAAATAGATGCCACAGATTAATAAGAGCAAGATGCCACAATCATTCCTGGATTTGAGAGAGAGCTAAGAGACAATGTCACAGAAGCTTAGGAACTAGAACTGTAGCAGACCTATCCAGCTGGAGCCACAAAGGAATTGGAGCCAGTGCCAGAGAAGTTGCCCAAAGTACAGAGAAATACCCTGGCATCTTTATTCCTCCCATCCATGGAGGCTTTTTCCCAAAAGGTTGGAAACCAGGAAAAGTAGAAGAGTAGTTTTGAGGGCAAATACAGCCATGAGCAGCACATACCTCAAAAAGTTGCCCCCCAGGGATGAGAGTGAACCAGAAATAAAACATCCCCTTCCATTATAGCTTATTAGACCATTGCTCCATTTTAAATGCAGATGACTCAAAGCCACTGTATTCACAATGGAGTACAAATTAGACCATCTGGAACTATGTTGGAAGACTTAACTTTGTGATTGATGAGATGACTGTCCTTGTATCATATTTTTCCTCACTTTTTCTTCTAACCATGTATTTGTAGAACCATATATTTTGTTGTTAGATATCCACAGGCAAATTTTTCCAGGGTTTTTAAAAAATCTTGATAAAATATGTATCATGTAAAATTCACCATCTTGATCATTTTTAAGTGTACAGTTCAATAGTGTTAATGTTAAGCGTATTTGCATTTTTGTGCCAGATCTCCAGAAATTTTTCATCTTACAAAACTGAAATTCCATTCCCACTAAACAACAACTCTCTGTTTACCACCCCCACCCCCCCAACTCCCTGGTAACCACCATTTTTCTTTCTTTTTCTATGAATTCCTCAGGGATTTTATATGTGTGTGCGCACACACACACACAAACACATACATGTGCACATGCAAAAGGAGACATTAAATCAAATATGACAAGATGTTAACATTTGTTCAATCCACATAGTGTTTATATAGAGTACACTGTATTATTTTCAGTTTTTATTTTTCATAATAAAAATATGGATAAAAGTAATTAAATGATAGTAGTGATAAGTTAAAAATGGACATTTCCAGTGAAACAAAAACTGAAAGAGTTTGCCTCCAGAAGACTAGAACTAATGGAAATTCTAAAGGATGTTCTTCAAGAAGAGAGAAATGAAACAAGATGTTAGGTCAGCTATAAGGAAAAAGTGAAGAGCAGTGAAAATTGTGTGCACTGTTGTGGAAATAATGTCATTGACACTAGAGATGAGGATGATGTATTATTTGAGGGTAACAATGACTCAGTTTTTAATTTAGTGAATGCCTAAAATAAAGAAAGTTCTCTACATACATTGGTGATGAAATATCTTCTTGCTCTAAAGGTAGTGAGTTTCTGGGCTTTGAGGATGAAGGTAAAAACTTTTTGGGGTGCCTGGGTGGCTCAGTCAGTTAAGTGACTGACTCTTGATTTCAGCTCAGGTCATGATCTCACAGTTATGGGGTCGAGCTCCATGTTGGGCTCCACATTGAGCATGGAGCCTGCTTGGGATTCTCTCTCTCACTCTCTCTCTGCCCCTTCCCTGCTCATTCTCTCTCTCTCTCTTTCAAAATACATAAATAAAGATTTAAAAAAATCTTTTCAGGGTGCGTGGGTGGCTCAGTTGGTTAAGTGTCCAACCCTTGATTTCAGCTCGGGTCATGATCTCACAGTTTGTGAGTTTGAGCCCCACATGAGGCTCTATGCTAACAGTGTGAAGCCTGCTTGGAATTCTCTCTCTCTTTGTCCCTACCCTGCTTGTGTGCTTTCTGTCTCTCAAAATAAATAAATAAACTTAAAAAAAAACTTTTCAAAGATAAAAATAAATATCTGGTATGACAGTTCTTCAAAAAATTAAAAATAATATTACCATATGATCCAGCAATTTCACTTCTGGAGACGTATCCAAAATAATTGAAAGTAGGTTCCTGAAGAAATATTTGTATGTAGCATACATAATTCACAGCAGTATTGTTCACATTAGCCAAGTGCTGGAAGCAATCAAAGTGCCCATCAACAGATGAATGAATAAACAAAATATGGTAAATACATACTATGAAGTATTATTTAGCCTTAACAATGAAGGAAATTCTGACACATATTATAACATGGATGAACTCTGAAGACATTATACTAAGTGAAATAACCAAGACACACAAGGGCAAATTTTACATGGTTTCACAAAATGAAAAGGCAACCTACAAAATGGGAAAAAGCATTTGCAAACTATATATATGATAAAGGGTTAATATCCAAAATATATAAAAAATTTATACAATTAATTCAATAGCAAAAATTAACCTGATTAAAAAATAGACAAAGGATTTGGATAGACATCCTTCCAAAGATATACAAATGACCAAAAAGTATATGAAAGGGTGCTTATTATCATTAACCATCAGGGAAATGCAAATCAAAACCATAATGAAATATTATATCACAGAATTGCTAATATAAAAAAGAAAAAAGATAACACATGTTGGCAAGGATGTGGAGAAAATGGAACCCTTGTACACTGGTTGAAATGTAAATTGATACAGCCATTATGGATCACAGTATGAGGTTCCCTCAAAAAAATTTAAAGTAAACCTACTATATGATGTGGCAGTCCCCCTTTTGGGCATGTATCCAACGGAAACAAAAACAGGATCTCTAAGAGATATCTGAAGCCTCATGTCATTGCAGCATTATTCACAGTAGCCAAGACATAGAAACAACCTAAGTGTTGCATGGATGAAGAAAACGTGGATCATGGAGATGAAAAGTATGGCATAAGGAATATAGACAATAATAACGTAATAACGTCGTATAGTGACAGGTGGTTACTACATTTATCATGTAGCATTGAATAGTGTATAGAATTGTCAAATTAATGTGTTGTACACTTGAAACTAATATAGTGTTTTATATTCATTATAAAATAATAATAAAAAAGAGAATATTATTTGGTCATGAAAGAGAAGGAAATTCATTTGTATCAATATGGATGAAATTGGAGGGCATTATACTAAGTAAAAAAAAGCCAGAAAAAGACAAATACCATGTGGTGTCATCTATATGTGGAATATTAAAAAAAAAAAAGTTAAAGTCACAGAAACAGTTAATAGAATGATGGTTACCAGAGGCTTGGAGGTGGGGCATATGGAGAGATATTGGTCAAAGGGTACATACATTCAGTTATAGGATGAATAACTTCTGAGGATCTAATATACAACATGTAGTATATGTAAAACTATAGTTATAATACTGTATTGTATCCTTGAAACTTGCTAAAAGAATAGATCTTAAGCATTCTCACCACACACAAAAAAGGTAATTGTGAGGTGATGTGTTAATTCACTTGATTGTGGCAATCATTTTACAATGTATATGGGCATTAAATCATCAAGATGTACACTTTAAATATATGTAATTTTATGTGTCCATTATACCTAATGAAGCTGGGGAAAATAGTTGAGATGATAAATATTATGTTATATGAGTTTTACAGTTAAAAATAAATAATAACAAAAGTACTTCTAGTTGTATCTCTAGTGGTGGATAAATGAATGTTGATTTATTATTACTGTACATATTAAAATATGTTGTATGTATGTTATTTCATAACAGTTTTCAGGTGATTTATAAAGATGCCAATTTTTCCTAATTTACAAATTCAACAATATGCCAAGAAATATGCTTACATGGTTTCTTTATTTGATTGTTGTTTTGAACTAGGCAACCTGACACCTTAGTTCATATGGAATATACATGTAAAATGATGCAGAAAATCTTTGAAAAAGACAAGCAATTTGAAATAACTCGTTTGTTCAGCGTTTTAAACATACAAGGGTGTTGAACTTTGTCATACTTTTTCTGCATCGATTTTTCTGTATCAATAGTCATGTGGGTTTTCCCCCTTAATCTCTTAATGTAGGCAATATTAATTTATTTTTGTATGTTGAACCACCTTTGCATTTGAGACATTTCCTCTTGGTCATAGTTATAATCATTTTCTCACAAATTCTCTTTATTGTTATAAATTTGTTCACATATTCTATGTCTTGAGTCAGTATCAGCAGTTTGTGTTTCTAGGAATTTGTCTATTTCATCTAGGTTATCTATTTTGTTAGGATATAGTTGTTCTTAGTGTTCCCTTATAATCCTTTTTATATATAATTAGAAAAAATCCTAATAGAAAGATGTCTTCTTATTTTCCTTTGCGAGGCACCATACTACTTACACCTACACTAAAAGCCCCTGGCTTTCTTCCAGACAATCTGCCACTTACTGAGTACAAATCATGGTATGCTGATCAATCTTAGGTTATTTGTTTAGTGTACAATATTCCACTCATAGCCTACTTTCTCCAACTCTGTTATGGACTGTGTAAAATCAGGAATGTATAGGCTTTAATATAATGCCCTAAATTTGAATTTTTAAAATATGGTCCCTTAGAAAACCCATAAAGCTAGCTGCAGATTTCTCAACAGAAAGTTGGCAACCCAGAAGGGATTGGCATGATATATTCAAAGTGTTGGATGGGAAAAATTTGCAGCTAAGAATACTCTATCCAGCAAGGCTATCATTCAGAATAGGAGGAGAGATAGAGTTTCCTAGACAAACAAGAGCTAGAGTTCATGACCACTAAACCAGCCCTGAAAGAAATATTAAAGACTACTCTCTGAGCAGAAAGGAAAGACAAAAATAAGTAAGGGATAGAGAAAATCTCCAGAAACATTAACAAAACAAGTGATAAAATGGCAATAAATATATATCTATCAATAATTACTCTGAATGTAGGCAACTATGTGGATGGAACTAGAGGGTATTATGCTAAGCAAAATTAGTCAGAGAAAGACAAATATCATATGACTTCACTCATATGAGGACTTTAAGATACAAAACAGATGAACATAAGGGAAGGGAAGCAAAAATAATATAAAACAGGGAGGGGGACAAAAACATAAGAGACTCTTAAATATGGGGAACACAGGTTACTGGAGGGGTTGTGGGAGGGGTATGGGCTATATGGGTAAGAGGAACTAAGGAATATACTCCTGAAATCATTATTGCACTATATGCTAACTAACTTGGATGTAAATTAAAAAAATAAATTAAATAAAAATTTAAAAAGTAATTGCTCTGAATGTAAATGGACTAAGTGCTCTAATCAAAAGACATAAGGTATCAGAATGGATTAAAAAAAGACCCATGTATATGCTGCCTTCAAGAGAATAATTTTATTTTTATTTATTTATTTTTAAATATATGAAATTTATTGTCAAATTGGTTTCCATACAACACCCAGTGCTCATCCCAACAGGTGCCCTCCTCAATACCCATCACCCACCATCCCCTCCCTCCCACCCCCCATCAACCCTCAGTTTGTTCTCAGTTTTTAAGAGTCTCTTATGCTTTGGCTCTCTCCTCCTCTAACCTCTTTTTTTTCCATCCCCTCCCCCATGGGTTCCGGTTAAGTTTCTCAGGATCCACATAAGAGTGAACATATATGTTATCTGTCTTTCTCTGTATGGCTTATTTCACTTAGCATCACACTCTCCAGTTCCATCCACGTTGCTACCAAGGGCCATATTTCATTCTTTCTCATTGCTATGTAGTACTCCATTGTGTATATAAACCACAATTTCTTTATCCATTCATCAGTTGATGGACATTTGGGCTCTTTCCATAATTTGACTATTGTTGAGAGTGCTGCTATAAACATTGAGGAACAAATGCCCCTATGCATCAGCACTCCTGTATCCCTTGGGTAAATTCCTAGCAGTGCTATTGCTGGGCCATAGGGTAGGTCTATTTTTTGAGGAACCTCCACACTGTTTTCCAGAGCGGCTACACCAGTTTGCATTTCCACCAACAGTGCAAGAGGGTTCCCGTTTCTCCACATCCGCGCCAGCATCTATAGTCTCCTGATTTGTTCATTTTGGCCACTCTGACTGGGTGAAGTGATATCTGAGTGTGGTTTTGATTTGTATTTCCCCGATGAGGAGCGACGCTGAACATCTTTTCATGTGCCTGTTGGCCATCCGGATGACTTCTTTAGAGAAGGGTTTGTTCATGTTTTCTGCCCATTTCTTCACTGGATTATTTGTTTTTCGGGTGTGGAGTTTGGTGAGCTCTTTATAGATTTTGGATACTGGCCTTTCTCTGATATGTCATTTGCAAATATCTTTTCCCATTCCGTTGGTTGCCTTTTACTTTTGGTGATTGTTTCCTTTGCTGTGCAGAAGCTTTTTATCTTCATGAGGTCCCAATAGTTCATTTTTGCTTTTAATTCCCTTGCCTTTGGGGATGTGTCAAGTAAGAGATTGCTACGGCTGAGGTCAGAGAGGTCTTTTCCTGCTTTCTCCTCTAGCGTTTTGATGGTTTCCTGTCTCACATTCAGGTCCTTTATCCATTTTGAGTTTATTTTTGTGAATGGTGTGAGAAAGTGGTCTAGTTTCAACCTTCTGCATGTTGCTGTCCAGTTCTCCCAGCACCATTTGTGAAAGAGACTGTCTTTTTTCCATCGGATGTTCTTTCCTGCTTTGTCAAAGATGAGTTGGCCATACGTTTGTGGGTCTAGTTCTGGGGTTTCTATTCTCTTCCATTGGTCTATGTGTCTGTTTTTGTGCCAATACCATGCTGTCTTGATGATGACAGCTTTGTAGTAGAGGCTAAAGTCTGGGATTGTGATGCCTCCTGCTTTGGTCTTCTTCTTCAAAATTCCTTTGGCTATTCGGGGCCTTTTGTGGTTCCATATGAATTTTAGGACTGCTTGTTCTAGTTTTGAGAAGAATGCTGGTGCAATTTTGATTGGGATTGCATTGAATGCGTAGATAGCTTAGGGTAGTATTGACATTTTGACAATATTTATTCTTCCAACCCATGAGCACGGAATGTTTTTCCGTTTCTTTATATCTTCTTCAATTTCCTTCATAAGCTTTCTGTAGTTTTCAGCATACAGATCTTTTACATCTTTGGTTAGATTTATTCCTAGGTATTTTATGCTTCTTGGTGCAATTGTGAATGGGATCAGTTTCTTTATTTATCTTTCTGTTGCTTCATTATTAGTGTATAAGAATGCAACTGATTTCTGTACATTGATTTTGTATCCTGCAACTTTGCTAAATTCATGTATCAGTTCTAGCAGACTTTTGGTGGAGTCTATCGGATTTTCCACCTATAATATCATGTCATCTGCAAAAAGTGACAGTTTAACTTCCTCTTTGCCAATTTTTATGCCTTTGATTTCCTTTTGTTGTCTGATTGCTGTTGCTAGAACTTCCAACCCTATGTGAAACAACAGCGGTGAGAGTGGACATCCCTGTCGTGTTCCTGATCTCAGGGAAAAAGCTCTCAGTTTTTCCCCATTGAGGATGATGTTAGCTGTGGGCTTTTCATTAATGGTTTGGATGATGTTTAAGTATGTTCCTTCTATCCGGACTTATTTGAGGGTTTTTATTAAGAAAAGATGCTGAATTTTGTCAAATGCTTTTTCTGCATCCATTGACAGGATCATATGGTTCTTACCTTTTCTTTTATTAATGTGATGTATCACGTTGATTGATTTGCGAATATTGAACCAGCCCTGCATCCCAGGAATGAATCCCACTTGATCATGGTAAATAATTCTTTTTATAAGCTGTTGAATTCGATTTGCTAGTATCTTATTGAGAATTTTTGCATCCATATTCATCAGGGATATTGGCCTGTAGTTCTCTTTTTTTACTGGGTCTCTGGTTTAGGAATCAAAGGAATGCTGGCTTCATAGAGTGAGTCTGGAAGTTTTCCTTCCCTTTCTATTTTTTGTAATAGCTTGAGAAGGATAGGTATTATCTCTGCTTTAAACGTCTGGTAGAACTCCCCTGGGAAGCCATCTGGTCCTGGACTCTTATTTGTTGGGATATTTTTGATGACTGATTCAATTTCTTCGCTGGTTATGGGTCTGTTCAAGCTTTCTATTTCCTCCTGATTGAGTTTTGGAAGTGTATGGGTGTTTAGGAATTTGTCCATTTCTTCCAGGTTGTCCAGTTTGTTGGCATATAATTTTTCATAGTATTCCCTGATAATTGCTTGTATTTCTGAGGGATTGGTTGTAGTAAGTCCATTTTCATTCATGATTTTATCTATTTGGGTCACCTCCCTTTTCTTTTTGAGAAGCCTTGCTAGACGTTTATCAATTTTGTTTATTTTTGAAAAAACCAACTCTTGGTTTCATTGATCTGCTTTACAGATTTTTTAGATTCTATATTGTTTTTTTCTGCTCTAATCTTTATTGTTTCTCTTCTTCTGCTGGGTTTGGGGTGTCTTTGCTGTTCTGCTTCCATTTCCTTTAGGTGTGCTGTTAGATTTTGTATTTGGGATTTTTCTTGTTTCTTGAGATAGGCCTGGATTGCAATGTATTTTCCTCTCAGGACTGCCTTCGCTGCATCCCAAAGCATTTGGATGGTTGTATTTTCATTTTTGTTTGTTTCCATATATTTTTTAATTTCTTCTCGAATTGCCTGGTTGACCCATACATTATTTAGTAGGGAGTTCTTTAACCTCCATGCTTTTGGAGGTTTTCCAGACTTTTTCCTGTGGTTGATTTCAAGCTTCATAGCATTGTGGTCTGAAAGTATGCATGGTATAATTTCAATTCTTGTATACTTATGAAGGGCTGTTTTGTGACCCAGTATTTGATCTATCTTGGAGAATATTACACGTGCACTCGAGAAGAAATTATATTCTGTTGCTTTGGGATGCAGAGTTCTAAATATATCTGTCAAGTCCATCTGATCCAATGTATCATTCAGGGACCTTGTTTCTTTATTGACCATGTGTCTAGATGATCTATCCTTTTCTGTAAGTGGGGTGTTAAAGTCCCTTGCAATTACCACATTCTTATCAATAAGGTTGCTTATGTTTGTGATTAATTGTTTTATATATTTGGGGGCTTCCGTATTTGGTGCATAGACATTTATAATCATTAGCTCTTCCTGATGGATAGACCCTGTAATTATTATATAATGCCCTTCTTCATCTCTTGTTCCAGCCTTTAATTTAAAGTCTAGTTTGTCTGATATAAGTATGGCTACTCCAGCTTTCTTTTGACTTCCAGTAGCATGATAAATAGTTCTCCATCCCCTCACTTTCAATCTGAATGTGTCCGCAGGTCTAAAATGAGTCTCTTGTAGACAGCAAATATATGGGTCCTGTTTTTTTTTTTAATCCATTCTGATACCCTATGTATTTTGCTTGGCGCATTTAGTCCATTTACATTCAGTGTTATTATTGGAAGATATGGGTTTAGAGTCATTGTGATGTCCGTAGGTTTCATGCTTGTAGCGATGTCTCTGGTACTTTCTCTCACAGGATCCCCCTTAGGATCTCTTGTAGGGCTGGCTTAGTGGTGATGAATCCCTACAGTTTTTGTTTGTTTGGGAAGACTTTTATCTCTCCTTCTATTCTAAATGACAGACTTGCTGGATAAAGGATTCTCGGCTGCATATTTTTTCTGTTCATCACGTTGAAGATTTCCTAGTATTCCTTTCTTGCCTGCCAAGTTTCAGTAGAGAGATCCGTCACGAGTCTTATCAGTCTCCCTTTATATGTGAGGGCACGTTTATCCCTTGCTGCTTTCAGAATTTTCTCTTTATCCTTGTAGTTTGCCAGTTTCACTATGATATGTTGTGCAGATCGATTCAAGTTATGTCTGAAGGGAGTTCTCTGTGCCATTTGGATTTCAATGCCTTTTTCCTTCCCCAGATCCGGGAAGTTCTCAGCTATTATTTCTTCAAGTACCCCTTCTGCACCTTTTCCTCTCTCTTCTTCCTCTGGAATACCAATTTTGCATAAATTATTTCTCTTTAGTGCATCACTTAGTTCTCTAATTTTCCCCTCATACTCCTGGATTTTTTTTATCTCTCTTTTTCTGAGCTTCCTCTTTTTCCATAATTTTATCTTCCAGTTCACCTCTTCTCTCCTCTGCCTCTTCAATCTGAGCTTTGATTGTTTCCATTTTATTTTGCAGCTCATTTATAGCATTTTTTAAGCTCCTCCTGGCTGTTCCTTAGTTCCTTGAACTCTGTAGCAATAAATTCTCTGATGTTCTTTATACTGTTTTCAAGCCCAGCAATTAATTTCATGACTATTATTCTAGATTCACTTTCTGTTATATTGTTTAAATAGTTTTTGATCAGTTAGTTAGCTGTCGTTATTTCCTGGAGATTCTTTTGAGGGGAATTCTTCTGGTTCATCATTTTGGATAGTCCCTGGAGTGGTGCGGAACTGCAGGGCACCTCCCCTGTGCTGTCTTGAATAAATTGCGTTTTAGGCGGGGCCACAGTCAGACCTGATGTCTTTCCCCGGCCCATGGCTGGGGCCACAGTCAGAGTGTTGTGTGCTTTCTCTTCCCCTCTCCTAGGGGTGGGATTCACTGTGGGGTGGCGTGGCCTGTTTGGGCTACCTGCACACTGCCAGGTTTTTGGTGCTGGGGACCTGGCATAATAGCGGGGTGGATCGGCAAGATGCACAGGGGCCGGAGGGGCAGGCTAAGTTCACTTTTCCATCAGTGATCCACTTCACAGGGGCCCTGCAGCACCGGGAGGGAGTCAGACCCACCGCTGGAGGGATGGATCCGCCGAAGCACAGAGTTTGCGCGTTTCAAGCCAGTTCCCTGACAGGAACTGGTTCCCTTTTGGACTTTGGCTGGAGGATGGACAAGGGAGATGGTGCTGGTGAGCGCCTTTGTTCCCCACCAAGCTGATCTCTGTCATCCGGGGCTCAACAACTGTCCCTCCTGTTGTCCTCCAGCCCTCCTGCTCTCGGAGCAGAGCTGTTAGCTGATAACCTTCCAGATGTTAAGTCCCGGTTGCTGTCTGAACACACTCTGTCTGGCCCCTCCGCTTTTGCAAGCCAGACTCAGGGGCTCTGCCTTGCTGGGGGGATGCCCCTCCGCCCCGGCTCCCTCCCACCAGTCCACGTAGCACGCACCGCCTCTCCACCCACAAGAGACCAATTTTAGATGTAGAGACCTGAAGATTGATAGGGAGGGGATGGAGAACCATCTATCATGCTAATGGACACCAAAAGAAAGCCAGCATGGCCATACTTATAATAGACAAACTAGATTTTAAAACAAAGACTCTAACGAGATGAAGAAGGTCATTATATCATAATTAAGGGGTCTATCCATCAAGAAGATCTAATGACTGTAAATCTTATGCCCCCAGCATGAAAACACCCAAATATATAAATCAATTAATCACAAACATAAGCAGACTTATTGACAATAACACCATAATAGTAGCGGACTTCAATGCCCGGCTTACAGCAATGGACAGATCATCTAAACAGAAAATCAACAAGGAAAAATTGGCTTTGAGTGACACACTGTATCAGATGGACTTAACAAATATATTCAGAACTTTCCATTCTAAAACATCAGAATACACATTCTTTTCAAGTGCACATGGGACATTCTCATGAACGGATCACATAATAGGTCACAAACCAAACCTCAATAAATACAAAAATATTGAGATCATATCGTGTATTCTTTTATGACCAAATGCTAGGAAACCAGAAGAAAAAATTTGGAAAAACACAAATACATGGAGGTTAATCAACCTGCTACTAAATAATAAATGGGTCAACTGGGAAATCAAAGGAAAAATTAAAAAAAAATGTGAAAACAAATGAAAATGAAAACACATGGCCCAAAACCTTTGTGATGCAGCAAAAGTGGTCCACATAGGGAAGTATATAGCAATAGAGGCATATCTTAAGAAACAAGAAAAATCTCACAAAAAAACCTAGCCTAACTTTACACCTTAAGGAGCTACAAAAAGAACAACAAATGAAGCCTAAAGCCAGCAGAAGGAAGGAAATAATAAAGATGAGAGCAGAAATAAATGATATAGAAGCTTCAAAAAACCAATAGGACAAATTAATTAAACTAGGAGCTAGATCATTGAAAAATTTAGTAAAATTGATAAACCCATAGCCAGGCTTATCAAAAAGAAAAGAGAAAGGACCCGAATATATGAAATCACAAATGAGAGAGGAGAAAGAACAACCAACACCACAGAAATACAAATAATTATAAGAGAAATTAAAAAAAAAACTATATGCTAACAAATTGAACAACCTGGAAGTAATGGATAAATTCCTGGAAACATATAAACTACCAAAACAGAAACAGGAAAAATAGAAAAACTTGAACAGACTGATAACCTTCAAAAAATTGAATCAATAATCAAAAATCACCTAACAAACAAAAGTCCAGGGCCAGATGGCTTCATAGGGGAATTCTACCAAACATTTAAAGAAGAGTTAATAGCCTATTCTTCTCAAACTATTTCAAAAAATAGAAATGAAAAGAAAATTCACAAATTAATTCTATGAGGCCAGCATTACCCTCACACCAAAACCAGATAAAGACTCCACTAAAAAAGAAAAAAGAACTCCAGGCCAATATCCCTGATGAAGATTGATGCAAAAATTCTCAGTAAAATAAAAAGCAGATCAAATCCAAGAGTACATTAAAAGAATCATTCACCACAATCAAGTGGGATTCATTTCTGGTTTGCAAGGGGATTCAATATTTGCAAATCAGTCAACATGATACACCACATTAATAAAAGAAGAGAACCACATGATCCTTTCAATAGATGCAGAAAAAACATTTGACAAAGTACAACATCCACTCATGATAAAAACCCTCAACAAAGTAGGCTTAGAGGGAACATAACTCAGCATATTAAGAGCCATCTATAGGGGCGCCTGGGTGGCTCAGTCGGTTAAGCGTCCGACTTTGGCTCAGGTCATGATCTCGTGGTCCATGGGTTCGAGTCCCGCATCAGACTCTGTGCTGACAGCTCAGAGCCTGGAGCCTGTTTCAGATTCTGTGTCTCCATCTTTCTCTGACCCTTCCCTGTTCATGCTCTCTCTCTCTGTCTCAAAAATAAATAAACGTTAAAAAAAATTAAAAAAAAAAGAGCCATCTATGAAAAACCCACAGGTAACATCCTCAATGGGGAAAAACTGAGAGCTTTTCCTCTATGGCCAGGAAGAAGACAGGGATGTCCACTCTCACTACTGTTATTTAACATAGTATTGGAAGTCCTAGTCACAGCAATCAGACAACAAAAAGAAAAAAAGAATCCAAATCATCAAGGAAGAAGTCAAACTTTCACTATTTGCAGAAGACACAATATTCTACACAGAAAACGCAAAAGACTTCACACAAAAAAATTGCTAGAACTGATACACGAATTCAGTAAAGTTTCAGGATTCAAAATCAGTTCACAGAACTCTGTTGCATTTCTGTACATCAATAATGAAGCAGCAGAAAGAGAAACCAAGGAATCAATTTCATTTAAAATTGCATCAAAAACCATAAGATACCTAGGAATAAACTTAACCAAAGAGGTGAAATACCTGTACTCTGAAAACTGTAGAACGCTGATGAAAGAAATTGAGGGGGGCACAAAGAAATGAAAAGATATTCCATGCTCATGGATTGGAAGAACAAATATTGTTAAAATGTCTATACTACCCAAAGCAATCTACACATTTAATGCAATGCTTATCAAAATACCAACAGCATCTTTCACAGAGCTAGAATAAACAATTCTAAAATTTTTATGGAAACACAAAGACCCTGAATAGCCAAAGCAACCTTGAAAAAGAAAAACAAAGCTGAAGGCATCACAATTCCAGACTTCAAGTTATATTACAAAGCTATATATCACAAAGTAGTAATCAAAACAGTATGGTACTGGTACAAAAATAGGCACATTGATCAATAGAACAGAATACAAAATCCAGAAATGAGGGGTGCCTGGGTGGCTCAGTCAGTTAAGCGTCCAACTCTTGATTTCTGCTCAGGTCATGATCTCATGGTTTGTGAGATCAAGCCTCTTGTCAGGCTCTGCGCTGACAATGTGGAGACTGCTTGGGATTCTCTCCTTCCCACTCTCTCTGCCCCTCCCCTGCTCACACTCTTTCTCTCTCTAAAAAATAAATAAATAAACATTAAAAAAAGAAAATCCAGAAATGAACCCACAATTATATGGTCAAAGCATTATTATATGCTTTGAAAAGCAGGGAAGCATATCCAATGGGGAAAAAATAGTCTCGTCAACAAATGGTGCTGGGAAAACTGGACAGCAACATACAGAAGAATGAAACTGGATCACTTTCTTACACCACACACAAAAATAGATTAAAAATGGATAAAACACCTAAATGTGAGACAGGATACCATTAAAATCCTAGAGAACAGCAGCAGTAACCTCTTTGACTTTCGCCATAGCAACTTCTTACTAGATATGTCTCCTGAGGCAAGGGAAATAAAAGCAAAATAAACTTTTCGGATTAATATATATATATATATATATACTATTGGGACTAATATTTTATATAGTTATATTTATATTATACTAATATATATATACATATATACATATTCCAGGAATGAAATTCCAGGAATGAAATCTTGCCATGTGTAACAACGTGGATGGAACTAGAGAGTATTATACTAAGCCAAATAAGTCAGCCAGAGTAAGACAAATAGCATATGATTTCACTAATGTGGAATTTAAGAAACAAAATAAAGGAGCATAAGGAAAAGAAGACAGAGAGAGGCATACCAAGAAACTGACTCTAAACTATAGAAAACAAACTGGTAGCAGAGAGGACATAGGTGGGGGAATGGGCTAAATAGGTGATGGAGATTATGTAGTGCACTTGTTGTGATGAGCGGCAGGTGTTGTATGGAAGTGTTGAAGAAGTATATTTTATACCTGAAGCTAATATTACACTATATGCTACCTAACTGGAATTTAAATAAAAACTTTTTAAAAAAGAAAAAAATATGGTCCCTTAAATGACAAATTCTTCTTGAATGTTCCTGGAAGATCAGGATTATGTAATGCTATTTGATACTGTTCTAAATTCTATTCATGGATGAAGCAAATCTTACTTCTAGCTCATGGCTTACCTGCTAAAATTATTCACATTTTTGTTGATTTTGAAATGTGTGTTTGATGATAGTATTGTGGTTATGTTTAAAAAGAAGAATCCTTGCTTTTAGAAGTACATATGGTTACATAACAAAATTTTTACAGGTAAAATTATATGTTTGGAATTGTTTCAAAATATTCCAAAGGTTGGAGTGGGGAAGAGATGAGGAGGAGGATGAGTGGAGATATAGAAGAATCAAGATTGGCCATGATTTGATAATTGCTGAAGCTAGGCGATTGGGTTCAATTTGATATTATGTGTTTTATTTGTGTTTTGTGAGTAAACACTGATATCAAAGTTTTCTTTTTTAAAAATTTTATTTAGTTTTTTTTGAGAGAGAGAGAGAGAGAAAGGGGGAGGGGTAGAGAGAGAGGGAGAGAGAGAATCCCAAGAAGGCACCACGCTATCAGCATGAAGCCCAATGTGGGGATTGATCCCACAAACCGTGAGATCATGACTTGAGCCCAAATCTAGAGTCTGATGCTTAACCGACTGAACCACCCAGGCACCCCTGATATCAAAATTTTCTAAACACAGTCTCTGCCAGGCTTTCCCCACCTCTTCTTCCAACAGCCTCCTGGTTGGGCAGATTAGAAACTGCCTCATGCTAGCTATGGTATATACTAATTAACTCGTGGAAAATGTATGTAAAATGCAACTAAATGTAGCTCTGAAGGTGCTGGTGTCAGTAATGAACCAAAACTTTAAAGAGCTTGAATATGTCCCTAGTGAATGCAGTACATCCTGCTCAACCCGTGGAGCCTGAGCTGCCCACTAGAGAAATGTCTACATTTGTTCTCCCCTCCATAACCCCTTCTAAACTTTAACCCCAAGTTATCTTCATTTATGCCACAACCTCCCAATTTTAGTTGGTCTTGAAGGGGACAAATGTCACCCAGAACAATTGAAAAATGTTAGAATCCAGAAATTTTAGTTAGAAATGGTGAACCAGATATTCCAGAAAACTCACAAAAATGACAGTAATGGGATATTATGAAGGTATAAGTGTACCAAGATCTAGGTAAAGGGAAACAAATAAAAGGAACATAATTTTGGGAGAAGGAAACAATGAAATTGACTTTGCACACCTGAGGAAGCTGAACCCCAAGCAATGGAAAAAACTGAAAAATAACCCAATTCACCCTGAGAAACCCTCAAAAGGGTCAGGAATTGGCAATACTGGGTACTTCTGAAAATGGGAATGAAGATGATGATAAAAACTGATGGTTGATTGTCTAAATTTTATCTAAAACCAGTTAGATCCCTGGATCCCCACCCCACTGAACACAGCTAGTCAACTTCCTTTCTTCCATCTTGGCTAAAGATTAGGGATTTATTCTTTAGAAAGGGTAAAACAATTTCTGGAGCAGGGAACCCAGCCACAATTGAAGTGAGAAGTACTACACTTAAAATAGTATAATTCATTTAAATGAAAGTTTACATACTTAATATTGATACCTACCTCATCCCAGTCTCTGAGATTACTGCTATTTAGATTTACTCCAGGGGAAAGATTGGATGACTGTGAGGTATCTGATCACCCCAACAGAAAAGATTAAAGATATTGACATGGGGAGTTGCCCCTCAAAAAGGAGCAATCAGAACACCCCACAGAGTTAGTCTCTAAATCCCACCCACATGCACAGCACTTCTAATCAGCTTCCTACTATTCAAATCTTAAGTAGTCAACCAAGAATCACCACACATTTGAGGAAATATGAATATAAATAATATGAAAGACAGAGGACCAAAATCAACAGAGAGAGTACTTTGGAAAAAAAAAGGAGGCCATACACAGAAAGGAAAACTTAAGGAAATCTAAACGTTCCATTTATCTAACAGTTCCTTAGCATTTTTATTCCATGGTTTAGTCTTCCTTGTCTGGAACCTATTTTATTACCTCGGCAAAATCCTGAGCCACTTTCAGATCTGGTGTGTGCTAGGTCTTCCTACCTCTAGTAAATTGCTCATGTTTGTGCCTTACCTCTCTAGAAACAATTGAACTTTCTTTTAAAATTTTGCATCATAATTAAATATTTAGGAATAAAGGGCTTTGACATCTACCATTTATTCTCAAATAGTTTAACAACAACAACAGCAGCAGCAACAGCAGCAGAAGGTATATGGGAATTCCCTATACTATTATTGCAACTTTTCTACAGAAAACTTTTGCAAGTTTTACATTTACATTATATGAACATTTTCATTTACAAAAACACAATTTTTACATTTTTAAAAAGCAAAAGGTAAACAACATTGTGTTAGACAACACGTGTATATATACAGCCCTTTGTTGGCCACCTTCCCTTGAGATTTATCAAGGGAAATTTTATTTAGAAACAGCTCAGCAAGCACAGTTCCAATTTTCCATTTTAAATACTGCCTCTTGAAGGTCACTGCATCCAGTGACTCTAAGGTAAAGAATTCAGCTCTCTATCATATCCCTCTCCCTTTAAGAGAATATTTCAAACACGGTTGCATCTCATGAGTTCATCTTAATTTCTTTGTGTGATTTTTGTAACAATCTGAATGCCAGAAATGGACATCTCTTGGCTCAAATTTAAGGCATGCTTAGATTTAAGTAAAGTTGAATGTGACTCTATAGTTCCATTATAGTTCATGGAAAAGTCCCCCAAAGATAATCATTATAAATACTGCACCCATGAGGTCCAATTGTTGTAAGGAGTTGTATTCAAGGAAGCACATTCAAAAGATCTTAAATAATTTAAAAATATTTTACATGTTTATCTTATGTTCCTTTCAGAATATGAAATAGAATCCAATTTATACATACCAACAATATTTAAAATTTTTTAAGTTTATTAATTTATTTTGAGAGAGAGAGAGCACGAGTGGGATGGGGCAGAGAGAGAAGGAGAGAGAATTCCAAGCAGAGTCCATGCTGTCAGTGCAGAGCCCAGGGCGGGGCTCAAACTCACCAACCCTGAGATCATGACCTAAGCCAAAATCAAGAGTTGGGCGCTTAACTGACTGAACCACCCAGGTATCTCACCTGCAATACTTTTTATATACTCTCTCTTCTTTTCAATTTTATTACATACCCCACCTTAACATGTTTGGCGCCTCTTATCTGCAAAAATGCCTTCAAATACTCTTGTTTTTTCTCGCCAATATTTTCTCATTCTTTATTATGTAGGTTAATTTAGCTTCTCTCTCTTTACATCCTTTATCTTTTTGTCGACCTTTGAGATATTGTTTTCCTCAGTTTATTTTTCTATTTCTACATTGCAAAACGTTTAAGAACTTACTTGGTAGGGAATTGGTCTCCTGATTGGGGCTTCTAAACCTGGAAAGATTCCATCTGTTTACTTCCTTGAGGGGCAGAGCAGAAATTGAGAAACTTGACACCTCAATAATTTTTTGCCCCTTACGTAGGCAAGAAGAGAAACAACATCCAAGGACCAACTCCTAGGGCAATCCAAATAATTCCATCTGACAATCTCCCCCATGGGGCCACTTTTAACAGATCAAACTTGTAGAAAAATTTGCCTATATTACTCTTTAAAAAATTATTTGTTAGGTTTTGAAATGCAGAAAAATATTAATAAGAAAAAAAAGACCTATAACTCAATGCCCAATAAATTTCCAATGACAGTATTTTTTTTTTTTTTACAAGGAAAATAACTTTGTTTTGTTTTGAGGTGTGGGCAGATGCCTAACCTCAGAACTTCTGGAACTGCTTTTTGGTGCCAAAAGCCTTGGTGACCTTGAGTGTGTTGAAGCTCACAGTTTCTCTCAAGGGCTGGCACTCACCCACTGTGACAATGTTTTCAATATTGACATTCTTGAAACAGGGGGACAGGTGCACAGACATGTTCTTGTGTCATTTCTCAAAGCAGTTGTACTTTTGGATGTAGTGGAGGTAATATTGGCAGATTACAATGGTCCTCTGCATCTTCACTCTGGTCACCATGCCAGACAGAATGTGCCGTTGGGTGGAGACATTATGAGGAAAGGAGCATTTCTGGCATCTTGAATCCCAGACCAATGGTTTTGTAGTATTGTGAGAGCCTCTTCTTGCAAGTTTCTTCAAGTAGACCCCCTCCTTATTTTGATAGGTTATTAGTTGGTTTTGTTGGGCATGATAACTGTGAATGTATGCCATCTTACTGGCCACCCAAAGATAGTATTTTTAATAATAAAATAAACACATGCATATGGAGAGAAAATTCAAACAAAATGGAAGGATAAAAAGAAATGTTTTCCTTCACCATCTTGCTCCCAAGCTTTTCTCCTCAAAGGTAAAGGAACTGACAATAATTTCTTATTTATTCTTCCAGAAACACGTTAATGCATATGCTACCATGTGTGTACTCCATAGTATTATCTGAAAAGCTCTAGACAATATTACAGTCTGAAAATTATTTTCCTAAATCAAGATGATAGAATAAAATTAGTGACGTATAGCTAAACATATAGCTAAATGTTTAGCTATATCTGAACCTTGTGCTCTTGGCGATCAGAGGTGGTTGAATAATCCCCCTATCCTTTTGTGATCTGAGAAATGGCTAACCACAAAGGGTCATTCTGCCCTCATGTATTCCCCTCCACTCTTCCTCATAACTTAGACAAAGTTTGCTGTCCACCTTTCCTCATAGCTTTCTTGTTTATCTGCCTCTATAAAACCCAGGTCCCTTTCCTTTTCTTTGAGACATTCTTCCACAGAAATGAACACTTTCCCTATTGCAATAGCCTGAATAAACTAATTTCTTTCATTGTCAAATGCCTTTGTATTTCTCATCGATGTCAAAGAAAAACTATTCTGACACTTGTTAAAAAATGGTAAGGAAGATTTTATTCAAGTGCCTATTGCATTGGGAGTGGGAGTCAGTGTGTAATAAATTACTATAAGGTAGCATCAGAGGTAAAGGAAGATTGTGATTTGACAGGATTCCTGTTGAAGAAAGGCCAGTGTGATCAGATATTAAGGGTGAAATATAAAGAACTTAATCAGATATCAAGAATAATCATATATTGAATATAGGGATTCTTGCTAAACCAATGTAGGAGGGTTTTTGCTAAAATTGGGCAATGCAAAGACAAACATGGAAGTTCAAAGGTTGAGGCCTAGTTGGAAAGAAGTTTGAGAGGAACCTGACTAAAAGTTAGGTCATGGAGAGAGCTTTTGTCACTAATAACTGAGGAATTTTGCTTTCTTTCCATAAGCAAAGATTAATCCTCAAATTAGGCTAAAATATGTGTGTGACTTTTACTCTTGGATCTTTCTAATTCCCAACTTTAAAATACAAGAAGTAAGGTGCCAGGCAATCCTTTGGGTTCCTGACCAGAACTTTCAAATATCTAAAGATGCATTCTTAAAATATTTTAATACTATCATTTATCATAGATAAATGTATTTCCTAGGGAAATACAAAGAGCACAGGGTTTGGAGCCTAATGCAAGTTTCAGTACTTCCCTAGATGCCAACACAAATGGAGAGGACTGAATTATCCAGAAGTAGAAGTTGCCAAGTTTATCTGTAATGGCAGGGGAACATGAACAAAATGTCTCATGGCAATAACATTCTGAGCTGTCTCATTGCTTCTATCCTTGCCTACAAACAGTCCATTCTTGGCACAGTCACCAGAAAGATCCAGTTCATGACTAGATGAAGTAATTTTCCTCCTCTCCCAAAACTGCAATGGCTTTCCACTTCACTAAATAAAAGCCAGCTTCCTTATCATGGCCTACATGGCTGTATATAATCAGACTCACCAATTCTCTGCCATCAACTCCTAATATTTTAAGTACCTCACACTCATTATAGGAACATTAGTCTTCTTGTTGTTCTTCAAACGTGTCTCAGGGAAATATAATTGTTGTTCTTCCTACCTGAACATCTTCCCCTAGATAATCATATGGCTTGTTCCTTGACTTTCAAGTTCTTTCTCAAATGTCACTTCCTCAAAGAGACAGTAATTAATGGCCAAATATAAAAGATAGATGTTCACACTATGTATCCTGCAACATATTATATATTCCTATTGATTTATTTAGGATTCGCTTTCTTCTATTAGAATGTAAGATCGTTGTGGGCAGAAGATTTCATCTATTTTCTTTTCATTGCTGTATTCTGCATCTGGAATAGTGTCTGCCACATGTCAAGCAAACAATAATAACATGTTGAATGAATAATAATGGAGGATTAGCAGTCTATCTCCAAATACCTAAGCTTACCTTTATAATTCATTAGGAGTTGCCTTGTGTCTTCTGAAACAAGGGTAAGAGGCCTGCGTTCTCTGGGTCTCACTTCCTAACTCTGAAAAAGAAGGGACTGGATGCAGCACACCTGTACTTTCTCCCTCAATGATGGTCAGACAGCGGTGGGGTTCAGTATGAGGAAATAAAGGGAGGTAGAATCCTGGGCCCCAAAGGAGTGGACGTGCACTGCTTTCCATGGGCACAGGCCCCACATCAGGGCCAGTGGCGAAAAGGGAGCCTACATATGGATGGAGAGTCTTGGGTCGGAAAGGCCCAAGGGACAATAGGGCCCTTACCTTTTTGATCCAAGAAAACATGCAGCTCCTTGATGGTTCAGCACTTACAAAACAGCCTGGAAGCAAATAGACTCAGAAACCAAACAAATAGGAATGACGAGGCAGCTAAAACAAGACATTTCCTTATATTTTTCCCTGAAAGTGTCACTTAAACATCTCTACATGTCACTGGGATCAGTAAATATAGAATCCACAGGACACTTTCCATACCTGCCCCCTTGTTTCCTGTGTCACTTCCCACCACACACATAGGAGAAGAGCAGCAAGGATGGAGAAAAGGGGCAGCCTTGCTCAGTGCCCTTGCTCAGGTGCCCTTTATATTAATTGTCAAGATCAATGGAAGCTAAATCACAAACACAGGTTTGAAGAAGAAAACGACCCTCTGAATGAGTAGGGGGATTTGTTTTTCAGAACAATTTAACTTCTGACACTTTTTGAGTCCCCACAACCCACACTTCACATCACCATAACCAGCAAGAAAAAGGGGCCAAGTTCATATGCAATGTCTGCTCAGAAGAGCCACTGAACACTCAACAGTGATCTTGAGGATCCCAACCAATACTTCAAGAACCCTTGTCTATAGAAGGGGAGCCTCACCTCTCCTCCAAGCCCCAGAAATTTCCCAGTTCTTGCTGAGATAACAAAAAGTTCCTGAGGGTCATCCACATCCTTGACTATGCCTGCCTGACCTGAAGAAGGGAGACCAATTGCTTCCCACAGCTACCTTCCCAACCAACCAGAACTGACTCCTCCAGAAATGGGCACAGCCATGGCAGTGCCTGTAGCATAGGACTACACCTGAGCCCCTGAGATAGGCTCCACTGGGTTCCCACAGCTGCTGGCTTCCTTTAGCCTGGGAGTAATTCCCTGGGTTGGAATCTCCTCTTGAGCACTTGCTTGCCTAGCTAGGTTGCAAACTCTGAGAGGGCAGGGACCACATCCCACTTGTTCACAGTTCGGTTCCCAGTAACTTAGTCACTATTTGTTGAATAAATAGAGTACCTGGGAGACTCAGTGGCTCCTGGTGGGGTGGCCAAGTTAGAGCCCCAGCTCAGGCACTTGGTAGTCAGCAATGTTTGTGACCTCTTCTGTGAGGTGTGTGTGTGTTCCCCCAGGAGAACCTGGGAGCTCCCTGATGGTGGGTTTCGTAAACTGGTTTTAGTTTAGTTTTGTGACCTTGGACAAGTCCGTGTTTCCTTGTCTGGAAAATGGGGAAGTTGGGCTACATGGAGGGCAAGGAGCTGATCAGTGTCACAATTGTTCATCTCCGTGATGTCTGAACACTGCTGCCTCCTGATCACCTCTGGGATTGGGAGCAGGGACTGCAGGGCTTCAGCCCCACTCTCCCACGATTGTGACTTGAGTTGTGCATTCTAGTCCATGAAAATGCCTATTGCCCACCCAGGTACTTCTGGGACAATGAACATGCTTATCCAGACGTGGGTCTTGGCAGGAGAAAACAAGCTCAAAGGCAGTAGGAAACAGGCAGGAAGACCCTCCTGACTGTAAAGATAGTTAAGAACAGTAACAATTTACCAAGAAATGTTGTGGGTCTCCCTTTCCTGGAGGTCAGAGAAATGTGGAAGCTAGTGGGCCCCTAGAGATCATCTGGTCCAATCCCTTCATTGTATAGATAAGGAAACTGAGACCCACAGGGAGGAAATTGCCTGCCCAGGGTCACCGAGCAGCATAATGAAAGAGCAGAGACCCAGACCTGACATCAGGGCTCTCCAGCCAGAGCACATTTTATTGTTCCAAGCTGAGAGGGCTCCTTCAACCACAAGACAACCCAGCCGATTCTCTGGAGTGTCTTTGCTGCACAGATGAGGACTCCCTGATGCCTTCACAGGGTAAATGGTCTATAAAAGGGAGGGGTGAGGCCAAAGGCCCCTGTCCTCAGGATGTCTGGCTACTCCCTGGACACTTCCTTGCTTCTTCTGAGGACACGAGAGACTGCTTTCACTCTGCAGTGTCTGATGGTTGCTCCTTCCTGGGGTCCAGGAACTCTCCTCCCGAAGACTCAACTGTCTTTCCAGCACACCCACCCTCCAGAAGGCCCCTGACTCAGGCAGTCAGTGAGTAGGCCCTCCATTTGGGGAGCATCTTCCAAATGCCTCTGGGTGAGCCTCAGGTGGGGAGGGTCACCAACATCCAGAGCCAAGTTCCTTGCACTCAGGGAGTTCTGAGTGAGTGGGAGACTGACGCACATGCATCCAAAGGCAGATACTTGGGAGGAAAGAAATGGTCCAGGGCAGTCAGAAGAGGTGGGATTGCATGGGTCTTTCACAGATGTTGGGTAGGACCTGGACTAAGAGGTGGTCAGAAGAGGCCTTCCCTGACTCCTTCTTAAAGCCTTCTTTTACCTATTTGGAGGCAGGACAGGTTGGGGGGGTGGTGTGGGCAGAGTATGGTTGCCAGGACTCACACAGTGAGGAGTTTGGACTCCTGACATGAGTTACTGGCCTGGCCCAGAGCCTCATTAGCTGGGGGACCTTGAGCTGTTCATTTCACCACTTTGAATCTCAGTCTCCTCATCTTAAGATTTGGAACTAATAATGCCTCACACAGCTCACAGTAGAGCTCACAGGAAGTCTATGAAGAGCCCAGGGGTCAATGGTTTCCAGGGTAATTTCAATTCCTTGTTATGTCACTATATTATGGGCACCCACTGGGAACCCTAGAGTTGCTATAAAGATTAGTTTAAGCTGAAGACATATGCAATTAAACAGATAACAAGGGGGAAAAAAGCCTTCTTGGAGCTTCCCTTATCTGACTAAAAGCAGCAACTTCTGGGAAATGAGGTGGTTATAAATTCCTTCTCAGGCCATCTACTCCCGGAAGGTAGACCGTGAGTAAAATTTACCTCAAATCTCTTCTCCAGGAGGGTTTTGTGGCCCTGAAAGAGACAGAAAGACCACTCACACCTGTAGAGACAAACATTATCACAAACTTTCCTATCAACTGTTGGTTCTCCTGAAAACCCATTTATCTTTCCAAAAAGGCATTTGTTTTCCAGGAAGTGCCTTTCTCTCCCAGCCCTCACCTATTAAGATGGTATATAAGCCCCAAATGCCAGTCACTCCTTTGAGTTATCATCACTGAGTTCTGCCATGCATATGGAGGTTGCACATTTAAAGAAATGCTGGTTTTCCCCTCCAGCATTTTAGTCTGTGTTTTATCAGCTCAATTTACACATCTCAGTTACTGAGCTTAAGAGACTAGAGGAAAAGTTTTCCCTCCCTTACAATATTCAGGAAGTGGAATCCATAAATTAATGTGTAGACTTCATTTAGATCCTGACCCAAATAAACTGTTAAAAAAAAAAAAAGACGAACCCTTCATGATACTGATGAGACATTTAAAATTTGAACACCAACTGGGTATTTGATGATATTATGGAATTACTGTTAATTACTTTAAAATAACATTGTAGTTCCATACAAATTTTAGGATTGCTTGTTCTAGCTTCGAGAAGAATGCTGGTGCAATTTTGATTTGGATTGCATTGAATGTGTAGATTGCCTTGGGTAGTATTGACATTTTAACAATATTTATTCTTCCAATCCAGGAGCATGGGATGCTTTTCCATTTCTTTATATCTTCTTCAATTTCCTTCATAAGCTTTCTATAGTTTTCAGCATACAGATCTTTTATATCCTTGGTTACGTTTATTCCTAGGTACTTTATGATTCTCGGTTGCAATTGTGAATGGGATCAATTTCTTTATTTGTCTTTCTGTTGCTTCATTATTAGTGTATAAAAATGCAACTGATTTCTGTACACTAATTTTGTATCCTGCGGCTTTGCTGAATTCATGTATCAGTTCTAGCAGACTTTTGGTGGAGTCTATCGGGTTTTCCATGTATAGTATCATGCCATCTGCAAAAAGTGACAGCTTGACTTCATCTTGTCAGTTTTTGATGCCTTTGATTTCCTTTTGTTGTCTGATTGCTGATGCTAACACTTCCAACACTATGTGAAACAAAAGCGGTGAGAGTGGACATCCCTGTCATGTTCCTGATCTCAGGGGGAAAGCTCTCAGTTTTTCCCCATTGAGGATGATGTTAGCTGTGGGCTTTTCATAAACGGCTTTTATGATGTTTAAGTATGCTCCTTCTATCCTGGCTTTCTTGAGGGTTTTTATTAAGAAAGGATGCTGAAGCCAAAGTAATATTGAAGAAGAACACCAAAGCGGGAGGCATCACAATCCCAGACCTTAGCCTCTACTACAAAACTGCAATCATCAAGACAGCATGGTATTGGCACAAAAACAGACACATAGACCAATGGAATACAATAGAGAACCCAGAATTGACCCACAAATGTATGGCCAACTAATCTTTGACAAAGCAGGAAAGAGTATCCAATGAAAAAGGACAGTCTCTTTAACAAATGGTGCTGGCAGAACTGGACAGCAACATGCAGAAGAACGAAACTAAACCACTTTCTGACACCATTCACAAAAGTAAACTGAAAATGGATAAAGGACCTGAATATGAGACAGGAAACCATCAAAACGCTAGAGGAGAAAGCAGGAAAAAAAACCTCTCTGACTTCAGCCGCAGCAATTTCTTACTTGACACATCCCCAAAGGCAAGGGAATTAAAAGCAAAAATGAACTATTGGGACCTCATGAAGATAAAAAGCTTCTGCAGTGCAAAGGAAACAATCAACAAAACTAAAAGACAACCCACGGAATGGGAAAAGATATTTGCAAATGACATATCAGACAAAGGGCTAGTATCCAAAATCTATAAAGAACTCACCAAACTCCATACTCGAAAAACAAATAATCCAGTGAAGAAATGGGCAGAAAACATGAATAGACACTTCTCTAAAGAAGACATCCAGATGGCCAATAGGCACATGACAAGATGCTCAACGCCACTGCTTATCAGGGAAATATAAATCAAAACCATACTGAGATATCACCTCACACCAGTCAGAGTAGCTAAAATGAACAAATCAGGAGACTATAGATGCTGGAGAGGATGTGGAGAAACGAGAACCCTCTTGCACTGTTGGCGGGAATGCAAACTGGTGCAGCCACTCTGGAAAGCAGTGTGGAGGTTCCTCAAAAAATTAAAAATGGACCTACCCTATGGCCCAGCAATAGCACTGCTAGGAATTTACCCAAGGGATACAGGAGTGCTGGTGCATAGGGGCACATGTACCCAATGTTTATAGCAGCACTTTCAACAATAGCCCAAGTATGGAAAGAGCCTAAATTTCCATCAACTGATGAATGGATAAAGAAGTTGTGGTTTATATATACGATGGAATACTACTTGGCAATGAGAAAAAATGAAATATGGCCCTTTGTAGCAACATGGATGGAACTGGAGAGTGTTATGCTAAGTGAAATAAGTCGTACAGAGCAAGAGAGATACCATATGTTTTCACTCTTATGTGGATCCTGAGAAAGTTGACAGAAGACCATGGGGGAGGGGAAGGGAAAAAAAGTTAGAGAGGGAGGGAGCCAAAACATAAGAGACTTTTAAAAACTGAAAACAAACTGAGGGTTGATGGGGGGTGGGTGATGGGTACTGAGGAGGGCACCTGTTGGGATGAGCACTGGGTGTTGTATGGAAACCAATTTGACAATAAATTTCATAAAAAAATAAAATAAGTAAAATAAAAAACTTTTTAGTTATGTTAAAAAGATAATTCTAATGTTCCAGAGCCAGAGCCACATACTGAATACTTGCAGATACAATGATGTGGTATCTGACCAGGAGTTAATAATTGCTGATGCTGGGCGGTGTGCACAGGAGGGCTTATTATGCCATCCTACTTAGTGTGTGGGCTTGAAATTTTCCATAACAAGAGGTTATAAATATGAATAGAGAAGGGTGGATCAAGGAGGTATTTATCCATATGTGGGTTATTTGTCTGATTTTGAAAGGCTTTTCATCATAGAGCATAGTGATTGAAAGTTTAAGAAAATGTGTAATTTGTGAGCACCAGCAGCATTGCTGGCAGAGGCTTATGACTGGAGACAGAGATTTTGCCCCTCATTTCATCCCCCTCATTAGGCAGCATCTGTGCTGCTCTTCTCAGCCTGTGGCAGTCCTTTGGTTGCCAGGCAATGGAAGCCAGAAGCCCTTTTCTTGGGAGGGAGAAAGGAGGAAAGGGAGGGAGAAGCAAGAAGCTGGGAGTGGGGGGAAGGGTAGAGAGAAGTTGCCCAGGGAAAGGCTTGTCCCTGCCTAGGGGCCTGACTCAGGGTGAGAGATGGGGATGGGGTCGCTTGTTAGATGTCAGTTTCCCACAGCACCCACTTTCCATGGTTTATTTCTAGGGGGCAGCCCTGTTGTCAGAGCTCGAGGCCCTACAGAAGAGGTGGAGGAGTGCACCCACGTGCACCTCCTGTGAAATCCAGTGAGATCTGAGATTAAGATACCAGCAGCCCCCATTCATAGAGTCAGAATTCTGATCCAGCCTCTCCTGGGGGACACTCCTGAACTCTTATTAAGTTAAAAAAAATCTAGGAAAGCAGCTCATCAAATGTGAAGTCTGCACCAATGATCACCCTGAGCTGGGGCCATGCCAAAACGCAGGAGGGCAGAAGGCTTCTTCTTTGTGGTGCAGAACCCCATGCTCACTGTCTTTTGGGGAGTGGAAGCAGAAGCCTCTGGAACTGCACAGTGGCCTGGCAGTGTCATGGATGCTGACTGTGTTGGGTTCAGACCCAGCTGTCACTGAAATGTTGTGTGGGTCTGAGCCCATCTGACTCTCAGTTTTTTGACCTGTAGAAGTGGGGATTTATCCCTTGCCTCCCTTCAGGCTCAGGTGGACTGGGATTATAATGCACAGTCCCCTACATCCAGGGCAGGAATTGCTCTCACCCAGAGTTAAAGGAGCCTGGCCCACCCACCAGTCAGACTGGAGGAGCCTATTCAGCCAGTGATCTCTGTCACTGGTCACTGGAAGGTGAGGGCACTGCCTAGAGCCACCCTGCTGTGATCATGAGCTCCTTCTGCTGGTCTGGGAGGTAAGATTCAGAGAGGCTCCAGGCAGGAAGAATGGGTGGGGGTTGAAATCAAGGCAGCTTCCCCAGAGATCAGGCTTTCAAGACCTGGCATCTGAGAAAGGAAGGGTGTGTGTACTCGATGAGAAAAACATCAGGGAGGCCAGCAGTCAGGAGCTGAGCGAGAGCAGGGCCCAGACAACCCCCTCTTTCTGCAGCATCTTTGTGGCTTCTGGTTGCCAGGAGCAGGCCTTTCTGTTGCTAAGCAACTGGAGCCTGGTGGATTAAAACCAATTTTCTGAGCTCACTGGCAGGGGGAGGGAGAGAAAGTGCAATGCAGATGCCCTGGAGAAGCTCATTCCAGCCTCCAGGCTTTGATGGGGGATGTGGGTAGTGGGTGAAAGGAAGGTGAGGTGCAACTCTTAGCTGATCCCTAGGGAGAAAGAGGGTGGGAGGAATAGGGAGAGGAGTCTGCACCAGGTACTCACTGTAAAAACTAAAAGGCAGACAGTGAGACTGGCAATTAAAATGCCGCTTAGAGCACTACTGAATGCTAATGCTGCTCCTTTTTTGAAACTTCAGGAAAGGGCTGCAGTCCCTGGGGTGCTTCTGAACCACCTGACTGGGCCAGACAGGACTGGGCAGGGTTTGTCCTTCAAAGATGGACCATTTTAGGGTCCATGGACCCTCAAGCGTCCTGGGGTCCAACCCCTTGCTGATTGCCAGAGGCTCCTCTGCATGTGGCCCTCTGCTCTCTGCTTAGATAATAACCTCAGGATGACAGGGAGCTTACTTCTTCCTGGGGAAGCCCTTTCTGTACTTTACCCTTAGAAAGTGCCTTGTCCCTTTGTAGCCCAAGTCAATCTCACTGTGGCTCTTTCCCTCAAGGGCTAAGGGAGCTAGTCCAATCTGCCTTGCTATAGGGACCTGTAGTGTCTCTCTTTTGTGAGCCCTGCACCCCCACCTCTTGCCACTTCTTGGGAGACAGCGTTGGTGGAAGCCTTACCATGACTGGTGCCCTCTGGTCCTCCCCCTCAGCCTGATCGTTAGCCTCCTTAAAGGGCAGGCCATTAGGGTGGACAAATTTACAGAGGTCCTGGATCCAATTTGTGCCCCAGAGTCCGGGCTTTTTGCAGTGCCCTGCTCAGGTGGAGACATCCTGGCCCAGGATCCTGTCAGTGGGCAGATGTTTATCTTTCTGGTGGGATTTGTGTTTTACACGAGACAGATAGGGTCAGTGGAGGAGGCCAATGAGCCCTCTCCCTGCTGGGTATCTGTGATGATCCTGAATGTCTTTAGGCCTCAACTCCTGTTTCCTGCCCAGGAGTGGTCTTTGTGCTTTGGACTGCATGGGCTTTGGCTAGCTCAGTCTGTCTTCTTCATGCCTTTAAGTGATCAACCTGTAAGTGATCAAGGGCATATTTAGCTAGGCTAAACACTTTTTTAAATGTTTATTTATTTTTGAGAGAGAGAGAGAGATAGAGAGAGAGAGAAATCACTAGTGGCAGGGGTGGCAGAGAAAGAGGGAGAGAGAATCCCAAGCAGGCTCCATGCTGTCAGTGCAGAACTGGCTGTGGGTGCTCGATCCCACGAACTGTGAGATCATGACCTGAGCCGAAACCAAGAGCTAGACGCTTAACTGACTGAGCTACGCAGGCGCCCCAGGCTGAACATTCTCTTTTTGTCTATTAACACTTGCCATCACGTAATATGTATTTTCAATATTATGTTGTTTTTCTGTTTCTCTGCCCTGTTATATAAATTCATGTGGGTTGAGATTTTTCTGTGTTTATTGCTTTATCTTTGTGCGTAGAGTAGGCCTGACAGCAAGTAGTTACTCACCAATTTTACGCTGAATAATGAATATATTCTTACATATACAGATAAGCTATTTACATAATCATGTATCATGATATCCAAGCTAAATCCAGACTGAAAAAAAGCAGGGTACAGAACAGTATGCATAATATGGTACTTTTTGTGTGGGAGGGCAAAAGAAAAATATATAAAAGAGAAATTTACTTTTGTAAATGCTCAGAAAGTCATTGAGAGGATAAAGAAGAAATTTGACTCAGGGCAGAAGACTTTGATGACTGAAAGAACAGGCATAGTCTACACAGTTTTCATGAAGCATCTCTGCACATTTTGAATTTTGCACCATTAACATGTATTACTTAGGGGCATGTGGGTGGCTCAGTCAGTTAAGCATCTGATGCTTGATTTTGGCTCAGGTCATGATGTCAGAGTTCGTGAGCTCAAGCCCTGCATCAGGCCCCCCGCTGACAGTGTGAAACCTGCTTGGGATTCCCTCTGTCTGTCTCTCTCTTTCTCTGCCTCTCCTGCATATTCTTTCTTTCTTAAAATAAATAAACTTTACACGAAAAAACCCCAGGTATTCCTGAAATGTTTTCATTAAGAATTTAAAGCTTAGAAGAATTTTACCCTCCCCCCCAATAAAAGCCAACTCATTGGATCATTTCCAATAATCTCAGGTGCTACTGTTTGTCAGATTGCCAGACCCAATTCACATGGGCCTATGTCATGTGATCCCATAATTGCTGTTCTTTTAGGCAATGTATACTTATTTATAAATTACAACTGATAACTTGCCCATGTCAAATTGTTATGTTTAAACAGCTAGCTCATATTAGAGGTGTATGCCAAACACTTTCAGCTTCAGTAGTTGCAATAGGACCTCATGCTTTCCTACCAAAAGCTTACCAGTCTTTTCCTTTTCTGCAACATGAGGATATGGATGTCTTTGGTGAGATGAACCCTCTAATTCATTGCCTTTGGGAGCACAAATTAGTATGGTTTTTCCTGAAGTTGGTGTATTGATATGTACTAAAGCTTAAAAATATTCATCTTCATGAGCATCCACTTGTAAATACCATAAAGAAAATATTAGAAATTTGCATCATATTTTATACATAAGTATATTTGTCATGGTGTTGTCTACAATGGGAAAATATTTTAAATCATATAAATATCCAGCAAGAGGAAAATGGTATTAAAATAAATTTTGGCAAGGCTATGTGATAGAATATCATGCAGCCATTAAAAACTATGTTTTCTGGAAAACTGAATTTAATTTTAATGAAGAATGTTTAAGGATGTGGTTAATTATATGTACCAGATACACGGTCAGGAGCAACTGTAGGAATTATGAAAAACAAAATGTCAGAACAAGCCTGGTAAACAGAATGCCAGAGTAAGCCTGAAGAATTATGAAAAATAAGACTTAGAATAAGTTCATTGTAACAAGTGATGTAAACTGAGTATCAGTTCATTATTCGCCAAAAGTAAGATGATGTATAACACCTATGGCTTTAATTCCTTATAAATGCAAATGAAAATCCACTAAACATTGTAGTCACTTGCTTGCTACATGCATGCATTCCAGACATTTGCTTTGTTCCATGACAAAATCTGCTAATTCTATATAAACTGGTGCTTTTCTTTGGGTCTTGCTTCCCCTCCCCCAATAATTCAGCAATGAGGATAGGATTTCTTCAATGAGTCCTTCTTCTAGATGAATTTATCGGAGGATTTGTGGCCACCTTTGATCAGGTGAGACTCTGGCTGTTTGCTAAATAGTCTTCCTTTAATTATTTTAGCTAAGTTTAATTGGGTTTCCGGGGGAAAATTTCAAACCCCTACAGCAAAATTTGAGTTACTATTAAGCAAAATAGGCAATTCAGGTTCTAAGATCCCGTCTGGTTCACCATTAACTCCAATGGTAGAAAAATATGAGAAAACCAAAATGTTGCTGGTAGGTGTCTCTATTAAAAGGCTGATTTCACTCTGTCATGTTTGGAATGGGGATACTTATGAATACCCTGTATTTCAATGGCCAGAGGAAGGCTTTTTAAAGGTAGATAATTTGCTGTACTTATAAGAATATTTAGAAAAGTTCCACCCAACAAATGTATTATTGAGATGACTACTTCTCAGGAAATAAATGCAAGAATGAATTGGATAGCAATTGGATAAGCAATGAATTAATATACTAGAGGAAAAGATTAAGAGACTGAAAGCTCTTTGTATTTCTCCAGGTTTGCAGTGCTTCCCTACTGTTGCTCCTTCTGCTCCCTCTACTTTTTTTTACTGTTATTTGCTTCAATCTGAGACCTAGGACAAGGAGGGGTTGATGACCTCTTGGATGGATGGTTCCCATTGGTTATGGGACCCAGAGATGACTTCCTTTGGTAAGGGAAGAACTGCCAGTTTTATTCAAATAAATGTCCTGATATGGGCTACCCAAATCTCAATTTCACTTCTGAGATTCTCTGAAAACCAAACATACAAAACATAGGGAAGCGGAAACAATTAAAAGGAAACAACAGGGAATCATTGAGACTTTGGATAAGAGACTGTGTCTTACAATGAAGGTGGTGGATTGCAAGACAAAGAATTAAAAAAGCAGTCAGGCTACTAAATGGCCAAATGGGAATGGAAACTACAGTGCCTTTCAAATCTCCTTACTTTTCATCTCAACATGAGGAAAATCAATCCTACCCTCTTGGAGCTCCAAAGACTCGAAGGCCTCTTAGAAGTTATCCAGGACTACTGGGAAGACCAGAAATGGTAAGAGTTCATATGTTCTTTTACCAGCTGATATTACTATCTTAAGAGCTCTTTTACAGTGCTCCAGGAAGATGTGTAAAGTTTTGCTGAGGTCCTCTGCAGAATTTTTTCAGTCTATAGCCTTATTCATGAGGATGTGCCCTGCCTGCTTCATAAACTGTTGCTTCTGGTTGATTTTACTCAACTAATGGAACAGCACAATGTAGCTGGCTGTATTAGATTCCTAGGGATGTTGTAACAAAGTACCACAAACCAGGTGGCTTCAAACAATAAAAATTTATTCTCTCACATTTCAGGAGGCTAGAAGTATGAAATAAAAGGGTCAGCAGGGTCATGTTCCCCCTGAAACTCTAAGTCCTTCCTTGCCTCTTTTTACCTTCTGGTAGTGGCTGTCCTCCCATGGCACTCTTGGCTTGCAGCTGTAGCATTCCAATTTTTGCCTCTGTCCTCACATGTTTTCCCTGTGTGTCTCTGTTTTCGCATGGTGTTTTCCTCTTCTTAAAAGGACGCCAACCAAGGGCACCTGGGTGGCTCAGTCTGTTGAGAATCTGACTTCTGGGCTCAGATCATGATACTCAGGGTTCGTGAGTTCAAACCCCATATCAGGCTCACTGCTGTCAGCAAAAAGCCTACTTCAGATCCTGTCTCCCACTCTCTCTGCCCCTCCCCTGCTCATGTGCTCTCAAATATAAAAACATTAAAAATAAATAAAATAAACAAATAAATTTTTTTAAATGTTTATTTATTTTTGAGACAGAGAGAGACAGAGCATGAACGAGGGAGGGTCAGAGAGAGAGGGGACACAGAATCTGAAGCAGGCTCCAGGCTCTGAGCTGTCAGCACAGAGCCCGACGCGGGGCTCGAACTCACAGACCGTGAGATCATGACCTGAGCCGAAGTCGGAAGCTCAACCGACTGAGCCACCCAGGCGCCCCTAAACAAATAAATTTAAAAAGGGATACCACTCATATTGAATTAAAGCCTACCCTTCATTTGATGACATCTGCAAAAATTACAATTCCTAAAAGGTCACGTTTTCAAGTGTCATGGATTAGGACTTCAACATATCTTTTTTGGGGACATGATTCAACTCGTAACAGGCACCAAGTAACTCATCAGAAAGTGCCATGGCTTCAGGAAGTCTACTGTTTACCTCTTCCAAAACTTAGGCTGCTCTTTGAGCCTTAGAAACTCAATGCAAGGGATTGATTATGGTAACCCTTGAAGCTTTTCTGCAGAGAGTGAGCTGGAAGAAAGTAAAATGCTGCACCCAGAAGCTGGTGAATCCTCATTGATTTTCACGGTAGTTTACTAAGGCATTATCTAAATTTACAAGGATGGATCCAGGAGTGGATTATTCTCTACTTTTGTGGTAGCTTTTTTGCCTGGAACTCAAGCAAAAGTAAGGGAAACGTAGTTATATTGCAAGGACAATTTCTCAGGTATTGGCAATGGCAGCAACTCCGTTTCGGAAAAAAAAAATGTGGAGACAGATAACAACAAAAAGAAACCGAAGACCTCAGAGTTAACTTCTCAGAATTCTTCATGAAAGGAACAAACCATTATTGAAGCCCTCCACATATACGAGGGAATCCCCTAATGTAAAGCCTACATGTCACTATTATTAAAAGAATAGGGCATTCGAAAAAGTAATGCTAGAAGAGATTGAGGAAGATGGAAGAGATGGACACTAATTCTGAAGCTCAGAAAGATGGAAGGGATGGACACTAATTCTGACTCAAAAAGAGAAACCAGGAAAAAGAGTCCTGCAGGAAACCACACAGGAAATAAATGCAAATAGTGCAAACTAGTAAGCAAAATTGGCACAATGGGGGAATCTTGGAGCTGAGAATGGTAAAACACTTACATGTCTGTTATTTTTCCCTGCCTTAGTCTTTACCTGACAGTTCTTGTGGATACTGGAGGGATTTTCTGCATTTTATTTTTTATTATCTATCATCTATCTATCTATCTATCTATCTATCTATCATCTATCTTAGTTCCAGTATAGTTGACATACAGTGTTATATTAGTTTCAGGTGTACAGTATAGTGATTAGCAAATAGACTTTATAGAGTGTCCTACTCCATTTGGGTAGGACAGAATATAACAGAATATCACATACTGGGTGTCTTATAAATAACAAAAACATATTTTTCATGGTTCTGGAGTCTAGAAAGTTTAAGATCAAGGTGCTGGCAGATTTAGTTTCAGGCGAAGGTCAAGTTCCTGTTGCATAAATGGCTGTCTTCTTGCCATATCCTTACATGGCAGAAGGGGTGAGAAAGCTCTCTAGGGTCTCTTTTATAAAGGCACTGATCTCATTCATGAGGGCTCTACCTTCATGACCTAATCATCTCCTACAGGCTCTACTTCCAAATACCATAACATTGGTGATTTGGTTTCAACATATCAATTTTTGAGGGAACATATTCAGTCTATAGCATAGAGTTCTCACCTTCAGAAGGTAAGAAGGATTGATTCATATTATTGTGTATGATGTCTAGATTGCCAAAAGTGTTCTTAGCAGCTAAAGGAGATATTCAGTGTTTCATGGACTTATTGAATAATATCATCTCAACCTTTGGAATTCCTGAATATCTAGAACCTGATAGGGAAAGTTATTTCATTTCTGTGGTAACTCAGGAGCTCTGTAAAAACCTAAAGATACCAATAATGTACTCTACTCCTTATAATTCTCAGTCTTCTGGACAAGTGAAACAAATTAACCATACTCTAAAGAATTCTTTGGCTAAATAATATCAAGTCACTGGCTTACAATGGCCCAGAGCTTCACCATTGGCTTTATTAAAAAATAAGGTCAACTTTCCTCTAGCAAGCTTGGTTATTTCTCCTTTTTTGTTATTGTTTGGAAGATTTATGAATTTAGAGTTTAAGCCTGCCTGCTTTAAAAATTCATGAAATTGCACCCAATATCTTCTAGACATAGATAAAACAAACCCTGTAGCTATGAAAGAACTCAAGCTGATGCTGCCCATTGATGCTTTCTGACCAAGAGTTTCCTCATCTTGCTGCTTAGTGACACCACCGGCACACATAAACCCCCTCTTCAATTCCGCTTTCCCTTGGGAGTTCTGTTGCCCTCTTCCCTTTCTGAGTGGTGGCCGGGTGTGGCTCTCTGGAAGGTTTCATGCTGTGAAGGACTTTTCTCATGCTACCTGTCCAGCTGCCATCCAAGTTACACTTGTTACATGCTACTGTCAACTCATGGTCATACCTTAAAATCCTTGTGCTCACTATGAGTGGTGATGAGACAGGGTTTTCATTACAATCAAGGAATTGGCATAGGGTACACCCCATCAGTTGGACAAGCAATTGGCAAATTGATTACAGAAACCCTTAGGTGATTGGGACTCAGAATTTGGAATGCTTCTAAGTCAGTTTGGCATGTTATTGCTCTTTGTTGTACTTTACTCTGTATTTTTACTGCTCCCCACTATACTTCATTAGCCTGGCCAAGTGGTAGCGCCAGCATTTGAGTGAACCCACAATATTGGAACTGACTTTTGTAGTCAGAGGTGCCAAACTGGCAGAGGAAGATGTGCCCACTCACCTGGGTCCCTCACTAGGCAGGTATTGGAAGTTGTAAGACCCATGGGGCTGAATAGGAAAAGGAGAGGAGTGCATGCTTCAGGATTAGGGGCAGGCTGACCCATCACCATAACAGGCTATAGTAGGAAGGACTCCCCTTAGCCAGGTTGGTGATTTGGGGTACTCTGAGATGAGAGGGCATCCTTGTCATGGGGGATGCTATGGCAGGCAAAGGAGCTTATAGAGCAGACATCAGGCTGAAGCTGGTTTCCTAAGCACAGTTAGGTGAGAGCTTTTGCAAGCAGCTAGCATGCCTCTGCTGTTGCAACACTCAGTTATGTTGTTGCAAATGTTGTCATTCTAGCCCTTCCCCAGAAATAGAGTTCCCAATCTTTGGGCTGAACTGGCTAAAGCATTTATTAAAGTAAATAAGGCAAGAAAATCTATACCCCTGCCTCTTTCAGAACTCTGAAGGAGGTCATTGTCCTGTTGAACAGATACCCAAAACCATAAGACTAGAAGGTTAGCCCCTGCTGTAGTTGGCAGCATGCCACCTAGAAAATAGGTAGGAGCACAAACTCCCTGGGGAGACAAGACGGGGTAGGGGGGAAGACCCTGGGGAGGAGGACTGGTGTTCTCTAGAATAAAAAGCAGCATGGAGGGGCGCCTGGGTGGCGCAGTCGGTTAAGCGTCCGACTTCAGCCAGGTCACGATCTCGCGGTCCGTGAGTTCGAGCCCCGCGTCAGGCTCTGGGCTGATGGCTCAGAGCCTGGAGCCTGTTTCCGATTCTGTGTCTCCCTCTCTCTCTGCCCCTCCCCCGTTCATGCTCTGTCTCTCTCTGTCCCAAAAATAAATAAACGTTGAAAAAAAAAATTAAAAAAAAAAAAAAGCAGCATGGTGTCACCACAATAGTAACTAAGATAATTTGCCCACTGCTTTACTGGTGACCACTCACAAATTAAGATAGAAATGACCAAAGGGGAGGACCAAGACCAAGGGGATGGTTTTCACTTGTAGGGAGACACATCTTCTTTTTCATCCTGGGGCTTAGTCCCTCCTTAATGACCTGGTTAAGGAATTAGATTAAAAAGGGGCTGCCTAGGTATCTATAATGTACCTGTCAAGGAGCAAGCACTACCTAACAGAGGCTGAAATTAAACAACTGGGTGCCACAGTATGAAATTGAATAATGGAATCCTGAAGGATCCTGCACAATTTGTGCAGAAGGTTGTAATGATATCCAGAGGAGGCTTTGGACATTGGTCCAGATTTATACTTTGTTAATGTGGATTTTTATGGCTTAGAAGGCTACCCACTCTACGTTTGGCCTTATAAAGACCCAGGCCATCTATCAATGGAAAATGTTAACCAAGGTCAACCTTCTCCTCCATAAGTTGGGGATCTTGAAGTGGACTTACAAGGTAATACAGGGTGTGTGACATGAGGGCTTGGCAAGTTCAGAGGAAGCTAAATTGAGTCATGAATCTACCCAGTTATTTCTCAAGAGGGCTCCTGACAAACGTAAGTCTTCTTTACCAGAAATAATGGTTAATGCTAAAATGTTAAAGAAGATATAGATACCCTGGATCTAATAGAAACTCATAGAAGACAATCTCAGAGTCAAGCATTGCCTGTTAATTCTACAAACAATACCCTGTTGGATCCAAATCAAAATTACTGTCAACAGCAAAGTTGTCTTCCTCCTAGGCCAAACAAATCACCTACAACCAGGCACCTATTTGAACATGAACCCTGAGATTAAACAGGGGAACCCTGAAATGAACAAAGGAGATTATACTGCACCCTAAGCAATGAGAGGGCCCCAAATTTATTGATCATCTTTGGTAAATCAGTGCACCAATTATATACTAGAGTTAGATTAAAACCTATCACATGCTTCCCTTTTGGAGGCAGCTTTACTTTCCATTGGCTCTTGATCTCTGCCAGTGACAGGGACCTGCTTCTATGTAGGGATCTAGTGGTCATGGAAGTACCTCCTCTGGCAGAAAATTACCCTTTTATTACATTAACTGTGGTTTGGCTTCCAAAAAAATAAGTGACAGACACTGGCTAACTCTGTTGGATATGGGTACCAAAATCTCCCTAATCCCAGGAAGCATGTTTTAAAGGGCCCCCTTCACCCAAGAGGTGACCAGCATGGGAAAAGGATTAAAGGGGGGAGGGATTGGAGGGAAAATTAACTATTTCTCCCCTGATTAACTATTAAAATTGGTCAAGTTATTGCTAAAAGATTCTTCTGTTCTACTTATTCCCTATCCCTTCAACACCAACCTTTTCCCCATTATTAGAATGGACATCTTCAGTCAGCAGGTAACCTCATGGAACAAGCCTAAAGCTTTTATGCTATTGGTGGGCAGCACCAAGTAGAAATCAGTTAACCTTCCCCTACTGGTTTGAGTGCTAAATGTGCCACAGTACCAGCCAAGGCACCAATGGATTATGACCTGTCAAAGCTGACTTTGAGAGGGTATTGATCCTTACCACATTTTAATTCTCTAATATTGGTTGCTTAAAGCTGCAACTAATGAGAAGAGGATAACTATAGACTATGGAGAATTAACAAAGATGTTCCCTTTATTAGAGCACCTCACCAGATATTATTGCCTTGATGAATGGCATTTAATACAGCATGGGTAAATGGTTTGCAGTTATAGACTTTGCTGGCATATTCTATTCATAAAAATTTCATGGAGGAGTTAACCATAATTCACCTTCACCTTTGAAGTCCAATAGTATATCTTTTCCTGGTTGCTTATGGGGTATTTAAAAAGTCCTGCAATTAAACACCATCTTTGCAGTCAGGACCTAAATGTTTGACCTGCTCTTGTAACTAAAAACTCAGCTTTGGTATTATATCAATGACATCTTTCTCATTGGACTTGACCAAGACTCTGTCTTATAGGTCATCACAGCTGTGAGCAAACACCTCACTGAGAGGGAATGGGCAGTTGTGCAACAGAAGATCCAAGGCCCTTCTCAGTCTGTTACATTTTGAGACTATATTTGAAACTTATAAGAGGAACGGTTACACATCTGGTGAAAGATAAAAATCCAGAACTTCAACCTCCCACAATGGTAAAGAAAGGCAAAACAGGAATGTCTGGATTTTAGTGCCAATTCATTCCTCACCTCCAATGCTGGTCTCCGTTTATTGAGAAACCTATAAGTCTTTCATTTTTCAATGGAGACTTGAGCAATAACAGACACTAGATAAAATAAAGGAGGCTATTACTTTGGCATTTTCATTAATTCTTGGAGCACAGAACTTAAACAATGAGTTTTGGTCACTGCAAATATGCTTCTGGGAGCCTCTGGACTAAATGAATAATTAAATGGCTATGCAGAGGCTTTTGGTGTAGGCAACTCCCAGACTTAGCCCAAAGGTATTCACCCATAGAGAGGCAACCCCTGGTAACAGACTGGGCACTTAGTAAAACTGAAGCCCTTACTGGAGCAGGGTCAATTACCCTATGGATGGAGATGCCTATTATGCTCTGAGCAATGGGAAAAGCTCCTGTAAAATTTAATGAGGCCTTCTTACTAAAGTAGAAATGACATCTAAATGATAGAGATACTGGAGTGCCACAACTCTATGAGGAATTAGCCATATACCCTGCTACTGAGATAACTTGCCAAAGCCTCCAGAAATGCCTCCTTGCTTAATGGGAATGAGAGGGAGGAAAGCCAACACTCTCAAAATGAGAAAAACAATGGTCTGTCTTTACCAGTGGGGCATACGGGAGCAAGAAAATGAACAGCCACAGCCTATTACCCCTGTTCAAACACTCTAAGTTCCATAAGGAGGGTAGATAAAGTGCCCAATAGACTGAGCTGCATGCAATTCTCCTATGAATAAAGCATGCCCTTGACAAACATTTTCCTAAGATTCTATTTTCACTGACTGCTGGTTGGTGGCTAATGGGTTAACTACTTGATCTAGAATTTAGCAAAATCATGGCTGGAAAATACAAGGTCGAGATATTTGAGGTAAGGAGACATGGGAAAAATTGCCACATTGGCTCCCATTCTGCCCATGATGGCATACTATACCTTGGCTCATACCAAATAAGATACAGAAGAGGTGCAATACAATACCAAAGCTGATAAACTAACCAGATCACCAAAATAAGTAAGGCTCTTGAAAGATGGACAGTCCCCAGAACTCTGAACCTAGCCACCCTACTCCTTATGTTGGTGTCACTCAAGAGGACAGTAGACTTGGGTTCATGGGGTTATGAAAATGGATTGTTAATAAAGGAGTTGACCCAGTAGAGAAACAAAGCCATCAGGGACTGTACCAGATACCAAAAGTCTAGACACTGGAAACATTTACATCAGAACTAACAAATCAACTTCATTGGGCTTTTCTCTGCATCAGCAGGAATCATCAAATGTGCCTTAACAATGGCAGATACCCACACAGGTCTTTTATTGGCTAGCCAATGCAAGGAACTAACCTTTTCTAGTGTTATTGGGAGGTTAATGAAACAGCTTTTATAGCCTTTGGGAGTGCTACAGAGTTACACAGTCAGATCAATAATCCCACTTCTCAGCAAAGGGAACACTGCTTGGGTTTTTTTTTTTTTTTTTACCTCCCTATTGTCCTATGGCAGGAAATATCAGAGAAAGACACAATGGGTTTTTAAAATATGGACCATTGTGGGGTACCTGGGTGGCTCAGTCAGTTGAGCATCCGACTTCAGCTTAGGTCATGATCCCACAGTTTGTGGGTTCCAGCCCCGCATTGGGCTCTGTGCTGACAGCTCAGAGCCTGAAGCCTGCTTCAGATTCTCTGTCTCCCTCTCTCTCTGCCCCTCCCCTGCTCATGCTCTGTCTCTGTCTCTCTCTCTCAAAAATAAACATGAAAAAAATTAAAGACCATTGAGAGAACCTGGATTACAATGGTCCCCTAAGTGATTAAAATACTGTTCATAGTCCTGATTACATTAAACCCACTCCCACATGGTATAACTATGCCATATTTAAATTCACAATAAATAAGGAAACCACCAACAGAGATGCTGCAACTTCTGCTGTTTTATATAACCACATTGGATACAATACAATTATCAATATTCACAGATGTGGTAGCCCTGACATTATTACCTACATTAAAGTAGCACCCATCTGATACTTTAACCTTTCCTTTATCCCTCATAAAAAATGCAGAGCCTAGTTGTCTCTCTCTCAATCCTGATGAGGACCTCACATGGACTACTGACTCTGGAATCATCTTCAGCCTGTGTCTGCTCATCATCCGATGTAAGTGGAACAAACCACTCACCAGTATCTGTAGAGAGAAGCATGCTAATCTGCCACCTACAAACTTTGTTCTACTGAAGGCACTGTGGAACAAATCTGGAAGTGCTTTTGACACCCAGGAGGTGGAACTAATTGCCTTGGGTGATATAAAGGGGACAATCAGATCTACTATTCCTGGCTGTAAGTGATCTCTGACTTTAACCCCTGCTCTGTTGCTGTACCTTTTCCTTACTTGAGAAGTTCCTACCCTCCCCAGTGTGGATCATCTTAGCATGCCACATGCATATCACAGGAAGACAGGCAACGCTGTTCAGATTGAGGACAATGGGAACTACTTTGATTGTTATTTGATTGATCAATCTTAGTAACATGACCACAAACATCAACACTGAGGCTACTACTGTATTTCCTATCTCTGCTACTTCTGTCAACAACCTTCCCAGCTAAGCCAGACTCTATAATACTGCTGGTGACTCATAGGTGCCTTCTAAGCCCTATGAGCCAATTTTTATTTCAAATCAAATGAAATCCACTATTATTAACTAGTGCCACCAAGCAAATAGAGCAAGATGCCACTATCTAGCAAATGTCATTTAAGGAATTCCTAGGTATAATGTATCCCATATTACAACTAGGATATTTATAATTGTGCAATTAAATTAAAAATGTAATCTAGAATCCATACCAACAAATCCTATGGGATTACAGAGATAAAATTACAGCTTTTACTAATCCCTGGGACGATGACAAATATAAAATCTGCTAACAATATATACCTTTATAACTATTGACTTCTTTTTTTAAAATTAATTATAATGATCCCTCTCCTCCTCCAATAAAAGCCCCACTTATGGAGGTGGAAAGAAATTGGCATCTTACCAAGAACTTTCTTTGTTGTGGTTAACTTTATGTGTCAACTTGTCTAGAACACAGTGCCCAGATATTTTCTCAAACATTATTTTGGATATTTCTGTGAGGGTGTATCTTTGAGATGAGATTGACATATAAATCAGTGGAGTAAGGCAGATTACCCTTCATAATATGGGTAGGCCACATCCAATTAGTTGAAGACCTTAATACAACAAAGACTGACTTCCCTTGAGCAAGAGAGAATTCTGGTAGCAGACTATCTTGGACTCAAACTGCAATGCTTTCCTGAGCCTCTAGCCTTCCATCCTTCTCCATAAGATTTTGGATTTGCCAAGCCTCCACAATTAAGTGAACCAGTTCTTTAAAATAAATCCCCCCTCTCTCCCCCTCCCCACCCCCACACCCTGTAGGTTCTGTTTCTCTGTAGTACCCTGACTAATACACCTTCCCTGGCCGCTAATCAATATATACAAGGAAGGCAATGTATACTACATATTTCTTGTGCCAAGATAGGTCTAAAAAATCAGAGAATACAACCAATTTGAAAATTATTCTCTAACCTAACCTCTTATAATGCCAGATGCAAAGTTTTATATAATATTCAATGGAAGTGGGTTCTACAATTGCAATACTGGCTGCTCACAGTAAACAATCATAGCTCTTGAATGTTAAAACAATTTTTATAAAAAAACATATTTGATCTCATAGAGAAATCTAACCTCTCCTTGCATGGGAGTTTCTTTACCCAAACTGATAACTACTTGTTTACAGTTGTTACAAAATTTTCCATACCTACCACAACTACCATTAATAGACTTGGGAAAATATTTGAGGGAAATTGTCACCCAATGTTATTCCTCTGGAAACTCCTTTAAAAACATAAATGGGACACCTGGGTGTCTCAGTTGGTTAAGAAGCCAATTATTGATTTTGGCTTAGGTCATGATCTCATGGTTTGTAGGATCAAACTCCATGTTGGGCTCTATGCTGATGGTGTAGAGCCTCCTTAGGATTCTCTCTCTAACTCTCTTTCTCTGCCCTTCCCCTGCTCTCTTTCTCTAAAAATAAATAAATAAACTTAAAAAACATAAACACTTTCTCTTATGGCAGATGGAGACAATAATGAGAAGTCTGGTAGTGAAGCTAACCTGTAGATTATTAAAAAAATACTCGTAACTTCCACACTCTTCATTTCTGCAACTGGTCACATGGTCATAGCTGGTATTTCTAACTATCTTCTTCTACTACTCATTACATATTCCCCTTTCCCTTTGTTTATTGTAATTCTTTGCTTGGTGGGGTGTCCAAAATATTTATTCCTGAAGGGTCTGGACTATTAGTACTCCTGCCTGAATTGGGTTGTAGTTTTCCATTGACTTTAACCATAGGACATAGTATTATGAAGAAATGCTCTAAGACATATCCACAAAAAGACCATTCTAATTTTCCTCTGCTGAGGATACCTTTTGATGTGCATTACATGGGACATAATATTTTATATTCTTTGCCCACTCAGAGAGGTCTATCCACATAACAGTTCTTCAGAACTCCTTGCCACCAATTTTTCAATCACATTTCTTCCAAGTCTTTGACCATGTAATTAAACCATTGGCCATGGCATGAATATATCAATTTGTGGCATTTGGGCTATGACCTCATGTAACTTACTTGTGCTTTCAGGGTATGCTTGATCACAATATTGTATGTACCACTTCTTTTTGACAATGGAGTGCTGCTGAACCTGGCCAAATTTGTGGCTTGGTGGGGCAGTTCATGATGGGCAGTTTAGGTTGCATGATTACTTGGTGACCTGTGGTTAAGTATTCCATCTCTACTAAAGTCCATTGGAAAGCCAAAACCTGTTTATTAAAAGAAAAGTAGTTATTCATGGAGGATGTTAGGGTATTGGTCCAAAATCCTAAGATCCAGCAATGCTATTCAGCTCTAGGGACCTCCTAAAGTCTCCAAACAGCATCTCTACCTGCCACTGACATGTCAAATGCCATCAAATTAGTTGGATTATATGGATCAAGTAACAAAGAAGCATTCATGGAAGCCTGAATCTGTAGTAGAGCCTTCTCTTGTTCTAGATCCCACTCAAAATTAACAGATTTTCAGGTTACTTAGTAGGAAATTGCTATGGCCAATGTCAAAGAGGTTACTGCCTATGTTCTCCTCTAGGATTTTAATGGTTTTCTGTCTCACATTTAGATCTTTCATCCATCTTGAATTTATTTTTGTGTACAATGTACAATGTAATAAAGTGGTCCAGTTTCATTCTGTCACATGTTGCTGTCCTGTTTTTCCAATACCATTTGTTGAAGAGACTGTTTTTTCCCATTGGATATTCTTTCCTGCTTTGTGGAAGATTAATTGACCATATAGTCATGGGCTCATTTCTGGGCTTTCTATTCTGTTCCATTGATCTATGTGTCTGTTTTTGTACCAGTACCATACTGTTTTGATCCCTACAGCTTTGTAATGTAATTTGAAGTCTGGTATTGTGATGCCTCCTTCTTTGTTTTTCTTTTTCCAGGTTGCTTTGACTATTCAAGTTTTTTGTGGTTCCATACAAATTTTAGGATTGCTGGGTGGCTCAGTCAGTTAAGAGTCTGACTTCACTCGGGTCATGATCTTGTGGTCCGTGGGTTCCAGCCCTGCATCGGGCTCTGTGCTGACAGCTCAGAGTCTGAAGTCTGCTTGGGATTCTATGTCTCCCTCTCTATCCTTCCCTCTCTCACGCTTTCTCTATCTCAAAATGAAATAAACATTAAAAAAATAAAAATAAATTTTAGGATTGCTTGTTCTAGCTCTGTGAAAAATGCTGTTGATATTTTGATAGGGATTGCATTAAATGTGTAGATTGCTTTGGAGAGTATAGACATTTTAACTACATTTGTTCTTCCAATCCATTAGTATGGAATGTCTTTCCCTTTCTTTGTGTCATCTTCAATTTCTTTCATCAATATTTTATAGTTTTCAGAGTACAGGACTTTCACCTCTTTTATTAGGTTTATTCCTAGGTATGGCCAAGCAGTTTTATTTCAGAACCTGAGGGTATACATATAAGAACAAGCCCTATAGGGCTCTGTTTCCCTAGTAACTTCTCTCAGTTTTCAGTCCTCTGAAAGTGAAGAAAGAAGACAGATCTAAACACAAGAGGAAGTTAAGTTAGTGAAGTACAAAGTAGCCTGTTTAATGTGTTTAGTCAAATCAAAATGTGACTAGGCCTGTCACATAGAAATAATTTTAAAATGTTAGCTATTATTGTGGTAATCAGAAGAAGCTGGATGCAGTGGGGCTCTGAGCAAAAAGAATAGACTAATCTTTGAGGATAGTTCCTTCAAAGCCATGAAGGAGCTGCTCCATAACAGAATATACCTCAATAGGAACCATGATTTAGGTCTGCCACATATAGCACTCTCCTTCTCACATAGAGCTAATCAACACTGACAAATTCTTGGGTTTGGGCCCTACTTTTAAAAAATTCTATGCAAATTTTCTTTTTGTTATGGAAACACAGCAGTTACCTCATCCCTGTTGATTGTGATGCCTTCCGTTTTGGTTTTCTTCTTCAATATTACTTTGGCTATTTGGGGTCTTTTGTGATTCCATACTAATTTAAGGATTACTTGTTCTAGCTTTGAGAAGAATGCTGGTGCAATTTTGATTGGAATTGCATTAAAAGTGTAGATTGCTTTGGGTAGTATCAACATTTTAACAATATGTATTCTTCCAATCCATGAGCATGGAATGTTTTTCCATTTCTTTGTGTCTTTTTCTTTTTTTTTAAATTTTTTTTCAACGTTTTTTATTTATTTTGGGGACAGAGAGAGACAGAGCGTGAACGGGGGAGGGGCAGAGAGAGAGGGAGACACAGAATCGGAAACAGGCTCCAGGCTCCGAGCCATCAGCCCAGAGCCTGACGCGGGGCTCGAACTCACGGACCGGACCGCGAGATCATGACCTGGCTGAAGTCGGACGCTTAACCGACTGTGCCACCCAGGCGCCCCTCTTTGTGTCTTTTTCAATTTGCCTCATAAGCTTTCTATAGTTTTCAGCTTACAGATCTTTTACATCTTTGGTTAGATTTATTCCTAGGTATTTTACGGTTCTTGGTGCAATTGTAAATCGGATCAGTTTATTTCTCTTTCTGGTGCTTCATTATAGGTGTATAAAAATGCAACCAATTTCTGTACATTGATTTTGTACCCTGAGACTTTGCTGAATTCATGTATCAGTTCTAGTAGGCTTTTGGTGGAGTCTGTCAGGTTTTCCATGTAGAGTATCACGTCGTCTGCAAAAACGAAAGTTTGACTTCTTTGTTGCCAATTTGGATGCCTTTTATTTTATTTTGTTATCTGATTGCTGAGGCTAGGACTTCCAATACTATGTTAAACAATAGTGGTGAGAGTGGACATCCCTGTGGTGTTCCTGATCTCAGGGGGAAAGCTCTCAGTTTTTCCCCATTGAGGATATTAGCTGTGGGCTTTTCATAAATGGCTTTTATGATGTTTAAGTATGTTCCTTCTATCCCGACTTTCTTGAGGGCTATTATTAACAAAGGATGCTGTATTTTGACAAATGCTTTTTCTGCATCTATTGACAGGATCCTATGGTTCTTATCCCTTCTTTTATTAATGTTATTGTATCATATTGATTGATTTGTGAATACCGAACCAACCCTGCAGCCCAGGAATGAATCCCACTTGATCATGGTAAATAATTCTTTTTATACACTGTTGAATTCAATTTGATAATACCTTGTTGAGAATTTTTGCATCCATATTCGCCAGGGATATTGGCCTGTAGTTGTCTTTATTTGCTGGGTCTCTGTCTGGTTTGGGAATCCAAGTAATGCCAGCTTCATAGAACGAGTCTGGAAGTTTTCCTTCCCTTTCTATTTTTTGGAATAGCTTGAGAAGGATAGGTATTATCTCTGCTTTAAATGTCTGGTAGAATTCCCCAGGGAAGCCATTTGGTCTAGGACTCTTATTTGTTGGGAAATTTTTGATAACTGATTCAATTTCTTCACTAGTTATGGGTCTGGCCAAATTTTCTATTTCTTCCCAGTTGAGTTTTGGTAGTGTGTGGGTGTTTAGGAATTTGTCCAGTTCTTCCAGGTTGTCCAGTTTGTTGGCATATAATTTTTCCCAGTATTCCCTGATAATTGCTTGTATTTCTGAGGGATTGGTTTTAATAATTCTATTTTCATTCATGATTTTATCTATTGGGTCACCTCCCTTTTCTTTTTGAGAAGACTGGCTAGAGGTTTATCCATTTGGTTTATTTTTTCAAAAACCCAACTCTTGGTTTCATTGATCTGTTCTACTTTTTGTTTTTTTTGGATTCTATATTATTTCTGCTCTGATCTTCTCTTCTCTTCTTCTTCTGGGTTTGGGGTGTCTTTGCTGTTCTGCTTCTATTTCCTTTAGGTGTGCTGTTAGATTTTGTATTTGGGATTTTTTCTTGTTTGTTGAGATAGGCCTGGATTGCCATGTATTTTCCTCTCAGGACTGCCTTCACTGCATCCCAAAGCATTGGATTGTTTTATGTTCATTTTAATTTGTTTCCATATGTTTTTAAATTTTTTCTCTAATTGCCTGGTTGACCCATACATTATTTAGTAGGGAGTTCTTTAACCTCCATGTTTTTGGAGGTTTTCCAGACTTTTTCCTGTGGTTGATTTCAAGTTTCATAACATGGTGATCTGAAAGTGTGCATGGTATGATCTCAACTCTTTTATATTTATTGAGGGCTGTCTTGTGACCCAGTATGTGATCTGGGAGAATGTTCCATGTGCACTTGAGAAGAAAGTATATTCTGTTGCTTTGGGATGTAGAGTTCTAAATATATCTGTGAACTCCATCTGGTCCAATGTATTGTTCAGGGCCCTTGTTTCTTACTGATTCTCTGTCTAGATGATCTGTCCATTGTTGTAAGTGGAGTATTAAAGTCCTCTGAAATTGCCACATTCTTATCAATAAGGTTGCTTATGTTTGTGATTGTTTTGTATATTTGGGGGCTTCTGTGTTTGGAGCATAGACATTTGTAATTGTTAGCTCTTCCTGATGAATAGACCCTATAATTATTATATAATGCCCTTCTTCATCTCTTGTTACAGCCTTTAATTTAAAGTCTAGTTTGTCTGATGTAAGTATGGCTACTCGGGCTTTCTTTTGACTTCCAGTAGTGTGATAGATAGTTCTCCATCCCCTCACTTTCAATCCGAAGGTGTCCTCAGGTCTAAAATGAGTCTCTTGTAGACCGCAAAGAGATGGGTCTTGCTTTTTTATCCATTTTGATACCCTATGTCTTTTGATTGGAGCATTTAGTTCATTTACATTCGGTGTTATTATTGAAAGATATAGGTTTAGAGTCATTGTGTTATATGTAGGTTTCATGCTTGTAGTGATGTCTCTGGTACTTTGTGGTCCTTGCAACATTTCACTCACAGAGTCCCCCTTAGTATCTCTTATAGGGCTGGTTTAGTGGTGATGAATTCCTTCAGTTTTTGTTTGGGAAAACCTTTATCTCTCCTTCTATTCTGAATGACAGGCTTTCTGGATAAAGGATTCTCAGCTGCATATTTTTTTCTGTTCAGCACATTGAAGATTTCCTGCCATTCCTTTCTGGACTGCCAAGTTTCAGTAGATAGGTGTGCTACTACCCTTATGTGTCTACCTTTGTATGTTAAGGCCCATTTGTCCCTAATTGCTTTCAGAATTTTCTCTTTATACCTCTATTTTGCCAGTTTCACTATGATATGTTGTGCAGAAGATTGATTCAAGTTATGTCTGAAGGGAGTAGTTTGTGCCTCTTGGATTTCAATGTCTGTTTCCTTCCCCAGATTGGGGAAGTTCTCAGCTATGATTTGTTCAGGTACACCATCAGCCCCTTTATCTCTGTCTTCTTCTTCTGGAATTCCTATGATACAGATATTGTTCCATTTGATTGAATCAGTTCTCTAAAATGTAAACAAATAAACCTAACTATACATCAAGCAATATTACTACACTGAAAAAATTACTTGGTGTGATATTATAATACTGAAATCTGTATATCCTCTAAGACAAAGAGGGTATATCTTCTAAGACAAATCTTTAACTTGATCCCATAGTTTGTTAGTAATAATAAGTATTATTATTTAAATACCATTTTATGTACATTATAAAATAGAGCAAATAAATAATTATGGTACTATCATCAGGAACTGAGATTTTCAATGTAAGAGAAGGGAGATACAAGTAAAAATACTTTCATTTTACATTTTTCCAGTTCTATTGAGATATAATTAACATATAACATTGTGTAAGTTTCAAACATTGTTAACAATAGTCACAGGGCCCCTGGATGGCTGAGTCAGTTAAGTGACTCTTCTCTTTTTTTTTTTTTAATTTTTTTAATGTTTATTTTTGAGACAGAGAGAGAGATAGAGTGGGAGTGGAGAAGGACAGAGAGAGAGAGGGAGACACAGAATCAGAAGCAGGCCCCAGGCTCCGAGCTGTCAGCACAGAGCCTGACGTGGAGCTAGAACACACAGACCACAAGATCATGACCTGAGCCAAGGTTGGACACTTAACCAACTGAGCCACCCAGGAGCCTCTCTTGGTTTTTTAGTGTTTATTTATTTATTTATTTTTAGGTTTTAAAAAATTAATTAATTAAATTTAATTTACATCCAAGTTAGGTAGCATGTAGTGCAGCAATGATTTCAGGAGTAGATTCTTTAATGCCCCTTACCCATTTAGCACACCCCCCCCAACCCCTCCAGCAAACATCTGTTTGTTCTCTATATTTGAGTCTCTTATGTTTTGTCCCCCTCCATGTTTTTATATTATTTTTGTTCCCCTTACCTTACGTTCATCTGTTTTGTATCTTAAATTCCTCATATGAGTAAAGTCATATGATATATGTCTTTCTCTGACTAATTTCGCTTAGGATAATATCCTCCAGTTCCACCCACATAGTTGCAAATGGCAAGATTTCATTAGTTTTGATCACTGATAGTCCATTGCATATATATACCACATCTTCATTATCCATTCATCCATTTATGGATATTTGGGCTCTTTCTATACTTTGGCTATTGTCAATAGTGCTGCATCGGGGTGCATATGCCCCTTCGAAACAGAACACCTGTGTCCCTTGGATAAATACCTAGTACTGCAATTGCTGGGTTGTAGGGTCGTTCTAGTTTTAATTTTTTGAGGAACCTTCATACTGCTTTACAGAGTGACTGATCCAGTTTGCATTCCCACCAGCAGTGCAAAAGAGATCCTCTTTCTCTGTATCTTTGCCAACATCTGTTGTTGCCTGAGTTGTTAATGTTAGCCATTGTGACAGGTGTGAGGTGGTATCTCATCGTGGTTTTGATTTGTATTTCCCTGATGATGAGTGATGTTGAGCATTTTTTCATGTCTGTTAGCCTTCTGGATGTCTTCTTTGGAGAAGTGTGTATTCATGTCTCTTGCCCATTTCTTCACTGGATTGTTTGTTTTTTGAGTGTTGAGTTTGATAAGTTCTTTATAGATTTGGATACTAACTATCTGATATGTTGTTTGCAAATATCTTCTCCCATTCTGTCAGTTCCCTTTTAGTTTTGCTGATTGTTTCCTTTTGAAGCATTTTTATCATCGCTGCTTTAAAAGTTTTGTCAGATAATTTTAACAATTCTGTCATCTAGGTATTGACATCTATTGATTGTCTTTTTCATTCACTTTGATTTCTATTTATTTTTTTTAATTTAATGTTTGTTTATTTGATACAGAGAGAGAGAGAGCAAGCCCGAGCAGGGGAGGAGCAGAGGGAAAGAGAGACAGATCTGAAGGAGGGTCCAGGCTCTGAGCTGTCAGCACAGAGCCTGATGTGGAGCTCAAACTCATGAGCCATGAAATCATGAGCTGAGCTGAAGTTGGATGCTTAACTGACTGAGCCACTCAGGCGCCCCAAAATCTTTCTATTTCTTAGTTTGGTGACTAATTTTAATTTGAAATCTGGACATTTTCACTTTATGTTATGAGACTCTGGATATTATTTAAAGCTTGCTGTTGTAAATCTGGCTTTCTCTGTCATCACTCTTGCACAGGAAGTAAGGAACTATCTCATTACTTCCAGATGTATGTAAATAGGAGTCCCACTTCCCCACTTGGCCTCCATTGACAGAGAGTGAGGGATATCCTCATTAGTGATAGGTGGTGTTGATTGTTATCCCTCCTCATATCTTCTCTATAAGCGGGTGTTCTTATTACTTCTGGGTTATGATGAAAATCCTGACTCTTTCCTAGCTCTTTTCTGATACCACTCAAAAGGAGAAAGGGGGTAAACAAAAGCTAAAATGAATTATTGGGACTTTATCAAGATAAAAACTTCTGCACAGTGAAGGAAACAATTAACAAAACTAAAAGGCAGCCTACAGAATGGGAGAAGATATTTGCAAATGACATATCAGGTAAAGGGTTAGTATCCAAAATCTATAAAGAACTTATCAAACTCAACACCCAAAACACAAATAATCAGGTGGAGAAATGGGAAGTTTACATGAATAGACATTTTGCCAAAGATATCCAGTGTCTAACAGACACATGAAATGATGCTCAATATCACTCATCATCAGGGAAATAGAAATCAAAGCCACGATGAGATCCACTTTACACTTGTCAGAATGGCTGAAATTAACAACTCAGGAAACAACAGATGTTGGTGAGGATGTGGAGGAAGGGGAACAGTCTTACACTATTGGTGGGAGTGCAATCTAGTGTAACCACTCTGGAAAACAGTGTGCAGTTTCCTCAAGAAGTTAAAAAAAGAACTACCCTACAACCCAGCAGCTGCACTACTAGGTATTTACCCGAAGGACACAAAAATACAGTTTCGAAGGGGTACATGAACCCTGATGTTTATAGCAGCATTATCAACATTAGCCAAACTATGGAAAAAGCCCAAATGCCCATCGACTGATGAATGGATAAAGAATAGGTTGTGTATGTATATATAAATGGAGTATTACCCAACCTTAAAAAGAATGAAATCTTGCCATTTGCAATGACACGGATGGAGTTAAGTGTATTACGCTAAGCAAAATAAGTCAGAGGAAAACAAATATACCATATGATTTCACTCATATGTGGAATTTAGGAACCAAAACAGATGAACATATGGGAAGGGGAAAAAAGAGAGAGGGAACCAAACCATAAGAGACTATTAACTATAGAGAGCAAACTGAGGGTTGCTGGAGGGGAGGTGGGTGGGGGGTGGGCTAAATCGGTGATGGATACAAGGAGGGCACTTGTGATGAGCACTGGGTGTCATATGAAAGCGATGAATCACTAAATTCTACTCCTGGAAAAAAAAAAAACTGCAAAAGCAGGATATAGAACAGTGTGTCTATCTAGAAAACCATACACCAAATGTTATTAGAGGTTATTGCTGGAAGCTGAGATTTGGGGAAATTTTTACTTCTTATACTTTGATATATTGTTTTCAGTTCCTACAATGAGTCTGCAACTTTTTAATGTAAAGTCACAATTGTGATCACATATATTCCTTTTCTAATGTGGCTTTTTTTCCTTTCCATTTTTTCTTTCCATTTTTTTCCCTATCTTCCTCCCTTCCATGGCAGCATGACCTCCACCTTACCATATGTAACCTATATTAAAAATTTGCATACTCTTCCATGTTTTTCTCTATATTCCCCAACCTATCTAGATATATACACACATATTTGGGGAGTTTTTTGATTATTGATTTACCAAAAAAGCAGAGAGGGGAAGACAGTATCCACATTTTTCCCACATATTTCTGTTTTTACTAAGCAATACTTTATGAAATATATCATTTTTATGATCAAAACTAACAATGAAGCTGTTTTCATTAGGAGAAGAAATAAAGTTCCCATTTGCTAACACTGACTAGTTCTAGGATTGCTCCATTGAGAAGTGTTAGGAGAACCTGAAATAATGTCAGAAATGCTCACCTCTCAAGCCAAGAATCCCCTCAGAATGAATCTAAGCCTTCTATTGGTCAAACTCAGAGAAGTTTGGCCTAGCTCAGAAGGAGGGAAGTCTAGTAAGAGAGGTGGTGCTAGTACTTGTGTTAGTCCTTTAAAATCAGCCAGCTCTCCTGAAGGAAGGGTGCAAGCATCACAACTTACCCATTTTATGTAACTGTCCAGGATTTTTCCCTCTTACTTTTCTGGATAATTTCCCTGGTCTTATGTTAGCGTTTCTGCTCTCTGCTTCTGTCCTCTCAGGATAGGTGATCTGTCTGGACTCTCCTCTTTGGCTTACTGATCTCCACACTCTCAAATGGCACGTTTTCCAGCTCTAAACGTACGTAACAGATTTGATGAAAATGTCCCTGATCTTTGCAGAGAGAGGATTCTCATACTTTGGTCCTCTAATGGACCTAGTTCCTTGACACCTTTCATCCTAAGTGTCCCAATGTGAACAACCAGGACCCAATGACAGGCTCTGGATTCCAATTTTGCCACAGCAACCTGGAGCGCACAGGCCTCGGCACTAAAATTTGGTCCTCTCTGAAGATGAGCTCCCTCCAGGATGAAGGTCGCACTCCCCACTGCTTTATGACTGGCCTCCCCCTGATCAGATCCACCCAGAAGAACTATGCACTCCTCAGTGTCCATTTCCTGCTGACCCAGAGCTCAGTCAGATAAAATTAGCCCATTGCTCACATCTAACAAGTGTCAGAGTCCAGCTGTGGGGAGGGGAGGGTAGAGCTGAGCCCAGCAACACTCTTGCCTGGCCAGTAGGACATGTGGACTGACAGCACCTGTCCAGCGAGTGTCCCCAGCCCAGCGCCTACTTGTTCCCCAGTCCTAACTGCTCCAGGGATTGGAGACTAGAGACAGGCAATTGCTACCCTCCTTTTCCCACTGCACACCCACGCTACACTGCCTTCAAAACGACTGGGCCCGGGGATCCGGGAATGGGGGTGCTAACAGGTATCCCTTCCCACCAGGTCTCCATGCCTACCCTACACTCAGGGAGTGCCTGGAGATGGAGATGGGGCTGTGGTCCCGCGGGTCCCGGGCATCGCTTGGTTCTGCCACCGTCCTCTGGCTATACTGGGCGGGAAAGGGCAAGGTTCCTGCCTCCTCCACCCTGTGGCCCTCCATCCACTTCCGCGTCTGGGGAGGGTAAGAACCCGGGAGACGCGCCACAGAGATGTATCTGACCCTGCTATACTCAGATGGGAATCAGGCCCGCCCAGGGGAAGGGGGCGGGAAGAAAGGCGAGAGAACCCAGCGCCAGGTCCTGCCAACTGCTCAGAGAGCCAGATGAATAGACCGCAACCGCCGCGTGTCCCGGGCTGCGCTCCTCCTCCATCTCCCTGCCCCCACTGCCCCGCCCAGACCACCACCACCGGGGACTGCAGTGTCGCTGCCCCCACCTAGCGCTTGGTCCCGAGCCCTGGAGGCGATCCGGGCTGGACCAGCGACAAATCTGTCCTACCTGAGACCCTCTTCTCTCTTCCCCTTACCTGATCTGGCCCCAAGGCCCCAAGGTTAGAGTCAGCCTGCAGCTGGTGAAGGATCTAAGCGGTTCTGCGCAAGGGGCTCTCAGAGATGCGGGGACTGGGGGTGGGAATCGCCTCCAGGAAACGCTTGGGTCCAGAGCAGCCATCCCCCTCCGCCTGCCTCTCCAACCTCCAACCCTGGGCAGGGCCTGTGGGGCGCCTCCTCCACGCAAGTCAGCACAATGAGGCTGCTTCTTCCAAAGAATTGACCAACTCCTCAATCCCAAGAGTCCCCCATAATAGCTGTCCCCAGAACTCCTGGGGAGGGGTGGGCAACCACGTGGGTGAGAGCTCCCAGCTCAGGTCTGCTCCCTCACCACATGGTCCCTGGATACCACTCAGGGTGAAGGTGAGCCCCCACCAGCTGCCCTAGGTTCACACAGGTATACTAGTGGGATTTCCTAGGCTTGAGAAACCTCCCCCAAACATGAACGGACCAGATTGACTCTAAGAGCCCCCTCCTCAATTTGCTCCCCATCCGACACTCCTCCACCCTACTCTCCATCAACCTGCTTCCTTCAGCCATTTGCCCAAGTGGGAGTGAAAGAGAGGGAGAGGGTAACCACTCCCACTCCCCTCTCCCACTCAGCCACATACACTCTTTCTCCCCTAGGATGGAGTCTTCTGGGAGGCTCAGCCCTGCAGTTCCATCTACCTCAAAGCCTTGCAAAGGCCAGAGTTTCCTTCTGTCAGTGAGACATCTTTCAACTACTAGCCTCCTCATTCGCCCCACCCCCACCCCTCATGCACAGACACACTTCCTTCTTCCTTTGGCTCCATGAACACAAGGGTCTTCCCCCCAGCATATCTGGACACAGAGACTCCCTTCAGTGATAACAGGGTGCCCTCACCTTTGGGTGGGCAACTTACAGTTCACAGGTGCTCCAATATCCCTCATCACATTTTATCCACCCCCTGCAACCCTGAGAGGCAGCTGCTCTTATACCTGCTTTACAGATGGGGAAAGGGAGGCCCTGACAGGAACTAAGTGCCAGTTTTCCAGCCCTTCTCCAAGGATCTTTCCACCCTTCCTTACAGAAAGTAGGGAGATAAGTGAATCTCTCATTTCCCCTTGACTTCTCAGAAAGTCTGCTTGCTGCTCCTGGAGTCAGTACCTGCTGCCCCCAGGCCCCCTCTGTCCCCCAAGGAAAACTGGGCAGTAATGGCACCACAGTCCCAAAATGGAGGCATGAAGCCTGCAGAAGCTGAGCCAGAATCCTTGTGCACCTCCCATCCATCCACCCACCCCAGCCTCTCCTATGGAGGGAGAGGAATGAAGAGAGGAGTATGGAAGAATAATTAGGAGTCCCTAATCTGCCTTTCCCTGGGAATACACAACACTGTCTTCTGGGTTACTCTGTGCCTCAAAATGGAGGTAAAACTCCAAAGTGAGTTCTCCTGTGCCTTACTCCCTCAGTCCTCTTATTCAATAAAATTATTACCACTGAGTGCTAATTTCCAGGGCTTTGCTTGATGTCCAGAGGCCCTCAAAGGCTCTTTTTCTGGGCTGGTTATTGGAGGGGAAGTCAAAGTTACTCATTTTAAAGTAATTGTTATCACATACCCTCTGTCTGACAACATGTATTTCCCCAGGTCTCTCATCCTTCCACATCTGGCTTATTGTTAGAACTTACATGACTTGCCCAGTTTCAAAACCATGCCAACTCAGACATCCCCAAAAGGTTAACCAAACTTCCCAGGATATTTGCATGACTTTCTACTTAAGGGCCTAGCTCCACAAAGAAGACCACTATGCATACTCACCTATGAGGGTTTCCTGTTCTCTAACAAGAACATGTGGAATAGATCTTAGACGTCCTAAGCTTATATTCTTTGTCATTTATTTGCTCATAAGTTTAGACAGTTATCTTTGGGCTTTAGTTTATTTCTACAATTGCGTTAATAATAATTATTCCTCAGTGATAATATAAGATCTCACGCCAGTCAGGGTGGCTAAAATGAACAAATTAGGAGACTATAGATGCTGGAGAGGATGTGGAGAAACGGGAACCCTCTTGCACTGTTGGTGGGAATGCAAACTGGTGCAGCCACTCTGGAAAACAGTGTGGAGGTTCCTCAAAAAATTAAAAATAGTTCTACCTTATGGCCCAGCAATAGCACTGCTAGGAATTTACCCAAGGGATACAGGAGTGCTGATGCATAGGGGCACTTGTACCCCAATGTTTGTAGCAGCACTTTCAACAATAGCCAAAGGATGGGAAGAGCCTAAGTGTCCATCAACTGATGATTGGATAAAGAAATTGTGGTTTACATACAAAATGGAATACTACTTGGCAATGAGAAAGAATGAAATATGGCCTTTTGTAGCAACATGGATGGAACTGGAGAGTGTTATGCTAAGTGAAATAAGCCATACAGAGAAAGACAGATACCATATGGTTTCACTCTTATGTGTTGTTCCTGAGAAACTTGACAGAAGACTATGGAGGAGGGGAAGGGAAAAAAAAGAGAGACTGAGGGAGGCAAACCATTAGAAACTCTTAAAAACTGAGAACAAACTGAGGGTTGATGGGGGGTGGGAGGGAGGGGAAAGTGGGTGATGGGCATTGAGGAGGGTACCTGTTGGGATGAGTACTGGTTGTTGTATGGAAACCAATTTGACAATAAATTTCATATTAAAAAAAAAAGATCATAAAAGTGAGTCAGTGAATTTATATTGATTGTTACAAAGTAGATGTGCAATAAATGTTCCTGTAAGGGATCCCCAAAGCAACCTTTCTACTGTTTGGTTCTAAGACCCTGTCAGGCTTACATTGACTCCTCATGTTAGTTTTCTTTGTTGTAGGCACCAGTACCTTAGCCATTTTCCCTCCTTCTACCTTATGTCATATTCCACTATTTTATGCTCTTCCAGATCACTAGTGCTGGCTAAGTAGCCACACTTTTTTAACCACATGACTCAACCTGTTTTCCCTCCCCCACCACAGTAAATTTTTGTGGTGAGGAAGAAAGAAAGAAAGAAAGAAAGAAAGAAAGAAAGAAAGAAAGAAAGAAAGACGTTTCTGTGGGTATAAACTGTCCTGTATGGGCTGCCTTGAAAGAACTAGCTGGGCTAATCAGATACTTCGTTTCTTAACTAAAAAATATGAAATAGAAAACTAAAATAACAAAACAAATAGTGAATTATTATAGCTAAAAGATCATAAGGTATAGCTGGGGCTGCAGAAGCTATGATAGGCCTTGTACAGGGAGATTTGTGAGTAATAATGAGTAATTAGAGGCAGTCAAGTGGTGGTGGGGTGGAAAGAAGAGCCACTTGGACACTAGAATGAAGACTCTAAACTCTTACTGAAATTCTCTAGGGCTAAATTAAAGCACAACTATCCCCCCACTCTAATCTTGGTGAGGTCTGTTCCTATTAGTGCTTATTCTTGGATTTATGTACTACTTCTACCCTGTTCTACTCATAGCCTTAGAATAAACTTCACTTTATATAAGTTAGCTTAAGTGGGTTTCTTGAAGCCAATTGAGCCTGAGTAAATACTCTGTTCTTTTTTGAATTTCTCATGGATTATAATAGAACATTTTTCCCTGGGATAAAATGACCAAATATAAAAATGGATTTCATTTATATTTAGACGTGTACAAAATAATGATAGATCTTAGTCAGAAGCACAGCTGTGATATATCTATAAATATTTTGCCTGAAAACAGGGATGGAGAGAAATGGAGACCTCTAATAGAATTCAGGATCAGTTGATGTAGGTTGAAGGGCTATTGTGGCAATTACAAAGGAGCTCATCCAAGTCATGTTGATATAAGTATAGTGGTGGGAGTGTAGTCTTGCAAAAATAATCAGGAAAGCCAAATCACTGCCTTGAAAGCTCTTGGCTCTGCTAGCTATATCAACACAACATGGAGCTACCTGTCTAGTTTGGCTAACCTCCAGATGAGTCGACTGGTTCCTGACTTAGTGCTTTTAGAATGCTCCAGTTTATCTCTAGGACTTTCTACCTCATTTTTCTTCAATCCTGTCACCTTGCCCCTTCACCTTCTTACCTCTTATTTCCCTGACTTGGACTCCCTGTCTTATCTGGTTACTTACTCCTTAGCTCTTCTTGTATTTCTGCCCTCCCCGCCTCAGAAGCAAACCTATGGCCCATAAAGCCATTTGTCTATCATGACAACTTGATGTTGGAAGAATTGACCCAGAGTTCTCTGCTCTGTTCTGAGGTCCCTGGCTGAGATCCTACAGATTGTCTAATAAATGTGTTTCATTCCTCTACTAATCTGGTGTCTATATTCACTCTGGAAGTCTCCATCCTTCCATTTTTCCTGCAACAGTCTCCTAACCCACTCTAAATGTGTATATAAATTATCTACTGCTACAGACTGGAAATAAATGCAGCTACTTTGCTGGTGCGGGCTTGCGACTTGGCTCTGACTCAACCCCTCACCAACAGTAACTAACTTATCTACAGCATGTCAGCCAGTGCAAAGAAAGTGCCTAGAGAATAGACTGAAGCATGGAGGATAGAGGGTGTTCTTAGACGTTGTTCCAGACACAGTGCTAAAAGACAAATTTAAAAAAATTGGTCCAGAGACTTAGGCATGACAACCTGACTAAAGTTTCTATACCAAGATTCTTCAGTTACAGGTAACAGAAACCAATGTATGCTACTTCCAGCAAAATAGGGAAATTTATTATAAGGAATTAGAGGTGTCTAACTAAACCCAAGGTCAAGAATGTTATTGAATTTCAGGAATGGACCAGAACAGGCAACTGAAAAGTCTTCAGAAACTTAGATGTAGACAATATCATTGATCATTCTTTTTAGATGTAGATAATATCATTTATCGTTCTCTTTATAATTTTTCTTTTTGCTTCACTCTCTCTGATGAGCAGTTTTCTTAGCTCCACAGAAAGTACGGAGAAATACAATTTCCTTACAGAGCCATGGCGTCATTATTTACTTTCTTTTTTTTAATGTTTACTTATTTTTGACAGAGAGAGTGTGATCAGCAGACAAGCATAGATGGGGGTGGGGTGGGGGACAGAGCATCCAAAGCAGGCTCCACGCTGACAGCACCAAGCCCAATGTGGGGCTCGAACTCACGAACTGTGAAATCATGACCTGAGTCAAAGTCGGAGGCTCAACCAACTGAACCACCCAGGTGCCCCTATTGTTTACTTTCTAAGGTTCAACCACAGGGGGAAAACAATCTCTCTCTCTCTCTTTCTCTCTTTCTCTCTCTCTCTCTCTTCTCTCTTTCTCTTTCAACTTCAAATTTTTGGGAAGGGCTTCTAAATAGTCAGGTGCTCATCCTTAGGCCAATCAACTTAGGCCTAGGATTGGAACAACATTTATATATCACATTCACTGACAGGATCCCACCCCTATAAGAAAGAAACTGGGAAATGGGGGCAATTTAAGGAGCCATATGAACTGCACAGATACTCCAAAAGAGATTCACCATAATGACCAAGCAGGTTTTTCTTTGAGTTTTTATTTAAATTCCAGTTAGTTATAATGCAGTGTAATATTAGCTTCAGGTGTACAATATAGTGATTCAACACTTCCATACAACACCCAGTGCTTACCATAACAAGTGCACTCCTTAATCCCTATTTAACCCATCCCCACACCCACCTCCCTCCTGGTAACCATCGGTTTGTTCTCTATAGTTAAGATTTTGTGTCTTGGTTTGCCTCTCTCTCTCTTTCCCACCCCCCTTTGCTAGTTTGTTTTGTTTCTTTCTTAAGTCCACATGTGAATGAAATCACATGGACAACATGGCTAAGATGTGAGGTTATCCTCTAGAAGCTGAGAGTCACCTACAACCAACAGCCAGCAATAAAATAAAGCCTCAGTCTTTACAGCTGCAAATAAATAAATTCTGCCAACAACTAGTGAGCCTGGAAGAGGACCTCAAGCTCTAGATGACATCACAGTGAATGAGCTTTGATTATTTGTGTCCTTCAAGGAGTTTGTCTATTTCATCTAAATTGTTGAATCCATTGTCATAAAGTTGTTCATAATGTTCCTTTTTCATCCTTTTTGCAGAATCTTTAGTGACATCATCACTCTCATTCTTGATATTAGTGATTTGTGTCTTTTCCCAGTTTTCCTGATCAGTCTGGCCAAAATTGTATCAATTGTATTCATGTTCTCAAGAAAGAACAAACTTTTGCTTTCACTGATTTTTCTCCATTATTTTACTGTTTTCTGTTTCATTTATTTTTACACTTAATCCTTACTATATCTTTCATTCACTTACTTTTGGTTTAGTTTGCTCTCTTTCTAGTTTCTTTTTTTATGTTTATTTGTTTATTTTGAGAGACACAGAGACAGCATGAACACAGGAGGGACAGAGGGAGCGAGAGCGAGAGCGAGAGCGAGAGAGAGAGAGAGAGAATTCCAAGCAAGGTTCCACACAGTCAGTGCAGAGTCCAACACAGGGCTTGAATCTATGAACCATGAGATAATGACCTGAGCTGAAACCAAAAGTCAGATGATTAACTGAGTCACCCAGGCTCCCCTCTTTCTTTGTAGTTTCTTAAGATGGAAACTGATGTTGAATGGAAATTACTCTTCTTTTCTAAGAAGAATGCACCTTTTCTAAGAATGCACTTCTTTCTGAAGAAGAAGCACCTTTAGTGCTCTAAAATTTCCCCAAGGATCAGGAGACTATAGATGCTGGAGAGGATGTGGAGAAACGGGAACCCTCTTGCACTGTTGGTGGGAATGCAAATTGGTGCAGCCGCTCTGGAAAGCAGTGTGGAGGTTCCTCAGAAAATTAAAACTAGACCTACCCTATGACCCAGCAATAGCACTGATAGGAATTTATCCAAGGGATACAGGAGTACTGATGCATAGGGGCACTTGTACCCCAATGTTCATAGCAGCACTCTCAACAATAGCCAAATTATGGAAAGAGCCTAAATGTCCATCAACTGATGAATGGATAAAGAAATTGTGGTTTATATACACAATGGAATACTATGTGGCAATGAGAAAAAATGAAATATGGCCTTTTGTAGCAACGTGGATGGAACTGGAGAGTGTAATGCTAAGTGAAATAAGCCATACAGAGAAAGACAGATACCATATGGTTTCACTCTTATGTGGATCCTGAGAAACTTAACAGGAACCCATGGGGGAGGGGAAGGAAAAAAAAAAAAAGAGGTTAGAGTGGGAGAGAGCCAAAGCATAAGAGACTGTTAAAAACTGAGAACCAACTGAGGGTTGATGGGGGGTGGGAGGGAGGGGAGGGTGGGTGATGGGTATTGAGGAGGGCACCTTTTGGGATGAGCACTGGGTGTTGTATGGAAACCAATTTGTCAATAAATTTCATATATATAAAAAAATAAAAAAATAAAAAAAAATAAAAATAAAAAAAAGACAAAATAATAACAATAATTGACAAACACTTTCAGAAATAAAGGAAAAATGGTCATTTCCCCAAAAAATAAAAAATAAAAAAAAATAAAATTTCCCCAAGGAAATACTGCTTTAGTGGCATCCCACAAATTTTGTTATGTTGTATTTTTGTTTTCATTTAGCATATAATACATTCTAATTTCCCTTTTGACTTCTTCTTTGATCTTTGAGTTACTTAGAAGTGTGTTATTTAGTTGCCAAATATTTGTTGATTTTCCAGAAATCTTTGGTTATTGATTTCTAATTTAATTCCATTTGGTCAGAGAATATACTTTGTATGACTTTAATCTTTTAAAATTTATTGAGACTTATTTTTCTCATTCTGAGATGTGTGTAGTGATATTTCATTGTAGTCTTAATTTGCATTTTTTGGTTGCTAGTAATGTTGAATATATTTCATGTGCTTATTTGCTCTCTATATATCTTCTTTGATAAAGTGTCTCTTCATGTCTTTTGTGCATCTTCTAATTGGGCGATTTGCTTTATTACTGTTGACTTTTGAGTATTCTTTATACATTCTAGGTACTAGTCCTTTGTTGGATTTGTTGTTTGCAAATATATTCTTACAATCTGCAGCTTGTCTTTTCAACTTTTCAGCAGAATTTTAAACCAAGCAAAAGTTTTTAATTTGGATGAAGGTAGTATAATTTATCAAGTTTTTTCTTATATAGATTATTTTTTTGTGTGTACAGTCTATGAAGTTTAGTTTTCTCAACTTTATGGAGATATAATTGACATATAACAATGTGTAAGTTTAAGGTATACAATGTGATAATTTGACACAAATGTATATTGTGAAATTATTACCACAATGAGGTTAGTTAATGCCTCCATCACCTCACGTAATTACCATTTCTTTTTGTGGTGAGAACATTTAAGATTTCTCTTAAATTATTAACATATTAAAATAATATGAAAATATATAGTTTTTAATTAAAACATCACTCATCATACAGTGTCTTCAATAAATGGTGCTGGGAAAACTAAATATCCACATGGAAAAGAATGAAATTGGACCCTTACCTAACAACACATGCAAAAATGAACTCAAGATCCTGCTCTTAATTTTTGTTGGATATATATCCAGAAGTAGGATAATTGGATTATATAATTATTTTTTTAAATTCTAAATCATCTACACCATTTTACATTCCCACCAACAATACACAAAGGTTACAATTTCTCTGATTCCTCACCAACACTTGTTATTTTTTGTGTTTTCTTTTTTCTTAGTAACAATCTTAATGGATATGAGGTGGTATCTCAATGTAGTTTCATTTTGTATTAATGATTATTGATGTTGAGCACTTTTTCATGTTCTTACTGGCCATTTGTATATCAAATGTAAAAATTTCTGAACATCAAAAAAAGTAATCAGAGTGAAAAGGCAATCTATGGAATGAATAGGAGGAAATATTTATGAATCATACATCTGATAAGGGGTTAATATCCAGGATATATAAAGAATACCTACAACTCAACAACAAAAACCACCCAAACAACCCAATTTAAAAATGGGCAAGGGACTTGAATAGACATTTCTCCAAAGAAGATATACAAATGCCCCCAAAGTGTATGTGCATCCTTGTGCATAGTTGGAGGGAACATGCAGCCATTATAGAAAACAGTATGGAAGTTCCCCTAAAAAACTAAAAATAGAATTACTATATAATTCAGCAATTCCAATTCTGAATATATATCCAAAGGAATTGAAAACACGATCTCAAAGGGATATTGACACACCCATGTTCATAGTCAAGAAGTGGAAGCAACCCAAATATCCATCAATGAATGAATAAACAAAATGTGATATATACATAAAATAGAGTATTACTCAACCTTAAAAAGAATGAAATCCTGTCACATGGATGAATCTTGAGGACATTAAAAAAGACAAATACTGTATGAGTACACTTATATGAGCTATCTAAAGTGGTCAAACTCATGTAAACAAAAACTAGAATGGTAGTTGCTGGGAGCTGGGAGAACAAGAAATAGGGAGTTGTAGTTCAATGGGTATGGAGTTTCAGTTTTTCAAGATGAAAATGTTCTAGAGATCTGTTGTATAGCAATATGAATACAGTTAACACTACTGAATTGTACACATTTAAATGGTTAAGATGGCAAATTTTATGTTATTTTTTTTACCACTATTTAAAACATTCTAATACTTTCAAGTATTACAGGTTAGTTACATTCTTTGTCTCACATAATTACCATTCTGTTGTCATTGTATAGTTAAAACATTAAAATTGTACTCAATAGCAACTTTCTTTTTTTTTTTTTTTTCAACGTTTATTTATTTTTGGGACAGAGAGAGACAGAGCATGAACGGGGGAGGGGCAGAGAGAGAGGGAGACACAGAATCGGAAACAGGCTCCAGGCTCTGAGCCATCAGCCCAGAGCCCGACGCGGGGCTCGAACTCACGGACGGCGAGATCGTGACCTGGCTGAAGTCGGACGCTCAACCGACTGTGCCACCCAGGCGCCCCAATAGCAACTTTCAAATATACAATATACAATAAAGTATTGTCAGCTATAATCACTATACTGTACACGAGATCCTGAGAACTTATCATCTTATAACTGATGGTTCGTAATCTTTGTCCAATATCTCCCCATTTCTCCCACCTCTTAGCTCTTGTAAATTGCTGTTCTACCATCTTTTGCTATGAATCCATTGTTTTTAGATTCCACATATAAGTGACATCACAGAAATTGTCTTTCTCTGACTTATTTCACTTAGAATAATGGCTTCAAGGTCCACCCATGTTATCACAAATGCCATGATTTTCTTATTTCCATGGCCTAATAATATTCTATTATGTGGAATTCAATACATCACATCTTCTTTATTCATCTGTAGACAGACAATTAGGTTGTTTCCATAGTTTGGCTGTTGTGAACAGCGCTGTAATGAACATGGGAGTGCAGATATCGCCTTAAGATCCTAATTTCATTTCCTTTAAATATATACCCAGAAGTGAGATTGCTAGATCATATATATGATAGTTCTATTTTTATTTATTTATTTATTTACTTTGAGGAACCTCCATGCTGTTTTTTATCGTGGCTGCACTGATTTACATTCCCATCAATGGTGTACAAGGGTTCCCTTTTCTCTACATACTTGACAGCAATTCTTATCCCTTGTGTTTTTTTTTTATTATGAAATTTATTGTCAAATTGGTTTCCATACAACACCCAGTGCTCATCCCAACAGGTGCCCTCCTCAATGCCCATCACCCACTTTCCCCTCCTTCCCACCCCCCATCAACCCTCAGTTTATTCTCAGTTTTTAAGAGTCCCTTGTGTTTTTAATAACCATTCTAACAGGTGTAAGATAATATCTCATAGTGGTTTTGATTTACATTTTCCTGATGATTAATGATGTTGAACACATTTTCATGGATATGTTGACCATTTGTACGTTTTCTTTGGAAAAATGTCTATTAAGCTCCTCTCTCTATTTTGTAATCAGGATTTTTTCTATTTCTGTGAAAAATGACATTGGGATTTTGATACGGATTTTATTGAATGTATAGACACCCAAAGCTTTGGGTAGTATGGACATTTTAATAATATGAATCATTCTGATCCATAAACATGGGCTATCTTTTCATTTGTTTGTGTTTTCTTCTGTTTCTTTCATTAGTTTTCAGTGTACAGATTTTTCACCTCCTTGAAAAATGTATTCCTAAATATCTTATTTTTTTGGATCTTATTGTGAATGGAATTGTTTTCATTATTTCTTTTTCAGATGTTTTCTTAGTGTACAAAAGCAATAGATTTCTGTATGCTGATTTTGTATCCTTACAACTTCACTAAATTAATTAATTTGTTCTATCAGTTTTTTGGGGGGCTCTTTAGGGTTTTCTATATATAAAATCATATCATCTGTAAACAAAGACAATTTTACTTCTACCTTTCTTAACTGGGTGGCTTTTAGGTTTTTTTTTCTTGCCTAATTGTTCTGTTTAAGACTTCCAATATGATGTTAAATAAGGATGGTGAGTGTAGGCATGCTTATCTTATTCCTGATCTTAAAGAAAAAGCTTTCAACCTTTCACCATTGAGTATGATGTTGGGTGTGGGTTTATCATACATGGCCTTTATTGTGTTGAGACCTGTATTTTCTATAATCAACTTGTTAAGGGTCTTTATCATAAAGAGATGTTTAATTTTGTGATTTTTTGCATATATTGGGATGCTCATATGATTTTTATTTTTCATTTTATTTATGTGGTGTATCACATTTATTGATTTGCATATGTTGAACCATCTTGCATCACAGCTATAAATCCAACTTCATCATGGTGTATGAACCTTTTAATGTGCTGTTGAATTCAGATTGCTAGTATTCTTTTTTAACGTTTTTGCATCCATGTTAATCAGGGATATTGGTCTGTAATTTTCTTTTCTTGTGATATCCTTGTCTGGCTTTGATGTTGTAATAATGGAAAAACCTAATGTTTCTACCTCTGTATAAGGAAAAACCCAGCTCTTCCCAACAGTATTTCTTTCCTCTGAGTCACCTTTACTACTAACACAAAACACTTCATTTCTGGTCACCAAATGTGTGGAAGTATTTCCCTATACCACCAAGAAATTTTTAGACACCAGCAAAGAGTCCAAGAATTCAACTCAATTCTGACACTATTTGCTTGGAGATAGCATCATATTCCACTGGTTAAAAGTTCAGTCCTACAAGACTCCCTCCTTCACCAATTCAAATGCCATTTGCAAGTCCAGGTTATCACCTTTGCTTCTGATCAACATACTATATATAGATTGGAGGCTTCAGTGATCTTTTCCTTGTGTTTTACTAATTTGCTAGTGTGGCTCACAAAACTCATAGAATTTTACTTAATAGATCATCAGTTTATTGTAAAATGATATAACCCAGGAACAGCCAAATAGAAGAGATATATAGGGCAAGGTATGGAAAAAGTGTATGCCACTCTCCCAGCACTACCACATGTGCACCAAACTGGAAGATGTCAGAACCCTGTACTTTTGGGATTTTATGGAGGCTCCATCGTGTAAGCATGATTGATCATGAACTCTATTTTCAGCCCTTCTCTCATCTCAAGAGAATGAGGTAGGAATGAAAATTCTTAGTTTCTATTCATGGCTTGGTCTTTCCAGTGACCAGCCCTCACCTAGAAGCCATCCAGCAGCCTGCCCAGAGCTGCCTCATTAGAACAAAAAAACACTCCTATTACCCTGGAAATTATGAGTTTCAGGAGCTCTGTGAGAGGAACTGGGGTCAAAGACCAAATATTAGAACAAATGATGTTCCTTGTGCTCTTATCACTTAGGAAATTACAAGGGTTTCAGGAGCTCTGCATCAGGAACCAGAGGCAGAGACCAATATATATGTTTCTATTATCTCATAGATGTTAAGATAATGATGGACTTGTAACATAGTTTGGGAGTTTTCCTTCTTCTTTTTTCTTCATTTTTTTTGGGAAGAGTTTGAGAAGGATTGACATTAATTCTGCTTTAAATGTTTGCTAGAATACACCAGTGAAACCATATCGTCCTGGGCTTTTCTGTGTTGGGAGGTGTTTACTAATTCAATTGCCTCATTTGTTATTGTTCATTCAGACTTTCTATCTCTTAGTGTTTCAGTCTTGGTAGGATTTTTCCTTTTGATTTGTTTCTGTTTTTATTTAAATTCCAGTTAGTTAACATACAGTGTAATATTACTTTCAGGTGTACAAAACAGTGATTCAACATTTTCATGCAACACCTGGTGCTCATCACTATAAGTACACTCTTTAATCCCCATCACCTATTTAACCCATCCCCAAATCTGCTTCCCATCTGGTAACTATCAGTTTGTTCTCTATAGTTAAGAGTCAGTTTCTTGATTTGTTTCTCTCTCTCTCTCTCTCTTTGTTACCCTTTGCTCATTTGTTGTTTCTTAAATTGCATGTATGAATGAAATCATATGCTGTCTTTCTCTAATTTCACTTAGCAGAATACTCTCAGGCTTCAGACACATCATTACAAATGGCAAGAATTCATTCTTCCTTATGACTAATATTCGATTTTATACACACACACACACACACACACACACACACACACACATATACCATATCTTCTTTATCCATTCATCAACTGATGGACATGTGGGTTGCTTCATTATGTTCGCTATTATAGATAATGCTGCTATAAATACTGGAGTGCGTGTAATCCTTTGAAATAGTATTTTTGTATTCTTTGGGTAAATACCTAGTAGTGCAATTGCTGGATTGTAGGGTCGTTCTGCTTTTAACATTTTGAGGAGCCTCCATACTGTTTTCAAGTTGCTGCACCAGTTTGCATTCACACCAAGACTGCAAGAGGGTTCCCCTTTTTCCGCATACTCACCAATACCTGTTGTTTCTTTTATTATTGATTTTAGCCATTCTGACAGGTGTGAGGTGATATCTCATTGGAGTTTTGATTTGTGTTTCCCTGATGATGAGTGAGGTTGAGCAAATTTTCATATGTCTGTTGGCCATCATATGTCTTTTTTAGAAAAATATCTATTCATATCTTTGCTGATTTTTTAAATTGGATTATTTGTTTTTTGAGTGTTGATTTGTATAAGTTCTTTATATATCTTGGATACTAGCCCTTTATCAGATATTTCATTAGTAAATATTTTCTCCCATTCCATAAGTTGCTTTATACTTTTGTTGATTGTTTCCTTCACTGTGCAGAAAGCTTTTTATTTTAAAATAGTCTGAATTATTTATTTTTGCTTTTGTTTTCATTGCCTTGGGAATTTAGAAAGAATTTCCATAAATAATATAGCTGATGTCTAAGAGGTTACCGTCTGTGTTCTCTTCTAGGATTTTTAGGGTTTCAGGTCTCATATATAAGACTTTAATCAATTTTGAATTTATTTTTGTGTATAGGGTCAGAAAGTGGTCCACTTTCATTTTTCTGCATGTTTCTATTCAGTTTTCTCAACTCCATTTGTTGAAGAGACTGTCTTTTTACCATTGGATATTCTTTCCTGCTTTGTTGAAGATTAATTGACTGTATTGTCATGAGTACATTTCTGAGTTTTCTAATCTGTTCCATTGATGTAAGTGTCTATTTTTGTGCCAGCACCATACCGTTTTGCTCACTACAGCTTTATTTTTTTGAGGTAGATATTCGGGTTTATTTTACTTTATTTTATTTTTGATGTACATCCAAATTAGCGTAAGGTGCAACATTGATTTCAGGAGTAGATTCCTTAGTTCCCCTTACCCATTTAGCACATCCCCCTCCAACACCCCCCTCCAGTAACCCTCTGTTTGTTCTCCATATTTATGAGCCTCTTATGTTTTGCTCTCCTCCCTGTTTTTATATTATTTTTGTTTCCCTTCCCTTATGTTCATCCGTTTTGTCTCTTAAAGTCCTCATATGAGTGAAGTCATATGGTACTTGTCTTTCACTGACTAATTTCACTTAGCATAATACCCTCCAGTTCCATCCACATAGTTGCAAATGGCAAGATTTCATTCCTTTTGATTGCCGAGTAATAATCCATTGTATATATATACCACATCTTCTTTATCCATTCATCCATCGATGGACATTTGTGCTCTTTCCATACTTGGGCTATTGTTGATAGCGCTGCTATAAACATTGGGGTGCATGTGTCCCTTCAGAACAGCACACCTGTATCCCTTGGGTAAATACCTAGTAGTGCAATTGCTGGGTCATAGGGCAATTCTATTTTTAGCTCTTTGAAGAACCTCCATACTGTTTTCCAGACTTGCTTTCCCACCAACAATGCAAAAGATATCCTCTTTCTACACATCCTTGCCAACATCTGTTTTTGCCTGAGTTGTTAATGTTAGCCATTCTGACAGGTGTAAGGTGGTATCTCATTGCGGTTTTGATTTGTATTTCCCTGATGATGAGTGATGTTGAGTATTTTTTCATGTGTCGGTTGGCCATCTGGATGTCTTCTTGGAGAAGTGTCTATTCATGTCTTTTTGCCCATTTCTTCACTGGATTATTTGTTTTTTGGGTGTTGAGTTTGATACGTTATTACTAGATTTTGGATAATAATTCTTTCTCTGCTATGTCGTTTGCAAACCTCTTCTCCCATTCTGTCAGTTGCGTTTTAGTCTTGGTGATTGTTTCCTTTGCTGTGCAGAAGCTTTTTATTTTGATGAGGTCCCAATCATTCATTTTTGCTTTTGTTTCCCTTGCCTCTGGAGACGTGTTGAGTAAGAAGCTGCTGTGGCCAAGATCAAAGAGGTTTTTGCTTGCTTTCTCCTCGAGGATTTTGATGGCTTCCTGTCTTTCATTGAGGTCTTCCCTCCATTTTGAGTTTATTTTTGTGTATGGTGTAAGAAAGTGGTCCAGGTTCATTCTTCTGCATGTCGCTGTCCAGTTTTCCCAGCACCACTTGCTGAAGAGACTTTATTTCATTGAATATTCCTTCCTGCTTTGTCATTGGATATTCTTTCCTGCTTTGTCAAAGATTAGTTGGCCATACGTTTGTGAGTCCATTTCAGGGTCCTCTATTCTGTTCCATTGATCTGAGTGTCTGTTCTTGTGCCAGTACCGAACTGTCTTGATGATTACAACATTGTAATACATCTTGAAGTCCAGGATTGTGATGCCTCCTGCTTTGGTTTCTTTTTCAAGATTGCTTTGGCTATTGGGAATCTTTTCTGGTTCCATACAAATTTTAGGATTGTTTGTTTTAGCTCTGGGAAGAATGCTGGTGTTATTTTGATAGGGATTGCACTGAATATGTAGATTGCTTTGGGTAGTATCAACATTTTAACAATATTTGTTCTTCCTATCCAGGAGCATGGAATCTTTTTCCATTTTTTGGTGTCGTCTTCAATTTCTTTGATAAGCTTTCTATAGTTTTCAGTGTATAGATTTTTCACCTCTTTGGTTAGATTCATTCCTAGGTATTTTGTGGTTTTTTTGTGCAACTGTAAATGGGATCGATTCCTTGATGTCTCTTTCTGTCACTTCATTGTTGGTGTATAGGAATGCAACCGATTTCTGTGCATTGATTTTATATCCTGCAACTTTGCTGAATTCATGAATCAATTCTAGCAGTTTTTTGGTGGAACCTTTTGGGTTTTCCATATAGAGTATCAGGTTATCTGCGAAGAGTGAAAGTTTGACCTCCTCCTGGCCAATTTGGATGCCTTTTATTTCTTTGTGTTGTCTGATTGCTGAGGCTAAGACTTCCAATACTATGTTGAATAACAGTGGTGAGAGTGGACATCCCTGTCTTGTTCCTGACCTTAGGGGGAAAGCTCTCAGTTTTTCCCCATTGAGGATGATAGTAGCGTTGGGTCGTTCATATATGGCTTTTATGATCTCGAGGTATGCTCCTTCTATCCCTACTTTCTTGAGGGTTTTTATCAAGAAAGAATGCTGTATTTTGTCAAATGCTTTCTCTGCATCTATTGAGAGGATCATATGGTTCTTGTCCTTTCTTTTATTGATGTGATGAATCATGTTAATTGTTTTGTGGATATTGAACCAGCCCTGCATCCCAGGTACAAATCCTGCTTAGTGCTGGTGAATAATTTTTTTAATGTATTATTGGATCCAGTTGGCTAATATCTTGTTGAGGATTTTTGCATCCGTGTTCATCAGGGAAATTGGTCTATAGTTCTCCTTTTTAGTGGGATCTTTGGTTTTGGAATCAAGGTAACGTTGGGTTCATAGAAAGAGTTTGGAAGTTTTCCTTCCATTTCTATTTTTTGGAACAGCTTCAAGAGAATAGGTGTTAACTCTTCCTTAAATGTTTGGTAGAATTCCCCTGGAAAGCCATCTGGCCCTGGACTCTCATGTTTTGGCAGACTTGTTATTACTAATTCGATTTCCTGGCTGGTTATGGGTCTTTTCAAATTTTCTATTTCTTCCTGTTTCAGTTTTGGTAGTGTATATGTTTCTAGGAATTTGTCCATTTCTTCCAGATTGCCCATTTGATTGGCATATAATTGCTCATAATATTCTCTTATTATTGTTTTTATTTCTGCTGTGTTGGTTGTGATCTCTTCTCTTTCATTCTTGATTTTATTTATTTGGGTCCTTTCCTTTTTTTGATCAAACTGGCTAGTGGTTTATCAATTTTGTTAATTCTTTCAAAGAACCAGCTTGTAGTTTCATTGATCTGTTCTACTGTTTTTTTTGTTTGTTTTTGTTTGGTTTGGTTTTGGTTTTCATAGCATTAATTTCTGGTCTAATCTTTGTTATTTCCTGTCTTTTGCTGGTTTGGGGTTTTATTTGCTGTTCTTTTTCCAGCTCTTTAAGGCGTAAGGTTAGGTTGTGTATCTGAGATCTTTCTTCCTTCTTTAGGAAGGCCTGGATTGTTATATACTTTCCTCTTATGACCACCTTTGCTGTGCCCCAGAGGTTTTGGGTTGTGGTGTTATCATTTTCGTTGACTTCCGTATACTTTTTAATTTCTTCTTTAACTGCTTGGTTAGCCCATTCATTCTTTAGTAAGATGTTCTTCAGTCTCCAAGTTTTTGTTACCTTTCCAAATTTTTTCTTGTGGTTGATTTCGAGTTTCATAGTGTTGTGGTCTGAAAATACACATGTTATGATCGCGATCTTTTTGTACTTACTTAGGGATGATTTGTGTCCCAGTATGTGGTCTATTCTGGAGAACGTTCCATGTGCACTGGAGAAGAATGTATATTCTGCTGCTCTAGGATGAAATGTTCTGAATATATTTGTTAAGTCCATCTGCTCCAGTGTGTCATTCAAAGCCATTGTTTCCTTGTTGATTTTCTGATTATATGATCTGTCCATTGCTGTAAGTGGGATGTTGAAATCCCTTACCGTATGGTATTATTACCAATGAGTTTCTTTATGTTTGTGATTGATTTATATATTTGGGTGTTGCCACATTTGGCACATAAATGTTTACAGTTGTTAGGTCTTCTTGGTGGATAGACTCAATCACGATATAATGCCCTTCTTCATCTCTTGTTACATCTTTATTTTAAAGTCTACATTGTCAGATATAAGTATGGCTACTCTGGCTTTCTTTTGTTGACCATTAGCATGATAGATTGTTCTCTGTCCCCTCAATTTCAATCTGAATGTGTCTTTAGGTCTAAAGTGTGTCTCTTGGAGCCAAAGCATAAGAGAGTCTTAAAAACTGAGAACAAACTGAGGGTTGATGGGGGGTGGGATGGAGGGGAGGGTGGGTGATGGGTATTGAGGAGGGCACCTTTTGGGATGAGCACTGGGTGTTGTATGGAAACCAATTTGACAATAAATTTCATATATTGAAAAAAAATAAAGTGTGTCTCTTGTATGGCTTATTTCACGTAGCATCACACTCTCTAGTTCCATCCACGTTGCTACAAAGGGCCATATATCATTCTTTTCATTGCCACGTAGTACTCCATTGTGTATATAAACCACAATTTCTTTATCCATTCATCAGTTGATGGACATTTAGGCTTTTTCCACAATTTGGCTATTGTTGACAGTGCAGCTATAAACATTGGGGTACAAGTGCCCCTATGCATCAGTACTCCTGTATCCCTTGGGTAAATTCCTAGCAGTGCTACTGCTGGGTCATAGGGTAGGTCTATTTTTAATTTTTTGAGGAACCTCTTGTAAACAGCTTATAGATGGATCTTGTTTTCTTATCCATTCTGTTACCCTATGTCTTTTGATTGGAGCATTGAGTCCATTGACATTTAGAGTGAGTACTGAAAGATATGAATTTATTGTCATTATGTTACTTGTAAAGTTGGAGTTTCTGGTGATGTTCTCTGGTCCTTTCTAGTCTTTGTTGCTTTTGGTATGTATGTATGTATGTATGTATGTATGTATGTAGTCTTTTCTCCCCTCCCCTTAAAATTTCTTGCAGGGCTGGTTTAGTGGTCACAAATTCCTTTAATTTTTATTTGTCTAGGAAACTTTTAATCTCTCCTTCTATTTTGAATGACAGCCTTGCTGGATAAAGAATTCTTGGCTGCACATTTTTCTGATTCAGCACATTGAATATATCTTGCTACTCCTTTCTGGCCTGCCAAGTTTCCGTGGATAGGTCTGCTGTAAATCTGATATGTCTTCCCTTGTAGGTTAAGGACTTTTTTCCCTTGCTACTTTCATGATTGTTTCCTTGCCTGAGTATTTTGTGAATTTGACTATGATATGCATTGTTGATGGTCGTTTTTTCCTGAATCTAATGGGTGTCCTCTGTGCTTCCTGGATTTTGATGTCTGTGTCTTTCCCCAGGTTAGGAAAGTTTTCCATTGTGATTTACTCACATAATCCTTCTACCCCTTTTTTTCTCTCTTCTTCTTCAGGTACCCCTATGATTCTCATGTTGTTCCTTTTTAATGAGTCACTGATTTCTCTAATTCTTAAATCGTGCTCTTTTGCCTTAGTCTCCCGCTTTTTTTTTCTGCTTCATTATTCTCCAGGAGATTGTTCTCTATATCACTGATTCTCTGTTCTGCTTCATCCATCCTTGCCATCGTGGCATTCATTTGAGATTGCAGCTCAGTTATATGATTTTTTATTTCATTCTGACTAGCTTTTACTTCTTTTATCTTCACAGAAAGAGATTCTAATCTATTTTTAACTCCAGCTAGTATTATTATTAGAATGATTCTAAATTTGGTTCAGACATCTTGCTTGTATCTGTGTTGGTTAAGTCTGGCTGTCGTTTCTTCCTGCTCCTTCTTTTGGGATGAAATCCTTTGTTGTCATTTTGAAGCGAGAAAAGGAATTTTTGAGGTAAAAAATTAATTAAAATTAAAAAAATTAAAATTAAAAAATGAAAGACAACAAACACAAAAAAAATCAAATAAATGATGCTAGAGCTTAGGAGTGTTTTCACCTGGGTGTTGAAAGGGGCTTGATAGATTAGAGACAAAAGAGAAAGTAAAAAAGAAAAAAAGGAAATCACTTGAAAATTTGAAAAAATGAATACATTGAAATAGAATAAAATGAAATGATGGAAATGATATAGAATTTGAAAAAAATTATACAAAAGTAAAAATATAGTAGAAAAAATTAAAGAAACTATTTTAATAAAAATTAAAAATAAAAATATTTTTTTCTCTTTCTGTATTCAAGAAAAAAAAAAAGAAACAAAAAAGAGCAAAAAAAAAAGAAAAAAAAGAAAAATGAATAGATGGACCAGTGAACAGACTGAAATACGATTAAAATTACTTCATTTTTCCCTAGAGGTCAAACTATGAAGCACCTTATAGTCCGTAAACTAAGCACATGGAGAGACTTGTGTTCCTGAAGAGCGAGGTTGGTCCATTCGGGTGGGACTTAGTATAATGGCTCCATTCTCTACTAGATGGCATTGCTTAGCTTACTGGGCTGGATTGTTGTGGTGCTTGTAGGTGTGTATGTGCATGTGTGGGAGTGGTGAAAATGGCATCAGCCAGCTACCCAGTCTCTAGTATCCGAACTCTGTTCTCCCCGATCAGTAATTGCACACCCATCCTTTGTGGCTTTCATCAACTCCCCGCTTTTATACTGTCTGCGACCAAGCTCCTGGCAGCATCTCCCTCCTGAGTTTTATCTCAGATGGGGCTGTTTCCCGACCCCGTACTGCTGAGGGACTGTGTCTTTGACCCGTTCTGCCCCTCTGCGGGAGGGTCTCACCAAGCAATGGCTGGGTGCCAGCTGCACCCAGGAACATTCAGGGGACATCCTGTTGCCGATGCCCGGAGACTGCAGCTGAGTTCCAGTCTGCCCTAGAAAAAGTTCGCGCAATTGTGTGGCAGCAGCGTTTCAGGGATTATGGCAAATCACAAGACGCATCTGGCACCAGGCTTCACCCCCAACAATCTTGTTCTAGCACCAGTGAATGTGGTTGTTCCCTGGGTCCACTGGGGCCTTTGCCTTTTGGGGAGCCACACAGCCTCTACAAGATGTCCTCCCAGCAAGGGAAATGCCTCTCCTGGTGTGGCCTAAAGAACCACAGACTTCACTCTGCTCCTGGGGATTCACCCTTCCCACCAGAGAACCACCAGGTATCAAGCTGTGGAGTTTCAGACACTGCGCTCCCCCTGTTTATAGAGTCTTAATGGAATTTAAACCCTCTCCTTTCTCTCTTTTTAGTTCATTCCTTGTGGCTGTATCTACTTTTCCACTTTCTCTCCAGCTGCTTTTGGGGGAGGGTGCTTTTTGTGTATTCTCGCCCCCATCTCCGTCCTCTCTCCACAAGCGAAAACAGCTCCCTGCCCTTCGTTGTTTCTCTCTCCCCCAGTTCATCCCTCTGTGCCACCTACCTGCTGAGTTGTGTGGTTCAGATTGTGAAGATTGTTGTATTAATCCTCAAATGAGTTTTCTAGGTGTGCAGGATGGTTTGGTGTTGATCTGGCTGTATTTCATGGATGCGAAACACAAAAAGCTTCCATGCTGTTCTGCCATCTTGGCTCCTCCCCCTGATTTTTAGTTTTATATCATTGTGGTCAGAAAAGATAGTTGGTATGATTTTAATCTTCTTAAATTAGCTGAGACTTGTTTTGCGACCTATCATGTAATCTATCATGGAGAATATTTCATATGCACTTGAGAAGAATGTGTACTCTGGTGCTGTTAAATGGAATGTTCTGTTTATGCCTGTTAGATCCATTTTGTCCAAAATGTGGTTCATGTACATTTCCTTATTGATTTTTTTTTGTCTGGACTTCTATCCATTGTTGAAAGTGCGGTATTGATGTCTTCTACTGTTATTGTATTTTTGTCTATTACTCCCTTTAGGATCTGTTAGTATTTGCTTAATAAATTTAGGTGCTCTGATGTTGAGTGCAAATATATTTATGATTGTTATATTTTCTTGATGCATTTACCCCCTTATTATATAATTACAATTTTTGTCTCTTTTTATTACCATTTTTGGCTTAATGTCTGTTTTGTCTATTATAAGTACAAAAATTCCTCTTCTCTTTAGTTTCCATTCACATGGACTCTTGTTTGCAATCCTTTCATCTTGAACTTATAATATGTCCTTAAAAACTGAAGTGAGTGTCTTGTAGGCAGCATGTAATTTGGGTCTTGTTTCTTTTTTTAAATCTGTCCAGCCACTCTATGCCTTTTATTGGATAATTCAATCCATTTAATGTTTACTAGAATTCTTGGTAACTAAGGACTTACTAACCTTATTAATTTTTTTCTGGCTGTTTTGTAGTGCTTTGTTTCTTTTTTCCTCTATTGTTGTCTTCTTTTGTGAATTGATGATTTCCTTTCCTAGTATGCTTTGACACCCTTGGCTTTTATGAATCTATACTTGGTTTTTGTTTTGTGGTTACTATGAGACTTACACAAACTATCATATATATATATCATATATATATATATAGACATATTTCTATTTTATGTTGATAGGAATTTAATTTCAGTCATATATACAAAAACCCTAATCTTTTACTCCCCCTTTAATGTTTTTGATGTCTCTATATCATTTTGTATTGTGTATCCATTAACAAATTGTTTAGCTACAGGTAATTTTAATACATTTTTATATTAACCTTTATACTAGAGTTAAGTTAACACACTGCCATATTACAGTATTAGAGTATTCTAATCTGACTAATCTGACTATATGCTTACCTTTACCAGTATGTTGTATATTTTCAAAAGTGTTCATGTTACCAATGAACATCCTTTTATTTCAGCTTGAAGAACTCTTTCCACTTTTTCTACTTTAATTTCTTAAGGACAACTTTGTGTGTAAAGTGTTCTTGGTTGGCAGTTTCTTTCAGCACTTTAAATATATCATCCCATTTTGTCCTGGTCTGCAAGTTCTCCACTGAGAAATCTACTGATAGCATTATGATGATTCCATCACAAGAGAAAAATTTTTTTTTGTCGTTGATTTTAAAATTCTGGATTTGATTTTAGTTTTATTATTATGTGTCTTGGAGAAGATCATTTTGGGTTGAAAATTTGAGGCGACCCATTATATTGATAAATGTGGTTATCCAAATCTCTCTCCAGGTTTGAGGAGTTCTCAGCCATTGTTTCTTTAAATAACATTTATACCCCCTTTTCCTTCCACTCTTCTCTTTCTGGTACTCCAGTGTTGCATACATTATTTCTCTTGATGGTGTCCTATAAGTCCCATAGGCTTTCTTCATTTATTTTCATTATTTTTTTCTTTTTGTTCCTACAATTGGATAATTTCAATTGATTTGTCTTGTAACTCACCAATTCTTTGTTCTGTTTGGTCTAGACTGGTGTTGAACCTTTCTATTAAATTATTTAGCTCACTCATTGTATTCTTCAGCTCCAAAATTTCTGGTTAGGTATTTAAAAAATTTTTTTAATGTTTATTTATTATTGAGAGAGAGAGAGAGAGAGAGACAGAGCATGAACATGGGAGGGGCAAAGGAGCAAGGGAGACACAGAATCTGAAGCAAGCTCCAGGCTCTGAGCTCTCAGCACAGAGCCTTATGTGGGGCTCAAACTCACAAACCATGAGATCATGATAAATTCCTATTGCTCGGTAATAGTGTAATTTTTTGAGGAACTTCCACATTATTTTCCAAAATGGCTGCACCAGTTTGCATTACCACCAACAGTGCAAGTGGGTTCCCACTTCTCCATGTCCTTGCCAATATCTGTTCTGTCCTGAGTTGTTAATTTTAGCCACTCTGACTGGTGTGAGGTAGTATCTCAGTGTGGTTTTGATTTGTATTTCCCTGATCATGAGTGATGTTGAGCATTTTTTGATGTGTCTGTGGCCATCCGGATGTCTTCTTTGGAAAAGAGTCTATTCTTCTGCCCATTTCTTCACTGGATTATTTGTTTTTCAGATGTTGAGTTTGGTAATTTCTTTATAGAGTTTGGATACTAACCCTTTATGAGATATGCCATTTGCAAATACCTTCTCCCATTCCATCTGTTGCCTTTTAGCTTTCTTGATTGTTTCCTTTGCATTGTACAAACTTTTTGTCTTGGTGAGGTCCCAATAGTTCATTTTTGCTTTTTTTTCCCCCTTGCCTTCAGAGCCGTGCCAAATAAGAAGATGCTGCAGCTGAGATCAAAGAGGTTGTGGCCTGTTTTCTCCTCTAGGGTTTTGATGGCTTCCTGTCTTATATTTAGGTCTTTCATCCATTTTGAGTTTGTTTTTGTGTATGGTGTAAAAAAATGGTCTAGGTTCATTCTTTTGCATGTTGCTGTCCAGTTTTCCCAGCACCATTTGTTAAAGAGACTTTTTTTTCCATTGGATACTCTTTCTTGCTTTGTCAAAGATTGGTTGGCCATACTTTTGTGGGTCCAATTCTTAGCTCTCTATTCTATTCCATTGGTCTATGTGTCTGTTTTTGCGCCAATACCATGCTGTCTTGATGATTACAACTTTGTAGTAGAGGCTCAAGTCTGGGATTGTGATGCCTCCCAATTTGGTTTTCTTTTTCAACACTATTTTGGCTATTCAGGGCCTTTGAGGTTCCATACAAATTTTAGGATTGTTTGTTCTAGTGTTGAGAATAATGCTGGTGCAATTTTGATTGGGATTGCATTGACTGTATAGATTGCTTTGGGTAGTATTGATATTTTAACAATATTTATTATTACAATCCATGAGCATGGAATGTTTTTCCATTTCTTTGTGTCTTCTTCAATATCTTTCATAAGTTTTCTATAGTTTCTGCATACAGATCTTTTACATCTTTGGTTAGGTTTATTCCAAGCTATTTTATGTTTCTGGGTTCAGTCAAAAAGGGGATTGATTTCTTGATTTCTCTTTCTGTTGCTTAATTATTGGTGTATAGAAATGAAACTGATTTCTGTAAATTGATTTTGTATCCTGAAACTTTGCTAAATTCATGTATCCTTTCTAGCAGCTTTTTAGTGGAATCTTTCGAGTTTTCCATGTAGAGTATCATGTTATCTGCAAAAAGTGGAAGTTTGACTTCTTTGCCAGTTTGGATTCCTTTTATTTCATTTTGATGTCTAATTGCTGAGACTAGGACTTCCAACACTATGTTAGACAACAGTGGTGACAGTGGACATCCCTACTGTGTTCCTGATCTCAGGACGAAAGCTCTCAGTTTTTCCCCATTAAGGATGATATTAGCTGTGGGCTTTTGATATATGGATTATGATGTTAAGATATGTTCCCTCTATCCAGACTTTCTTGAGGGTTTTTATTAAGAAGGTTGCTGTATTTTGTCAAATTCTTTTTCTGCATCTATTGACAGGTTCATATGGTTCTTATCCTTTCTGTTATTAATGTGATTGTATCACATTGATTGATTTGCTACTATTGAATCAGCCCAGTGGGAATGAATCCCACTTGATCATGGTGAATAATTCTTTTTATACACTGTTGAATTTTATTGGCCAGTATTTTGCTGAGAATTTTTGCATCTAGTTTCCTCAGGAATATGGGACTGTGATTCTTTTTATTGGGGTTATTGTCTGGTTTTGTAACCAGGGTAATGTTGGATTTGTAGAATGAGTCTGGACGTTTTCGTTCCATTTCTATTTCTTGGAACAGCTTGAGAAGGCTAGGTATTAACTCTGATTTAAATGCCTGGTAGAGGTTGGAGAGGAGGAAGATGCCCGTGTAGGAAGATGCTGGGCTCACTGCGTCCTGCTGATCAGTTAGATTCCAACCACACCTGCCTAAATAACCCAGAAAACCACCAGAAGACTAGCGGAATGGATTCTCTGGAGCCAAGCGTAGATGAGAGGCTCACAGAAGAGAGTAGGAAGGGTGGAGAGGAGGTGCGCACTACACGGACTGGTGAGAGGGAGTTGGGGCAGAGGGGCAGCCCGCCGGCAAAGCAGAGCCCCTGAGTCTGGCTTGCAAAAATGGAGGGGCAGTACTGTGTTCAGAGAGCAAGCGGGACTTAACACCTGGAAGGTTATAAGTTAACAGCTCTGCTTGCAGAGCAGGAGGGCTGGAGGACAATGGGAGGGAGAGTTGTTGAGCCCCGGACGACAGAGCTCAGCTTGGTGGGGAACAAAGGCACTTGCCAGTGCCATCTCTCTCACCCATCCCCCAGCCAAAATCCCAAAGGGAACCAGTTCCTGTCAGGGAACTTGCTTGCACCACGCAAACACCAAAGGCTGTGCTTCTGTGGATCCATCCCTCCGGCGGCGGGTCTGACTCACTCTTAGTGCTGCAGGGCCCCTCTGAAGTGGATCACTGAAGGAAAAGTGAGCTGAGCCTGCCCCTCCCGCCCCTGTGCACCTTGCTGATCCACCACAGCTAATACACCAGATCCCCAGCACCACAAGCCTGGCAGTGTGCAAGTAGCCCAGACAGGCCACGCCACCCAACAGTGAATCCCGCCCCTAGGAGAGGGGAAGAGAAGGTACACACCAGTCTGACTGTGGCCCCAGTCGTGGGCTGGGGAAAGATATCAGGTCTGACTGTGGCCCTGCCCACCAACACAAGTTATTCAAGACAGCACAGGGGAAGTGCCCCGCAGTTCCACACCACTCCAGGGACTATCCAAAATGATGAAACGGAAGAATTCTCCTCAAAAGAATCTCCAGGAAATAACGACAGCTAACAAACTGATCAAAAAGGATTTAAACAATATAACAGAAAGTGAATTTAGAATAATAGTCATAAAATTAATCGCAGGGCTTGAAAACAGTATAAAGGACAGCAGAGAATCTCTTGCTACAGAGATCCAGGGACTAAGGAACAGCCAAGAGGAGCTAAAAAATGCTATAATTGAGCTGCAAAATAAAACGGAGACAAATACGTTGAAGAGGCAGAGGAGAGAATAGGTGAACTGGAAGATAAAATCATGGAAAAAGAGGAAGCTGAGAAAGAGAGATAAAAAATCCAGGAGTATGAGGGGGAAAATTAGAGAACTAAGTGATGCACTGAAGAGAAATAATCTATGCATAATTGGTATTCCAGAGAAGGAAGAGAGAGGGAAAGGTGCTGAAGGTGTACTTGAAGAAATAATAGCTGAGAACTTCCCTGATCTGGGGAAGGAAAAAGGCATTGAAATCCAAGAGGCACAGAGAACTCCCTTCAGACGTAACTTGAATCGATCTTTTGCATGACATATAGAGAAACTGGCAAATACAAGGATAAAGAGAAAATTCTGAAAGCAGCTAGGGATAAACGTGCTGTAACATATAAAGGGAGACGGAAAAGACTCATGACGGATCTCTCTACTGAAACGTGGCAGGCCAGAAAGGAATGGCAGGAAATCTTCAATGAGATGAACAGAAAAAATATGCAGCTGAGAATCCTCTATCCAGCAAATCTGTCATTTAGAATAGAAGGAGAGATAAAGGTCTTCCCAAACAAACAAAAACTGAAGGAATTCGTCACCACTAAACCAGCCCTACAAGAGATCCTAAGGGGGATCCTGTGAGACAAAGTACCAGAGACATCGCTACAAGCATGAAACCTACAGACATCACAGTTACTCTAAACTCATATCTTTCTATAATAACACTGAATGTAAATGGACTAAATGCGCCAACCAAGATACATAGGGTATCAGAATGGATAAAAAAAACAAGGCCCAACTATTTGGTGTCTACAAGAGACTCATTTTAGACCCGAGCACACCTTCAGATTGAAAGTGAGGGGATGGAGAACTATTTATCATGCTACTGGAAATCTAAAGAAAGCTGGAGTAGCCATCCTTATATCAGACAAACTAGACTTTAAATTAAAGGCTGTAAGAAGAGATGAAGAAGGGCATTATATAATAATTACAGGGTCTATCCATCAGGAAGAGTTAACAATTATAAATGTCTATGCACCAAATACGGGAGCCCCCAAATATATAAAACAATTACTAACAAACGTAAGCAGCCTTATTGATAAGAATGTGGTAAATGCAGGGGACTTTAACACTCCACTTACAGAAATGGATAGATTATCTAGACACATGGTCAATAAAGAAACAAGGACCCTGAATGATACATTGGATCAGATAGACTTGACAGATATATTTAGAACTCTGCATGCCAAAGCAACAGAATATACTTTCTCCTCGAGTGCACATGGAACATTCTCCAAGATATCACATAGTGGGTCACAAAACAACCCTTCAAAAGTATACAAGAATTGAGGTCATACCATGCATACTTTCAGACCACAATGCTATGAAGCTTGAAATCAACCACAGGAAAAAGTCTGGAAAACCTCCAAAAGCATGGAGGTTAAAGAACACTCTACTAAAGAATGAATGGGTCAACCAGGCAATTAGAGAAGAAATTAAAAAATATATGGAAACAAATGAAAATGAAAATACAACAATCCAAACACTTTGGGATGCAGCAAAGGCAGTCCTAAGAAGAAAATACATTGCACCCAGGCCTATCTCAAGAAACAAGAAAAATCCTAAATACAAAATCTACCAGCACACCTAAAGGAAATGGAAGCAGAAGAGCAAAGACACCCTAAACCCAGCAGAAGAAGAGAAATAATAAAGATCAGAGAAGAAATAAACAATATAGAATCTAAAAAAACCTGTAGAGCAGATCAATGAAACCAAGAGTTGGTTTTTTGAAAAAATAAACACAATTGATAAACCTCTAGCCAGGCTTCTCAAAAAGAAAAGGGAGATGACCCAAATAGATAAAATCATGAATGAAAATGGAATTATTACAACCAATCCCTCAGAAATAGAAGCAACTATCAGGGAAGCCTATGAAAAATTATATGCCAACAAACTGGACAACCTGGAAGAAATGGACAAATTCGTAACACCCACACACTTCCAAAACTCAATCAGGAGGAAATAGAAAGCTTGAACAGACCCATAACCAGTGAAGAAATTGAATCAGTTATCAAAAATCTCCCAACAGATAAGAGTCCAGGACCAGACGGCTTCCCAGGGGAGGTCTACCAGACGTTTAAAGCAGAGATAATACCTTTTCTTCTCAAGCTATTCCAAAATAGAAAGGGAAGGAAAACTTCCAGACTCATACTATGAAGCCAACATTACTTTGATTCTTAAACCAGACAGAAACCCAGTAAAAAAAGAGAACTACAGGCCAATATCCCTGGTGAATATGGATGCAAAAATTCTCAATAAGATACTAGCAAATTGAATTCAACAGCATATAAAAAGAATGATTCACCATGATCAAGTGGGATTCATTCCTGGGATGCAGGCCGGGTTCAACATTGTCAAATCAATCAACATGGTACGTGACATTAATAAAAGAAAAGAACCATATGATCCTGTCAATGGATGCAGAAAAATCATTTGACAAATTTCAGCATCCTTTCTTAATAAAAACTCTCGAGAAAGTCGGGATAGAAGGAACATACTTAAACATCATAAAAGCCATTTATGAAAAGCCCACAGCTAACATCATTCTCAATGGGGAAAAACGGAGAGCTTTTTCCCTGAGATCAGGAACACGACAGGGATGTCCACTCTCACCGCTGTTGTTTCACATAGTGTTGGAAGTTCTAGCATCAGCAATCACACAAGAAAAGGAAGTCAAAGGCATCAAAATTGGCAAAGATGAAGTTAAGCTTTCACTTTTTGCAGATGACATGGTATTATATATGGAAAAGCCGGTAGACTCCACCAAAAGTCTCCTAGAACTGATACATGAATTCAGCAAAGTTGCAGTATAGAAATCAGTGTACAGAAATCAGTTGCATTCTTATGCACTAATAATGAAGCAACAGAAAGACAAATAAAGAAACTGATCCCATTCACAATTGCACCAAGAAGCATAAAATACCTAGGAATAAATCTAACCAAAGATGTAAAAGATCTGTATGCTGAAAACTATAGAAAGCTTATGAAGGAAATTGAAGAAGATATAAAGAAATGGAAAAACATTCCGTGCTCATGGAGTGGAAGAATAAATATTGTCAAAATGTCAATACTACCCAAAGCTATCTACACATTCAATGCAATCCCAATCAAAATTGCACCAGCATTCTTCTCAAAGCTAGAACAAGGATCCTAAAATTCATATGGAACCACAAAAGGCCCCGAATAGCCAAAGTAATATTGAAGAGGAAGACCATAGCGGGGGGTATCACAATCCCAGACTTTAGCCTCTACTGCCAAGCTGTAATCATGAAGACAGCATGGTAATGGCACAAAAACAGACACATAGACCAAAGGAATAGAATAGAAACCCCAGAACTAGACCCACAAAAGTATGGCCAACTAATCTTTGACAAAGCAGGAAAGAATATCCAATGGAAAAAAGACAGTCTCTTTCACAAATGGTGCTGCAAGAACTGGACAGCAACATGCAGAAGGTTGAAACTAGACCACTTTCTCACACCATTCACAAAAATAAACTCAAAATGGATAAAGGACCTGAATGTGAGACAGGAAACCATCAAAACCCTAGAGGAGAAAGCAGGAAAAGACCTCTCTGTCCTCAGCCGTAGCAATTTCTTACTTGACACATCCCTAAAGGCAAGGGAATTAAAAGCAAAAATGAACTATTGGGACCTCATGAAGATAAAAAGCTTCTGCACAGCAAAGGAAATCAACAAAACTAACAGGCAACCAACGGAATGGAAAAGATATTTGCAAATGACATATCGGACAAAGGGCTAGTATCCAAAATCTATAAAGAACTGACCAAACTCCCCACCCGATAAACAAATAATCCAGTGAAGAAGTGGGCAGAAAACATGAATAGACACTTCTCTAAAGAAGACATCCAGATGGCCAACAGACACATGAAAAGATGCTCAACGTCGCTTGTCATCAGGGAAATACAAATCAAAACCACACTCAGATATCACCTCACACCAGTCAGAGTGGCCAAAATGAACAAATCAAGAGACTATAGATGCTGGCATGGATGTGGAGAAAAGGGAACCCTCTTGCACTGTTGGTGGGCATGCAAACTGGTGCAGCCGCTCTGGAAAACAGTGTGGAGGTTCCTCAAAAAATTAAAAATAGACCTACCCTATGACCCAGCAATAGCACTGCTAGGAATTTATCCAAGGGATAAAGGACTACTGATGCATAGGGGCACCTGTACCCCAATGTTTATAGCAGCACTCTCAACAATAGCCAAATTGTGGAAAGAGCCTAAATGTCCCTCAAGTGATGAATGGATAAAGAAATTGTGGTGTATCTACACAATGGAATAGTACGTGGCAATGAAAAAGAATGAAATATGGCCCTTTCTAGCAACGTGCATGGAACTGGAGAGTGTGATGCTAAGTGAAATAAGCCATACAGAGAAAGACAGATACCATATGTGTTCACTGTTATGTGGATCCTGAGAAACTTAACAGGAACCCATGGGGTAGAGGAAGTAAAAAAAAAGGTTAGAATGGGAGAGAGCCAAAGCATAAACGACTCTTAAAAACTGAGAACTGAGAACTAAGAACAAACTGTGGGCTGATGGAGGGTGGAGGGTGGAGGGAGGGGAGGGTGGGTGATGGGAATTGAGGAGGAATTGTTGTGGTGAGCACTGGGTGTTGTATGGAAAGCAATTTGACAATAAATTTCATATGTTAAAAACAAAATAAAAATAAATGTCTGGTAGAATTCCCCTGGAAAGCCATCTTGCCAGGACTCAATTTTGGGAAAATTTTTGATAACTGATTCAAATTCTTTTCTGGTTATGTGTCTGTTCAAGTCTTCTATTTCTTCCCATTTGAGTTTTGTAGTGTGTGGGTAGTGTGTGGGTAGTGTGTGGGTATCTAGGAATTGGTCCATTTCTTCCAGGTTGTCCAGTTTGTTGGCATATAATTTTTCATAGTATTCTCTAAATAATTATATGAATTTCTTTGGTGTTGGTTGTAATCTCTCCTCTTTCATTTGTGATTTTATCTGTTTGGGTTCTCTCTTCTTTTTGAAAAGTCTGTCTAGGCGTTTAGCAATTTTGTTTATTTTTTCAACAAAACCATCTCTTAGAGTTATTGTTGTGTTCTACTTTTTAAAAAATTATATAAATAAACAATATATAATTTTTTAAAAAGTAGAACACAACAATATTTCTTCTCTAATCTTTATTGTTTCTCTTCTTCTGCCTGCTTTAGGGTTTCTTTGCTGTTCTGCTTCTAGTTCCTTTAGGTGTGTGGTTGGTTTTGTGTTCAGGATTTTTCTTTCTTTTTTTTTTTTTAGAGAGGATTGGATTGCAATGTATTTTCCTCTTAGGGCTGCCTTTGCTGCATCCCAAAGTGTTTGGACTGTCATGTTTTCATTTTCATTTGCTTCCATATATTTTTAAATTTCTTCTTGAATTGCCTGGTTGACCTATTCAATCTTTAGTAGGATGTTCTTTAATGTCCATGCATTTGGAGGCTTTCTAAATTTTTCTTGTGGTTGATTTAAAGTTTCATAGCATTGTGATCTGAAAATATCATGGTATGATCTCAATTCTTTTATATTTATTGAGGGCCTTTTTGTGACCCAGTATGTGACCTAACTTGGGGAATTTTCAATGTGAACTCGAGAATAATGTGTATACTGCTGCTTTTGGATGAGACGTTCTGAATATATGTGTCAAATCCATCTGGTCCAGTGTATCATTCAAGGTAATTGTTTCTTTATTGATTTTCTGCCTAGATGTTCTGTACATTGCTCTAAGTAGAGTATTAAAGTCCCCTGCATTTACTGTATTCTTATCAATAATATTGCTTATGTTTCTGATTAATTGACTCATATATTTGGGTGTTTCAAGTTGAAAACATAAAAATTTACAATTGTTAGCTCTTCTTAATGTCTAGACCCCATAATTATGATATAATGCCCTTCTTCATTTCTTGTTACAGCTTTTAATTTAAAGTCTAGTTTGTCTAATATAAGTATGGCTACTGCAGCTTTCTTTTGACTTCCCATAGCATGATGGATGGTTTTCCATCCCCTCACTTTCAATCTGAATATGTCCTCAGGTCCGAAATGAGTCTCTTGTAGACAGCATATAGATGGATCTTGTTGTTTTATGCATTCTAATACCCTATGTGTTTTTATTGGAGCATTTAGTCCATTTATTCAGAGTTATTATTGAAAGATATTGATTTAGTGTCATTGTTTTATCTGTAGGTTTCATATTTGTGGTGATGTCTCTGGTCCTTTGCAGACTTTGTAGCATTGCACTCACAGAATCCTCCTTAGGGTCTCTTGCACGGCTGGTTTAGTGGTCATGAACTCCTTCAGTTTTTGTTTGTTTGGGAAAGGCTTATCTGGCTATTCTGAATGAAAGACTTGCTGGGTAAAGGATTGTGGCTGCATATTTTTCCTATTCAGCACATTGAATATTTCCTGCCACTCCATTCTGGCCTGCCAAGTTTCAGTGGACAGGTCTGTTACTACCCTTATGTGTCTACCCTGGTAGGTTAAGGCCCATTTATCCCTGTTTTCAGAATTCTCTCTTTATATTACTATTTTGCCAATTTCACTATGATGTGTCATGGTGAAGACCTATTTTTGTTAAATCTGATGGGAGTTGTCTGTGTCTTCTGGATTTGGATGTCTGCTTCCTTCCCCAGATTAGGGAAGTTCTCAGCTATAATTTGTTCAAGTAAACCTTCTGCCTCATTCTCTCTTTTCTTCTTCTTCTGGAACTCTTATGATACAGATATTATTAAGTTTAGTTGAATCACTTACTTCTCTAATTCTCCCCTTGTTGTATAGTATTTTCTTATCGCTCTTTTTTCTGGGAATAATCATTTTCCATAATTTTATCTTCTATTTCACTTATTCTCCCCTCTGCTTCCTGCATCTTTTCTGCCACTGCATCCAGTTTATTTTGCATCTCATTTACAACATTTCTTAATTCATTGTGACTATTTCTTAGTTCTTTGATCTCTGCAGCAATAGATTCTCTGCTGTCTTCTATGCTTTTTTCAAACCCAGCTATTAATCTTAACACTATTATTCTAAATTCTTGATCAAGTATATTGTTTATATCTGTTTGAGCAATTCTCTAGCTGTTATTTCTTCCTGTAATTTCTTTTGGGAATTCTTCCGATTTGTTATTTTTGCTAGTTTTCTGTCCCTTATGTGTTTTAATACCTTTTACGAGTCCTGAACCTGCGAGAACTACTATATTAAAAACGGTCCCATTCTGTCCATGACCTGGCCTTTCAAGAGGTGTTTTGGCATATGCTTCATGCTCTTTGTTGTCACTCTGGTTGCTTTAACTCCTTATTCATAAGTGGTGGGTTGGACATCCCACCACAGGTGCTTTGTTTTGTTCATTGAAGTAACCCTGGAAAAAATTTTTTAAAAGGGTTGGTGGTAGAAGAAGACTTATCCAATACAAAAAGAAAAATGACAAGTGTGGGGAAAAAGAAAAGAAACTATATTGACCAAGTAGAGAATCAGAGAAACTATATGGCTTAATGCAGAAAGAGAGAAACAGGAAAATAAAGAACAAGGAGATACATAAGAGGTATAAAAACAATAGATCAAAAATGTCTCCTTAAACAAACCAACAACCGGAATAACCAGAATAGAGAAGGGAAGAAATAAGAGGAAGAAAAGTAAGAGAAAGAATAATAATAATATATATACATGAATTGACCGGGGAGGAGCCAAGATGGCAGAACAGCATGGAAGTTTTTTGTGTGTCTTACATCCATGAAATACAGCCAGACCAACACTAAACCATCCTACACACCTAGAAAACTGATTGGAGGATTAACAAAACAATCTGCATATCCTGAACTACAGAATTCAGCAGGTACGTGGCTTGGAGAGGTGAATCTGGGGAGCGAGAAGCTGCGGAGGGTAGGGAAACGCTTTTGAAGGCGGAGAGAGGATGGAGACTGGGGAGGGAGGGAGAATACAGGAAAAGCACCCATCCCCAAAAGCAGCTGGAGAGAAAGTGGAAAATTGGAAACAGCTGCAGGGGCTAAACTAAAAAGGGAGAAAGGATAAAGGGGAGGGTTTAAATTCCATTAAGACTGTAAACAAGGGGGGCACAAAGTCTGCAACTCTGCAGCTCGATACCTGGCAGTGCTCTGGTGGGAAGGGCGAATCCCCAGGAACAGAGTGGGGTCTGGGAGGTTCTCAGGCCACACAGGGAAAAGCGGTTCCACTGCTAGAAGGACATTTGGTAGAGGCTGTTGAAGCCCCCTGGTCCCAGCAGACCCTGAAAGGCAGCCACATGCGCTGGTGCTGGGGCAAGGTCGTTAAGGGTGAAGCCTGGTGCCAGATGTATGTTGTGATTTTCCATAATCCCTGAAATGCTGCTGCTACACTGTCTTGCAAACTTTTTCTGGGATGTGCTGGCACCTGGCCACAGTCTCAGGGTACCGGCAGCAGCAGGGTCCAGTGGGTATTCCTGGGTGCAGCTAATATTCGGCCATTGCTCATTCAGCCATTGCTCGGTGAGATGCTCCCACAGAAGGGTGGAATGGGTCAAAGCTGTGGTCCTTTGTAAGTAAGGGGCGGGGAAAACAGCCGCATCTGAGACAAAACTCGGGAGAGAGGTACGGCCTGGGGCCTGGTCATGGAGAGTGAAAAAACAGGGAGTGGACGAGAGCTGAAGAAAGAGGATGGGTGCATGATTGCTGATCCAGGAGAACAGACTGGGTAGCTGGATGGTGCCATTCTCACCACTCCCGCACATTCGCATATGCACCTACGAGCACCGCAACAATCCACCCCAATAGGTTAGCAGCGCCATCTAGTGGAGAGTGGAGCCGTTATACTGAGCCCTGCTCAACTGGGCCAACATCGCTCTTCAAGAGCACAAGTCTCACCACCGGCTTAGTTTATAGACTATAAAGTGCTACATAGACTGAATTCTAGGGGAAAACGAAGTAATTTCAGTCCTACTTCAATCTGTTAGCAGGTCCATCTATTCAATTTTCTTTCTTTTTTTTCTTTTTTACACTTCTTTTCTTTTTCTTGAATACAGAAAGAGAAAAATTCATTTTCATTTTCAATGTTTATTTAAAATATTTTCTTTAATTTTTATTACTATATTTTTTACTTTTGTGTAATTTTTTTCAAATTCTATTTTACTTCCATCATTTTATTTTAGTCTACTTCAGTGTATTCACCTTTTCAAATATTCAAACAATTTCCTTCCTTTTTTCTTCTTTCCTTTTCTTTTTTCTTTTTTGTTTCTTTTCTTTTTCTTGAATGTAGAAAGAGAAAAAATTCATTTTTACCTTCAATTTCTATTAAACATATTTTAATTTAATTTTCATTACTATATTTTTTGCTTTTATGTAATTTTTTTCAAATTCTATTTTACTTCCATCATTTCAGTTAGTCCACTACAGTGTATTCACTTTTTCAAACTTTCAAACAACTCTTTTTCGTTTTTTATCTTTTTCCTTTTTTTATTTCTTTTCTTTTTTCTTGACTACAGAAAAAGAAAAAACATATTTATTTTTTATTTTTATTAAAAATATTTTTCTTTATTTTTTCTACTATACTCTTTACTTTTGTGTATACTTTTCCAAATTCTAATTACTCCCATCATCTCATTTTAGTCTACTTCAGTGTATTCATTTTTTCAAATTCTCAAATGATTTCCCTTTTTCTTTTCTCCCCCGCCTCCTTTTTTTCTCAAATCTATCAAACCACTTTCAACACCAGACCAAAACACACCTAGGATCTAGCATCATTTATTCGATTTGTGTGTGTGTGTGTGTGTGTGTGTGTGTGTGTGTTTAATGACAAAACGAAGGAATTCACCCCAAAAGAAAGAGCACAGAGAAACAACAGCCAGGGATTTAACCAACACAGATACAAGCAAAATGTCAGAACCAGAATTTAGAATCACAATAATAAGAATACTAGCTGGAGTCAATAATAGATTAGAATCCCTTTCTGCAGAGATAAAAGAACTAAAAATAGTCAGAATGAAATTAAAAATGCTATAACTGAGCTGCAATCACGGATGGATGCAGCGGCAGCAAGGATGGATGAGGCAGAACATAGAAACAGTGATATAGAGGACAAACTTACAGAGAAAAATGAAGCAGAAAAAAAGAGGGTGATTAAGGCAAAAGAGCACGATTTAAGAATTAGAGAAATCAGTGACTCATTAAAAAGGAACATCACAATCATAGGGGTCCCAGAAGAGGAAGAGAGAAAACAGGGATAGAAGGGTATGTGAACAAATCATAGCAGAAAACTTTCCTAACCTGGGGAAAGACACAGACATCAGAATCCAGGAAGCACAGAGGACCCCCATTAGATTCAACAAAAACCGACCATCAACAATGCATATCATAGTCAAATCCACAAACTACCCAGGCAAAGAGAGAATCATGAAAGCAGCAAGGGAAAAAAAAGTCCCTAACCTACAAGGGGAGACAGATCAGGTTTGCTGCAGACCTATCCACAGAAACTTGGCAGGCCAAAAAAGGAGTGGCAGAATATATTCAGTGTGCTGAATCAGAAAAATATGCAGCCAAGAATTCTTTTTCCAGTAAGGCTGTCATTCAAAACAGAAGGAGAGATAAAATGTTTCCCAGACAAACAAAACTTAAAGGACTTTGTGACCACTAAACCAGCCCTGCAAGAAATTTTAAGGTTTAAGGGGGACTCTCTGAGGAGAGAAAAGATGAATATATATATATATATATATATATATATATATATATATATACCAAATATATATATATACCAAAAGCTACAAAAATTAGAAAGGACCAGAGAACACCACCAGAAACTCCAACTCTACAAGCATCATAATGGCAATAAATTCATATCTTTCACTACTCACTCTAAACGTCAATGGACTCAATGCTCCAATTAAAAGACATAGGGTAACAGAATGGATAAGAAAACAATATCCATCTATATGCTGTTTACAAGAGACACACGTTAGACCTAAAGACACCTTCAGACTGAAAATAAGGGGACGCAGAACCATCTATCATGCTAATGGTCAACCAAGAAAGCTGGAGTAGCCATACTTATATCAGACAATCTACACTTTAAAATAAAGACTGTATCAAGAGATGCAGAAGAGCATTATATCATAATCAAGGTGTCTATTCACCAAGAAGACCTAACAATCGTAAACATTTATGCGCCAAATGTGGCAGCACCCAAATACATAAATCAATTAATTACAAACATAAAGGAACTCATCGATAGTAATACCATAATAGTAGGAGACTTCAACACCCCACTCACAGCAATAGACAGATCATGTAATAAAAAAAATCAACAAGGAAACAACAGCTTTGAATGACACACTGGACCAGATGGACTTAACAAATATATTCAGAACATTTCATCCTAGAGCAGCAGAATATACATTCTTCTCCAGTGCACATGGAACGTTCTCCAGAATAGACCACATACTGGGACACAAATCATCCCTAAGTAAGTACAAAAAGATCGAGATCATAACGTGTATATTTTCAGACCACAATGCTATGAAAATCGAAATCAACCACAAGAAAACATTTGGAAAGGTAACAAAAACTTGGAGACTGAAGAACATCCTACTAAAGAATGAATGGGCTAACCAAGCAGTTAAAGAAGAAATTAAAAAGTATACGGAAGTCAACGAAAATGATAACACCACAACCCAAAACCTCTGGGGCACAGCAAAGGTGGTCATAAGAGGAAAGTATATAACAATCCAGGCCTTCCTAAAGAAGGAAGAAAGATCTCAGATACACAACCTAACCTTACGCCTTAAAGAGCTGGAAAAAGAACAGCAAATAAAACCCCAAACCAGCAAAAGACAGGAAATAACAAAGATTAGACCAGAAATTAATGCTATGAAAACCAAAACCAAACCAAACAAAAACAAACAAAAAAAAACAGTAGAACAGATCAATGAAACTACAAGCTGGTTCTTTGAAAGAATTAACAAAATTGATAAACCACTAGCCAGTTTGATCAAAAAAAGGAAAGGACCCAAATAAATAAAATCAAGAATGAAAGAGAAGAGATCACAACCAACACAGCAGAAATAAAAACAATAATAAGAGAATATTATGAGCAATTATATGCCAATCAAATGGGCAATCTGGAAGAAATGGACAAATTCCTAGAAACATATACACTACCAAAACTGAAACAGGAAGAAATAGAAAATTTGAAAAGACCCATAACCAGCCAGGAAATCGAATTAGTAATAACAAGTCTGCCAAAACATGAGAGTCCAGGGCCAGATGGCTTTCCAGGGGAATTCTACCAAACATTTAAGGAAGAGTTAACACCTATTCTCTTGAAGCTGTTCCAAAAAATAGAAATGGAAGGAAAACTTCCAAACTCTTTCTATGAACCCAACGTTACCTTGATTCCAAAACCAAAGATCCCACTAAAAAGGAGAACTATAGACCAATTTCCCTGATGAACACGGATGCAAAAATCCTCAACAAGATATTAGCCAACTGGATCCAATAATACATTAAAAAAATTATTCACCAGCACTAAGCAGGATTTGTACCTGGGATGCAGGGCTGGTTCAATATCCACAAAACAATTAACATGATTCATCACATCAATAAAAGAAAGGACAAGAACCATATGATCCTCTCAATAGATGCAGAGAAAGCATTTGACAAAATACAGCATTCTTTCTTGATAAAAACCCTCAAGAAAGTAGGGATAGAAGGAGCATACCTCGAGATCATAAAAGCCATATATGAACGACCCAACGCTACTATCATCCTCAATGGGGAAAAACTGAGAGCTTTCCCCCTAAGGTCAGGAACAAGACAGGGATGTCCACTCTCACCACTGTTATTCAACATAGTATTGGAAGTCTTAGCCTCAGCAATCAGACAACACAAAGAAATAAAAGGCATCCAAATTGGCCAGGAGGAGGTCAAACTTTCACTCTTCGCAGATAACCTGATACTCTATATGGAAAACCCAAAAGGTTCCACCAAAAAACTGCTAGAATTGATTCATGAATTCAGCAAAGTTGCAGGATATAAAATCAATGCACAGAAATCGGTTGCATTCCTATACACCAACAATGAAGCGACAGAAAGAGACATCAAGGAATCGATCCCATTTACAGTTGCACAAAAAACCACAAAATACCTAGGAATGAATCTAACCAAAGAGGTGAAAAATCTATACACTGAAAACTATAGAAAGCTTATCAAAGAAATTGAAGAAGACACCAAAAAATGGAAAAAGATTCCATGCTCCTGGATAGGAAGAACAAATATTGTTAAAATGTCGATACTACCCAAAGCAATCTACATATTCAGTGCAATCCCTATCAAAGTAACACCAGCATTCCTCACAGAGCTAGAAAAAATAATCCTAAAATTTGTATGGAACCAGAAAAGACCCCGAATAGCCAGACTGATTTTGAAAAAGAAAACCAAAGCAGGACGCATCACAATCCCAGCCTTCAAGCTATACTACAAAGCTGTAATCAACAAGATAGTATGGTACTGGCACAAGAACAGATGCTCAGATCAATGGAACAGAATAGAGAACCAAGAAATGAACTCACAAACGTATGGCCAACTAATCTTTGACAAAGCAGGAAAGAATAGCCAATGGAATAAAGACAGTCTCTTCAGCAAGTGGTGCTGGGAAAACTGGACAGCGACATGCAGAAGAATGAACCTGGACCACTTTCTTACACCATACACAAAAATAAACTCAAAATGGATGAAAGACCTCAATGTAATAAGGGAAGCTATCAAAATCCTCGAGGAGAAAGCAGGCAAAAACCTCTTTGATCTTGGCCACCGCAACATCTTACACAACACGTCTCCGGAGACAAGGGAAACAAAAGCAAAAATGAATGACTGGGACCTCATCAAAATAAAAAGCTTCTGCACAGCGAAGGAAACAATCAGCAAAACTAAAAGGCAACTGACAGAATGGGAGAAGATATTTGCAAATGACATATCAGATAAAGGGTTAGTATCCAAAATCTATAAAGAACTTATCAAACTCAACACCCAAAATACAAATAATCCAGTGAAGAAGTGGGCAAAAGACATGAATAGACACTTCTCCAAGGAAGACATCCAGATGGTCAACCGACACATGAAAAAATGCTCAACATCACTCATCATCAGGGAAATACAAGTCAAAACCAAAATGAGATACCACCTTACACCTGTCAGAATGGCTAACATTAACAACTCAGGCAACAAGAGATGTTGGCGAGGATGTGGAGAAAGAGGATCTCTTTTGTATTGTTGGTGGGAATGCAAGCTGGTGCAGCCACTCTGGAAAACAGTATGGAGGTTCCTCAAAAAACTAAAAATAGAACTACCCTCCGACCCAGCATTTGCACTACTAGGCATTTATCCAAGGGATACAGGTGTGCTGTTTCGAAGGGACACATGTACCCCCATGTTTATAGCAGCACTATCAAAATAGCCAAAGTATGGGAAGAGCCCAAATGTCCATCAATGGATGAATGGATAAAGAAGATGTGGTATATATATACAGTGGAGTATTACTCTGCAATCAAAAAGAATGAAATCTTGCCATTTGCACCTACGTGGATGGAACTGGAGTGAAATTAGTCTAAGTGAATTAGGCTAAGTGAAATTAGTCTCAGAAAGACAAAAATCATATGACTTCACTCATGTGAGGACACTAAGAGACAAAACAGATAAACATAAGGGAAGGGAAACAAAAAAATATAAAAACACGGAGGGGGACAAAACAGAAGAGACTCATAAATATGGAGAGCAGACTGAGGGTTACTGGAGGGGTTGTGGGAGGGGGGATGGGCTAAATGTGTAACTGGCACTAAGGAATCTACTCCTGAAATCATTGTTGCACTATATGCTGACTAATTTGGATGCAAATTAAAACAAAATAAAATGTAAAATTAAAAAATAAATTATAAAAAAGATTTGACCAAGAATCAAGTCAGAAAATGCAAAACCACTGGACCGATATCTGACAGTTCCTTGGAACCAGTGGCATTGCTGGTCTAGAGGATGGGCTGTCTGCTTCAATCAGTGTCAATATTGCTCTGTTAGATACGCAGTTACCAGGCACGGAGGGGCGTGGTTTGATGTAGGCAGGTCCTGCCTCCACTGTGGGCCCTTTTCCATTACTTGAATCTCCACCTTGTTGGTGATGGGGAGAAAAATGGTGACACCCCAGTCTCCCCTCCCTGGACCAGGTGACCCAAAACACTGGGTTCTGGCCATCCTCCCAGTGCCTTGAAGGCATTAGCGGACCAGTCCGTCCCGCTCCACAGTCTCCCACACCTCCCAGGCACTTGGCTGGGAATCAAACCCCAATGTCATAAAGGATCCTGTTCTGGGAGCCCTGATTCCAGAGTAGTGCCACTCTGCCCAGGCAGCCAACAAAGGGCCCTGGCTGGTGGGAACTTGCAGGGTCTTTTGTTCTTGGAGGAGGTATATGTCTTCTTTCCACAGCACTCTAAGGAGGGGATTGCTCTCTCTGACTGCACCTCTGAGCTTCCTACCCAGCCGGGGGCTGGCTCCCTCTTCCCCAGATGCATGAACAGGGTGGCCGATCCCAGTCCAGAGAATGCCTCGCAATCCTGGAGCAAGTTAGAAATTGGTTCTTTGCCCTTCTTCTTCTTCTTCTTCTTCTTTTTTTTTTATTCCCCGGTCTGTGGTTTTTCTCTTGTCCAAATACAATCCTAAAGTTCCACAGCCTCTCTTTCTCTTCCTTTTCTCTCTCCACAGAAGGGGATCCCTCCCCTCTCTGCCTATGCCGCCCATTTTATCTCTCCCAATTCGTAATCACACACCTATGGCTCACCAAGAGATGTCTTGGTGACAAGAGATGTCTTGGACCCTGTGGTCCCCTAGAGATGTTTCTGTCACTTGGTAGCCCAGATTCCTGGAATTCCAAGTCTTCTGGCTTCAATACTGCTGTATTTGACGGATGAGGGAACTTCAGGTCCCCCTACTTCTCCGTCATGTTAACTCACCTCCCTCTGAGGTGTTTGTGTTAATCTCACCTCTTTCATTCATGATTTTATTTATTAGGGTCCTTTCTCTTTTCTGTTTGATAAGTGTGGCTAGGAGGTTATCAATTTTAGTAATTCTCTCGAAGGACCAGCTCCTGGTTTCCTTGATTTCTTCTATTGTTGTGTGTGTGTGTGTGTGTGTGTGTGTGTGTATGTGTGTATGTCTATATCATTTATTTCTGCTGTAATCTTTATTATTTCCCTTCTGCTGGCTTTACACGCTATTTGCCACTCCTTTTCTAGCTCCTTTAGGTATAAAATTAGGTTGTTAATTTCAGACTTCTCTTGCTTCTTGAAGTAGGCCTGTATTTCCAAATACTTACCTCTTATGACTGCTTTTGCTGCATCCCAAAGGTGTTGGATTATCATGTTTTCATTTTCATTTTCTTCCATGCATTTTTTAACTTATTCTTTAATTTCCTGGTTAATACACTCATTCTTTAGTAAGATGCTCTTTAACATGTATTTGTGGTCTTTCCAAATTTTTCTTGTGGTTGACTTCAATTTTCATAGCGTTGTGGTCTGAAAATATGCATGATATGATTTCAATCTTTTTGTACTTGTTGAGGCCTGATTTGTGACTCAGTATATGATCTATTCTAGAGAATGTTCCGTGTGAACTTAAAAAGAATGTGTATTTGGGGCACCTGGGTGGCTCAGTCGGCTAAGTGTCTGACTCTTGATCTTGGCTCAGGTCACGATCTCATGGTTTGTGAGACTGAGCCCCATGTCAAGCTCTGCACTGATAGTGTGGAGCCTGCTTGGGATTCTGTCTGTCTGTCTGTCTTTCTGCCCCTCCCCTTCTCATGCTGTCTCTCAAAAATAAGTAAACATTAAAAAAAAAGAATATGTATTCTGCTGCTTTAGGATGAAATATTCTGAATATATCTACTAAGTCCATCTGATCCACTGTGTTATTCAAAGCCATCATTTCCTTGTTAATTTTCTTCTTGGACGATCTGTCCTTTGCTGTAAGTGGGGTGTTAAAATTCCCTACTATAATTGTATAATTGTCAATGAATTTCTTTGTTATTAATTTCTTTATATATTTGAGTACTCCAATTTGGGGTCATAAATATTTACAATTGTTAGATCTTCCTTTTTGATAGACCCCTTTACTATTGTATAGTGCCCTTCTTCATCTCTTGTTGTAGTCTTTGGTTGAAAATCTATTTTTTCTGATATAAGTATGGGTACTTTAGCTTTCTTTTGATGTCCATTAGCATGATAAATCCTTCTCCATCTTTTCACTTTCAATCTTCAGGTGTTTTTAGGTGTAAATGTGACTCTTGTAGGCAGTATACAGATGGGTCTTGTTTTTTTTTTCCCCATCCTGATACCCTATGTCTTTTGATTGGAGCATTTAGACCATTTAAATTGAGAGTGATGATTGATACAAATTTAGTGCCTGTTATAGATTTATAACCTGTTAATTTGGTGTTTCTGGAGGTTTTCTCTGTTCATTTCTATTCTTTGTTGGTTTTAGTCTTACTTTCCCACTCAAAGAGTCCCCTTTAATATTTCTTTCAGGGCTGGTTTAGTGGTCACAAACTCTTTTAGTTTTTGTTTGTCTGGGAAACTCTTTATCTCTCTTTGTATTCTGAATGACAGCCTTGCTGGATAAAGTATTCTTGGCTGCATATTTTTCCCATTCAGGATGTTGAATATCATGCCACTCCCTTCTGGCCTGCCAACTTTCTGTGAGACATCTGATAACCTTATTTGTTTCCCTGGTAGTTTAGGGATTTCTTTTCCCTTATTGCTTTCAGGATGTTTTCCTTATCTGTATATTTTGCAAATTTTACCATGATATATTTTTTTTGTGTTGGCCTGCTTTTGTTAATTTTGATGGCAGTTCTCTGTGCCTCCTGGATTTGGATGTCTGTTTCCATCCCCTGATTAGGGAAGTTTTCAGCTATAATTTGCTCAAATATGCATTCTGCCGTTTTTTTGTCTCTCTTCTTCTTCTGGTACTACTATGATATGAATGTTATTTTGTTTTATGGGGTCATTGAGTTGCCTAAGTCTACACTATGATCCAATATTTTTCTTTCTGTCTTCTTTTCAGATTCATTGTTTTCAAATAATTTTATCTTCTATACCACTTATTCATTTCACTGCTTCTTCCATCCTTGTGGCAATTACATATAGTTGGTATTGCACCTTGGTTATAGCATTTTTTTTTGGCCTGACTAGATTTTTGTTCTTTTATGTCTGCAGTAAGGACTCCCTGGTGTCTTCTATGCTTTTATCAAGCCCAGCTAGTATTCTTATGATCATTATTTTAATTTTTTAACATTTATTTATTTTTGAGAGACAGAGCATGAGCAGGAGAGGTGCAGAGAAAGAAGGAGACACAGAGACTGAAGCAGGCTCCAGGTTCTGAACTGTCAGCACACAGCCTGACATGGGGCTCAAACTCATGAACCATGAGATAATGACCTAAGCCAAAGTCAGATGCTTAACCAACCAAGACACCCAGGCACCCCCATTGTTTTAAGTTCTTGTTTAGGCATATTACTTATATTTGTTTTGATTATATCCCTGCTCATGACCTCTTCTCATTCTTTCTTTTGGGATGAATTCTTCCGTCTTGTCATTTTGACTAGGTCTCTGTCTTCTGCATGTTAGGAAAGCTGTTGTTTTCCCTGCTCCTGGGAGTAATGGCTATATTAAGAAGAGGTCACATAGTGTCCAGGGCCTGACACTTCAGGAAGTGTTTCTGGTGTATGCTGTGTGCATTCTGATTTTGTGTTTTGATTTCTCTTTCACTCAGGTAAGTTCTCTGCAGAGTTTCTCCTTGTCTGTCATAGGCATAAGTTTGGATTTTGTCCACTGTGTGGCATGTTTTTTTTTTAATGTTTATATGTTTACTTTGAGAGAGAGAGAGAGAGGCCATGAGCTGGGGAATCACACACACACACACACACACACACACACACACACACGGGGAGGAATAACAAGCAGACCCCATACTGTCAGTGCAGAGTTTGACACGGGTCGAGCCCACAAACCATAAGATCATGACCTGAGCTAAAATCAAGTTGAACGCTCAACCAACTGAGCCACCCAGGCACCCCCACTTTGTGGCACGTTTTAACTAGGTGTGTTTTGATCTGCTCGTTATAAGAGGCTAGATCCTATTTCCCTTAGAGCTAAAGCTTTGCAGTACTCTATAGTCAGTAGACTAGGTGGGTGCAGGGGGTTTGTGCTGGTCTTCTGGGGGGAGGGGCCTACTGCTGTTCTGACTCTCAGGCACACTTGCCCTAGCAAAAATGCACCTTCAGATGCTTTTTGCAGGAGTATGGGGCTAGATGAAAGCAGCTCCAGCCTCCACTGTGGGTGCTGTGCTGCTCTGTGAAGTCCGTCCATGCTGATGGGTGGGAGTAAAAATGTGTCAGCCAGCTCTCTTAGCTCAGGAGAGGGGAGTTTGTGCCTGACGCTGTTCAGAAAGTCCTCACAGGAGAGTAAACAATCTCCTTTGGTTTATCCCAGGCTTCCCTCAGATCCCTGCCTTTACCTTGTCTGTGTCAGGGTTGTCTGTCTGCCTAGCATTGCAGTGCACCTATGTTTTATCTCAGGCATAAGGGCTGAGTTTTGAAACTCCAAACTTTAGGCACCTGGCATGGTGCTGACCCTCACTGGTCCTCTGGGAGAAGGTCTCACTGTACTGTGACTGGTGCTGTTTTGTCCCAGAATGGCAGTCGCATGAATGTGCAGGGGATTGGAGTTTATGGTAAAGTGCAGCAAAAACCCTGTGTCCAGGTTAGCTGTCTTCAGCAGGTGTCTCTGCCCTTATGCTAAGGAATGGTGCAGCTCAATGGGGCCTGCTTATTCTTTTGTCCTCGAAGGGGCAGTGCCACTTCTCCCAAATGCACTCCAAAAGGGGAATTGTCTCTCCCAGTGTGACCCAGGGGATCTTCAGATGTTGCTGCTCCTGGGCCTCTGCCCTCATTCTCCACAGGAACACCTCTAAGCCCACCAGACTCCATCCTGGCAATGGTGCTGAATTCTCCAACTTCAGACTTTGAACTCCACTGCTTGTGAAAATTTGGAATTATCAGTCCCTCTCATTCTCCCTGCCAGTAGTTTTGGGGAAGTATTTTTCTTGTGCAGTGCCCTGTGCCCTGTTCACTCTCTCTCTGTCTCTTTTTTTCTCTCTCCCCTCTCTCCCTGATGAAGGCTCCCTCCCCTCCGCCGCACCATTGATTCATTTCTCCCCCAAATCATGTCTCTGCATCTCCTACCTTCCATGATGTAGCCTAATTTACCCCTCTAGTTGTGCAGTTTGTTCTCTCAGTCCTCAGATTGATTTCCTGCATGTTCAGAATGATTTGATATTTATCTAGCTGTGTTTGAGGGACAAGGCAAGCACAAGGTCTTCCTCCTTCTCTGCCATCTTAACTCCTCCCTCTCTATCAAAGTTTCTTTATCCATTTGTCTACGAACATTCAGGTTGTTTTTTCAAATGCATACTTCATTCCTCTTAGTGTTTTTTTATTTCTAGCATTTCTTTTGATTCTTTCTTAGATTCTTTTCATTGCTTACATTACCCATCTGTTCTTTCATGCTGCTTACCTTATCCATTAGAGCCCTTAGCATAATAATCATAGTTATTTAAATTCCTGGTCCAAAAATTCCAAAATCCCTGCCATATCAGAGTCTGGTTCTGATGCTTCTTATGTCTGGCTTCTCTTGAAATTGTTTTTTTTTTCTTTTAGAATGCCTTGCAATTTTTTTGAAAACAGGACATAATGTACTGGGTAAAAGAAGTTGGGTAAATTGGTCTTTATTGATGTCATAATAAGTATGGGGAGAGGGGATATATTCTGTAGACCTGTGATTGGCTCTCAGGCTCTTAGTAAGTCTGTGTTCCTGGGTTGTGACCTTCACAAGTACTTCTCAGTTTATTTTTTCCCCTTATGTAGGTCAGAAGGATCACTATGCTTGAGTTGGGTATTTCCCTTCCTTTAGGTTGGATGGGCTTTAATAAAACCCCAGTAGGATACACTGTGCTAAAATAGGTTGGAACACTGTCCTCATTGTAAAGAACAGAATACTCTGGGCATATTTCAAAATGACTCCCTTTTCCATTCCCCTGCTATAAATACAAGCAGATTTTTCTCCTTGTCTTCATTGTGAGAATCTGGCAAGGCTCCTGAAAGTAAAAATTACAAAAGTGTTGGGAAACCTCTATTACTAAGCCCCTTGGAGTTTTTACTCTCAAACTTTGTCCACGTTGAACCACCAGCAATTTATCAATTTCAGTTTAGGTTTTCCTATGTCAGCACTGCTTTCCATGGAAGTTTCTGCTTTGGGTTTCTATTGTGGTAAATGTAATTCTTTATCTGCCAGTTTGTGTCTCCAATATTGGGGGCATCACTTTGCCCTGCATCTTCAATTCTTTGATGGATCTACAAAGAGTTGTTGATTTTTTAATTTGTTTGGTTTTTTTTTTCCTTGTTGCTAGGATGAAGTAATCATTTCCAAGTTCTTTACATGCTGTACTAGAAAGTGCAAGTCTTTCCTTCATTTTTGAAGGTTAGTTTTGCTAGATACAGAATTCTTGCTTAATGTTTTTTTTTTTTTTTCTAGCACCTTAAATGTCATCTCACTGCCTTCTGGTCTCCATGGTATCTGGCATCTGGCTGTTAACCTTATTGAGAATCCCTTGTACATGTTCAGTCACTTCTCTTTTGCTGCTTTTTTTTTCCTTTTGGCTTGGGACACTTTGAATAAAATGTGTCTCAGTGTAGATCTCTTTAAGTATATCCTTCTTGAAGTTGGCTGAGCTTCTTGGATGTATAGATTTGTGTCTTTTCTCAAATTTGGGGAGTTTATGGTCATTAATTTTTAAAATATTATTTCTGCCTTCCATCTCTCTCCTTTCCTTATGTGAATCCCATTATGTGCATATTAGCACTTTTGATGTTATCCCACAAGTTTCTTAGCCTTTATTCATTTTTCTTCATATTTTTCTCTTTCTACTCTCCAGACTAGATAATCTCAATTGACCTATCATCATGTTCACTGATTCTTTCTTCTGCCTGCTTAAATTGTTAAATCTCCTAATAAATTTTTAATCTCAATGATTGTACTTTTCAGTTCTAGAATTTCTATTTGGTATTATATATATATATATATATATATATATATATATATATATAATTTCTCTATTTGTTTAAATATCATTCTCCTGGCTTCCTTTTTCTGTTAATGGTTTTCTATATATCTTTGAGCATATTAAGATCATAGATTTAAAGTCTTTGTCTAATTTTTCTCAAGAAGACATTCAGATGGCTAACAGACACAGAAAAAGATGCTCAGCATCATTCATCATCAGGGAAATACAAATCAAAACCACAATGAGATACTACCTCACACCTGTAAGAATGGCTATAATTAACAACACAAGAAACAACAGGTGTTGGTAAGGATGTGGAGAATAGGGGAACCTTCTTACACTGTTGGTGGGAATGCAAACTGCTGTAGCTACCCTGGAAAATAGTATGGAGATCCTTCAAAAAGTAAAAAATAGAACCACCCTATGACCCAGCAATTGCACTACTAAGTATTTATCCAAAAGACACAATAATACAGCTTTGAAGGGGTACATGCACCCTGATGTTTATAACAGTATTATCAATAATAGCCAAGCTATAGAGAGACCCAAATGTCCATTGACTGATAAATGGATAAGGAAGAGGTGGTATATATCTACAATGGAATATTAGCCATAACAAAGAATGAAATCTTGCCTTTTGCAATTACATGGATGGAGCTAGAGTGTATTATACTAAATGAAATAAGTCAGAGAAAGACAAATACCATATTATTTCACTCATATGTGGAATTTAAGAAACAAAACAGATTAACATATTAGAAGTAGGAGAAAAGAAAGAGGGAAACAAATCATAAAAGAGTCTTAAAGATAGAGAACAAACTGAGGGTTGATGGAGGGAGGTGGGTGGGCTAAATAGGTGATGGGTATTAAGAAGGGCACTTGTGTTGAGCACTGGGTGTTATATGTAAGTGATGAATCACTAAATTCTACTCCTGAAAACAATATTACACTATAGGTTAACTAACTAGAATTTAAATAAAAATTTGAAAAACGTACTATTTGTCTAGTAAGTCAAATTCCTGGGCTTCTTTATAGATAGTTTCTATTTTCTAACCTGTAAATGGACCATATTTTCTTATTTCTTTGCAAGCCTCATAATTTTTTATTGAAAACTGTACATTTTGAGTATTCTAATGTGACAACTCTGGAGACCAGATTCTCCCTCCACCCTAAGACTTTTTCCCCCTGCTGCCTATTATGGGTTGTTGTTTGCTTATTTAGTGTCTTTTCTAAACTATTTTTATGAAGTCTGTATTCTTTGTTGTGTATGGCCACTGAAGTCTGTTAACTATTGTTTTGACAGAGTTACTTTAAATGCTTGGGGCCAACAAATGAAAAAGAAAAAAAAATGGAAAGGGAAAAGAAAGAAATGCAAAAAAAAAAAAATGCTCTTCTAATCTCTGTCTATTGGTTCTGTGTTTGCACACCTTTTCAATGTTTAGCTAGGTCATTTATAACCCTGCCTTAGCTTTCACTTCCTACATGTGTCAAGCCTAAAAAACAGCCAGAGGTGAAAGCTAAGGGTCTCCTCAAGCCTTTTCAAGCATGTGTCTTGCCCTGGTTATTATACACACGGGTTTCTTGATTACCCAGTATACAGAATAACATTTTAAATAACTTATTCCCACATATATTTCCTGTCCAGCCTATTCCTTTCCAGGCTTCTAAATCTGTCTACTGCTTTTATCAAGTGTTGTCCTTTGCCCCAAGCTGCTACAGCCAATACCTATGTCTTTAAACGCTTGTGACAATATCTTGCCTGGAAGCCACCTGAGCGAACTCTGATTCAAAAATAACAAAGAGAGGGGCGCCTGGGTGGCGCAGTCGGTTAAGCGTCCGACTTCAGCCAGGTCACAATCTCGCGGTCCGTGGGTTCGAGCCCCGCGTCAGGCTCTGGGCTGATGGCTCGGAGCCTGGAGCCTGTTTCCAATTCTGTGTCTTCCTCTCTCTCTGCCCCTCTCCTGTTCATGCTTTGTCTCTCTCTGTCCCAAAAATAAATAAACGTTGAAAAAAAAATTAAAAAAAAAATAACAAAGAGAAACCTTTATGCCAGTTCTTGAGGCAGCCTCTAGGCAGGTTGAGACCCATAACACAATTCTTTAAGAGTATGGTCCATATTGCTCCCTCTGGCACTAGCAACCTATACCAGTTGAGCCAGCTACTGTCCTTGTATCTGCTGCTAATCTGAGGTGTGGAGGATGGTAAGTGAATAATTTAAAACACCACAGAAATCTCTTACTACAAAGCAACACCTTCTTCCTTTGCCAAATCTTGGTGTTGTTGTAAGTGCACTTTTGTTGTAAGTTTTTGACCTGATTCCAGAGTTTTTCCGAATCTGATTCTGATAGTTTTTTTCTAGATCATTAGTTCCTTTTGGGGAAGGTTGTGTACCTGGATTTCCCTACTCCATCATTTTCAGTGACTCATATACCCTAATTTTTAAAACACTATGCTTGCCAATATAAACAGTTATGACTGCTATGTGACCCCCAAGGGCTGAAGTGGCTCCAGAATTTCCAAATAGGCACATTTTAAGGATGGTAGAGGGTACTGGTTGGAGGAGGGGACTAGGGAACTTTTCTTCAAGTTGTGTTTGCAAAGCACATGAATAAATTTGAGAAAACACCAGGTGTCAATATCATAGATGTGTAAGGACTGATGAGAATTATGGAATGAGGTGTTGAATCCTTCCCAGACCCCTCCTGATGCTGCTGAAGTAGCAGATGGTTTTGTTATTGGGAACCTGATTCTGAGACTACATGTAAGGATGGGAAGATGAGCCTGCTCAACCACTAATAGTCACTTCTTGAGTGGAATTTAGGAGTCAAGCAAACTCATCTGAATTTTGGGTTAGGCCCAGAATTTATTGAGCCCTTTTCTATCATTCTGTTCTTGGGCTGGAGGAATTATATAGCCTGATCAGGTGTAAAGGCCAGAGCTGTAAATACTTCTCAGGTTCATCCCCATTACAACACATTCCCCTCAAATCCACAGTCTGGGAGGCTGTTGAGAACCACTGTGCTCTGGGCCTGGATGCTCTGAATGGATGCTTATCCAGGTCAAAAGGAACTGACCATACATTGATGCCTATGGCCAGTAGGGGGCAGCTGGACTTTAGAGACTATTAACCATCACCTCCCATCCCTTCCTGCCCAAGGCTAATTTTGAATGGAAGCTTCCAATTTTTTTGCTCCCATAACTTCTCCTTGGAGCCTTAAGTACACTGCAGAAAAGTGGGCAGCTTTTTAAATCACCTGACTTAGACATAGTCATCAAATTACCCCTTGGGCCAGGACAACACTCAAGTCTGGCTATTGTGATTTACAGTCTTTGAATGTCATCACTGGGGGACCCTTGGGGATTACCTGGGCCAGGGCTTAGGTTTTATTTTTGTTTTCTTGTTTTTTTTTCCTTCAAATTAAAGGTGCAAGTCTTTTGGTTAAAGGGTGGTGATGATGGTTGCTAGTAGGAGGCCTTGGGTTCAACTCTGGCATGAAGAGATGACTCAGAATTCTAGGGCAGTGTTATGCAGCTTTCAGTTCTATCCAGAGCACCTATATTATTTTTGCCATATCTTCCAGCCAGTGCAATAATATTTATTTAATATGTTTCTTTAAATTGACTCACTTTTTTTCTTAAATAAATTCAGTCTTATTCTATGTAATATTATAGCTTTTAATGCTTTAGCCATATTTTTTTTAATTCATATTAAAATACATACACAGCTGTTGAAATTTAAGATTTGTTTCTGGTAACACCTAAAATTGTCTCATGTCCCTGTATTACACTCTAGAAAATGACACTCTATGGCACTAAAAAGCACAGTTGGGAAAGTACTCATTTTGCTTCATTCTATTGTCAGGTAAGGACAGTAAAAAACCCAGAATGGGTAAGGAACTCACCCGAAGTCACTCAGTGACAGAGATAGGACTTAAATCGAAGTCTACTGATTCCCAGTCCTTTGTTACTTTCACTGTACCAGATTCCAAGGGCATTAGGAAGCATCTCCACCATCCAGACTCTCCTATAGGAAGGAAGAAAAGAAAGAAAGAAGGGTGGAAGAAGAAAAAAACTATTGGAGTACTGAATCAGGCTTGGTACAGAAACTGCAGCTCAGTAGGGCCAAGGCAAATGTGGGGTACAATGATTTCTCTTGTCCCACTGAGCCAAGTACTTTTGAGGGCCCATCTTCCAAAGTCTGGTCTCATTTGCTCATATGCACAATGTGAAATTATAGAGCTCTTATCATGTGCCTGAGGACACAAGAAAGGAGCTAACATTCCAGTGGGTGAAACAGCTCAGTAAACAGCTGATTAGAGGGCTGGAATGGCTTTTCTGTCCTCTCAACCATGGGGACTGAGAGGTGTTAAATACCCTTCAAATTCTAGGGCTGGCAACCTATTGCCAGACAAATGCCATGGCCATGGAATTCTTTGATTTTTTTTCTTTTTTTACTACTGGCATTTGTCACCAGTTTCTCCTCTTTTCCCCTGCTCCTTCATCTCATGTGCAAACACAGAACCCACCATCCAAATAGGAATGAACATATTGAATGTGGCCAGAAACACAACTCCAAGAATACTGAGCTCTGGGCTATGTCTCTTACCAACCTCCTCCCCTGCCCAGACTTGTTCATAAGGCACTTAAAAAAGGAAGTGTTGGAAATGGGTTTCTAACTGATTATTATCATCTGATTCAGGTAGCTCTATTTGGCTTTCCCTAGTTGAATGAGAAGTTGGGGCTCACTCCCACCTCCTTCATACACATAATGCCTCCCCAGAAATCTGAACATAGGGATTTTGTTGTTAATTGGCTGGCAGGGCTCTGAGGCTACTTTTACTACCATCTCTACACCTCAAAATTTCCAAGCCCCTAAAACGAAATCTCCTAATAGGAAGAAGACTTGAAATATTGTTTCCTTCACAAGTATTCCATGGATTGGATACCTCCCAGACAGAGGAGTGTTCACTTTGAGGGAGCTCCACTGTTGTAGGTAATAGGCTTGGTCTTCCTGCTAAAACTGGGGCTCCTGAGGCAATGAGTAGGGAGAGGGGAAGATATCACCAGACTCATTTTTAGCTCTTTCCCTACCTCTCCTTTCAGTATTCTTCTCCCTGTTTGTAGTTTTCTCTCTGGTTCTTTCTCACTCCATTCACATTCCCAGGGCTCTCAAGTACCCCCACACTTACCAATCGGATAAATTCATTTTCAGTGGAAAAATTTCTGGATGGATATGAGAAAACCTGGGTTCAAACCTTCGCTTTTTCATTTACCAGTTGAGTAACTTGGAGTAAAATAATTTCACTTCTCTGGCCCTCAATTTTCCCTTTGCAAAATGAGCATGATAATCCCTGACCTGGCCACCTCAGAAAATTGCTGCATGGATCAAAGGGAATACTGGACATGAAGTTGCTTTGTGATGAGCCAATCATAATGCACATGTGAAAGGTTGAGTGAGTCACCTCTCTTTGGGGACTGGTATTTTGAAAGAACATAACTTGAAGGAAGCAGCCATTGTACAGCATTTAAACATCAGGGAAGTATAGGCTAAAGAGGGGAGGCTCAGGCCACTTTGTTGACCTCCTTATTATCCACAACAACCAATTATTAAACATCAGCTATGTGTTAGACACTCTTCTAGATACTGGAGATATAAATTCATCCCTCCGTTAAACTGACATTCTATTAGTATCCAAAATATATAAATAACTTATAAAACTCAACACCCAGAAAACAAATAATCCAATTAAAAATGGGCAGAAAACATGAATAGACATTTTTACAAAGAAGACATACAGATGGCCAACAGACATATGAAAATATGTTCATCATTGCTTACCATCAGGGAAATGCAAATCAAAACTACAATGAGATATCACTTTGCACCTGTCAGGATGGCTAAAATCAACCACACAAGAAACAACAGGTGTTGGCAAGGATGTGGGGAAAAGAGCTCTCTTCACTATTGTTGGGAATGCAAACTGGTGCAGCCACTCTGGAAAACAGTACGGAGATTCCTCAGAAAGTTAAAAATAGAACTACCCTATGATGCAGCAGTTGCACTACTGGGTATTTACCCAAGTAATGCAAAAATACTAATTCAAAGGGTTACGTGCACCCCAATGGTTATAGTAGCATTATCTGCAATAGCCAAATTATGGAAACAGCCCATGCTGTCCACTGACTGATAAATGGATAAAGAAGATGTGGTATATATATATATATATATATATATATATATATATACAATGGAATATATTACTCATCAATAAAGAAGAATGAAATCTTGCCATTTGTAATGATGTAGATGGATCTAGAGAGTATTATACTGAACTAAATAAGTCAGAGAAAAACAAATACCATATGATTTCACTCATATGTGGAATTTAAGAGACAAAACAAATGAGCATAGGGTAAAAAAAAGAGATAGAAGCAAAGCAAGAAATGGACTCTTAACTACAGAGAACAAACTGTTACCAGACAGGAGGTGGGTGTGGGATGGGTTAAACAGATGATGGAGATTAAGGAGTGCACTTGCAGTGATGAGCACTGGGTGTTGTATGAAAGTGTTGAATCATTATATTGTACACCTGAAACTAATATACTGTATTATAGCTGACTAGAATTTAAATAAAAACTAAAAAAAATAAATAAACTGATATTCCAGGATCATAGCAAGAATCTAAGAAGAAGAGCTCCTATCCCTCCAGCCTAGGAAACTGAATCCAAGGTCTAGTTCTGAGCCTTAGGGCTATGGAAGAGCCTTCAGTAACTTGATTTGATTCTTCCCATACAAAATCTGTTTCAGCAGTAATTCAGCAATATAAATCATTTGCTGAGGCCCTGGGTAGATCCAAAGTAATGTATCTCATGTATTCAACAACAGGCATTTAATTTTAAAAATGTTTATTAAGTGCCTACTATGTGCTTGTCATGCTGTAAGTGTGTGGATAATGAAAGGAAGAGAGTGTATAGAATGAAACAAGGTGGAGTTTCTGTCCCTGGAGAGCCCCCAGCCTAGTGAGGGAGAGAAGAAGTAGGCCACATGACACAAAGCTGGGGTTGCTCTAACAGTTTAACCCAGTAATGGGTGAAAATAGATGCCCAGTAAAAGTGAAATATTATACTTGAGTTAAATGTGCTATGGGAATACTGAGGGAAGCATTTATATGGCCTAGGATATGGAGGTAGCTTCATCAAAGAGGTGACATTAGAGCTGGACCTTGAAGGTAGAATAGATTTTTAGTAAGCAAAAAGGGAAGTAAATCACCCACCAGAACTGTCACAGGTAAAAATATGACAGTTCTGAGAGAATAAACAAATATTTGGTAAACATATGAAAAGTACTTTTAATTAGGGAAATGAAATTAAAATCACAACACCATTTGTACCAGAATAAGTAAAATGAAAAACATAAATAATACCAAGCATTGTCAAAGATGTGGAGCAACTACTAGTGAGGGTATATATTGAAATAATCACTGTTTTACAAGATCTACTAAAATGTGAAGCAATGCATGTCTTCTGACCTAGTGTTTCCATTTCCTAAGTATATGTCTAACAGAAATATATACTTATGTGCAACACAAGACATGTTCATAGCAGCACCATTCATTATAGTCAAACACTGGAAACAACCCAAATGTCCATGTCCATGTAGCATATTCATTCAACAAAATAATATGCAGCAATGAAAATGAATAAACTATTGCTATACACATGATTACTCTCATAACCATAATATTGAAAGAAGCCAGACACAAAAGAGTACATGATGTATAATTCCATTTATATAAAATGTCAAAATAGGCAAAATTAATCTATGCTTTTAGACATCAGGATACTTGTTACCATTGCAAGCAGAAGGAGAGGTTGTAACTGTAAGTAGGCTTCTAGGATGCTGGTAATGATATGGTTGCTATGATAAGGGTTCTGGTTAAATGAGAGTGTTCCATTTGTGAAAATTCAGTGAGTTTTACATATCCACTTTTCTAAATAAAAGAGCTAACAATGAAAACCAAATTACTTTGGTTCCTTACCAAAGTAATCCAGTGGAGGAAATGGAAATCTTTTCAACAAATGGTACAAGAATAATCAGATATCCATATGAAAAAAATAACCTTAACCCTTACCTTATACCATATACAAATATTAATGTAAGATGGATGTGTCTAAACATAAAACCTGAAATCATAAAGCTTTTAGAGGAAAACACGAGACTCTAATTAGGGGGTGGGCAAATATTTTTAAAACAGGTCACAGAAAACAGTACTCAAACAAGAAAAGAAAGACTAAATTAGACTTCATCAAAATTAAAATGTCTGCCCATCGAAAGACATTGTCAAGAAAATCAATAGGCAAACCATAAAGTGGGAGAAAATTTTGTAAAACATATATCTGACAAAGGACTGGTATCCAAGATGTGTAAAAAAAATAAAACTCTTACAACTCAATAACAAAAAATAAATAGCCCAATTAAAAACTGTAGAAAATAGGAGCGCCTGGATGGCTCAGTCAGTTAAGCGTCCGACTTCAGCTCAGGTCATGATCTCATGGTTTGTGGGTTACAGCCCCTTGTCAGGTTCTGTGCCAACAGCTCAGAGCCTGGAGCCTGCTTTGGATTCTGTGTCTCCCTCTCTCTCTGCCCCTTCCCTGCTCTCTCTCTCTCTCTCTCTCTCTCTAAAAAAATAAACATTAAAAAATTTCAAAAAAATGTACAAAATCTTTGAACAAACACTACACAAAATAAGATGTATGATTGGCTAATAGGGACATGAAAAAAATACTCGCCATCATTAGTCATCAGGTAATTGTAAATTAAAACCACTTGTACAGTCACAAGAATGGTTAAAATAATTTTTTAAAATGAAAATACCAAGTATTGGTGAGGATATTGAATAAATAGAACTGTTATATACTGTTGACTGGAGTATGAAATGGAACAACTTCCTTTGAAAGAGTTCTGGCAGTTTTTTATGTAGTAGTTAAATATACACCTTACCCCATGATCTAACAGTTGCACTTCTAGGTATCTGCCTAAAAGAAATGAAAATATGTTCATGAAAAGACTTGTATACAAATGTTCATAAAAGCTTTATTCATAGTAGCTCCAAACTAGGAACAACCCAAATGTCTATCAACTGGTGAATACAATACAAATACAATAGAATACTACCCAGCACAACATGACTAAATCTCAAAAGCACTATGTTGTAAAAGACACCATGCTCAAAAGGCTACATACTGTATGATTCCATTTATATGAATCTTTAGAAAAGACACAACTAATCCATGGTGGTTCTCTTAAAAATGAGGTGGGGGTTTGACTGGGAAGGAACATGAGGGAAGTTTCTGGGGTGATGGTAATGCTCTATATCTTGATAAAGGTTTGGGTTATAGAGGTATATGCGTTTGTCAAAATACAGCAAATATTCCATTAAGATTTACATATTACACTGTATGTAAATTTTATCTCAAAAGAAAAAAACTGTAAAAAATTGAACTCTAGTAATACACATGCTTCTGCATATATATACAAATATTTTCTGTATTTGGGGAAAATATGTATTGATGTGTTCAATTTACTTTGAAGTGCATTAAAAAGATGGATTGATGGATCAATGGAGAGTTAGATGGACAAACATGTGTTAAAGCAAATATAGTAAAACTGTTAATTGTAGAATCCAGGGGTGGGTATGTAAGTGTTAATGGTAAAATTATTTCAATTTGGAGAAGAAAGGTTGCAAAAAGGGAGACAAAGGCATTTGGGGTCAGTGAGGTAGGAAAGAGCTCTATTCTGCTTGGGTTTAAATCTCATTGTGAGAAGTGGCTCAGGAACTAATGGAGAGTTGAACAAGGTCTGAAAAATGAGGGGCCCAATGTGGCAGCTCAGGAGTTTGGACTTTATTCTTTAGACAGTAGGGAATGATCTGAGATTTTTAAGCAGTTGAATGACATAATAGGAAGTAGTATGGCATGGAGAAATGTCCTGCGGTTAAGGACCTAAGATATATATATATATATATATATATATATATATATATATATGAGAGATATATATATCTATATGACTTACCTCTCTAGCTAGATTGTGAATTCTTAGAGGTCCAAATGGGAGGAGGCAAGCAAAAGATATTGTAAGACCAGAGCACTTCCTAAATTGAACAAAACAAAATACCTACCAAATGTAATTCCCCAAAGTCTTTACTGAAAGAACCTTCTCCATGTGGTGGGAAACTCCTAGTTCTTATCATGCCTCTGATATTGCACTTTCCTCCTGAAGTTTCTCACTAATTATTCTCCTTTAACAACCTAACCCAAGCATGGGCACAGAACTGTTTGCTCCATAGGACAGAGGAGACTAAGCTGAAATGTTCAAAAAGACAATAGTAAAGGGAAGGATATTATAGCAAAAGGGAAATGAATATCAACAGTACCGCAGAGCTAGATAACCCAGCTTTAAAGATACAGCCTGTTCTTTAGGGCTAGCAAGTCCTAGTGTATAATAGTTGCTCAATAAATATTTGTTAAATGAATGAATATCTATACACAGCAGAAATAAAACAGTGTCACTCCCTCAAAGAGCTTAGACTCTAGTGGGAAGACATGTTAAATGGGTAGTTTTAATATAATTTTATAAGTTCTGTGATAGAAAATTGTAGTGGTTAAAATAACAGACTCTGGAGCCAGACAGCCACAGTGTGAATCATAAGTCCTTGGACAAATGATGTAATGTTATTCTCTGTCAATTGTAAAATGATGCCCCTACCTTATATGTATACTTATATATCATATTGCCTTCCACCAGGATTTGAGGTAATTGGAAGAAAAATCTTAGATAATTTAGATGGCACCTTAAGTCTTTTTCCTTCTATAGGCTTCAGTTTTCTCATCTGTAAAATGAGGAGTTTGGACTTTGTGGAAGGTCCCTTCCAGCCCTGACAGTCTATGTTTTTTCTACATTTTGGAACTGAACCAATGCCAAATAACATAGTAAATTGTTTTCTTCTTTTTTTTTCAGTGAAGGCAATCCTCAAACCATCTTGCTGTTAACATTAATTGACCACAAACTACATGTTAACATTTATTGAGTGCCTACTACATGCCAGGTACTATGCTAGGTGCTTCCTGAATTTTATTGCTAATCCTCATGACAAGCCTGAAAGATGAGCCTCATCCTTATTGTGTATGGATTTTGTTAATTGAAGTAACTAAATTGATTGATTGGTTGATTGCACCTTTTTTGTATCAGGCATCATGTTAAATGCTAAGGATACAAAAATAAATAATGTTGACCCTGTGTTCAGGGAGTTACAATCTATGAAAGGACACTGAGATGCAACACAAGCAAGGTCCACTCTTTTTTTTTTTAAATATAATTTATTGTTAAGTAGGCTAACATACAGTGGATACAGTGTGCTCTTGGTTTTGGGAGTAGATTCCCGTAATTCATTGCTTACATACAACACCCAGTGCTCATCCCAACAAGTGCCCTCCTCAATGCCAGAAGATGTGGTTTATATATACAATGGAACACTACTTGACAATGAGAAAGAATGGAATCCTGCCATTTGCAGCAATGCGAATGGAACTGAAGGGTATTATGCTAAGTGAAATAAGTCAGTCAGAGAAAGACAGATATCATATGTTTCCACTCATATGTGGAACTTGAGAAACTTAACAGAAGACCATGGGGGAAGGGAGGGGGAAAAATAGTTACAAACAGAGAGAGAGGGAGGGAGGCAAACCATAAAAGACTCTTAAATACAGAGGACAAACTGAGGGTTGTTGATGGGGTGTGGGGGAGAGGGGAAAATGAGTGAAGGCCTACTCTTTACACTGCATTGCAACCATACACCTGAGACACCTCTGTTCCAGCCATACAAGGGTTCCAGTTCTCAGGATAGGAAACTTAAAAAATTTTTTTTTAAATTATTTAATGTTTATGTATTTTTGAGAGAGAGACAGAGCACAAGCGGAAGAGGGGCAGCGAGAGAGGGAGACACAGAATCCAAAGCAGATTCCAGGCTCCAAGCTGTCAGCACAGAGCCCGATGTGTGGCTCAAACCCACGAATCGTGAGATCATGACCTGAGCTGAAGTCAGAAGCTTAACCGACTGAGCCACATAGGCGCCCCTTAAAAATTTTTATTTAATGTTTATTTATTGTTGACAGAGAGAGAGAGAGAGAGAGAGAGAGAGAGAGACAGAACATGAATGGGGGAGGGGTAAAGAGAGAGAGAGAGAGAGAGGGAGACACAGAATTTGAAGCAGGTTCCAGGCTCTGAGCTGTTAGCACAGAGCTTCAACTCACCAACTGCTAGATCATGACCTGAGCCAAAGTCAGACGCTTAACAGACTGACCAATCAGGTGCCACAGGACAGGAAACGTTTAAACTAGGGTTTAGCACAATGTTTAGCATCTAGTAGCCTCTCAATAAATATCTCTTGAATGAATAAAAATGAATAAATTAATAAAAGGATTAAAAACCCCATTCCATTTCTCCCTTGGATATAATCAAGAAACTAATCCATTTAATCTTTTCTCTCACTTCAAGCTTTGCTATTCCGTGCTGGCCCTCAAAAGGTTAAGTATTTCCTATCTCATTCTTTCCTGTAATGCTCTGCTGCTACTGTCGTCTTTTCCCCTCTAAGCTTGTTCTAATAATACACCAACCATTGAGCAGAATTGTTTCCTTGGCATTCAGGAAGCAGGATTCATGCATATGGCCAACTGATTTGCTTTTAATGTACCTATTATTATGAATAGCCATTGGCTCAAGCTGAAATCAGGATACATCCAATATCTTTTCCTTTCCAAGCCTCCGCTTTGCCCATCAGAATGTGTCAATATTCAAATTCATTTCCCAGTAATATGAGTTCCTATTAGTGGTATAACCTGATTATGGGGAATAAAACCTAAGTCGTCTCTGTTTTTGGACGTCTTTGGCCACTACTAGAGCACCTTGTCTCCTTTTCACAATCAATCTCACTTGGCTCTTGGATTCAAGGTGGTGCTGTGTCATCACAACTCTTAAGTTACCCTCATATGAATGAAGGTATGAGGAGATGAATAAAGGAAAGTGAGTAAAGGAGGAAAAAATATGTACTCACTTTCTCGAGAAAGCTCTCAAGACATCATCCATTCCCAAGTAGTTAGGATGAGTTAAGCACAGAGGAGGGGGATAATGAGAATGACCTACTGAATTCTGCTCTAGCCAGAAAAATTCTATTTGAGAATAGAAGAGGCCCAAAACAAGGAAATACCTTTGGCCTAAAATAGAGAATGTCAGGGATCAAAGGGCTTTCAAAGGTCATATAGTGTAGTGAATCCCAAGCACTAATCTGCAGATCCATGATAGTCTGACATTTTCATCAGTAGACACATGAGAAAAATTGTTGCCTACTGACATTTCCTGAGATAGTCTTCTTAGTAAAAGACTATGGCCCTTCTAAATTTTCATTATTTCATTATTAAAATATTATTTCATTAATGATATGCTACTGATGATACATGTCCTCACATGGCAACATTGAAAACTGACATCTTTATGTTGGTCCCAAAAGCTTTCTGAGACATTTTACAGAAACTATCCTAGTCTTTGAGATGTAAATTTTGGGTTGCTATTGTTTTGGTCTAGTGGTTTCAAAACCTGCCAGTGCATCTATATTACTGGGAGACTTGTTAAAACCATGAATTCTTGGCTACCACCACCAGATATTCTGATTGAGCAAATGTGGAGTAGGACTGAAGAGTCATTACTGTTATAAAAGTCTCTAGGTGATTCTGATGTGTGACTAAGTCAGAGAACTACTGTTCTGCTTCACCCACTAGTATGAGTAATCAAGGGCATAAGCAATTGGAATCATTCCATATTGGCTTATCTCTGTTAGGGAAAGAAAGAAAGCACATTCTTTCACTTGTATAAACCAGAGAATTTTATTAATATTTCCACTAGAATGTAAGCTCCACAAGGGCAAAGACCATTGTATGTTTCCAGCGCCTGACATAGTAACTGGCACACAATTGTTGCTCAATAACTATTTGTGAAATGAATGACTGAATGGCATAAGAAAAGCAATAGACATGCCTCATTAATTCAAGACTAATCCTCCTATCTGCTTTGATGAACTGAGTCTGGAGATTAAGAAAAGACATAGAATTTCAACTGGAGAACGGTGAGAGGAATGGGTGGTGAGGTTTGAGAGATCAGCAGACAGGTGTCCAGAAGTCACAGAATGGTGGGTAATCCAGTGTGTTTGGCTCCTGAATGGAAGAAAAGAGGGGGGAACAAAGTGACAGAGAATGGTGCTAGACAGGTTGAATATGAGATCTTCAGAAAGAGGCACCAGGTTTTTTGTGTATGTCCTTGGTATTTAGTACAGATCCTGGCAGATAGAGTCTCTTAGTAAATATTTGCTAAGTAAATATTTGCTGGTCACAAACCATAAAGGACCTTTTATGCCTGGCTGAGGAATTTAAACTTGATTCAAATGGAGAATCATTGAAAGTTTTTAGAGGGGCGCCTGGGTGGCTCACTCGGGTAAGCATCTGACTTCAGCTCAGGTCATGATCTCACCTTAAAAAAAATTAAAAACAGAAAGTTTTTAGAGCAGAGAAATAGCATGATTGAAATTGTATTTTAGAGCTGTAATTGACAGGATTATTTAGAAAGAGAAGTGACCAGAAGTCACAGGCATCTCAGACCTGTGACTCCTAATTCCCAAGCTCCGTTAACACTGTTACCACTCTTTACTAGAAACCAGATCCAAAAATAAATTAAAAGAATTATTCACCATGATCAGGTGGGATTTATTCCTAGGATGCAGGGCTGGTTAAACATCCACAAATCAATCAATGTGATACATCACATTAATGAAAGAAAGGATAAGAACCATATGATCCTCACAATACATTAGACAAAATACAGCGTCCTTTCATATACATAATTTATTGTCAAATTGGTTTCCATACAACCCCCAGTGCTCATCCCAACAGGTGCCCTCCTCAATGCCCATCACCCACTTTCCACTCTCCCCCAAACCCCATCAACCCTCAGTTTGTTCTCAGTGTTTAAGAGTCTGTTATGGTGTGCCTCCTTCCCTCTCTGTAACTTTTTCCCCCCTTCCTCTCCCCGCTGGTCTTCTATTAAGTTTCTCAGGATCCACATATGAGTGAAAACATACGGTATCTTTCTCTGACTGACAATTTTCACTAAGCATAGTACTCTCCAGTTCCATCCACGTTGCTGCAAATGGCCAGATTTCATTCCTTCTCATTGCCATGTAGTATTCCATTGTATATATAAATAATATATTTATCCATTTCTCAGTTGATGGACATTTAGGCTCTTTCCATCATTTGGCTATTGTTGAAAGTGCTGCTATAAACATTGGGGTACAAGTGTCCCTATGCATCAGCACTCCTGGATCCCTTGGGTAGATTCCTAGCAGTGCTATTGCTGAGTCATAGGGTAGCTCTATTACTAATTTTTTTGAGGAACCTCCACACTGTTTCCCAGAGCGGCTGCACCAGTTTGCATTCCCACCAAAGTGCAAGAGAGTTCCCATTTCTCCACATCCTTTCCATCATCTATAGTTTCCTGATTTGTTCATTTTAGCCACTGTGACCGGCATGAGGTGGTATCTCAGAATGGTTTTGATTTGTATTTCCGTGATGAGGAGTGACTTGAGCATCTTTTCATGTGCCTGTTGGCCATCTGGATGACTTCTTTAGAAAAGTGTCTATTCATGTCTTCTGCCCATTTCTTCACTGGATTATTTGTTTTTTGGGGTGTGGATTTGGTGAGTTCTTTATAGATTTTAGATACTAGCCCTTTATCCGATATGTCATTTGCAAAAATCTTTTCCCATTCCATTCGATGCCATTTAGTTTTGATTGTTTCCTTTTCAGTGCAGAAGCTTTTTCTCTTAAGGAGATCCCAATAGTTCATTTATGCTTTTAATTCTCTTGCCTTTGAAGATGTGTCGAGCAAGAAATTGCTGCAGCTGAGGTCAGAGAAGTATTTTCCTGCTTTCTCCTCTAGGGTTTTGATGGTTTCCTGTCTCACATACAGGTCCTTTATCCATTTTGAGTTTATTTTTGTGAATGGTGTGAGAAAGTGGTCTAGTTTCAACCTTCTGCATGTTGCTGTCCAGTTCTCCCAGCACCATTTTTTAAAGAGACTGTCTTTTTTCCATAGGATACTCTTTCCTGCTTTGTCAAAGATTAGTTGGCCATACTTTTGTGGGTCAATTCTGGGTTCTCTATTCTATTCCATTGGTCTATGTGTCTGTTTTTGTGCCATTACCATACTCTCTTGATGATTGCAGCTTTGCAGTAGAGGCTAAAGTCTGGGATTATGATGCCTTCCGTTTGGTTTTTCCTCTTCTACATTGGCTATTCAGGATCTTTTATGGTTTCATACAAATTTTGGGATTGTTTGTTCTAGCTTTGAGAATAATGCTGGTGCAATTTTGATTGGGAATGCATTGAATGTGTAGATAGCTTTGGGTAGTATTGACATTTTAACAATATTTATTCTTCCAATCCAGGAGCACGGAATGTTTTTTCCATTTCTTTGTATCTTCTTCAATTTCCTTCATAAGCTTTCTATAGTTTTCAGCATACACATCTTTTACATCCTTGGTTAGGTTTATTCCTAGGTATTTTATGGTTTTTGGCACAATTGAAAATGGGATCAGTTTCTTCATTTGTCTTTCTGTTGCTTCATTATTGGTGTATAAAAATGCAACTGATTTCTGTACATTAATTCTGTATCCTGCGACTTTGCTGAATTCATGTATCAGTTCTAGCAGACTTTTGGTGGAGTCTATCGGGTTTTCCATGTATAGTATCATGTCATCTGCAAAAGCGAAAGCTTAACGTCATCTTTGCCAATTTTGATGTCTTTGATTTCCTTTTGTTGTCTGATTGCTGATGCTAGAACTTCCAACCCTGCGTGAAACAACAGCGGTGAGAGTGGACATCCCTGTCGTGTTCCTGATCTCAGGGGGAAAGCTCTCAGTTTTTCCCCATTGAGGATATTAGCTGTGGGCTTTTCATAAATGGATTTTATGAGTTTAAGTATGTTCCTTCTATCCCGACTTTCTCGAGGGTTTTTATTCAGAAAGGATGCTGAATTTTGTCAAATGCTTGTTCTGCATCGATTGACAGGATCATATGGTTCTTATCTTTTCTTTTATTAATGTGATGTATCACATTGATTGATTTGTGAATGTTGAACCAGCCCTGCAGCCTAGGAATGAATCCCACTTGATCAAGGTGTATAATTCTTTTTATATGCTATTGAATTTGATTTGCTAGTGTCTTGTTAATAATTTTTGCATCCATATTAGTCAGGGATATTGGCCTGTAGTTCTTTTTTTTTTTTCTTTTTTCTGGGTCTCTGTCTGGTTTGGGAGTCCAAGTAATGCTGGCTTCATAGAATGAGTCTGGAAGTTTTCCTTCCCTTTCTATTTGTTGGAACAGCTTGAGAAGGATAGGTATTATGTGTGCTTTAATTGTCTGGTAGAATTCCCCAGGGAAGCCATGTGGTCCAGGACTCTTATTGGTTGGGAGATTTTTTGATAACTGATTCAATTTCTTCACTAGTTATGGATATGTTCCAATTTTCTATTTCTTCCCATTTGAGTTTTGGAAGTGTGTGGGTGTTTAGGAATTTGTCCATTTTTTTCAGGTTGTCCAGTTTTTTGGCACATAATTTTTCATAGTATTCCATGATAATTTCTTGTATTTCTGAGGGATTGGTTGTAATTATTCCATTTTCATTTATGATTTAATCTATTTGCATCATCTACCTTTTCTTTTTGAGAAGCCTGGCGAGAGGTTTATCAATTTTGTTTATTTTTTCAAAACACCAACTCTTGGTTTCATTGATCTGCTCTACAGTCTTTTTTAGATTATATATTGTTTATTACTGCTTTGATCTTTATTATTTCTCTTCTTCTGATGGGTTTCAGGTGTCTTTGCTGTTCTGCTTCTATTTCCTTTAGTGTTCTGTTAGATTTTGTCTTTGGGGTTTTTCTTGTTTCTTGAGATAGGCCTGGATTGCAATGTATTTTCCTCTCAGGACTGCCTTCGCTGTATCCCAACGTGTTTGGATGGTTGTATTTTCATTTTCATTTGCTTCCATGTATTTTTAAATTTCTTCTCTAATTGCCTGGTTGACCCATTTGTTCTTTAGTAGGATATTCTTTAACCTCCATGCTTGTGGAGGTTTTCCAGACTTTTTCCTGTGGTTGATTTCAAGTTTCATAGCATTGTGATCTGAAAGTGTGCATGGTATGATATCAATTCTTTTATACTTATTAAAGGCTGTTTTGTGACCCAGTATGTGATCTATCTTGGAGAATGTTTCATGTGCACTCGAGAAGAAAATATATTCTGTTGCTTTGGGATGCAGAATTCTAAATATATCAGTCAAGTCCATCTGATCCAATGTATCATTTTTGGCCCTTCTTTCTTTTTTTTTTTTTTTTTTTTTTTGATCTTTTTTTTTTTTTTTTTTTTTTTTTTTTTTTTTTTTTATATGAAGTTTATTGACAAATTGGTTTCCATACAACACCCAGTGCTCATCCCAAAAGGTGCCCTCCTCAATACCCATCACCCACCCGCCCCTCCCTCCCACCCTCCATCAACCCTCAGTTTGTTCTCAGTTTTTAACAGTCTCTTATGCTTTGACTCTCTCCCACTCTAACGTCCTTTTTTTTTTTTTTTTTTTCCTTCCCCTCCCCCATGGGTTCCTGTTAAGTTTCTCAGGATCCACATAAGAGTGAAACCATATGGTATCTGTCTTTCTCTGTATGGCTTATTTCACTTAGCATCACACTCTCCAGTTCCATCCACGTTGCTACAAAAGGCCATATTTCATTTTTCTCATTGCCACGTAGTATTCCATTGTGTATATAAACCACAATTTCTTTATCCATTCATCAGTTGATGGACATTTAGGCTCTTTCCATAATTTGGCTATTGTTGAGAGTGCTGCTATGAACATTGGGGTACAAGTGCCCCTATGCATCAGTACTCCTGTATCCCTTGGGTAGATTCCTAGCAGTGCTATTGCTGGGTCATAGGGTAGGTCTATTTTTAATTTTCTGAGGAACCTCCACACTGCTTTCCAGAGCGGCTGCACCAATTTGCATTCCCACCAACAGTGCAAGAGGGTTCCCGTGTCTCCACATCCTCTCCAGCATCTATAGTCTCCTGATTTGTTCATTTTGGCCACTCTGACTGGCGTGAGGTGATACCTGAGTGTGGTTTTGATTTGTATTTCCCTGATAAGGAGCGACGCTGAACATCTTTTCATGTGCCTGTTGGCCATCTGGATGTCTTCTTTAGAGAAGTGTCTATTCATGTTTTCTGCCCATTTCTTCACTGGGTTATTTGTTTTTCGGGTGTGGAGTTTGGTGAGCTCTTTATAGATTTTAGATACTAGCCCTTTGTCCGATATGTCATTTGCAAATATCTTTTCCCATTCCGTTGGTTGCCTTTTAGTTTTGTTGGTTGTTTCCTTTGCTGTGCAGAAGCTTTTTATCTTCATAAGGTCCCAGTAATTCACTTTTGCTTTTAATTCCCTTGCCTTTGGGGATGTGTCGAGTAAGAGATTGCTACGGCTGAGGTCAGAGAGGTCTTTTCCTGCTTTCTCCTCTAAGGTTCTGATGGTTTCCTGTCTCACATTTAGGTCCTTTATCCATTTTGAGTTTATTTTTGTAAATGGTGTGAGAAAGTGGTCTAGTTTCAACCTTCTGCATGTTGCTGTCCAGTTCTCCCAGCACCATTTGTTAAAGAGGCTGTCTTTTTTCCATTGGATGTTCTTTCCTGCTTTGTCAAAGATGAGTTGGCCATACGTTTGTGGGTCTAGTTCTGGGGTTTCTATTCTATTCCATTGGTCTGTGTGTCTGTTTTTGTGCCAATACCATGCTGTCTTGATGATGACAGCTTTGTAGTAGAGGCTAAAGTCTGGGATTGTGATGCCTCCTGCTTTGGTCTTCTTCTTCAAAATTCCTTTGGCTATTCGGGGCCTTTTGTGGTTCCATATGAATTTTAGGATTGCTTGTTCTAGTTTCGAGAAGAATGCTGGTGCAATTTTGATTGGGATTGCATTGAATGTGTAGATAGCTTTGGGTAGTATTGACATTTTGACAATATTTATTTTTCCAATCCATGAGCAGGGAATGTCTTTCCATTTCTTTAAATCTTCTTCAATTACCTTCATAAGCTTTCTATAGTTTTCAGCATACAGATCCTTTACATCTTTGGTTAGATTTATTCCTAGGTATTTTATGCTTCTTGGTGCAATTGTAAATGGGATCAGTTTCTTTATTTGTCTTTCTGTTGCTTCATTGTTAGTGTATAAGAATGCAACTGATTTCTGGACATTGATTTTGTATCCTGCAACTTTGCTGAATTCATGTATCAGTTCTAGCAGACTTTTGGTGGAGTCTATCGGATTTTCCATGTATAATATCATGTCATCTGCAAAAAGCGAAAGCTTGACTTCATCTTTGCCAATTTTGATGCCTTTGATTTCCTTTGTTGTCTGATTGCTGATGCTAGAACTTCCAGCACTATGTTAAACAACAACGGTGAGAGTGGGCATCCCTGTCGTGTTCCTGATCTCAGGGAAAAAGCTCTCAGTTTTTCCCCGTTGAGGATGATGTTAGCTGTGGGCTTTTCATAAATGGCTTTTATGATCTTTAAGTATGTTCCTTCTATCCCGACTTTCTCAAGGGTTTTTATTAAGAAAGGGTGCTGGATTTTGTCAAAGGCCTTTTCTGCATCGATTGACAGGATCATATGGTTCTTCTCTTTTTTTTTGTTAATGTGATGTATCACGTTGATTGATTTGCGAATGTTGAACCAGCCCTGCATCCCAGGAATGAATCCCACTTGATCATGGTGAATAATTCTTTTTATATGCTGTTGAATTCGATTTGCTAGTATCTTATTGAGAATTTTTGCATCCATATTCATCAGGGATATTGGCCTGTAGTTCTCTTTTTTTACTGGGTCTCTGTCTGGTTTAGGAATCAAAGTAATACTGGCTTCATAGAATGAGTCTGGAAGTTTTCCTTCCCTTTCTATTTCTTGGAATAGCTTGAGAAGGATAGGTATTATCTCTGCTTTAAACGTCTGGTAGAACTCCCCTGGGAAGCCATCTGGTCCTGGACTCTTATTTGTTGGGAGATTTTTGATAACCGATTCAATTTCTTCGCTGGTTATGGGTCTGTTCAAGCTTTCTATTTCCTCCTGATTGAGTTTTGGAAGAGTGTGGGTGTTTAGGAATTTGTCCATTTCTTCCAGGTTGTCCAATTTGTTGGCATATAATTTTTCATAGTATTCCCTGATAATTGTTTGTATCTCTGAGGGATTGGTTGTAATAATTCCATTTTCATTCATGATTTTATCTATTTGGGTCATCTCCCTTTTCTTTTTGAGAAGCCTGGCTAGAGGTTTGTCAATTTTGTTTATTTTTTCAAAAAACCAACTCTTGGTTTCGTTGATCTGCTCTACAGTTTTTTTAGATTCTATATTGTTTATTTCTGCTCTGATCTTTATTATTTCTCTTCTTCTGCTGGGTTTAGGCTGCCTTTGCTGTTCTGCTTCTATTTCCTTTAGGTGTGCTGTTAGATTTTGTATTTGGGATTTTTCTTGTTTCTGGAGATAGGCCTGGATTGCAATGTATTTTCCTCTCAGGACTGCCTTCGCTGCGTCCCAAAGCGTTTGGATTGTTGTATTTTCATTTTCGTTTGTTTCCATATATTTTTTGATTTCTTCTCTAATTGCCTGGTTGACCCACTCATTCGTTAGTAGGGTGTTCTTTAACCTCCATGCTTTTGGAGGTTTTCCAGACTTTTTCCTGTGGTTGATTTCAAGCTTCATAGCATTGTGGTCTGAAAGTATGCATGGTATAATTTCAATTCTTGTAAACTTATGAAGGGCTGTTTTGTGACCCAGTATATGATCTATCTTGGAGAATGTTCCATGTGCACTCGAGAAGAAAGTATATTCTGTTGCTTTGGGATGCAGAGTTCTAAATATATCTGTCAAGTCCATCTGATCCAGTGTCTCATTCAGGGCCCTTGTTTCTTTATTGACTGTGTGTCTAGATGATCTATCCATTTCTGTAAGTGGGGTGTTAAAGTCTCCTGCAATTACCACATTCTTATCAATAAGGTTGCTTCTGTTTATGAGTAATTGTTTTATATATTTGGGGGCTCCGGTATTCGGCGCATAGACATTTATAATTGTTAGCTCTTCCTGATGGATAGACCCTGTAACTATTATATAATGTCCTTCTTCATCTCTTGTTACAGCCTTTAATTTAAAGTCTAGTTTGTCTGATATAAGTATGGCTACTCCAGCTTTCTTCTGGCTTCCAGTAGCATGATAAATAGTTCTCCATCCCCTCACTCTGAATCTAAAGGTGTCCTCAGGTCTAAAATGAGTCTCTTGTAGACAGCAAATAGATGGGTCTTGTTTTTTTATCCATTCTGATACCCTATGTCTTTTGGTTGGCGCATTTAATCCGTTTACATTCAGTGTTATTATAGAAAGATACGGGTTTAGAGTCATTGTGATGTCTGTATGTTTTATGCTTGTAGTGATGTCTCTGGTACTTTGTCTCACAGGGTCCCCCTTAGGATCTCTTGTAGGGCTGGTTTAGTGGTGACAAATTCCTTCAGTTTTTGTTTGTTTGGGAAGACCTTTATCTCTCCTTCTATTCTAAATGACAGACTTGCTGGATAAAGGATTCTCGGCTGCATATTTTTGCTATCTAGCACCCTGAAAATCTCGTGCCAATTCTTTCTGGCCTGCCAAGTTTCAAAAGAGAGATCAGTCACGAGTCTTATAGGTCTCCCTTTATATGTGAGGGCACGTTTACCCCTTGCTGCTTTCAGAATTTTCTCTTTATCCTTGTATTTTGCCAGTTTCACTATGATATGTCGTGCAGAAGATCGATTCAAGTTACGTCTGAAGGGAGTTCTCTGTGCCTCTTGGATTTCAATGCCTTTTTCCTTCCCCAGTTCAGGGAAGTTCTCAGCTATTATTTCTTCAAGTACCCCTTCAGCACCTTTCCCTCTCTCTTCCTCCTCTGGGATACCAATTATGCGTATATTATTTCTTTTTAGTGTATCACTTAGTTCTCTAATTTTCCCCTCATACTCCTGGATTTTTTTATCTCTCTTTTTCTCAGCTTCCTCTTTTTCCATAACTTTATCTTCTAGTTCACCTATTCTCTCCTCTGCCTCTTCCATCCGAGCCGTGGTGGTTTGCATTTTGTTTTCCATTTCCTTTAAAGCGTTTTTCAGCTCCTCGTGACTGTCCCTTAGTCCCCTGATGTCTGTAGCAAGAGATTCTCTGCTGTCCTGTATGCTGTTTTCCAGCCCAGCGATTAATTTTATGACTATTATTCTAAATTCACTTTCTGTTATATTATTTAAATCCTTTTTGATCAGCTCATTAGCTGTTGTTATTTCCTGGAGATTCTTCTGAGGGGAATTCTTCCGCTTGGTCATTTGGATAGTCCCTGGTGTGGTGAGGGCCTGCAGGGCACTTCCCCTGTGCTGTGGTGTATAACTGGAGTTGGTGGGCGGGGCCGCAGTCCGACCTGATGTCTGCCCCCAGCCCACCGCTGGGGCCACAGTCAGACTGGTGTGTGCCTTCTCTTCCCCTCTCCTAGGGGCGGGATTCACTGTGGGGTGGCGTGGCCCGTCTGGGCTACTTGCACACTGCCAGGCTTGTGATGCTGGGGATCTGGCGTATTAGCTGGGGTGGGAAGGCAAGGTGCACGGCGGGAGGGGGGGCAGGCTTAGCTCGCTTCTCCTTAGGTGATCCACTTCAGGAGGGGCCCTGTGGCAGCCGGAGGGAGTCAAATCGCTGCCGGAGGTTTGGCTCCGCAGAAGCACAGAGTTGGGTGTTCGCGCGGAGCGAGCAATTTCCCTGGCCGGAGCCGGTTCCCTTTGGGATTTTGGCTGGGGGATGGGCGGGGGAGATGGCGCTGGCTAGCGCCTTTGTTCCCCGCCAAACTGAGCTCTGTCGTCCGGGGGCTCCGCAGCTCACCCTCCCTTTGTCCTCCAGCCTTCCCGCTTTCCGAGCAGAGCTGTTAACTTATGACCTCCCAGACGCTAAGTCGCGCTTGCTAAGTCGCGCTTGCTGTCGGAACACAGTCCGTCAGGCCCCTCCGCTTTTGCAAGCCGGACTCGGGGGCTCTGCTTGGCCGGCGAGCCGCCCCTCCGCCCCGGCTCCCTCCCGCCAGTCCGTGGAGCGCGCACCGCCTCGCCGCCCTTCCTACCCTCTTCTGTGGGCCTCTCGTCTGCACTTGGGTCCGGTGACTCTGTTCTGCTAATCCTCTGGCGGTTTTCTGGGTTATTTAGGCAGGTGTAGGTGGAATCTAAGTGATCAGCAGGACGCGCGGTGAGCCCAGCGTCCTCCTACGCCGCCATCTTCCCAGAATCCTCTGGGCCCTTGTTTCTTTATTGATTCTCTGTCTAGATGATCTATCCACTGTTGTAAGTGGAGTATTAAAGTCTCCTGTAATTACCACATTCTTATCAATAAGATTGCTTATGTTTGTGATTAACTGTTTTATATATTTTGCTGCTTTCAAATTTGATGCATAGACATTTATTATTGTTAGCTCTTCCTGATGGATAGACCCTGTAATTATTATATAATGCCCTTCTTCATCTCTTGTTCCAGCCTTTAATTTAAAGTCTAGTTTGTCTGATATAAGTATGGCTACTCCAGCTTTCTTTTGACTTCCAGTAGCATGATAGTTAGTTCCCCATCCCCTCACTTTCAATCTGAAGGTGTCCTCAGGTCTAAAATGAGTCTCTTGTAGACACCAAATTGATGGGTCTTGCTTGTTTATCCATTCTGATACCCTATGTCTTTTGATTGGAGCATTTAGTTCATTTACATTCGGTGTTATTATTGAAAGATATGGCTTTAGAGTCATTGTGTTATATGTAGGTTTCATGCTTGTAGTGATGTCTCTGGTATTCCTTGGTCCTTGCAACATTTCACTCACAGAGTCCCCCTTAGGATCTCTTGTAGGGCTGGCTTAGTGGTGATGAATTCCTTCAGTTTTTGTTTGTTTGGGAAAACCTTTATCTCTCCTTCTATTCTGTTCTTTAACCTCCATGCTTTTGGAGGCTTTCCAGACTTTTTCCTGTGGTTGATTTCAAGCTTCACAGCATTGTGGTCTGAAAGTATGCATGGTATAATTTCAATTCTTGTAAACTTATGAAGGGCTGTTTTGTGACCCAGTATATGATCTATCTTGGAGAATGTTCCATGTGCACTCTAGAAGAAAGTATATTCTGTTGCTTTGGGATGCAGAGTTCTAAATATATCTGTCAAGTCCATCTGATCCAATGTCTCATTCAGGGCCCTTGTTTCTTTATTGACCGTCTCCTTCTATTCTGAATGACAGACTTGCTGGATAAAGGATTCTCAGCTGCATATATTTTTCTCTTCATCACATTGAAGATTTCCTGCCATTCCTTTCTGGACTGCCAAGTTTCAGTAGATAGGTCTGCTACTACTCTTATGTGTCTACCTTTGTATGTTAAGGACTGTTTATCCCTAGCCTCTTTCAGAATTCTCTCTTTATCCTTGTATTTTGCCAGTTTCCTTATGATATGTCATGCAGAAGATTGATTCAAGTTACATCTGCAGGGAGTTCTCTGTGCCTCTTGGATTTCAATGCCTGTTTCCTTCCCCAGCTCGGGGAAGTTCTCAGCTATGATTTGTTCAAGTACACCTTCCTCCCCTTTCTCTCTCTCTTCTTCTTCTGGAATTTCTACGATACGGATATTGTTCCATTTGATTGCATCACTTAGTTCTCTAATTCTCCCCTCATATTCCTGAATTTGTTTTATCTCTCTTTATCTCAGCTTCCTTTTTTCCATAATTTTATCTTCTAATTCACCTATTCTCCCCTCTGCCTCTTCAATCCGCACTGTGGCTGCTTCCATTTTATTTTGCACCTTATTTATAACATTTTTTAATTAATCATGACTATTTTTTAATTCCTTTATCTCTGTAGCAGTAGATTCTCTGCTGTCCTCCATGCTTTTTTTCAAGCCCAGCAATTAATTTTATGACTATTATTCTAAATTCTTGTTCAGTTATATTGCTTAAATTGGTTTTGATCAATTCATTAGCTGTCACTACTTTCTGGAATTTCTTTTGAGGAGAATTCTTACGTTTCATCATTTTGGCTAGTTTTCTGTCCCTTATGTGTTTTAAAAGCTTGTTGCATGCTCTGCACCTGCGAGCACTGCTATATTAAAGGAGGGTCATACACTGTCTGGGACCTGGCCCTTGAGGAAGTGTTTTTTCGGAGATTGTTACTTGCTCTGTGTTGTTGTGACTTTGGTTATTTTATTACCTTATTCATAGTGATATTTTGCACCCTCCACCAGGTGTGCATTGATGTCTTCCTTGGAGTAGCCCTATCTTTTTTCCAGCTTTCCCATTTTCTTCCTAGTAGAATCAGTCTCTTTTCCTCCCAGCCTTTGGTGTTCAAAATCCTTTGGCTTCTATACTTCTTAGTTTGAGAGATGCGGGAAGTATGGATCTCCCTACTTCTCTGCCATGTTGGCCAGTCTACAGCATCCTTTCTTGATAATACCCCTTAACAAAGTAGAGATAGAAGGGACATAACTCAAGATCATAAAGACCATACGTGAAAGACCCGCAGCTAATATCCTCAGTGGGGAAAACCTAAGAGCTGTCCCCTAAGGTCAGGAACACACAGGGATGTTCACTCTCACCACTGCTATTCAACATAGTGTTGTAAGTCCTACCTTCAGCAATCAGACAACATAAAGAAATAAAAGTCTTCCAAATTGGCAAGGAAGAAGTCAAATGTTTACTCTACACAGATGACATGGAAAACCCAAAAGACTCAATCAAAAAACTGCTAGAATTGATACATGAATTCAGCAAAGTTTCAGGATATAAAATCAATGTACAGAAAATTTTTGCCTTTATATACACCAATAATGAAGCAGTGGAAAGAGAAATCAAGGAATAGATCCCATTTACGATTGCACCAAAACCAATAAAATATGTAGGAATAAACCTAATGAAAGAGGTAAAATATCTATACACTGAAAGCTATAGAAATCTTATGAAAGAAATAGAAAAAGACACAACAAAATTGAAAAACATTCCATACTCATGGATTGGAAGAACAAATATTGTTAAAATGTCAATACTACCCTAAGCCATCAACATATTCAATGCAATCCCTATCAAAATAACACCAGCATTCTTCACAGAGCTAGAACAAACAATTCTAAAATATGTATGAAACCAGAAAAGACCCTGAATAGACAAAGCAATGTTGAAAAAGAAAAGCAAAGCTGGAGGCATCACAATTCTGGACTTAAAGCTATATTACAAAGCTATAATCATCAAAGCAGTATGCTACTGGCACAAAAAGAGACACATAGATTAGTGGAACAGAATAGAGAACCCAGAAGTGGACACACAAATGTATGGCCAACTAATATTTGACAAAGCAGGAAAGAATATCCAATGGAGAAAAGAGAGTCTCTTCAGCAAGCGGTGCTGGGAAAACTGGACAGCAACATGCATAAGAATGAAACTAGACCACTTTCTTACACCTTACACAAAAAGAAACTCAAAATGGATAAAAGACCTAAATGTAGGACAGGAAGCCATCAAAACCCTAGAGGAGAAAACAGGCAACAACCTCTTTGACCTCGGTTGTATCAACTTCTTACTTGACATGTCTCCGGAGGCAAGGGAAACAAAAGCAAAAATGAACTATTGGAGTCTCATAAATATAAAAAAAATCTCTGAACAATGAAGGAAACAATCAACAAAACTAAAAGGCAACAGATGGAATGGGAGAAGATATTTGCAAATGACATATCTCATAAAGAGTTACTATCCAAAATCTATAAAGAACTTTGAAAACTCAATGCCCCAAAAATAAATAATCCGTGAAGAAATGGACAGAAAATGTGAATAGACACTTTTCCAAAGAAGACATCCAGATGGCTAACAGACATGAAAATATGCTCAACATCACTCATCATCAGGGAAATACAAATCAAACCACAATGAGATATCACCTCACACCTGTCAGAATGATTAAAATTAACAACTCAGGAAACAACAGATGTTGGTGAGGATGCAGAGAAAGGGGAATCTTTTTGCACTGTTGGTGGGAATGCAAACTGGTGCAACCACTCTGGAAAACAGTATGTAGGTTCCTCAAAAAATTAAAAATAGAGCTACCCTGTGACCCGGCAATTGCACTAATAGGTATTGATCCAAAGGATGCAAAAATCTGACTCAAAGGGGCACATGCACCCCAATGTTTATAGCAGCACTAACAACAATAGCCAACGTATGGAAAGAGCCCAAATTTCCATTGACTGATAAATGGATAAAGAAGATGTGGCATTTATATATATATATATATATATATATATATATATATATGCATATATATGCATATATATATATATATGAATATTACTTGGCAATCAAAAAGAGTGAAATCTTGCCATTTGCAACAATGTGGATGGAACCAGAATATATTATGCAAGCAAAATAAGTCAGCCAGAGAAAGACAAATATCATGATTTCACTCATATCTGGAATTTAAGAAATACAATAAATGCACATAATTAACATAGTGGAAGGGAAGCAAAATATGATAAAAAACAGAGAGGGAGGCAAACCATAATAGACTCTTAAATAGAGAGAACAAACTCAGGGTTACTGGAGGTGTGGGTGGGTGGGGGAGTGGGTTAAAGAGGTGATGTATACTAAGGAGGGCACTTGTTGGGATGAGCACTGGGTGTTATATGTAAGTGATGAATCACTAGATGCTACTCCTGAAATCATTATTACACTATATATTAACTAACTTGGATTTAAAATAAATAATAGTTTAAAAAAAGCCACTGTTACCACTCTTTCCTTCACTCAAGCAAAAATTGTCAGCATCATTTTTGCTTCTTCTTTCCCCTCAGTACCCAAATCTGTCAACTCTATTATAATAGTGGTTCATAGTGTCATCTCTTAGTGTTCATCCTCAGTCAGTGCCCTATTTCATACTATCAAAATTTTTTTAACCTTGTTGGCTTCCTTACCTTTTATCTTTTCAAGCCACAGTATCTTTATACACAGTTACCACAATTTTCTTTATAAAATGTAGATTTGAGGGGTGGCTGGGTGGCTCAGTTGGTTAAGCACCCGACTCTCGATTTTGGCTCAGGTCACCATCTCAGGGTCATGGGATCGAGCCCCATGTCTGGCTCTGTGCTGGACATGGAGCCTGCTTAAAATTCTCTTTATTTCTCTCTCCACCCCTCCCCCACTTGTGTGCTCTCTCTCTCTCCCTCTGTCTCTCAAAATAAATAATAAGCATTTAAAAAATAAGATGTAGATTTGATGTTTTCTGCTCAAAAATCTTCAGTGGCTCCCTTGTATATCCAAAATAGTCTACACTTCTCAGCATGCCATTTAATAACTGTGAAGTAGGTATTAGCTCCATTCTGCAATAAAGAAAAGGGAAAACAACTTGCTGAGAACCACACAGGTATGCAAAGGTAGAATCAAGATTGGAATCCAGGTCTTTTTGTGCCAGTACTCTAGCCATTATAAAATACCTTCTAAAGAGGGGAGAAAATGGTAGGTATTACATATGTTGTTAGAAGGATGGGATGATGGTTACATGATCCTGTCTTCTAAGAGGAACACATACCTTGGAGCTCACACAAATGAGCAAAGATCCCTGTGCTACCTCTTACTGGCTTTGTAGACTTAAACAACTGACTTAACCTCTTAGAGCCTCTGTGTCCTCAGTTATAACACAGGAGACTCCATCCCAATCTTATAAGGTTGTTAGGATTATATGAGACCGTGTATGTAGAGGGCTAGCATAGTGCTAGGTTCACAGGAGATTCTCAATGAGTGTTATTACCCACCCTCACCCCCCATTCCAGGGATCTAAAAACCCATTTAAGCAATGAGGAAATTGAATTTAGACAGTAGGGTATGAGATGAGCTGCAAGAATCCAGATCTATTCCTAGATGTGAGGTTGAAAATAACTTTTTTCTGGGTTTTATTCAGGTTCCTGGAAATGGACACCAAGGCTAGTGTCCCTTTGGGCAATACTTGGTCTTGTTTATGGTGAGACCCCTGACAAAAAAAAAAAAAAAAAAAAACAAAAACAAAAAACAAAACAACCATATCTTAAGCACTAGTGCCCCTTATGTGCATGATTTGTCACTCATGGCTAAAGCACTGTGAATTTTTATTAAAATGCAAATGTTTCCTGGAAAAGGTAACATACATATTAACTTTTTAACCCTGATTAACTTTCACTTACCTCTTTCTATGAGTAGAAGCCTTCTATGCCTTTATGCTTTCTCTCTTTTAGGCAGGGACACCCGACCCCTAGCCCCAGACTGTTAAAATCCTTCTCAATATTCAAGGTCCATCTAGGCCACAACCTCTTCCAGAAACCTACTGAGATTGCTCAGTCAAATCCTGCCTTCCCGCCTCTGCCCCTCTCCCAAAAAGGCAAGCTCTAGACTCCTGTGGGGAAGCTTAGGAAGTGAGGCTTTGATGTATGGAGACCTGCCTTGAATTCCAGCTTGTACTTGATTTATTTCATGACCTTAGGCTAAAAAAATGCCTTGACCTCCTTGAGCCTCAGGTTTTGTTCTTGACTAAAAAGGTGGCAGTGAAGGCGCTCTATTCGCTCAAGCAATGCCTGCTCTGCTCACCAGTATGGCTCTCGCGATTCGTGAATTTGGACAGATTACTTTCATGACAGGCAAGCTCCTTGAAACCCCTCTATTCTTCCGCCCAGTTCGGTCTGCTTTTACGTGCTTAATAACTCTACGTTCGTCTGCATCTGCCAGAGCCATGAGCTGAATTTTCACCCAGCATATAGTCTTTTCACCCAGCAAGAAGGTTAATGAGATGCTGAGTAGAAACCGCTTGGCACTCGCCGGCCTGCTAGTGGAGACCGGAGTAGCTTAGTAACCACACCACGACCTGATGATCAGTGCATAAGACGTGTGGGCCCTCAGCTGACGCAGAACTTCCCGGGATCGCGGGACGGGTCCCCAGGACTGAGGCTGGACACAGCAGCGCACTTTGGCAGGGGGCCAGGCGGCCCACAGGGCAAATCACCCATCCTGCCTCCTGGGATCCATGCGCTCTCTGGGTACCAAAATCCCCCTTACCCTCGCAGGGCTGGGGCCTTAGTCTGGGACATTCAGTGGGATTCCCACGTCTCTAAGCCTCAGGTAGGCGGACAGGGGCTGTGGGTGCTGGAAAGACACCCTTGGCCCGTGGCTCCGCAGAGTCCTGAGGGCCGGAAGATCTGCGCTTGTCCAAACTGGCGTCTTGACCCGGCCCCGACTCTTCGTTCCCCACTGAGGGACGGAGAGCCAGGAGGAGCCTGAGCTGAGCTTAGGCTCCCGCCCTGCCCGGGCCCGGCCCCCTCCGGTGCCACTGCACCTCCCTCCCTTCCTGGCCCAGCCCCCGAACCAGACCCGGCCCTCTATGGCTCCTCTGGGCTCCAGGTTGGCGCAAACAAAACCCTGATTGACTGCCCAGAGGGGCGGGTTTCGCTGCCGGGCTGTCTCCTCCCCTTCGCGTCCCGCCGGGGATTTGCCGGGAAGGGCGGGGGCAAACAGGGAGAGACTGGTGGGGTGGGAGGGGTTGTGCAGGACCGTGGGAGGCTGAGACCCCGGGCTCTAGAAGATTGTGCCCACCATCTGTCCGAAGCCTGGGCTTTCCCCCTCTAGGTCGCTTTTCTCAAGCTCAAGTGGGGGACAAAGGGACTCCCGAGGACAGGGTGGAGTCTCTCAAAGTCCAGCTCTCATCCTGGGGTCCTCAGGACCACTCCAGTTCCAGGATGCGTGTGAGGAAGAAGGGAGTGAGAGCAAAAGACAGTGGGGCTTCCCTGGAAATTTTGGGTTGATCAATGTCTGTTTGGAGCCTGTGTGGAGAAGGCACGGGAAACAGGACAATTTGTGGAAAAACCATTTTAACTCTCCCTCTATTGGGCATATGGACAAAGAAGACAGGATTCAGTAGTTTTGAAAGGAAGTTGAGGTAGGGAGCAGGGCTAAAGTACGCGGGCGAGTATGGTGAGCAGGAAGGGCTAGGGAGAAGAGCAAGGTTCTAGCGGCTGCCTGTTGAGGGAGGAAGAGGTGGGGGGGGGAAAGAGGAGGGGGAGGAGAGAGATGACATGGGGAGAGCAGAAGGGGGGTTGGACGTGGGAGGAGGAGGAGAGGACTCGAGGGACCGTCTGTCGCGGGACAGGCTGGCCAGCTGGGGCGCGGAGCCGGGAGGAGGAGGCAGCGGCAGCAGCAGTGCTCCGAGGAGCAGCAGCAGCAGCGGCGGCGGCAGAAACAAGTACCAGCCACACAGCGGCTCCTCTCGCCTGAGCAGCCACAGTCCCCCTGCCGAGATGGCGCTGCAAAGCCTGGCGAGCAAGGAAGCCAAGGGGCCCTGGCGGGAGGCAGACCAAAAACAGCAGGAGTGGGTGGGAAGCGCCGAGCCAGAGCCAGAGCCTGAGCCGGTGCCAGTGCCCCCACCAGAACCGCAGCCGGAGCCACAGCCGGAGCCACAGCCGGAGCCACAACCCCTACCGGACCCTGCTCCCCTGCCGGAGTTGGAATTTGAGCCCGAGCCAGTGCATGAACCCAAGTCCACGCCCGCCGTGGAGACCCGCGGCACCGCTCGAGGCTTCCAGCCCCCCGAAGGTGGCTTCGGCTGGATGGTGGTCTTCGCTGCCACCTGGTGCAACGGATCCATCTTTGGCATCCAGAACTCTTTTGGGATCCTCTACTCCATGCTGCTGCAGGAGGAAAGAGAGAAAAATCGCCAAGTAGAGTTCCAAGCAGGTGAGTGGCCCCGCGCACCCCTCCTGGCATTTGGACAAGGGTGTCCTCTGCTCCCACTGCTGCTGACCCCTGACCTCACAGTCGTAGGCGCCCCTTCAGCTTTCCTCTTCTACTCCTCCCCCTTGTCCCTTGCCCAGGGCACTGCTAAGGCGCAAGTTGCGGGGCTCTGGGCACCCTAAGCTGTTGGAGACTAGGCACAAGACGTCCCTTGGGTGGGACCTGGGATATTCATTGATCACATGCAAGGAATGAACTTTTTTGCCCTGGGACAAATCCAGACGCACTTTTTTTTTCTTTTAATATGCTGACCATGTGTAGTGAGAGAAAATATTTGCAGATTTTTTTGGAGGGGGAAGTCACGGAGACAGGAGAGAGTTGGGAGGCAGGGAGGGCTTTGAGAGAAATACGGTACTGCAGATCTTCGCAGCAGCCCCTGTTCCCCTACCGGGAGCCGAGGTGTTTTCTGTCAAAAACACTTTAGGAATACTGGTGACTGAGCGGAGTCAAACACAACCAGGCGTGTGTGTCTGCTGGGGACAGAAAGGGAGGGGGGGAGTACGGGTGGGGTGTGCGGCACGTCTCTTTGCCAGTGGTGGTTATGGCCCAGCCAGGTCAGGCCATCCTCTGTCACTCTGAGGAATCCAGCATATCTCCATGCCCTCTGAGCTGAACCCCAAAGCAGAGAGGCAGTCTCCAACTTCTCCTGCCAGAGAATTGTAAGGGGACTGGCAGGCTGGGCCCTGAGACTCACTCCACGCCTCCCCCAACCTGAGCCTTGCTCTCCCTGGCACTCTGAGTCTCTCCACTCTCCGAGGGATGCCTGTTTCGGCCTTAGCGGAAATGCTGGCTTTCACCTCTCCGGCTTTCGCTTGGGGCTGACATGGTCTTCTTCCCTAACACAAGCAGGGCCAGGGAGCATAGCCTTAGCTTTCTAGGCCCAGCGGCCGCAAGACTGCAAGTTTGCATTCTCCTCGCATTGAATCTGCCTGTGGGCTGGTGAAGTCAGAGGAGCCATCCTGTTTTCTCAGAAAGCCAATGACGTTGCCCTCTCAGCAGTTCTGATGAGGAGTCTAGGGAAGGAGTGAAGGATTTGGGATGCCCTCTCCCTAAAGGCTCGCTCCTTCTTGTGTCTCCTAGGGACAGCTCCACTAGACTTGCCCAAAGTTTGCCACTCAGAATAGGTGGTTTTTCATAGTGTTGCCCTGGGGCTGAAGGGTTCCCTCTTCTCGCCACCATAACATGTACTTCTGCTGCCCTCTGGGGGGGCCTCGGGATTATTTATTGAACATAGAAACCTTGAATTCTAGGGCATTCACTGGTGGATTCCCTGGGCGTTTGGACAGCTTCTCCTACCACTCTGAACCAAGGACCCATCTTTTGTTGTTGTTGTTGTTGTTTGTTTTGTCATTGTTTTGTTTTGTTTGTTTGTTTGCAGCTTCATTGGGCTGCCTTTGAAGAAGAGGTTTGGAGCTATTGGTACCTCTTGTGACCTATTGGCACCGCACAGCGTGGGCCCCACTTGAAAGTTAGACTGTGTATCAATGGCTGTCCAGGGTGGAGACTACCAGGCCACATTGATGCCTGAAAGTAGGGGGTCCCTGGACTGTGTGGAACAACTGGAAAGAAGGTCACTGCCACATTTACCCCTGGGAATACCTTTTCCTTGCTTTGATTCAGTTCAGGGGCTCCTGGGAAGGCAGCCAGGGTAGGGCCTTTTGCTGTTGTCTAGGTTACCTAGGAGGGCACCTGCTGAGCATTGCCCTGTGGTTAAAGGCAGGCTGTTGGCTTTCAGAGTCAGTGGCAAAGTCTGGGTGAAACTTCATGGGAGGTAGTGGGGGATGGGCTGAAGCTAGACCCTGGCATTCATGTCCTGTGAGCAGGCTTGGAGCTGGGCCCTTTGGAGTGTGTAATAAAACTTGGGAAAATCACTACTTTACCAGGAAGAGGTTTACTGCTGGGGAACAAACTTCAAAGTAGGTGATCATAGGGGACTCAGGGGGAGGGCTGGCTGGGACTTTCCGGTCAAGACCTCACAGTGCAGCTGGGAAGGGGGGGGGGTGCACTGGGTTGTGCAGAGCTGTGGCTGGTGTGTACTCTGACACAGACTAGGTCCATTGAAGGGGTAGGTTTACTGGTTTAAATTATGGTGAGTACAGGTCAAGAAGGGACAGAAAGGAATTTGGTATGTCCCCAGGGTCTCAGAATACTTTGGCTTAGGTCTTTGCTGTGGTGCATCTTGAATTCATGAAAGTTGTTTTTGATACTGAATACTCTTGGGAACACCTCAGTTTTTATTTTGAAGAGGTCAAGAACACCCCACCACATTCTTGAGCTCCTAGAAAATCTCATCCTTAGCACTAACTTTCTTTGGCCCCTAAGCTTTCCCAAACAACCATTCAGATCCTGAGATTACAAATGTGTCTCTGCCTCCACACGCTTTCTGCAGTTTACTCAACATTTCCCAGCAACCTATGTCACAGCACTAGTGTCTCAAGGGATAGAAGAAGCCAGTAGAAGCTTGCTAAAATGTTTACCAGCCAGTATTTGCCTAATAGCCATTCTGGGGAACTTGGAACATATACTCCTATAGTCAAGGAGGTTGGTGCACTCTCCATTTCCATTAATGTCTGACATGCCTTTCATCTCTAAAAATCTATGAATTTATGGAGGCACCACACAGCCCAGATTCTCTTTGGCTAGGCCTAATATCTTCACAGTCCTAAATCTGCTGCTGATTGGCTTTATGAGTCTGAGGTTCTGCAGATAATTGTGACTGTTATGAGGGAGCCCCAGAGGAAGGTAGTTTTGATCTATGGGAGCTAACTACACATCAGAGAGGTCTCTGGGCATGGGACAAAAAACCATGGAGAGTAGAAGGAAAGTGGAATTCAGGCCATTCTAGAGCATGCAATGTACACTTTTGTGGACTCTGTGATGTGTACAGTTCTGTGGTGACACTAGCAGTTTATCTTATGCCTTCACCTGTTTTTAAAGGGAAACCAACTTACCCTGGGTCTTATGCCTGGGAAGAATGGCAGGCAATAGGTTCCTGTGATGGAGGCAAGTGACCAAGGTCTGATTTAGGGGAAAAGGAAAAGATCAGGAGAGAAATGAGTCCATACTTTTTGCAGAGCTGGTGGGAAATTTGGGAGTCCTTCTGCCCAGACCAAGCAGCAGACAAGACAGGGAAGCCAGGCAATTTGGTGGAAAGTATAGCATGGCTTCCTGGGTTTAGAGGAGAGACTTTTGGAGGGAAGAGGGTAAAGAGGAACAAGGTAACATTGGTTGCAAGCCCCAAGTCATTATTGGAACCCAAGTGGGTTAGAGCTGAGGCAGGCTTAGGATTGGGGATCCAGGGGACAAGGTAGACCAAGCCAGAGTTGTTAACATTGGCTCAAAGCTTAGGTCTTTTTAAATGTGCTTCAGAGTAAACCCATTAGTCTGCGCTTTCCACCTTTACTGCCAGTCTACCACTGAGCCATAAAATATGATGGGAGGTATCTTTTATTGGGCAGTTCATAAGCATGTCCCTTGTAGGCTCCTAGGTTGGAGGATTGGGGCTAGGGCTCTCACCATCCATGGAAAGGGACAAGGGTCAGGAGAATTTACTACTGGGCTCAAGATTGTTCAGACTCATGGATCAATCTAATGGAGACAGAATTTTCTAGGCATGGGGAAAATGGGTACACTATGCATTTGGGCAGAGAGTCCCAAGGATGGGTGGGGTCAAAGGTAAGTTAAGCTATCTCTCATTGCTTCGTTCAATGTCTCATTGGGCTGACCAGTAAATTGCTTAATTTAGGAACCAGGTATTTTTTGAGCAAGTCTGCCAGGATCTTGTCTTTGGCTGAAGGTTTTGCATACTGTCCAGATAATCTTGACCAGGTTGGCTTAGAGCCTGCAAAGGAGCTTTGGGCCACAGGGTCATTGGCCAGGCATCCTTCAAGTGACTCTTCTGTCTTCTTTCCAATAAACTGGGTCCAAACCTAGGACCTTGACTCATACTGGAAGGGATGAGGAGAAGAGGTTGGGATATTTGGAAGACAACCAGGGGGATGCTTGTTTTAGCTGGAGTAGCTGGTTGAGGCTGGATCCCTGGCTCACTGTCCAGTGGCCTCAAATGCTCATTCTAAATATAAATCTGGACACTAAAGGGCTGGTGATCTCAGTAATACCAGCTAGACAGTGACTAAGAGACAACTTGTGCCCCTGACTTGCTCTGTGACTTTGAGCAGGTACTTTACCTCTCTGTACTTCAATTTACCTATCTGTAAGATGAGAAGGTTTGAGTAGATGAACTTTATAGCTCTGCTGTTCTATCCTTCTAGAATTAGGTTATATTTTATTCTTTACTATTCACTTGACATACATTTTGACTCATTCAGACAAAATGGAAATTTGTTAATCTATCTGCCTGAATGAAGATGCAGACAGGTTAAGAGGCAATTGGGAAAACAATGAAAAACCATGTAGATATTATTTTCCCATGTCATATGAATTAAAAGATTATAGGACTGCTTATATATACACCATTGTGGTTGAAAAGATCCACTACTTTTTATCCGTGTGTAAAGGCAACTCTGGATGTACAACTGCTTCTCCCAGAATTCCCTGCTTAGCATGGAACTGGAGCCCCAAGAGAATTCCCTCAACTTGGCTTGCTGCAGGCTAGTAGGCTAGTAGTAGTAGGTCTGTATGCTGCTGTTTCCAGTATTTGAGCCTGTTCCTAAAAAACATTAAACTATAAGCATTTATTTATGCTTCAGCTTGGACCCTTCTCCAGAAACTTAATTTCCCACAGCTCACTCTTATTTCTCAGAAATAATGGTTAGTACGACCTTGATTTGCTGTTACTTCAGGGTAGAAGAGTAAACCAAGATTTTAAATGTGACATAGTGGTTTCCTTCAGGGGGCTTCAGACAGAGAATCTTTATAGCTGGCTTAGGGCTACTGCCTGGGTCCCACTGTGGTTGGGTATGGGAGGACTGCTGTTTCAATCCTAGAGGAGGCCCTATTGGGTATCCCTGGTCAACTTCACTTTCATTCAGGGCTTAGCTGAGAGTGTGGCTACTGAAGTAGCATGCAGAGAGCTCTCTCTCATTTTCCCCTAAATTTATACTTACTTGTCACTGGAAACATTTCCTCCAGTGCCACAAAGAGTAAACAAGCAGCTGGACTGTCAACATTTGCAGAAATATGTAAAGGATGCCATCTCAACTTTTTGAACAGATCAGTTTCCCAAGACGGTGTGCTGCTTTTACCACCAGCATATTTTTGTTTTGTCTTTTTAAAAGAAAGAATCATTTACTCTTTTCAGATTGTGTAAAAGATGGAGTGGACTTTCTTGCCTTGGAACTGTCTCACTTGGGAGTCAATGAGTAAACCTTAGAGAAAAGGCTTTATTTGTAATACACACACACACACACACACACACACACCATATGCTTCACCTGAAGCCATGGATGATGAAAAAAATTATTTTCCCATCTGTTTATGGAATCAGGTTTAACATAACAGAGGCTTCTGTAGGGGTTATGGGAGATTAGCACAAAGGGCCCAGACTGAACAACTTGTTAGGTGAGAGTGATGGAGAGAATATGGCTAGCCTGGGCTGTATCTCTTGTCCTGGACCCCTTTGTAACTTCCCAGCACTGGAACTTGGAAACATTTATTATAAGTTCCTTTCTGTTTCCATCCCTCCCCTTATCCTGCATCACTCTCCATACTCAAAGGTTACTGAGAAGCGGGTTTAGAACACTCCAGCCCTCTCTCATTTTAGGGGTGATAGAGGACAAAGCCCAAGAACATTTAATTACCTACCTTGAAGGAGGGTGCTGTGGTTAGTAATATGAAATCATTTGGCACCTATTTGTGGTAGGGAATGTGGCCTGTGTGGGTGGCTTGAGGAACTACATGTGTCTTCACCCTGGTAGTCTTGCCTATCTCTATCTTCTACTTTGCTCCAGTTTCTGGGGTTGACAGGAGAAGAATGGATGAAATTGGCTGTCCCAACCATATTTTTTAGGATCCTCCTATTTTCATGGTGCATTTGTACCACCTTTGTTAGATATGCCATCCCCTTTCCTCCCAGTATTGTTATCTCTATTCTCTTTCTTTCTCTTGCTCAATTAATGGAATAACTGGAGTTCAAGATGTGATAGAGGCCCAACTCCAGCATGGATCTTGGCCCATTTCTACATACCCCACAGAGACATCTCTTCCTTTTTCCCTTTTCTTCCCTCTCTTACTCTTCACTTTCTGGGGGAAAGGTGACTTTCTATGTAGCAGTCAAGAGTGTGGAAGCCATTAGCTCTGGATTTTTGTAATAAGATAGCTACCATGAACTCTCTTTTGTCATTTCCACACTCCTTTTCATAGCCCCAGGACCCCAAACAAGGAGATAGTATTGTAGCAAGTCTTACCCAATTATATTCAACAAATGTCCTGGTCAGTTGTACCCCTTTGTCTTCAAATCCTTACTTTCCTTGTTCTGGGGCAACTGAACCTTCAGAGATTTCAGATTGGTTTTCAGCAGCTTCGGTGGTTCTTGAAGAACAGAAGTCTTCATTCCATTTTGAGTCTCATCATCTCTCTTCTTGCTAAAAAATACTACAGAATTGGTTGTAGAGGAGTCAGAGAAGGGAGGAGACAGACACTAGGTCCTAACTAGAGTTAAAAGTGCCTTCAGTGATGGTAGAAAGAGAGGAAGTAAAGCTTCCAGGTTAGTTGCTTCCCTGCTTCTATGTAGCTGAAGGGAAAAGAGGAAGGAAAATGTCGCTAAACAAGCAGTCCCTACACAATCTTTTTGCTCAATTTACCTTGTGGATCTACCCACCCACAGAGATCAGCCTCTTATCCAGGCTGAAAGGGTATGTGCATGAACTCATATGTCCAGACATATGTGTATGTGTGTATATCTTGGCATGTGATGTCTGTCTGGGCCAATTAGCACAGTTTCTTAGAACATACACCTATGAGGCTGAGATCACAGGTTCAGTTATTTGTTCAGGTCACTGAGCTTCTCACAAAGAAAAGAGTTTTTTGTCTATTTACCATTCATACTCTTCATGTGGGATTGCCACTAATCCCAAGGTTACTGGGTAAAAGCATGGAGATGACTCTCTATAAGCCCACCCTGCTACTTACTATTATTATTATTAACATTTATTTAATATTTAGCAAGTAAATTTGTGCCAGACATTATATTAAGTTCTTTACATGTACCAGCTCATTTTAATTCTCAACAACACTAGGAAATAGGTACCATTACTTTCTCCATTTTGTAGATAAAAAGACACAGGCACAGAAGTTAACTAACTTGCTTAAGCTCATATGTCAAGAAATGGCAGAGCCAGGATTTGAACACAGAGAATCTGAGTCCAGAATTCCTGCTTTTAAATATCACCTAGTACATAGTAAGGATGGGAATAGGCAGCTACCAAGGGGACTGCTGCCAAGCTTTCCATTCCTGTAGCCTCAGGGCATCCTTTTGACTAATGGATAAAAAAGATGACCAAGAAAAGGTTTAATAGACAAAAGTTTGACAGTCTTCTGATATATGGCATACTCCTCTAACTACCCATCTCACTCTACCCAGAGTCATGATCCCTGGGTACAAAAAGGGCTAGAGAAATGGTCTCTTCTTAATTGGTTAGACTTGAACAAGTCATATAAACTTCCACATCTTCAGTGTTCTCATCTGCACAATGGAACCAACAGTATTTTATAGGTCTATGAAGGATCCAATGGAATTATGTATATGAAAGATCTTTGTAAACTGTGAAGGAATTGGTGCTATTTTTATTCTTATTATCCAGTGACCTGTTCTAGCCCTTAGAAATTGAGTTGCTATACCTTTCTTTAAATGTTTCTGTAAGGAGAATCAACCCTCTTCCCCACCTTCCACCTCCCCATTCAATCTCTTTCTCATATCCCCTCTGTATTATTCTGCAACTTGATCTGGGTGTCCTGTAGCTAAGACTGGCTGTGTTTTCTTTGTTCCTCAGTTCTCTAAGAGCCCTGAGAAAGGAGGGGCCAGATCCCAGGTCATATACATTCAAGGAAACAAGACATGTTAAAATATTTACAGCTCTTGGCAGGAGCTCACAAACCTCCCTACAAGTCAAAGACTGAGTTTTTTAGGAGGAGTTGCTAGGGATTGGGGGGTGGGTGGGTTGAGTGGTGGGTGAAGTTAAGGCGTCACTTCCTCCCGAGGGTCTCTTACAGAGCCTCTGTTCTCCTGCAGGTAGTAAGGAAGAAGGAAAGGGATATTTAGGGTCAGAAGGTCTGGGCCAGGGGATATTAAGCATAGAAGGGGCCTTGCTCTTTTGTATTCAGTTTTGGAGTGGGCCAATTTCCTTGTGTTCTAAACAGGATAGCCCTGGAGAACAGAGGACGCAGAAGGCCAGAGGCTTGGAGACTGCAATAGCAGTTTTGAACAAGCATTTTAGTGACCCTTAAGGAGCTTCCATTAAGACCATTTAGTAGGCAAATCAGAATGGAAATGTTTCTATTTTTTGTTACAAACAACAAAACAAAATCTCCAAGTCTTTCTTTGAGACTAAGATTTCAATACAGTAGGATTCATCATCTTGATTTGTGGTTATTTTTTTAATGTTTATTTATTTTTGAGAGGGAGAGGGAGAGAGACAGAGTGCGAGTGGTCGAGGGGGCAGAGAGAGAGAGGGAGACACAGAATCCAAAGCAGGCTCCAGGCTCTGAGCTGTCAGCACAGAGCCGGATGCGGGGCTCCAACTTACAAACTGTGAGATCATGACCTAAGCTGAAGTCAGACATCTAACTGACTGAGCTACCCAGGCACCCCGATTTTTGGTTATTTAAATGTCTGAGCTAGAAGGCGTTTTACAGACCACCTCATCCTACCCCATCTGGTGCCTATTTTATAAGTAGAGAACGGAGTTCTGGAAAGATGTGACCTCAATCAACATTATAGTCAGATGATTATAGTGGAGATTGGTTTGTAAGAGGGTTTGGGAAATAGGTGCAAAGGATGGGGTTTTTGTCACCTTAGGGGGTCCTCAATCCAATTCACTGTCGTACTGCCCCTTCTTCTCTCCCTGAATTTTTCCAAAGTTAATCCCCAGGCATTACTTTGTGTAGATTGTATTGTGTTTTAACAAATGTGATTTATTTATTTAATATGAAACAAAATCCAAGAGGTACAGCACTGTAAAGTCTCTCTCCAACCCCTGTCTCCCAGTTACCTTGTTCCCCTCCCTAGAGGCCACCAGTGTTGTCTAGTGTGTCCTTCCAGAGATATTCTGTTTATGTACAAGCAATTGTGTGGTGTGTGTGTGTGTGTGTTGTGTGTGTGCCTACACATTCTATTTCTAAAGCACAAATGGTAGCCCATATTTCATATTATCTTCCACCTTGCATTTTATACTTTAAAATATATCTTGGATATTATTATGCATTAAATACATAAGCTCACACTCTTTTTTTATAACTGCACCGTATTCCATTATATGGGTATATCATAATTTACTTAATCAACACTTTGCTAATAGGCATTAAAGCTGTTACTAATCTTTGAATATGGGCTTTTGAATCAAACAGCACTATATTCAATTAGTTACCACATGGCTGGCTGTGACAAAGGTTTTAACTTGTTGAAATCTGAGTTTTCTCATGCATAAAATAAGGATAATAATAACATCTTTCATTATTGGTATGGAGATTAAATGAGATGAGGCATACAAAATATGTAGCATATAGTCAGCACATATTTTGTTCAATAAGTGTTATTTTTTTTCATGCTCACAAGCCCTCCCCATACCCTTTACCTCCAATTCAATTAACGTTGGTTCAATTCAAGTCAATAAGTGTTTATTATGTGCAAGGCTAGACATTGGATAAACCAGAGAAGGAAAAGTGTCCCTCAAGAAGTTTATAATTTCTTTGCAAAGACATAACATACCAAACAATTGCAGATTGTTGTTAAGTAGTAAAAACATGTGTATATATAAAATTGAGTGCAATTTTTGTGTGGTGATGTGGAAAAGGAGAGATGAGTATGAGGATTCAAGAGGAATCAAGGAAGGTTTGCTGGAAGAGTTGTAACTCAAAATGGGATTTAGCTAAGTGAAGAGGTACCTATGAATTGGGTAGTTGCAGGATGAGTGTTGAGAATTAGACACTTTGGTTGTTGCTCAGAGTCTGGGTCTTTGCCCTCTGAGAGTCCAGTGAGTCACTTTTCCCCATTAGGCCCTGACCCAGAAGACAGGGTGGAGTAGAGGGGTAGGAGGAGAGGAAGATACTGAGGACATTTGGAGAAGAGCATGGGGTGGGAGGATGTCTGGGCATTGGGCCACGGAATGAGGCGCCTGCAACTGGCTTGTAGCATAGCCTGCCCAACCTACACCACCCGCTGTTCCATGTCAGCAGCCCAGGCACTTTTTCTGAGGTCTGAGGGGAGGAATAAAGGGCAGGAGAGAAGAGATGGCAACAGCTCTCAGCTCCTTACCCTTATGCTGTGAACCCTAGGAAAAGGGAAGACTACTGAGTGGTGACAATCCCTTCTGTATGTGGCATATTGTAATTTATATCTTAGTTGATGTCTATCCTTGCAACAGAGACAGTTATGAAATAAAATACTTAGTTGAATCTCATCATGTGCCACCATCTCTGATCACAAGTGCTATGTTGAGGGGTTCTGGAAAATGGAAAGTCAGTGTGGTTCATATTTGGGGAAAATTTCACAACAGGGAAGGGTTGTGTAGAGACTTATATTCCCATTTTATAGTTGCAGAAAATGGAAAACACACTGAGAGTAAGTGAGTGGCCTAAGGTCATACACTTAATATTTAGCAGAGGTGAGGCTAACACCCAGGTATTCCAGTTCCATAGTCAATGGGAATGGATACTAGGAGCTCCCTGAAAGCTAGAATAGAGCTTTCCCTAAATTTGATAGCAGCCTGAAGTTTAAGTGTGTGGATAAGAAGAAGTGTGGTATGATGAAAAACAAACAAACAATTGGGAAGCAAAAAGTTAAGGGAGATGGAAATTAATGTCATGGAAGGAAGGATCTGGGCCTCACTAACTTGCTGGTTGGGATCAAGAAAGGTACTGGATTGGGAATCAGGAGACCTGGGTTCTGCTTTTAGCTCTGTTTACTGTCTTTGTGACCCTGATAAGTCCCTTTCTTTTTTCTTGGCCCCAAGTTCTTCACTAATGCAATGAGAAGGCTGGACCTCTCAGAGACTTAGTGCTTATAACTAGTGATTTATATAAACCAAAGAGGCCTTGGGGTGCTTCCTGGCAAGGTGATGGGGAATGGTAAGGTAGTAAGAAAACAACTTCTCTGATGAAAATGGAAAACAATTCCTCACAGATTTAAGAAACGATGAATTTTGGAAAGGATAGCTATCCTGAGTTGTCCATCCTGTCTCCTCGGAGAATTCCATCCAAGAGGGGCAAAGAGAGCATGCATGCACAAGTGAACAAGTACCTTAATGCAAAGCAGAAATTTGGTGGGACTGATTATGATATGCTGAGTCAAGATGCCTAGAAATATTTCCTGAATATTCTCCACTTTAAGACCCCTTTCCTAAGATCTTGGCTTTATCTTTAAAAAGGTGGTTGTGTCTTAAGGGTGAAATACAACTGAGAATTCTCCTTTCATGGAGCCTTCTTGAGTGAGCACTAAAGCGGAGCCAAACTGCTTGAGTAAATCCTGGCTTCACCACTTAGCCAGGTCCTTAGGCCACTTAACCTCTCTGTGCTGCTATCTCCTCATTTGTAAGAGGCGGATAGTAAGATTACTTACTGTATAGGGTTGGTAATGAGTTATATATAGCTTGGAAGAGCATCTGGCACGTGGTAAGTGCTGTATAACCATTTGATATTCTTATTATCTCACTAGTAGGCTAGTGTAACCCCAGGTGAGCCCAAGGGAGCTTAGCATTACTCAGTCAGGAATTCTGGGGGGTAAACTTACCTTATCAAGGTACCATCTGGGCTACTCTGCTGTGGGCCATCCTCAAGACCAGATTAAGATCTTTAAAGGCCTTAAAAACTATTTTTCCAAATGCCAACTTCTGAAACAATTCATTAAATCTATACTTTTCTCATTTGGGGGTGGCCCTGCTTCACTGGTGCCCTAAACTCATAACTTTGTCCACATGTTGGGTAATCCTGCACTTGTCACATCTATAAGCTCCTCCCTGAGTTCTTAGGAAACCAATGCCTGTGCGTGGTCTACACATCCACATGCAACAGTTTTGAAACCTGGATAACTCCATCTAAAACAGGGTGCTCTGTGTCCCACCTTCTAAGAGCTTGCCAAGATCCTCCCAAGCCCTGTGACCTCTTGCCAGTTGGGACCTCCCATCCTGTTACTTGGAAGGAGGGCTTATCTTTTGGAGCTAGCAGGAGAGGAGGATAAATGCCTGGAAGTCCCAGTGGGGGCCCCTGCAAGAATCTCTAAATGTTGTCAAGTTAAAATTCTCGTGCCCAGTTGGAATGACTGAGCATAATCATAGTACAGCAGAAGAATGATGAAGACCTCCTGCCTTGAGATGACTAGGAGACCATCCCTCTTCCCCTGAACCCTGACTTCTCCAAGGTCTTCAAATCAGTGATCCTGAAACCTTGGAGACATTATCATTATCTCCATTGCCTTGACCAGGTTCTAAGCAGAGAAATGGTAAACAACAGAACACTGTGTGTTCCAAGAGTCACAGTGTTTTTTTGCCATGACCTAGATTTTGCCTACTAGTCAAAAGCAAGTTTTCCTTAGATCTATAGTCCAACAAGCTAGAGGGACCTAGTGGCCAGAGTAAGGGAGGCTAGCAGAACCCCAGATGGATTTATTTTTTGCTTTGCCCTGGGATGGCACCATTCACATTCAGGCCTAGCCAGACTGGTGCTACCTGCCCTCCTCATAGGATGTCTCAGACATGAAAGGCTCAGGTAGAATGAATCATATCAGATGTTGGGAGCCTGTGGTTTTTAGGAAGAGGAAGACAGATAGCTAGAGCAGAGAATAGAGAGGGAACAAACCTATTTTCCCAGCTCCTAACTCCAGAAAGTACTCCTAATGGGCTCCAGAGTATCACCAGTGAACATCTGCTCAACAAGACCATGGCTCATCTGTGTCCCATGAGTGAACTTGGCTAATATCTCTAGCCAGGACCAGCAACCTGCATACTACTCTCCAGACCATGGCTCAACAGAGAATAACACTTGCCCTGAGGCCCTCTTTATTTTTCATGGAATTTGTTTTAGCACTAATAGAAAATCTGGCTTTGGAATGGGAGATCATAAAGTAGACCCTGGAGTTCAAATCTCCCTTGCCTCATTTCTTTCTGGGCTGTGTGGTAGGCTCAGACATGGGATCTAACATAAGATAGACCAGAATTAGAATCTTGGATTTGCTATTTACCTAATCTGAAACCTTGGCCAAATCACTTGGCCTTTCTGAGCCTCACTTTCTTTATCTGTAAAATGCGGGGAAGGAGTAATAATCTCTCACAGTCTTGTAATAAGGCTCAAATGAAAGGATGGATGTGACAACATTTATTTTATTTTTTTAAAATTTATATCCAAGTTAGTTAGCATATAGTGTAACAATGATTTCAGGAGTAGATTCCTTAATGTCCCTTACCCATTTAGCCCATCCCCCCTCCCACAACCCCTTCAGTAACCCTCTGTTTGTTCTCCATATTTAAGAGTCTCTTATGTTTTCCCCCTCCTTGTTTTTATATTATTTTTGTTTCCCTTCCCTTATGTTCATCTGTTTTGTCTCTTAAAGTACTCATGTGAGTGAAGTCACATAATATTTGTATTTCTCTGACTGACTAATATGTGACAATATTTGAAAACTGGTTTGAGCCTTATATATAAATTATCATCATGTCTACCAGGTATATAAGTTTATCTGTAGATTTGAACATGTTCTCATGCATGTATAGCTGGATTGAGGCATCACCAATGATACACATATGTATAAGTAACCACTTATGTGTACAAAATTATACACATAATCTGACCTAAAGCTTGAACTCATGATGTAGACAATAAAAAGGACACACATTCATAGGCATACACATACACATTTATCTACATGGATAGACCCTTTTTCTTTGTATCACACACATACCCACACACAGGCAGATGTATATGTATTTATGTGCATGTGTACATATATGTACAGCTCCATAGCTTCACAGGTGAGCATACCATACCCCCCAGCTTCTCCCCAGACTATTCAGTTTTCTCAGGATCTAAGAAAGGCCATGTACATAAATCTCCCCACTTCATACTAATAATGTCCCTTTTGCTCTTGTTGGGGCCTCTTCCCTGCTTCCCCTTATTTGCAGATTAACACAGCTGCTGCCAAAATTCAAGCTGCAGTATGTGTTATCCACATGTCTGGAGAGCATGGATCCTTGTCCAGTTGCTCTGTGAATAGCATTATGAATCGGTTCTGCACAATATATTTATAGCCATGTTTGCAAAGAGCTGACAGAGTTTTCAGATTTTTTCAAAACACAGTTAATCCAGCCACAAAAATAGTCACTAGCTCCCATTCCCTTAGGCTAAAAGAAATTGTGTATAAGACCTAATGAAAATTAGTCATGGAGTCTAAATTAGGTTGAATTTATCTCTCTTTTTCCCTCCCTCCCTCCCTTTCTTTTCCTCTACCTCTCCTCTCTCACTTTCCTTTTGCCATTTCTTTTTATTCCAAGGATCTCTGAATCTAATGTAGGGTGGGTGGTGGTGGCATGGGGTGTAATTTGCTCCAGAGAGAGTCTGAAGTCATCAGAGCCTAATGTTTTGGGAAGCACAAACAGAAGGAAAAGGAGAAAAATAAAGTTAGGGTGTCCAGGATTATAAGCAGAAAGCACATATCAGGGGAATTAAATGGGGTAAGAACAAAAGCAGGAAGGTTAATGTCTACCATGAGGCCAACTAGAATGGCAAAGTACCCCAGCCTCCCCTTAATCACTGGGACACGGGCTAGTAAACTGTTTTGCTTAAATGCAAGGTTAGAACACTAAAAAGAATCTCCAGTGATAGAATTGTAAAGTTAAGCATGGTTAAAGAACAAGCTATCTTACCAGGAAGACACTAGGCCCAGGCCTGAAGTGATGGGCCCCATCCCTGGTGGCTCAGCCAGGACCCAGGGTGAAAAAAAGGTTTAGGTAGGGCTATCAGATAATTTATTATCCAAACTGGGATACTTTTGAGAATGAAAAGAGACACTACTACTATTATGCTGGGACAACAGGCATAAATTAGGTTTGTCCCAGGCAAACCAAGATGTATTTTCATTCTAGATTTAGGCCATACTTCTCCAGCTTGCCAGGAAAAGACAAACTGTAAGGGCTCCTCAAAAGATGACCTAAAAATGTGTATGTGAGGAGGCACCTGGGTGGCTCAGTCAGTTAAGTGACCAACTTTGGCTCAGGTCATGATTTCACAGTTCATGAGTTCAAGACCCCCTGTCAGGCTCTGTGCTAACAGCTCAGAGCCTGGAGCCTGCTTTGGATTCTGTGTCTTCCTCTCTCTCTGCCCCACCCCTGCTCGCACTCTGTCTCTCTGTCTTTTAAAAATGAATAAACATTAAAAAAAAGAAAAAAAATGTGTGTGTGGGATTGAGTAGTAGGGATCAAGGCAGGGAGATTAAATCTTTCTCTTGTTGTCCATAAATATATAATGGAACTTCCTTCCAAGTGTTTTTATTTCCTGGTAAGCTTCATAAGAGGAGGAGCTATGTGTGTATGTGTGCTTGTGTATATGCAGTTTTGTGCATTGCATGTATATGTTTGTGTTGAGGGTAAACTAGCAATTGTCACAA